>NC_045428.1:100368140-101586890 GCF_902635505.1 Sarcophilus harrisii
GGCTTGGTTCTAAGAGTTCCGCCCAAATGTCTCCAAATCCAAAGGTTTGTCCTTCCAACTCCAGGCAGCACCAAGGTAGAAGATACAATGACTCTCTCTTGCCTCGAAGATAGGGCTTGTAGGCTTTCTTGCAGAGTGCTCCTCTCCAACTCCTGGGAATGCTCCCAAGGAAAAACTCTTAAAGTAAATTCTCTCAAGAAACTCTCCCAAGCTCTAAGAGCTCCCTGTATATATATGATCTCCCAAAGGTTAACTCCACCTTCTGGAGGGAGAGGGATTCTGGGTTATCTCCCAGAGTACTCTCTGGCCCTAAGGGAGGTGTGAATTCGAATATCTCTTTCTAAACCCTGAACTCTCCCAAACCTGTGAACTTCATTGAGTACTTAGATACTTATGAGCTCCCTAAAGGTGTGAACACAAGCATTGTTTCCATCAGTTGTACTTAGTACCTTGTTTCAAGTTCTGGCCCAAAATATCTCTTTCTAAGATCAAATCAATCATATTGAACCATGCCAAATTAGATAATTATTGTCTCTATCAACTCCAATGTCTTAACACTTTGTAAAGATTCCAACATTTCTCCATTATGAAAAGACATTGCAGAGGGGTGTGTGTGTGTGTGTGTGTGTGTGTGTGTGTGTGTGTGCCTGTGCATGGGCATATAGTGTACATGTGTAGATATATAATTTTTACTCATGATTTTGATTTTTATTACAAACTTCTTTCTCAAAAGCATGTATTACAACATTATCATGACATTTCTAGTTCAGTAATGCTTGACAATCTACACTGAAAAATTATATGGATAATGAAATTTTCAATATAGGAATCAATTTCTAATGTTGTTAAAGGCAAAAAGTACAAGTTGAAAGCTTTTCTCTATTAAATGATAAATTATTTAGATGGGAGGCTATATACTAAAATCATCTAGTTTTGGTAGAGATATTTAAAATTCTGTTTTGTCTAAGTAAGAACAAGGAAAAGTCAATATTAAAAAAATAGTACAGCAAAATTTTAAAGCAACATAGGCAAAATACATAATAACATTCATAATTCTGTTTTATGAACACTATTAAAAGTGTTAGGAAGATAAATAAAAACAAAGCAAATAAGTGGGAGTGGTGTCAAAGAAAAATAATATAAAGACAAAGAGTCTCAGAAACAGAGAAAATGAATACATACATTCAAAGTGAAGTGAAGAGAAAGACAGAAGGAGACAATATCAAAAAAGATATTGTGAGGTTAGTCTATTCATTGAAGGTAAAATGTTCATGGCCTGTGAGTTACTTTTAGGCTTATGTCTTCTCAATGTCTATTTAAACTCTAATTAAGCACCCATATCTTTCTGCCTGAGTTGTTTTGCTATGATAACTTTAAAATCTCCAAGCATCATGTTATGGGATAGTAACTGCTATATTTTCAATTTAAATGATCTAAAATGTTTATTATTCTTATAGATATAGATATATGCAGGTGGACAAATTTTCTTTTTTGTTCAATCAGTAGCATAACATAGTTTGACTAATAACCGTTTTTCATGCATAAGTGTTTCAAGTAATTATAATTTTTATTCAGGATATTCTGCAGTTCTCCAGAACTTGATAAAATCAGTGCAATGCTTCTATAAAGAAGAACAAAAGTAGAATGCCACATCAATTAATTTTTCCACTTAGTTTCTGAAATGATAGGCATCTTCTATAATGGCTGGTCAGTGAAGAAACATTTATTATCACCACCTAATATTGCAAGGCACTGTGTCAAATATTGGGGATAAAAATGTAAGGGAAAAAAGACAGAACAGCCCTCAGTGAAATTAAATTGTAATGAGCAAGGACAATATATTAAATGGAACTTAAAAACCAAGAAAAAATGAACAAGTATGTATGCATAAGTCTTCAGTCAGAAAAAAGGCCAAGTATTTCTTGAAGCATAGATGAATGGGATTTTTCTTCACAATGGAGATTCTAGGATGAACTCACCAATAGTAAAAGAGAGTAGCAAGATAGAAAATATTCAGAAATGAAAAGACATCAGGAAGAGAGGAATATTCTAGGTTGAGAATAATGTAGGGAAGAAAAATTATTGCAGGGTGCAAAGGCCATATGTTTCAGGAAAAACAAGGCAGCCAAGCAACAGTGTCATAGTCTAAAAAAACAAAGACATAACTGGAATTGGAAATAGATTGATGTCAGGAAGTCATGTTTATTAATATTAAATTGACTTAAAACACTTTAATAATGATAAATACTTAGTGCTTTATCTTTAGGTTCAAAAATGCTTTATATATGTTACTTCATTTAATTCCTTTAAAAAATTTTTATTAAAGCTTTTTTATTTACAAAACATATGCATGGATAACTTTTCAACTCTGACCCTTGCAAAACTTTCTGTTCCAAAGTTTTCCTTCCTTCCTCCCACCCCCTCTACTATATGGCAGTTAATCCAATACATGTTTAAAATATTACAACACATGTTAAATCCAATATATGTAAACATAATTATAGTTATACTGATGCACAAAAAATTTGGATTAAGAAAAAAAAACTGAGAAAGAAAATGAAATTCAAGCAAACATAACAGAAAGAGTGAAAATACTATGTTATGGTCTACACAAAGTTCCCTCAGTCCTCTCTTTGGGTATATATGGCTCTCTTCATCAATAAACATTTGAAACTGGTTTGAATCATCTCATTGTTCAAGAGAGACACATCCATCAGAATTTATCATAATTTGTATAGTCTTGTTGTTGTCATGTATAAATGATCTCCTGGTTCTGCTCATTTCACTTAGCATCAGTACATATAGGTCTCTCCAGGCCTCTCTGAAATCATCTTGTTGTTAATTTCTTATAGAACAATAATATTCCATAACATTCCAATACCATAATTTATACAGCCAATCTCCAATTGATGGGCATCCATTCAATTCCCAGTTTCTAGCCACTACAAAAAGGGCTGCCACAAACATTATTGCACAAGGGCTCTTTTTCTTTCCTTTAAGATCTCTTTGGGATACAAGCCCAGTAGAAACATTGCTGGGTCAAAGAAGTAACTTTTGGTTACTTTTTAGTTTGGAAACTTTTTGAGCATAGTTCCAAATTGCTCTCCAGAATGGCTGGATCCATTCACAGTTCCATCAACAATGTATCAGTGTCCCAGTTTTCCCACATCCCTACCAACATTCATCATTATCTTTTCCTGTCATCTTAGCCAATCTGGGAGGTGGGCAGTGATATCTCAGAGTTATCTTAATTTTCATTTCTCTGATCAATAGTGATTTGGAGCACCTTTTCATATGACTACAAATAGTTTCCATTTCTTTATCTTAAAATTGCCTGTTCATACCCTTTGACCATTTATCAATTGGAGAATGGCTTGAACTATTATAAAGTTGAGTCAATTTTCTATATATTTTAGAAATGAGCCCTTTATCAGATCCTTTGGATGTAAAAATGTTTTCCCAGTTTATTGCTCCCTTCTAATCTTGTCTGAATTAGTTTTGTTTTTAAAAATACTTTAACTTAATATAATCAAAATTATCTATTTTGTGATCAGTAATGATCTCTAGTTCTTCTTTGCTTACAAATGTCTCCTCCTACACAGATCTGAGCGGGAACCTATCTCATGTTCTTCTAATTTGAGTATAATATAAATCTTTATGTTTAGAGTATGAACCCATTTTGACTTATCTTGGTATATGGTATTAGGTGTGGGTCTATCTCTACTTTTTACCATACTAGTTTCCAATTTTCCCAGCAGTATTTTGTCAAATAGTGAATTCTTACCTCAAAAGCTGGGGTCTTTGGCTTTGTCAAACACCAGATTATTACAGATATTGACTATTTTGTCCTGTGAACCTAACCTTTTCCACTGATAAACTACTCTATTTTTTAGCCAATACCAAATGTTTTTGATAGCCACTGTTTTATTACAGTTTTAGGTCTGGTATAGCTAGGTTACTTTCATTTCCTTTTTTTTTTTTTTTTCAATTGAAATTCTGGATCTCTTTTTTTTCTTCCAGATGAACTTTGTTGTTTTTTCTAAGTCAGTAAAATAGTTTCTTGGGAATTTGATGGATATAACACTAAATAAATAGATTAGTTTAAATAGTATTGTTATCTTTATTATATTTGTTGAATCTATCCAAGAACACTTGATATATTTCCAAGTTGCATTTTATTTGTTTGGAAAGTGTAGTTTTTTTTTTTTTTTTTGTTTTGTTTTGTTTTTAGTTTTGCTCATATTGTTCCTGTCTTTCTCTTGGCAAATAGATTCCCAAATATTTTATGCTATCAACAGCTATTTTAAATGGAATTTCTCTTTACATCTCTTGCTGTTGAATATTGTTAGTATTGTGCAAAAATGCTGATGATTTATGTGGATTTATTTTGTATGCAACTTTGCTAAAGTTATGTATTATTTCTAGTAGGTTTTTTTATTGATTCTCTAAGTATACCATCATACCATCTGCAAAAAGTGATAATCTGGTTTTCACATTATGTACTCTAATTCTTTTAATCTCTTTTTCTTTTCTTGTTGATAAAGCTAGCATTTCCAATATAATATTGAATAATAATGGTGATAGTGGGCAATCTTGTTTTCCACCTGATCTTATTGGGAATTGTTCCAGTTTATCCTCATTGCATATTTTGCTTGCTGATGGCTTTAAATAGATCCTACTGACTGTTTTAAAGAAAAGTCTATTTATTCCTATACTCTCTAGTGTTTTTAACAGAAATGGATGCTGAGGTTTTAACTTTTGACATGCCCTGAATCACAAAGCAGAAAGGTTGTAAGGTAGTATTCAAACTAAGTCTTTCTTATTCTGTCAATTTAATAAACAACTTATATCTTTTTTTAACTTTAGTGTTAGGCAAATGAATTAGAGAAACACTATAAAAACAACAGAATTGCTACATCTGAGTATTGAAGGGGACCTTAGATGTTATTTATTCTGCTCCACATATGGATCTCATCTACAACATCTGTAACAAGAGTGAGTTGTTTATTATACATGAAATTATAGAGTTTTCAGCTCCTTTTCAAATGTGACTGGCAGTTAATAAACTCTAAAAACTTAATGAATGCACTTTGCACTGCCAATTTTGATTGATAATGAATTTATTCCTTTTTTCCTTACTATTAGATGGATGATCCTATTACTGTTGGACTTCCCTTCACTGATGTAGGTTACAACTTCTTTTTGACTTTGTATCCTATATAGTGCTTATCTAAGTTTGTCTATATTTTATCATATAGCCAATCTGCCTAACTTCTTAGTAGTATTTCCCTTTTATTTTAGTACCTCAAGTTTACAAATATTATTCAGTCTGCCTATATGTTGTCATTCAATTTTAGATGTGAACTTACCTTTCCCTCCTACCATACATATTCCTTGCTAATGTCTTTATAGCACTAGAAATAAGCGACTCACTCCATACACCCCAAATGTCTCACCATTATATTACCCTTTGGATTATTTGTCTTTTTTTCTGATTTGCAGTCTTATAGTATCACCAAAAACTGACTGGTGTTAAAGAGCTTTTTCAGCAGCAGGCAATTCCAACTGCCATTCAGCTTTATTTTCTCCTATATAAGGTATTTATTTCAGGAAGCAGTTGATAAAATCTTTCTTTATATTCTTGTGAATGTGTTAAAAATATGGGTTTTAAGAAAAAATTTATAGTTTGTTTTTAAGAGATAGTTCAGCCAGTGAAAACATGGCATAAATAGAGTTGTGAATTTTGAGTTTAAAAAAACTGATACTGAAAAGCCATATGACCAAATGTAAATCAGTTCAATTGTCTGGGCCTCTTTTATCTGACCTCTCAAATCAGATGGATTTATGTTAAAATCCTAATGATGCCTTCTACTCTAAAACTCAAATCGTATGATCTTAGAGCCTGTTTCTTCATGGTAAAATTGAGATAATAATATGAATATCAGATGGTTATTGTATTAGTTGTGTATTATATATAAAGTACTAAGTTAAACTATTTAAATATTAGTGCTATATGATTTTTGTTAACTAACGAATCAGTATGAACATTAACATTTAGATCTGCCCAAATCATTCTTCTGATCAAAAACCATAAATGATTATTTAATGATTATTAGTTTAATCTGGCAGAAAGTCTCTAGTGGTATGGCCAGGGATCTATACCTGGTCCTGGGCTAGTTATCTTATTTATGAAAGACAATAAAATATAATCTCCTCAAAAGAAGGAACTGTCATTTTCCTTTCTTTGTCTTTCTATGACTTTTCACAATGCTTGATACATAGTAAATGCTTAATAAATGCTTTTTAACTGACTCCAATAAAGACTCAGGTGATTGCTTAGTACATTAAAATCAGGATGGTAAAGAGCACAAGAACTATTGGGAAAGATGGGAAGAACTGGTGATATTAAATCTGGAAATAGCAAGGACATTTTTTAAAGATTTTGAAGGGTAATCCTGTGGAAGGATCAGCTTTGTTGTTTAACTCAGAGAGACTAGCCATAATCAATGGGTAGAAGTAGTAAAAAGGCAAATTTAAGCTTAATCAAAGGGAAAAACCTCCAAGAAATATAAAGGTTAGGAAAAGTAAAATGGCCTGCATGAATAGCTTTAGTAAGTACCATACTTGGAATTCTTCAAGCTGAAGTTGGATGAACACTTCTAAGATGTTACAATAGTGATTCCATTTGGGAATGAATTCGATTAGATGGTTAACAAGATTCCTTCCAAACTAAATTCTGTGATTCTGTGGCTAGCAAACATGTAAAATCTTTGGGTTAGCCTTTACAATCTCATTTCTAGTCTCCTCACAAAGTTCATTCTAGACAAACTGCTTACTCCAAGAGTCATTTCCTGGATTTAGCTGACCTGATTGCAAGGTAATCTCTTCCTCCTTAAAACAAGCCATCTTGCAAATCTCTTGGTGATATTGATTTATGTAATATCATAAAACTCTACCTTTTACAAAATCACAAAAAGAACAGTTGCTAATGGGATTTGCGGGGGGGGGGGGGGGGGGGAATGTGTCTAACTAACACCAGAACTTGCACCTACTAATTGATGGGCGGCCAAGATTTGTACAAGTAATTTGTTCCTGTCTTGGTATATAGTATATGCTTAATAAATTATTATTAATTGATTTAATAAGGCTCAAATTCTCAAAGATACTAAGAGAAAGCATTAGATAGAAAATCATCTATTACAATTCTTCTAATTTGATATTATAGACCAACATGAATTTATACAAATTAAATAGAAAAGCTCTTTATCAAAAAGAAGAAAAACATAATAAAGAAATATTTATTGTCTACTATTTAAATCAATATAACTAAAATGGCCATTGTATATGAATTGATTATTGTGTATGTCAACCAAACTACCAATCTTCGCCAAATAGTCACAACTTGATTTGGAATAACAAAAATCAAAACTGAATTAAGGAGAATCAATTTGCAGGACAAGATACTATGTTATTCAATAGTGATCAGTTTTAAAATAGAAAAGCAGAACAATAAAGAAAGAAATAATAAGAAACAAAATATTCAAGAAATTGAAAATATAGAGTATGGGAAGAAAGACATTCTTATTCACTGGGAATCACTGGAAAATCACAGGGAAAAAAACTGAAACATAGTTTAGGAGAGAAAGATGGAGAGTGCAAGGAGGGGAGGGAAAGAGAGAGAGAGAAAGAGAGAGAGAGAAAGAGAGAGAGAGAGAGAGATTTTAAAAAGTATCTTTTCCAATGTATCACATTAAATTTAAAAAGATATATACAAAATGAATATCAAAAATGACACTATATTAATAGAAGAAAATAGAAGATAATATCAGTCACAATTTGGTTATTAAAGAATTTTTACCACCAAATGGATACAAATAATTTCAAAATATTACATTCAACAAGGTTTTTCAGGAAAAAAATAAATGTGTCCCCAAATGTAAAAAATTTCTAATTATAAAATTTCCTCAGATTTTAATGATATAAATCCAATATTATATAAAGATCTTATTATATTCATGAACTAAAAATTTCTGTATCTACTCCCAAGTAGTAAAGCATCTTCTCTTTCAGTTCTTTGTTACAAAAAAGAAGATCAGGTTTGGGGGGAAGAAGATACTATTATTAATTCAAAATATATAAGGCTTTTTATCATTGTCATATTGGGATGAGAATTGATATTGTTATGCTTAATTTACAAATGAGCATAGTGAAATAAAAGTAAGGATATGGACTTGCCAAAAATAGTATAACCAATAAATAATAGATCCATGACTGAAACTCATCTTGTTTTGACTTTTAATCCACTAATCTTTGAATAATCTTTACTGTCTTAGTAATGGACAGAATTTTTACTCTAGTGTCCACTACCCTAATTGGCAGTTGCCTCAATGAGCAACTGTAGTTTCAATTCACTCTCAAAATAACTCAGCTCATCTCCTCATGCTATAGAATAGTGTTTCTTTTTCCTTCACTCTTCTTCTCCAAAACATAAATACCTTGCATTTCAACTATGAACCTGTCATAAAATTATAAAATCTCTCTTTACTTCTGTAGATGGGAATATCAATTTACTTGTTTATAAAACCATTTACTTTCCTATAAGTTTCAGATACATAAACATATAATAATGAATTCAATGTACTCTTTCTATTAGAATGCAAACTTGTTGACAGATTTAATTTATTTATTTGTTCATTCATTCATTCATTTAAGTTCAGCCCTCAACATAGTATTTGGCAATAGTAAGTGCTTAATGATGAGGTCTTGAATGGTGAGTATGTTGGGCAGAGAGAAACTGAAGAATTGATCAAAATTGACCTCTGAGGCAGGCAGAAAGCACTGATAGAGATCAATATAGCATCCTGGTCCCACCTTCTGGGGACTTCAGTCAAGTGGAAATCCAAATTCAATCAAACCCCTGATGATTTAAGGTAGACTCACTTTGCCATGTCCTGTCAGAAATTCTGGTCATGTCCCTGAGGTTAAAAAAAAAATTTTGCCTATAGCCCATGCATTAGCCACTCATCCTCTTTTGGATCAGTCCACGATGGCACTCTGCTTCTTGGTCTCTTTCCCCTTACTTTCCCATACCAATTTGTATCTCTTTTAACTCCACTCAATTTGGTGTTGTAAAAGATTTCCAGAAGTCCTAGAAAGAGGGTATGTAAACAACAGTCACACATAGGCCTTCTTCAGCAGCCAAGAGATAGTCCAAAACCAATCTATTGTCCATTGATTCACATGGTAGGGAATCCAATGATTCCCCTAAGTTTTTTAAATCATGCAATAGTCTTTTTATGTGTTAGGGAATCCAATGATTCCAGCAGATTTTGAAGTCCTACAACAGTCTTATCATTTCTCAGAAAATCCAAAGATTCCTAAGAGCTTTCAAGTCCTACTTATCATGTCTCAGAGAATCCAGTGATCCCTGAGCTTTTTCCAGAGATTCTAATAAAAAACTATTAGAAATAATTCACAACTTTATCAAATTTGCAGGATACAAAATAAATCCACATAAATCCTCAGCAATTTTATACATCACCAACAAAATCCAACAGCAAGAGATACGAAGAGAAATTCCATTCAAAATAACTGTTGATAGCAAAAAATATTTGGGAATCTATCTACCAAAGTAAAGTCAGGAGTGAAACAAGGTATGTATGTATATGTATATATTTGTGTTTGTACACACACACACACACACACACACACACATATATATATATATATATATATATATATATATATATACATATATTCTCAGCAGTTCATGGAACCCATACAAAAATTGGTCATATATTAGGATATAAAACCTCAAATTCAAATGCAGAAAAGCAGAAATAGTAAATGCATCCTTTTATATATATATAAAATGCATCCTTGTATGCATATAATAATGTTGTAGTATATATACATATTTCTGTATTATATATATATATATAAATGCATATTTGCTTGTTTATATGTTTATGTGTGTTTGAATATATGTATCGTGTTGCCACATGTATTAAGGCATTAAAATATGTGGGTTTGTGTCTAGGTGTGCACTTAATGGGAATAATTTATGTCATTCTTTTTCAAAATCATCTGTAAAGGAAATGATGAAAATATATCAGTATATTTAGGCAGCAAAGTAAAACCAATAGAAAGAATGATGAACTTAAAATATATATAAACTTGGATTCAAGTCTTTCTGAAAACTTCTTAGGAAGTTTTCTTAGGAAACTTCCTTAGGATCTTAGGAAAGTAATTCATTTCCAAAATGGATAATAGTATCACTTTTACCTATCTCATAGAGTGCCTGTGGGAGTAATAAGTGTGTGTGTATTAAGTAACTAGTCTGTGCAAAATATTGTATGATGAAAAAACAGTGACAATAATAAACTTTTGTCTCAGAGATTATATTCTACTGGGGGACACTGCTGTGCTCAAAAGAAATGATCAAGGTAAACTGAGGGAGAGAGCACTAGTGAGTCAAATAGTAGCCAATTATTAAATGGTTATTTTGTGCAAAACATTTTATTAAGCATTGCGGAATAAAAGTATAGACCTGATACAGATCTCATTTGGATTAAATAAAATACTTCTAGAAATTGTAAATGTAATGTAAATATTATCTATTATAACTAACATGCAAAGTGAAATTTGTGATGAGCACAGAAACAGGAAACATTAGAATATCTTAAAACAAAAATCAATGATATAGATGATATTTTACACAAATTTAAAATATTTTATAGCAATATTTCATTCATTAAAATAATATAGGGCAAAAGTAATAAAATGAAAACTTATCTATATCTCTCATTTGCTACCTCCCACTCCAGCCCATTGTAGGGGTTTCAATAAAAATACCTGTTAAGAATTTTTTAACATTTGATTCATCTTGTAGATTTTGTTTTTAATTAAGTAAACCCACTATATATGTACTTATTCAAAAGAAAACAAGTAAATGAAACAACTTTCCTTCCTGCTTCTGGAAATCTGAAGAGTTTTCTCAAGTATAGTAGTATTATCAGTTATTCATTGGAATCTTATCTACATAGTCTTTTAAAGAAGGATTTTTTTTCAAATGATATAGATGTTAAAATAATAATAATAAAAAAGTGGACATATCATAATCCTCTGGTGCTGTGCATTGATTACTTTCTGATTACAAATCCGCTGTGTTGCTGTATTTCAGAATATAGTTGGAATACTTGGCATTCAAAGGTTAATGCAGTTTAAGCTTCTTGACATCTACAAGCAGTAGGAGTTTAGCTATCTTTTGTTCAAGCTCATTTAACTTATCAGAGCCTAGGATTTCAATCTGAAATCTGCAAATTAAGCAGTAGTAACCAATTACTTGTGTTAAGTGAGACCTGGGAATGGATCATTTATTTTTTGGCCTTCATTACATCTTAGATCTTCTGTCTCTAATAGAGGAGGAAGAGTATTTGCTAAATATTAAAGATGGACGAGGAAGGCAAAGTCCTACAGTTGTTAAATGGATCAGTTGTTATTTCCTGAAAGACAGAGCAAATATTCAAGGTCTTTTGCTCATCCTAATCCTGAGCTCATCTCAATAATCTCCAAGACCCTTCTCTTAAATGACCAACAGCTGAATATTCTTATCCCAAACTGAAAGAGGCAGAAATGATGACAAGAATAACATCAAAGGGAAGATGGTTTAATACCATCACTGCTCAAAATCCTTACCATTCTTTTCACTACAACAAGATCTTCTACCAGGCAAATAACAAGTATTTAAAAAAAGATGTTCAAATGCCAATTTTAAAGATTGATTAGGTTCTAAGAGGAAGAAAAGTCAATAATAATAAATAAAAAATTTAGATTTAAAGGATAAATCATCTGTCTTGTTTGAGGAGCCACAAGAGAGTCAGTTGTGTTGGACGGCAGATTTTATGTAAAAAAACTTAAAAAGTAATTGAAAACAGGTCATGAAGACCTAGAAAGTACAGTCTGCTAGAGAAGTCAGAATGAAATGGGAACATCTGTGCATCTAAGGGGATTTGCCTAGACAAAGAGAAGGGCTACCTCATCATTTAAGACAAGGAAAAGGAAGAAGCAGTTGAAGAAGCCATTTAGAGTATTTGAGATGAGGAGGAACTTCTTGTGAATGGTTTCAATGTTTTTGATATAATATGAAGCAAAATTATCAGTGAGAGGGGAGAAAGGAGGAGAGGAAAAGGAAGGAAGGCAGGCTAACAATTATACTAAATGGTAGCATCAAAATGTTAAGAAACACCCCGTTTTATAGATCTAAGACCAAGCAAGCACTCTGTATCATGAGCTTCACATAAAAACAATACTTTGTGCTTACTCTCTGGAGTATCTCACTCTAGCAAAATTCTTTTTTTTTTTTTTTTTTTTTTTTTTTTTTTGCTTTGACTACCACAAAATGTTCTTTCAGGGATTTTCATGTTATTTGATAACTATTTAGGTTTATTACAATCTCCCTACTTCCCCAGGACCTGAGAACCAAAAAACACCAACATGCTGTACTTAAAATTCTCAGTCAAATTTCTTGACCCTTTGAACTCTTGTAAGGAAACTGAAACAGGTGCTACACTCCTGTTTCCATTATAGTAACTCTGGTTCTGTACCCCACTGAACAATTATAAGATTCAATAACACTTAAGACAGGGGATGATTAACTTAGGCATTGTTTCCACAAGACTCAAGAACAACTGTTTTCTTCCAAGGAATGCCAAACATGGGTGTCCAGTACTTTTTCTTAGCAGGTGATCTTCAGAATCTTCCTAAGACATTTAAAAAAGAATTGATTCAATTTCCTTGCATGGCATTAGTAGATTGCCCAGGGATCACAATAGCTCTATGGACCTTCAGAATGGTGGGGAAAAGAAATATAAGATCCACAAATTAAAATCCAGTTTTACTCCAAATGTCCATATGAACTATTTGTGCTTAACTTCTGTTAGAGCCTCCCAAGCTTGTATTGATCTGATCAGGCACAATTTTTAATCCCCACATAGCTTTGTTATTTTAATCTTCATTGATCATGAACGACAGCAACCACTATATGTCAGGAACTATGTTAAGTACTTTATGGATTTTTTTTTATAAGATCATCACAATAATCCTGGAAAGCAAGCACTCCCATGACCCACTCAATTTTTTCCATCTTGTTTAAGTAGCTGAAGAATTTGAGCCAAATGCAAGATAAATGACTTGCTGAAGGTGACAGAGCTAATTGTGTACTCAGGTTTTTTTTTTTTTTTTTTTTTTTTTGTTTGTTTTTACTCTAGGCCCAGAACTCTATCCATTATATAACCTAGTTGCATTTTTGTGAATAGAAACTTGAAGTGGGATAAAATAGTTTGGCAGGTACACTATGGTGATTGGGATTGTGTATAAAGTATGAAATTCCAACAGAATTGGATAATTGAATTGAGGTTATGCGTTATCCAATTAAGGTAATGAATTCAGTTGTCACATTTTCATAATTTTGTCAGGTTGTTTTCAGCAGTATGTATATAGGAGCGAAGGCAATGAATGGTAGGGGTGATCTAAGACTGATGCTTTTCAGAGCAAAATCACCAGTCCAATAAGGAGACAAAATATTCATGAAAAGAGTAAAGTGAAGATTTGAACTGGTTCATCAAGGGGTCAAGATGACAAAGGAAATAGAATCCAACTAGTTCAGAGGTAATGTTTTGGGAAAGAATCGAAGTATTAAGGGATTGGAGATCAAATTTCAACAAAGAACATGATTTGAGTTGCAATGTGAAGGTGCAATAAAAAAGAACTACAGAAATACAGATTGTTATCAGAAAGGAGAATTTCAAAGTTTGCTATCACAGAAATACATTTGTGGCTTAGAATAAGTTCAAAATAGACTTCTGCAGTATGGAGGATTAAATCATTTGGAGTAAGTAAATTGAGGACCTGTTACATTAGGGTTTTTGAGAAATTAATAATGCACATGGTCAAAATCACTTAATATGAGGTTAGAAGTTGAGGAGGACAGAAAGTCCTCCACTGAACTCATTAAGGAAGGAAGAGTGTTCTGCAGGTCAGTGAACAGCTACCAGAATTTTTATTAAGTGGTAGATATGGACTGAATGAACTTCAAAGGAAGAGAGCTTATTAAATGATGGTGAGAGGAAAGCTTGGATGTGATGACAGGGAAAGGAATTTTCCACTGCTCCTAATTTGACCAGTATGCTGGAATAGTATGAACTAGTGATCAAAAGAGAAGCTAGGAAGGAAGGAAGGAAGGAAGGAAGGAAGGAAGGAAGGAAGGAAGGAAGGTTAGAAGGAAGGAAGGAAGGAAGAACTGAAATAGTAGTGAGAGAAAGATTTCCATATGTATTATTAATTTCTCAAAAACCCTAATTTAACAGGTCCTTAATTAAAAATATTTTTTGGTGGAAGAGACAAGAAACTCCTCTGATTGATCCCAGAAAGAACTAGTATAAATTAGAGGATGTTGCATAAAGTTAGATTTTATGCTTGTGTTTAGATAAACTAGCAATTGCCACTAAATGGCAAAGTGATATGAGCTGCTAAAGAAAATAGTTGCTTTCCTTTCTGTGGAGTTTTTTAATCAATACCTGGATGACCAATTATCATTATTGTTGTGAAAGAAATTTTAGTTGATCTAGGAACTGGAATAATTGGGTCTCAGGTTCAGTCTAATACTAATAATACAGTGTTCTATAATTCTGTGAAATCACCTCATAACTTCCATCAATATCCATGAATCATTAAACAGATACATACTTTATTTTTAATATGTGTACCCCAGTGTCTAGCAAGGTGTTGTAATAAAACATAATGAGAATAGTTATCCAAAAACCTGAGTTTGGTCCCTTGTTCTGTCAATTTGACTTTTTTAGCTTTTATTATTGAGATCTGTAAATTGTGAGAAATAGATTATCTCCTTCTAGCTTTAAGATTCTGTGTTTTGGTGATGAGATTTAAAGTAATGTCTTTAAGGGTTTTTTCAAGGCAAAATACTAAATTAAATCACTTAACAGATTTAGAATGGTCTTTTCCCAGGTTAATGCCTGGAATGTACCAGGGAATGAAGAAAACTGATCCTGAAAGCTGAAGCATAGGCTATTAACCTTTTGTGTTTATCATGTTCTTTCTTGGCAGTCTGGTTAGGTTTATGTACGCTTTCTGAGATTAATGTTATATATTATAACCTTCTAAAGATTATAATGCACCTTCTAAAGAAACCCATTATATTGAAATATTGTTGTCAAAAATGCTACTATTACTAATATTACTACTATTTCTACTACTACTACTACTACTACTACTACTACTATATCTCAAGTTAAAGATCCATGAAGTGCTATTATATTTATCTCCTATTGTACAATTATAAATAGATCAAAAGAAGGGACAAAAAATAATCTGCCTCAGAGTATAAAATTTATTTTTCAATAGGAAATAACTACATGTCTCCTGTTTCATAGACTGTCATAGATATAAAAGAAATTCAAGTGAATTAAAAAAAGTTGAATATATCAAATCAAAAGTTCAGTATGAAATGAAATATTTCATTTTCAAGCTTTGCAAGAATATAGTCTCATCAAAATAAGTTTCCAACTAGGAAATTCTTATATCCAAATATCAGTGAAATTTGATAGAAATATAGAGCATTGTACACAATTGTATAATTTATTCTATGGTAAAAAAGCAAAGGTGAAAAATTTTGGTAGTTAAAACCAGAATTTTTCATGGGAAATATAATTTGTTCCTATGCAATCAATGTTGAAAAGTATAACTTGTGAAGTGTCTTAGAAATTTTACAGAAAAAAATCTGAAATGTCTCATAATAACTGTCTTAGTCAATTGGTGTGGATATTTAATATGTAATATTACATATATGTACGTATGTATACACCTATGCATTTGTGTGTGCATCTTTAGTGACAATTAGTAAATATAGGCATTTACTCAATTAACATTGAAGTTAATATTTATTGGGGTGAAAAAATATATTGTGCCTCATTTAAACATAAATATCAATAGGATTTTTAGAACATTTATCTATTCATGAAACTACAGCATTCTGATTCATATTCCCACCAATTACACTCTATTTTCCCCCAAAAAATAATTTTCATACAGAGAATTCCTTTTTGTCAACTCCTTAATGAGAAGTTTTAGTTAGACATTTACTAGATTTCCTATTTGGATATTAAAGTTTTGGAGTAGCTAAGGTGGATCAGACTTCAACTCTGTGCATTCTATTTATTAAGTAACATCAATACTCAAATGAAAGACTTAAAAACAAACAAGCAAACAAAAAACAAGAGATCATATCAAAGCTATTGGGTAAAAAATAAGGTTGGCTTTTTGTTGTTGTTATTGTTGCTTTTGTTTTTTAAATTTCCTTCCTTGAGCTGAGACCAAATTACTATTTCCTCGACTTACCCAATAGAATCACCTCCTGAAAAATACCCCAAAATAAAAACGTCAATGAACATTGTAGCAAAATTCAAGAATTATCAAATCAAAGAGAAAATATTGCAAGCAACCAGAAGGAAACAATTTAAATATTGAGTAGCCACAAACAGGATTACAGATTACATAGGATCTAGGAGATTCCCCTTTAAAAAGTTGAAGGGCATGGAATCTGATATTCCAAAAGGCAAAGGAACTTAGATTGAAGCCAAGAATCAACTATCTAGAAAAACTCAGCGTCATCTTTCAGGAAAAATAATGGACATTCAGTGAAACATGAATTTCATCTATTTCTGATGAAAATACCAGAAAATTTGATTTTCAAATATAGAACTCAAGAGAAACATAAAAAGATAAAAAGAAAAGAAAAAACAACTTTCTTTTAAAAATTAAAAAGTTTATATCCCTATGTGGGAAGATGATATGTTTAACTCTTCAGATCTATATCTCTCTTAGAGGTATACTTAGAGGGTGCAAGTATAATTTTATATTATTGTGATGATTTAAAAAAAAAGTATAGTGGTAAAAGGGGTTCTACTGCAAGAAGAGAAAATAGAGCTAAAATGTGGTAAATTACATCTCATGAGGAGCCAAAAAAGACCTGTTGCAATTGAGGGAAAGAGGGAAAGGGGATGAGTATTGCCTGAATCTTACTCCCATAAGATTTGGCTCAAAGACAGAAAATAAGACACATTTAGCTATTCAGAGAAGCTTTTTTTCACTCTATAAAGAAGTAGACAGGGACGGGGGAAAGGAAGTGGGGTAGCTAATAGAAGGGAGAATAGAAGTAGCAGGGGAAAGGTATAAGAAAAGGGAAGGGGCTGCAAAAGAGGAGGGCTCTTTGAGGGAAGAGGATGATCAATGACAAAATTGGGGACCAGTGAAAGAGGGGAGAGAAAAGTATAATTGGGGCTAAACAAGATGGCAGGAAATACAGAGTTAGTTATTTTATCTGTAAATGTGAATGGGATAAACTCTCCCATAAAACGGAAACTGATAGCAGCCTGGATTAAAAGCTAGAATCCTGCAATTTGTTGTTTACAAGAGAAAATATTTAAAGCAGAATGATACATTTGGAGTAAAGGAAAAGACTGGAGAAAAATATATTATGCTTCAGATGAAGTGGGAAAAAAAAAAGGGATAGCATTCCTCATCTCAGATCAAGCAAAAGCAAAACTACATAGGAAACTGTATCCAATTTAAAGGTACCATAGCTAATAAAGTAATATCAGTAATAAACATATATGTACCAAGTAGAATAGCATCCATATTCCTAGAAGGGAAGTTAAGAGAGCTGCAAGAAGAATTAGAATGCAAAATTAGACTAGTGGGAATCTCAAACTTGTTCTCTTAGAACTAGATAAATCAAACCACAAAGTCAATAAAAAAGAAGTTGAGGGAAATAGAATCCTAGAAAAGTTAGATATTACCTTTGGGGAAAATAGGATGGAGAAAATAATATATATATTTTTTAAAGTACATGGAACTTATACGAAAACTGACCATGTATTAGAACATAAAACCTCAAAATCAAATCCAGAATGACAGAAATAGTAAGTACATTTTGTTCAGATCACGATGCAATAAAAATTATATGCAAAAAAGGCCAGGAAAAAATAGAACAAATTAGTTGGAAAATAAATAATATATACCTAAAGAATGAATGAGTGAAAACAACAAATCATAGACACAATTGATAATTTCATCCAAGATAATAACAATAGTGAGACAGCATACCAATATTTGTGGGATGCAGCTATAGCAGTTATTAGGAGAAATTTTATATCTAAAGATGCTTACTTACTTATGAAAAAAACTGCAAAATGGATAAATCATTAATTAATCTGATTATAAAAAGGAAAGAAAAAAATAAAATTCTTAGTCTTAAAAATGAAAAAGGGAGAATTTTCCACCAATGAAAAGGAAATTAGAGCAATAATTATGTTATTTTGCCCAACTATATGTCAATAAATTTGATAATCCAAGTGAAATGGAGGAATATGTACAAAAATATATATTGCTCAGATTAATAGAAGAAATAAATTATTTAAATAGTCCCATTTTGGAAAAAGAAATAGAAGAAATCATTAATCAACTCCCTGAGAAAAAATCCCCAGGATCAGATGGATTTATGTGTGAATTCTACCAAACATTTAAAAAACTATTAATTCCAATACCATGGAAAGTATTTGGGGAAAAAAAGCAGGAAAAGAAGGAATCCTACTAAATTCATTTTATGACATAGGTATAGTGCTGATACCTAAACAGATATCAAAGCAGAGAAAGACACTTATAGAAAAATTTTATCAATGAATATTGATCAAAAATTTTACATGAAATGTCAGCAAAGAGATTACAGAAAGTCATAAGCAAAATAATACACCACGACCAAGTAGGATTTATACCAGGAATGTAGGACTTGTTCAATATTAGGAAAACTATTAGCATAATTGACTATATCAGTCATCAAATTACTAAAATCATAAGATTATCTCAATAGTTGCAGAAAAAGTATTTGATAAAATCCAACACCCAACTCTATTAAAAACACCAGATAATATAGGAATAAATGGACTTTCCCTTAAAATGATTAATAACATCTATTAAAAACTAAAGCAACAAGCATCATATTTAATGGGGACAAATGAGAACAATTACCAATAAGATCAGGGGGGAAACAAGGTTGCCCACAATCAGTATTCCTATTAAATATTGTATTAGAAATGTTGGCTTTGACAATAAGACAAGAAAAAAAAGATTAAAAGAATTAGAATAGATAATGAGGAAACCAAATTAGTACTCTTTGTAGAAGATATGATGATATATTTAGAGAACCTTAAAAAATCAACTAAAAAACTACTAGAAAGCATTCAAAACTTTAGCAGTTGTAGAAAATAAAATGAATCCACATAAATCATCAGTATTTTTATATATTACCAAGAAAGTCTAACAGCAAAAGATACAAATATAAATTCCATTTAAAATAATTGTCAATAATATGAAGTATTTGGGAGTCTAGATTCACAAGGGTCCTCAAACTTTTTAAATAGGAGGCCAGTTCATGGCCCCTAATACTGTTGGAGGGCCGGACTAGGGTAAAAACAAAAAACTTTGTTTTGTGGGCCTTTAAATAAACTTCATAGCCCTGGGTGAGGGGGATAATCATCCTCACCTGCCACATCTGGTCCATGAGTCATAGTTTGAAGACCCCTGGAGATGCCAAGGCAAAGTCAGGAACTATATCAACACAATTACAACACACTTTCCATACAAATAAAGTCAGATATAATCAATTGGAAAAATATCAAATGCAAATGGGTAGGCTGAGCAAATATAATAAAAATGACAAAACTACCTAAATTAATATACTTATTCAGTGCCATAAAAATCAAACTCCCAAGAAATTATTTTACAGATCTACAAAAAAAAATATTTTTTTTCCTTTTTTTTATTATAATAACTTTTTATTGACATAACCTATGCCAGGGTAATTTTTTTACAACATTATCCCTTGCACTCACTTCTGTTCCGATTTTTCCCTCTCAACCTCCACCCCCTCTCCTAGATGGCAAGCAGTCCTATATATGTTGAATATGTTGTAGTATATCCTGGATACAATATATATGTGCAGAACCAAACAGTTTTCTTGTTGCACAGGGAGAATTGGATTCAGAAGGTAAAACTAACCTGGGAAGAAAAACAAAAATGCAAACAGTTTACACTCATTTCCCAGTATTTTTTTCTTTGGGTGTAGCTGCTTCTGTCCATCATTGATCAATTGAAACCGAATTAGGTCTCTTTGGCAAAGACATCCACTTCCATCAGAGTACATCTTCATACAGCATCGTATATAATGATCTCTTGGTTCTGGTCATTTCACTTAGCTTCAGTTCATATAAGTCTCTCCAAGCCTCTCTGTATTCATCCTGCTGGTCATATCTTACAGAACAATAATATTCCATAACATTCATACACCAACAATTTACCTAACTATTCTCCAATTGATGGGCATCAATTCATTTTCCAGTTTCTAGCCACTACAAACAGGGCTGCCACAAACATTTTGGCACATACAGGTCCCTTTCCCTTCTTTATTATCTCCTTGGGGTATAAGGCCAGTAGTAGCACTGCTGGGTCAAAGGGTATGCACAGTTTGATAACTTTTTGGGCATAATTCCAGATTGCTCTCCAGAATGGTTGGATTCGTTCACAACTCCACCAACAATGTATCAGTGTCCCAGTTTTCCCGCATCCCCTCCAACAATCATCATTATTTTTTCCTGTCATCTTAGCCAATCTGACAGGTGTGTAGTGGTATCTCAGAGTTGTCTTAATTTGCATTTCTCTGATTAATAATGATTTGGAACACTCTTTTCATACAAGTGGTAATAGTTTCAATTTCATCGTTTGAAAATTGTCTGTTCATATCATTTGACCATTTGTCAATTGGAGAATGGCTTGGTTTCTTATAAATTAGAGTCTATATAGACTCTATATATTTTGGAAATGAGGCCTTTATCAGAACCTTTAACTGTGAAGATATTTTTTCCCAGTTTGTTGCTTCCTTTCTAATCCTGTTTGCATTAGTTTTGTTTGTACAGAAGCTTTTTAATTTGATGTAATCAAAATTTTCTATTTTGTGATCAATAATGGTCTCTAGTTAGTCTTTGGTCACAAATTTCTTCCTCCACCACAAGTCTGAGAGATAAACTATCTTATGTTCCTCCAATTTATTTATAATCTCATTCTTTATGTCTAAATCATGGACCCATTTCGATCTTATCTTGGTATACAGTGTTAAGTGTGGGTTCATGCCTAATTTCTGCCATACTAATTTCCAGTTATCTCAGCAGTTTTTGTCAAATAATGAATTCTTATCCCAAAAGTTAGGATCTTTAGGTTTGTCAAATACTAGATTGCTATAGTTGACTATTCTGTCTTGTGAACCTAACCTGTTCCACTGATCTATTTCTTAGCCAATAACAAATGATTTTGGTGACTGCTGCTTTATAATATAGTTTTAGATGAGGTACAGCTAGGCCACCTTCATTTGACTTTTTTTTTTTTTTTCATTAATTCTTTTGAGATTCTTGACCTTTTATTATTCCATATGAATTTTGTTGTTATTTTTCTAGATCATTAAAATATTTTCTTGGAACTCTGATTGGTATAGCACTAAATAAATAGATTAGTTTAGGGAGTATTGTCATCTTTATTATATTTGCTCAGCCTATCCAGTTAGCACTTAATATTTTTCCAATTGTTTAAGTCTGATTTTATTTGTATGGAAAGTTTTTTGTAATTTTTGCTCATATAATTCCTGACTTTCCTTTGTTAGATAGATTCCCAATTTGGAAGTATGTCCAAAGGGCAATCAAAATGTGAATACCCTTTAATCCAGCAATGTTTCTATTGGGCTCATCTCTCAAAGAGATCAGAAATTGCACCTCATGTGCAAAAATGTTTGTAGCAGTCTTTCTGTAGTGGCAAGAAACTGGAAACTTTATGGATGCTCACCAGCTGGAGAATGGCTGAACAAGTTATGGTATATGAATGATATGGAATGCTATTCTTCTATAGAGATGATTAGCAGGATGATTTCGTAGAGGCCTGGAGAGACTTACATGAAGTGATACTAAATGAAATGAGCAGAAGCAGGAGATCATTGTAGATGGCAACAACAAGATTATGAGATCAATTGTGATGAACAATACTCTTTTCAACAACGAAATAACTGAGGCCAGTTGCAATGATGTTGTGATGAAGAAAGTCATCTATATCTAGAGAGAGGACTGTGGGAACTGAGTGTGGATCACAACATAGAATTTTCTCTCTTTTTGTTGTTGTTTGGTTGCATTTTACTTTTTTTTCACTTTTTTTCTGGTTTGATCTGATTTTTCTTGTGCAGCAAGATAATTGTATAAATATGTATGCATATATTGGGTTTAACAAATATTTCTACCATATTTAACATATATTGGACTACTTGCAATCTAGGTGAGGGGTGGGGGGAAAAGAGGGGCTAAAATAGGAACACAAAATTTTGCAAGGGTCAATGTTGAAAAATTGTCCATGCATATGTTTTGAAAATCAAAAGTTTTAATTAAAAATGTTCAAATAAAACATAAATAATAATTTTAAAAAGAACATTTTGATAGCTTTTATTGAAAATGTTATTTTAATCTGAATGATGGGTATAAGACAAGAAAAATGGTTAGTGATTTGCTCTCTTCTTGTGATATACAGTGTTATTATGAAGAAACTTATGTAAGTGATATATGTGTATGTGTGTATTTTATTAATTTACAGAATTTATATTTAATACATTTTTACCAAAACAGATCTACTTATTTTGTTAGAAATTTTTCTGTGTAATTGGAAATTTAAATGACTTGATTACAATCATCTTAGCATGTAAAAGAATAAGGAATTGAACATGTCATCTTTACCCCAAGGTTATATTATCTATCCATCTTTCTCCAAATTTTCATATTTCTGTTGAGGGTGATACCATCTTCCCATCCTCTCAGTCATCCTATACTCCTTTGTCTTTCCAAATGTTGCTAAAATTAAGTGATGCCATAAATGACAGTAAATGAGCCATGTGCTTATGCATATTCCATTCCACTGGATTTACTTTATTTTGTTTTGTTTTGTTTTGATCTTTGAATCCTCAGAAATTAAAAAAAAAGTCTTATCTTTAATTGGAACATAAGAAACATTTGTGGAAATAAATTGAAGAGTCATTGCGGTGTGGAAAATTTTTTGTATTCTTTTCATCCTTTGGATTTACTCTTATAGTACTAGTATATTTAAAGTCTAAGGACCAACAAATAAAAGATAGTTAAGTGTGGAGAATCTTTTCGATCAGAAAACTAGCTCTAATTTATTGTCCTTTTGTTTGTTGTTTGTGCAGGGAATTTGGAAAGGTCACCTATGATAACATATTTGGATAGCCATCTGTGTACGAGAAGGAAACCCCATGGGATTAAAAACAAATAACCTTGAAGTATTGAAATAAGAAATTATGATGGAATTTATAGCATTTTTAGATCTCTGAAAAATGTTACCTAGTTAAATTTAATATTCTGGCACCAAATTCTAAGATTACATGTTATTTTTTTAAAATCATGCCCTGGAAAATAATTTGATTTTTTAAAAAGTGTTATATATTCCCTTGTTGATTTTTGTAGAAGATTTGTTTTAATAAAATAAAATTGTAGTCAGGCTATTTTCTTAGCTGTTTAATGTGGCATGCTATTGGGATTTCATGTAGTAGATAAATTCTCTGAGGAATTATGTACAATTCAAAGAAACTCACTTTTAGCATCTAAAGTAAATTATCTAAATTGACTTTTCAGTAAAAATACCATTGCACATGGTCAGCAGTTTCCATGTAGTAATAGTGTGAAATCATTTGCAAAAATCATGAATTCAATTGTCTGAAAATATTTTATTATAAATTTATCATGTGTACCAACTTCTACTTGATCAATTCAACTTTTATTTTTTTACTGTGACTATATTTGTTTTATTTTTCTTACAACTATATTTCAGGAGCTAGACACACAAATAACATTATTTTCATTGTTGTATAGTAAAAAATAAATTGTAGGTAATTTTATAAATTTGGGATTAAACTTTACACTTGTTCACATCATTGTTACCTTTGTAATTGCTCTTTTTATTTTTCAACATTTGAGAGGGAGTATGATTATAGCATTTGCAGATGATGTTTGTGGACTCCACTTAGAACTAAAATCTCAATAATGGTTTTTATTTTAAAATGTTTACTCAGGTAAATTATAGGTTGATAAAACGTTTGAGGCCATCATAAATATGAGGTGATTTATGGCTTATTATTGCTTTCTCTTCTACCTTCATGCTTATCCCCAAGCTGCACCTGTACTCATGGCACCAAAATTTCTCTTTTTTTTATAAGCTAAAATTTGAAACTGACTAGTATGAAGTTGTGCTTTTTGCATATTAGGAAACATGTATAAGAATATGTGTGCCCATACACATATTTGTGTGTGTGTATGTGTATATATGTGTATATGTATGTGTACATACATTAAAAACATACTTTACACCAATATATGTTTAATTTATGTGTATAAATGAACAACTATACTTACATATGCCGAAAAAAAAAAACCTAATACATATTTCTGTCTGTGGATTTGTTAATTTCACTTATTACTTGTATTTGGTCAGATCTATTATTTCATCAGTGTAAGACTTTTTTGTTTGTTTGTTTATGGAAGAAACTTCCTCTCCTAATATAAATCTTTAATCAATAGCATTGGAATATTTTCTAGAGTGCTGAGAAGTTAGTTACTTGACTGAAGTCGTACAGTCACCATAAATAAGCCTGGATTTGAACAAATGTCTTCCTAAATTAAGAATCTTGATCCTTATAAACTTTGCAGGTGTATTTTGGAGAAGAGATACCATGGCATAGTAGTCAGAATCTACCCTTAGAGACAGAACAATCTATCTTTAAGTCATGTCTCTAAAAAGTGTTAGCTACAAAACCGAGTTAATCAATTAATTCTCATTTACGTAGAAGTCATATGAGACTTTAGATGAGAGATGTATTAATTATTTATATTTGTGGAAATTTTATATGAGAAAACCTCTTACCTCCCTTTCCAGTAGTTTAAAGCTGTCTGACTTGATTTGTTGATCCTACATGTTAAGAAATTGTGCTTACCTTCTGAGAACTTATACTCTATGCAGAATACAGCACACAGAATACAGAATGAGATATACCCTATGAACAAGATAATATACAACACTTTTCCTTTTTGCTATAATTCCTAAAGTTTTTTTTTTTTTATTATTGACATTGCCTGTGGAAACACAAGCTTATCTCTCTGTCATTAACAAAATCTGGAGTTATATTTGTGCAGATGGTTACAATAGATAAAGAGAAAAACACTTCTGAAAAGTTCACTAAATAACTCCTGAAGAGAATCACTCCTACATCATATTAGGATATATAGAAAGAGCTAAAGGAAACATTAATAAATATATTTTAAGTATCAAATACTATTGATAAAAGGGAAAAATGGGAGCATTGCAAGAAAATTAAGAAAAGAAAACAGCTTGGTAAAAATGCAGAGGGAAAAAAATGCTGGAAATGAAACCCTTAATAAGAACTAGCCAAATTGAAGAGGAGATAAAATATCCCTGATGAAAAAACAACTTGAAATTTAACATTTGAAAGTAGAAATTATTATTCCACAAGATATCAAGAAATGACAAAACAAAGTCTGGGGTATTTAATGTGCATTTAATGAAAGAGAGGACTTGCAAGCATTTCTAATGAAAAGATCAGAGATGAATAGAAAATCTGACATTCAAAAATATTACTGAAGAGAATTATAAAAAAATAAATATTATAGAGAAATTTTATATCATTAATGAATTTAAACCTATTTAAATTCCTATATGGAAAGATTATACATGTAACTCCTAAGAATTTTATTATTTGGGGGGGCAATTAGAAGGAGTCTAGAGAGGTAGAATATATGAGAATGAATAGATTATATTGGGGTGAACTCAAAAACAATAGGTTGAAAGAAGAATACACTTCAAGAAGAGGGAAGGAAGAGGAAGAGTGGGGAAATCATCTCACATAAAAGAAACATGCTATAGAGAGAAGATTCAGGGAAAATGCCAGAATATGTCAGATAATTCTGACCTCTTCAAATTTATTCTATAAACAAGACATAGCACCTCAAAATATATATGTAGAAAAGTAAAAATAAACAGCAATGTTAGCAGAACAATTTGAGTCCTTGAGACTCTTGAGACACATAGAAAAGATGTGAAGAAAGATACCAGAAAGGGGATTTAGTTCCTGTCAAATATAAATACCTCTAGATTGGTTCCATTGAAATAGCAAGTGGCAAATTCTGGGGTTAAATGGATTAGAAAGTAGCCTGGGCCCTAGTCATTGGAATTTTTGCCTCTCAGATAGTCTGAGGAGTTAGATGTTGGAGTTGAGTAAGACTGAAGGAATGAAAACTGAAGGAATTTCTACTCAAAGGAAAAACTAGATATAGCTGTGTGGATGAGATTGGGCCTTGGGCAAGAAGAAACCAGCAAATGCTAATTTCTCTAGTTAGTGCAGAATTAGTAGGGCAGGAACTAAATGTGAGCATTTACAAAATGATGTAGTCCTTAGTTTGTTTCCAGCTTGGAGGGGGCAAATGAAGGAGGCCCTGAGACCAGAAACATTATTTCTTTACTTTAGGACTAGAGGTGATTACACTAACCAACTCTTACTTAATAAAAAAAAAAAAGTTAGGCAAAGGAGAAAGAACCCAATTGTAGAAAGTTATTATGGGGATAGAAATTCATGCTTAGAGGAAGATACTGATGCAAAAGAAATAAAGTCTTTCTTACCCCAAAAGGGTTACTTCAAATGATTTCTTACTCTCTCCTCCAAAATTTGTAGAATTCAAAAAAAAAATACTTTAAAAACCAAATGAGTGAAAATGTTTTGTAGCTTCCTTCTGGTCTGCAGGTGAAGCAGGGCAAGATTTTGCTGTGCCACCAAAGCACCTTTGTGACACGCCAAAAAAATGTGATGTGGCTCTTCTAGTTGGCACTTTA
The DNA here is from genome assembly GCF_902635505.1 of Sarcophilus harrisii. Classification (NCBI taxonomy): domain Eukaryota; kingdom Metazoa; phylum Chordata; class Mammalia; order Dasyuromorphia; family Dasyuridae; genus Sarcophilus; species Sarcophilus harrisii. The sequence goes on from NC_045428.1 coordinate 100,395,210, forward strand.
GCACTCTGAGACCTGGATAATCCACAGGGATGAATATCAGTTCAAAGCTTATTTGCTCAGAGCTCAGTTTTAAGAACATAAAAATGAAAATGAAAAAAACATGTAAAGGCCACCAAAATGCTTTTGAACGATCAGGAATTATTTTGGGTTTAAAAGAATCCACAGCCATATGCCTTTCCCCATTCCCCTTGAGTCACTTTATTTGAAAGATGAGTGTTACACGATATCTGAGCAGTGCATAGATGATTGGCAGCTTTTTGAAAAGGAAATAGACCCTGATTACATTGCCCAGAAAGATAAATGGAAGAAACTGCCTTGGAAAGTTGGTTTTATGAGATTCAGCAATTAAAGGAGAAAACCCCACTTGAAAGTCCTAAGACTGAAGTCTGACTCCAGTCTAAAAGGAAGTTTATTTGCCACCACCATTATAGTGACATATTGTCTTTAGACCCTGAGAGTGTCCCACAAAGTTACAAAAATGAACGTTGAAAACTATCTTTGAATGTAATTGGAAAAAAACAACCTAAATACTATTAAATTGGGTAAAAGAAAGAAAGAAAAATACTTGAAACATAAAGAAAGAAAGAAAAAAGAAAATAAGAGAGTGGAGAAAAATCTATTATTCTTTAACCAAAGTAAAAAAGATGGGGAAAAATCATGATCTCAACAAACAAAAGCAATTATGGACTAATTAAAAGAGAAGCAGGGAAACAATGTTTTCTTAAAACCATAAATAATGAAGTAAAAGATCAATAACAGAGAGATACAACAAATGCTGTAACATCTAAATTCTTAAAGGATTTAAATGAGTTACAGGAGGAAATTGACAATAAAACTGTACCAGAGAGAGCCTCAACTTTCACATCTCAGAATTAGATGCATCTAATTTTAAAATAAATAAGAAAGAAATTAAGGGGAATAATAAAATTTTATTGGATGATCATGAAAAAATGTTGGCTCTAAGATCTATAATAAAAGAAGATATTGTGAGCAAATAAGAGAGAGAGAGGATCATGGGAAGTAAAATCATAATTTTGATTACATGAAATGAAAAAGCTTTTGTGCAACAGAACCAATGCAATCAAAATTTGAAGGAAAACAAGAAGTTGGGGAAAAGTTGTTGCAATTTTCTTGGATAAAATTTTAATTTCTGAAATATATAGAAACTAGTTATATTTATTTAAAAATACATATTTCTGTCTACTGATAGCCATTTCTAAAATTGTAGGAGGGAAGAAAAAAATTGCGTGATAATATTATTACAAATTTAAAAGAAATAGTAACTGTGCTTAATAGATTTGCAATTTCATGCTCAACCATATTTTTTTGAAATTGTAATGTCATGAAAATACTTGTTTTATTCCATAATTAAAATAAAATAAATATTCTTAAATGAGAACAATGTTTTTTAATGTTTTTGAAATGCTCATTTTATTCTTTGGTTACATAGAATCCCCATTTCACTGTAACTTTTTTTAAAATCTTTTTTATTATAATAACTTTTTATTGACAGAACCCATGCCAGCATAATTTTTTACAACATTATCCCTTGCACCCACTTCTGTTCCAATTTTTCCCCTCTCTCCCTCCACCCCCTGCCCTAGATGGCAAGCAGTCCTATATATGTTGAATATGTTGCAGTATATCCTAGATACAATATATGTGTGCAGAACCAAACAGCAGAACAATGCTTTAATTGCTAAATGGTCAAAGATTTGAAGAAACTAAAGTTATCAATAATCTTTTCAAAATGTACCAAATCACTAATGATTAGATAAATGCAAATTGAAAAACTCATTACATCAATCAAATGGGTAATAGCAGAAAATAACAGTTGCTGGAGAGTATGAGGAAAACTAGATAAATTATTTGTTAAACTGTGTAAACTGGTCCAAGCATTCTGGAAAACAGAATTTGGGATTGTGCCTACAGGACTGTACTTTTTTGAGTCAACAATACCACTATTAAGTCTTTATCACAAAGAGATCAAAGAAAAAGTAAAAGTACTCATATATAGAGTTTTTTAATTATAGCAACTCTTTTTGAGGTGGCAAAGAATTGGAAATTAAAAGGATGTACATCAACTAAGAAGTAGCTAAACAACTTGTGGTATGCTATTGTGATGGAATATTATTTTAGTAGAATAAATGAGAAAACATAGTTTCCCCAAAACCTGGAGAGACTTATATGAACTGATAAAAAGTGAAGTGAGCAGAAGCAAGAAAACATTGTATATAGCAACAGCAATATTGCCTTGATAATAACTGTGAAAGACTTAGCTACTCAGTTCAATACATAATAATTCCATAGGATTCATTAAAAAAAAAAAAAAAACTAATCACATCAAGAGAGACAACTGATAAACTCTGCCATTTGAAGCACATTTTTTACTTTTTAAATGTTTCTTGCTTTTTGTGCAATATGTTTAATATTTTTCTTGTAATTTTGCAGCATGTTAAATATAGAATTTTTATTACTTCACATATATAATTCATACCATGTTGATTAACTTCCCAAAGAATGAATGAGGTCCTAGAAAGAAAGAAAGAATTTGTACTTGACAATTAAAACAATATATAATTAAAATCAATTAAGTGGGAGAAAAAAAAAAACAGAAGTCTACCCTATCATCAGTAAATTAGTGCAATAATATAATCTGGATGGCTGAAGTTAGGGTATTTTTTGAATTGTTTAATAAGAAATGTAGAATGATGCCCAGGAAGCTAAGAAATATATGTCTTTTATTTCTCAAGAGCCATGATTATAATTTATCTTTTATCTTTTATATTATTGTACAGATTATCAATATTTATCTCTAATTTATACTCCATTCACTCAATATAACAGTACAAAAACCTTACTATAATTCTCTAGCCTATTCATACTTTTCATTTTGTCTTGTTTAATAACTTTCCACTAACTTCCTAAACCATAATTTGTTCAAACATTCTTCATTTACTGGGTAATGACTTCTTTTTTTATTCAAAATGATATTAAGAATATAAAAATATGAATTCTTATCCAGGAATATTTTTATAGCAGTACTGTGATGTAAACAGTAAAGGATAGTCAGACATTCAGATGCCAATTCAATTTTACTTGATTTTTTATTACAAGTAAAGATTCAATAGGACAAAATGCTTATAGCTGAATACATATGATTAAAAAAAAGACATTATTACTTAAAGAAAATAAAACAATAAAATAAATTTAGACTGACTATATTTTTTTGAAATGTTTGATAATAGTGATTATGATACATGTGATATATCACAGATATATAGTGATAATGAATGATGATGATGATCGTAATGTCCTTGGTTGGTTCTCTGGAGGTTGGACACAAACTTAATGAGTATCAATAGAAAGCTGAAACTCAGTAATTATGGAACTCCATTCTGACCCACAGTGGCACTTATGAGTAGAGTCCCAAATCAATAGGCTTTGAGACAAAGGTGACTTAATAAAAGATGTCAGATGAAGGCAAACATTTCTATACACATTCTTTGTGCTTCTTACGTCTTTCCTCTTCTAACTACACTTGTTTTTTTTTTTTTTTTTTTTTTGACCTTAGAAGATATATTTCATGAGACAACGTGGTAAGAATATTAATTGTGTCTCAGTTGTATTGCTTTCTTTGGTACACATATCTATTTTAAATATGTAGTCCAAACAATTTGCCAAAAGAAAAATGATAAAAATTTCTTTCCTTGCCTATAATACATGATGTGATCATGGCAGAATCTATAGCAGAATAAAGAAATAACTTTCATACTTTGTTAATAACTAATGTTTACTAATCACTTATCTAGAAAACTATGAACCTTGTTTTGAGCAGATATTTTTTCTATGGGTAACTGAAGTTCTTTCTTTCTGAATGGAGATAAAGATTTTAAACAAATTCCCAAAAAGGGCACTTCAAAAATATATATATAAAGACCATGGATTTCACTAATAAAAAAAGATGTAATCAGTATTTCAAATATACAGCATATTAAAGAGGGAGTGATAAATCAGTCTTAGAATGAAACTTTTTTGAAAAAGTTTGGGTATTCAGAAAACAACTTTGTTAGTTTATTTTGGGAGATAACTTTCAGAATTTAGCTTAAAGAAAGGAAAGAAATAAGTTGTCTGAAAAAAACACCTTAAAAGTAGAATTAAACAAATGTAAAAAGATATACAAAAACTCATTAAGAAAATCATATGTTGGGGCTGGAGCCAAGATGGCGGAGAAGACACACGCGACTTTCTAAGCTCTTCTCTTACCCTCTTTATCAATATTATATCAAGCCTCAAAAATAGTCTTGACTGCTACAATTCGTAAAGATAAGAAGTAGAACAACTCACCCGCCAAATAAAATCTGCAGTCTGGCCAAAAAAAGGTTGGTTCCGGGGCCAGGGGAGAGATCAGCACAGACGGGGAAAGAATTCAGGTTCTGAGGAGAGCCTCAAACCAAAAGTGAGAGCACAGATCTCAGCACAAGCACCCAGCCCCAGCCCGCAGTACGGGGCTTTTCCTTGGGGCGGTTGTGATCCTGCACAGCAGGAGGACACAGCCAGGGTTAGCCTCCAATCTGCACAGTGGGGAGCTCGGCTTGGGGCCATAGAGCTTTTCCAGGGCCGATTTGCATTGGGCAGAGACACTGGGGCAGAGTTCTGGGGCGGTCTGCAGTCAGCTGCTAATTCTCACAGTCCCACAAGAGGCTACAACCTGGGGCAGTGACACTTTCACCCCTTAGTGTCTAGCCGAGGGCAATCACTAACCCACACAGCCCAACTGGGCACTTTGATAGCTTGGCCAGTGCTGAATCCACTTCCTGTTGGGGGAAGTGAAAACTCTCACTCAGAGCACTCCCATATCTCGGAGCCTGAAATCCTTTTACATCTCTCCCTGCTCTGCAGAGGAAGCTGGTAACCCTGTTGCCTAGGAGACCTACCCTTCAAAAAAAAATGAAATTTAAAAAAAAAAAAATTCAAAATGGAATTAAAAAAAAAAAAATTCATAAAAATAATTTGAAAATTAAAAAACAAAAAAACTTTCCCAAAAAAAAGAAAGGAAAGAAAAACAAAAACATAAAAAAAAAAAATTAAGAAAAAAATTCATAAAAAAAAAGTAAAATAAAAAACAACCACAATCTTTAAAAAATCAGTGAAAATACCGAAAAAATAAAAGAAAAAAAAAAACTTTAAAATAAAACCACCCAAAAAAAATTTTCCCCAAACACAAAACATCAACAAACCAAAAAAACAAAAAAAAAATTTAAATTTTCCCCTTTTAAAAAAACCAAGGGAAAAAGTCCCCAAAAATTAGGGGCTTTCCAACTAAGAAAAAACCCAAATTTTCCAAAAATTAAAAAACCAAAAATAAAAACCCATGAAAAATTTCAAACCCTTGTGAAAAACCCTAAAAAAAAACCCAAAAAGAAATTTCCTCAATTAAGAAAAACACAAAAAAACCTTTAAAAAAATTCCCAAGAACTCACCAAATCCTTTTCTCCCCTTGAAAAAAAACCAAAAAATTCAAAACCAAAAAACGAATTAAAAAAAAAAACCCAAAGCTTTCTTTCAAGGAAAGAAGGGGCATTTAATAAAACCAAAGCCAGGTTTTTGGAAAACCCCAGGAAAAAGCCCAACCAAAAACTCAAAAAAAAAAAAAATAAAAAAAAGCCTTTTAAACAAAAAAAAAATTTGAAACGAATAAAAAAAGAAAAAAAAAGGAAAGAAGAAGGAGGGAAAAAAAATCCCAAAAAAAATTTTAATCGCCCCAAAAGAATTTGGAATTAAAAGGGCCCAAAAAAAAAAAAGAATTTTTTTGAAAAAAATTTTTCCTTTAAAAAAAAAGGGGAAAAGGAAAAAAAAAAAAAAAAAAAATAAAAAAGAAAAAAAAACTAAAAGGAAAAATTTTAAAATAAACTAACAAAAGATAATTTAAAAAATTAAGGAAAAAAAAAAAAAACAAATCTGTTTTAATGGAAAAAACAAAATTTAGAACTCCCGAAATTAAAAACCCCCCAAAAAAAATAAAAAAAAAATCAAAACCAAAAATAATTTCAAAACCTTTAAAAGAAGGAAACATATCGGTAAGGGAAAAACACAAAATCTATTTGCTTCAAGGGAATCAAAAAAAACGGGTGCCTCCTTGTTTCTCGACAAACAAAAAGAAAAAAATTGATCTATTGGAGAAAAAGAATAATCCTGAAAAGGGATAACTCAACAAAGAAATCAAATTAAACTATATACCAAATGGTAGGTCAACCCCAAAGGAGAAAGGATTGAAGAAGGAAATGAAACAAAAGGTAAAGAGGGACTCAATTTCACTCTCAGTTGAAAAATCAAACCCAACAAATAAAGAAAAAATTAAAAGTAAAAGAAAAGAAAAAAAGGTATTTGGATTTTGGAGAAAATTAAGGAGGAAAGGAATATAAGAGTTTGACCTATTCAAAAAGGCCATAATTGGAAAAAAAATCAAAATTAAATGAAAAAACAAAATAGTAAATCTTCCTTTTCGTATGAGAATAAACACATTCAAAGAAAGTTGGAAATAGACCAAAAAGTAATTGGGAACAAACAATCTCACTTAAGAATGGGGTGAAAACAAATCATAGAGAAACCCCAAGTAATGACAATGGGCATCTCCTTTGTGGGAAAAGCCAAAGCGAAAAGAGGTTTTATTCAACATTAATAAAACAAGAAAGGAACAAGTTTGAATTGGGCTTGAACCAAAAAAACAAAAAAACCTTAAAAACCCCCAATCAAATCTAAAGGAAATTCTAAAATTAAAGGGAGAAATTAAAAATTTGAAAAAAAAATTAACAATTAATAAAACAGATTTTCTTAAAAAACCAATGAAAACCTTTGTAAACTGATTAAAAAAGGGGGGGAAAAGAAATTTAGTGGGCTTAAAAAGAAAAGGAGAACTTTCCACCAATGAAGAGGGTTAAAAAAAAATTTATTTTGCCAACTTTATGCCAATAAATTTACCTAAGTGAAATGGATGATATTTCCAAAAAATAGACTTCCCCGACAACAGAAAAGTAAATTGTGAATGTCCCCCACCAGAAAAAGAAATAGAACAGGCAATTAAACCCCCAAGGTCCCCAGGACCAGATTTTACATTGAATTTTCAAACATTTAAGAACAAAAATGCTATTTTTTGATAAAAAGAAAAAGGTCCTACAAACCTTCATGACACAGACGGATCCAAACCAGGTAGGCTGAAAAAGAAAAAAAATTAAGACTTCGCCCCCGAATATTGATGCTTTAAAAAATTAGCAAAAAGACACAAAAATCATCTCCGATAATCACTTGCAAGAGGATTTGCCGGTCAGGGCGGCAAATTAGGAAAACATCAATAATTCCAAATACAAATTAACAAAAACCATGATCTCCTAGACGGTTTGAAAAATCCAAATCCATTCTTTAAAAACACCCAGGAATGAATAAATGGTTTTCCTTTAATCAGCAAATCTATTTAAAACCATCAGAAAATCAAGTAATGGAACAAACCCCCATTCCCAAAAGACCTGGGAAACAAAGTTTGCCCACTTCACCGTTACTTCTTTGATTAAATCCAGGCAAAAAGGGAGAAAGCAAAAGGGAAAAAAGGCTGGAAACCAAAACCCACCTTTCCGTGACGATTTCTTAAAACCCCGAAATTCGCGAAAGAAATAACACAACTTTCAAAGGCGGTTTAAAAAACCCTTGTCAACATTCATATACAACAAACCAACAGTCAGAGTTACAAGAAATTATTTGGGTAACTTCGATAATAAAAATATTTAGAACCTGAAGGAAAATCAAAACATGAGCAAAATTCAACCCTTTTCACACAAATTAAGTCTGATCTAACCAATTGAAAATATTTGCCTTGGAAGGGGAGACAAATAATAAAGATAAATATTACCTAAACTTCTATTTATTTATTATACCAATCGACTCCCAAAAAAAATTTTTATTTTTTTTTTTTTTTTTAATAGCCTTTTATTTACAGGATATATACATGGGTAACTTTACGCTTTAAAATTGCCAAACCTCTTGTTCCAATTTTTCACCTCTTACCCCCCCACCCCCCCCCCCAGATGGCAGGGTGGAGATGTTAAAAATATTAAAATATAAATTAGATACAAATAAGCCTGACCAAAAACGTTACTTTGTTGAAAAGAATCAGACTCTGAAATTTTACAATTACTTTGGAAGGAAATCAAAAAACGGTGGGCATAAATATAGGGTTGAATTCAAGAATTTTTTAGTCATCTCCCAAGTCTTTTCGGGCATAGTTTCAGTTCATTACTGCTCCATTAGAAATGATTTGGTTGATCTAGGTGCTGAGGGACCTGATCCATCAGAACGGTCATCAATAGTATTTTGTTGAAGTATATAAGTCCCTGGTTCTCATTTCATAACATCAGTTCAAAGTCCTCAGGCCTTTCTGAAATTATCCGTTGGTCATTTCTTACAGAACATTTTCAAATTTTATATACCACAATTTATTCAACCATTCCCAACTGATGGACATCCATTCAGTTTCAATTTTTAAACCACTCAAAAAGGGCTCCACAAACTTCGGCATATACAGGTCCCTTTCCTTTTTTAATCTCTTTGGGATATAATCCCAGTAGTAACACTGGATGGATATCCGTTTGATAACTTTTGACATGTTCAAACTCTTCCAAAATGGTTGGGATTCGTTCTAACTCCCCAAAATCGTCAACCCAGTTTTCCCGCATCCCCTCCAACAATCATTTTTTTTCCTGTCATTTAGCCAATCTGACGGTGTGTAAGATCTTAGAGTTGTCTTAATTTTTCTCTGATTAATAATGACTTGGGCATCTTTTCATATGATAGGAAAAAGTTTCAATTTTTCATCAGTGTCTGTTCATTCCTTTGGCCTTTTTCAATTGGAGAATACGATTTTTTAAAATTAGAGTTAATTCTCTATATTTTTGGAAATAGGGCCTTTTCAGAACCTTTACTGTAAAAAATTTTTCCCAGTTTTTGCTTCCCTTCTAATCTTGTCTGCATTAGTTTTGTTTGCCTTTTTCGTTTGAAATCGAAATTTTCTATTTTTGTGATCAGTAATGATCTCTAGTTCTCTTTTATAAAGACCTTCCCCTTACGGTCTGAGGGTAAATTATCCTTGTTCCTCTAATTTATTAATTTCTTCTTTATGCCTGGTCATCAACCCATTTTGACCTTATTGGGTGTCCGTTAGTATGGATCAATGCCAGTTTTGCCATAAATTTCAATTTTGCAATTTTATCAAACAGTAAGTTCTTATCCCAAAAGCTGGGATCTTTGGGTTTGTCAAAGACTAGGTTGCTATATTTGTTGACTGAACCTAATCTTGACCTTGAACCTTTGAACCCTTGAACCTAATCTATTCCACTGATCAACTAATCTATTCCTTAGCCAATACCAAATAGTTTTGGTAACTGCTGCTCTAAAATTAATTTTAGATCTGGTACAGCTAAGCCACCTTCATTTGATTTTTTTTTTCATTAATTACATTGAACTTTTGACCTTTTGTTTTCCACGAATTTGTTGATTTTTTTCAGGTCATTAAAATGTTTTTGGGACTGTAATTTTAAGCCCAAATAAATAGATTAGTTTAGGTAATATTGTCATCTTTTATATATTTGTCGCCCATCAAAATTTAATATTTTCAGTTGGTTAGAACAGACTTAATTTTGGTAAAAAGTGGTCTGAATTTTGCTCATAAAGTTTTGATTTTCCCCCAAGATAGCCAAATATTTTATATTATCAGTATTACTTTAAATGGAATTTTTTGAACTCTGACTGTTGGAGTTAGTGATATATAAAAGTCTGAACTTTATGGGGTTTTTTAAACCAACAACTTTTAAATTTGGTTATTTCTAATCCTTTTTTAGTCTCTGGGGTTCTCTAATATACCATCATGTCACCGGCAAAGGTGAAATTTGGTTTAAATTGCCTATTCTTATTCCAATCTCTTTCTCAGCTCTTTTGCTATATATGTTTCTAATACAATATTAAATATAACTGATGGTGGGCAACCTTGTTTCATTCAGATCTTTTAATGGTTGCAGTTTGTCTCCACAATTGATGCTTACTGATGGTTTTAAATAGATGGCTGATTATTTTAGGAAAAGTCCTTTATTCCTATACTCTCAAGTGTTTTTTAATAGGAATGGATGTTGGATTTTATAAATGCTTTTTCTGCATCTTTGAGAGATCATATGGTTTTTTGTTAATTTTTTCTGGAATTATTGATAGTTTTCTAATATTGAATCAGCCCTGCTTCCTGGAAAATCCCTTGATCATAGTGTATTATCCGGAGATGATTTTCAGTCTTTTGCTAATATCTTATTTAAGATTTTAGCATCAATATTCATGGGGAGATTGGTCTATAATTTTTTTCTCTTTTTCGCCTCCTGGTTTGGTATCAGTACCATGTCTGTGTCATAGAAGAATTTATAGGACTCCTTCATTCCCTATTTTATCAAATAATTTATATACATTGGGGCCAATTGCTTTAAATGTTTGAAAATTAATGTAAATCCATCTGGTCCTGGGTTTTTTTGGGAGTTGTTTAATTGCCTGTTCTTTTCTTTTTGAAATGGGACTATTCAAAATTTCTTCCTCTTGTTTCTGGGAAGTCTGTATTTTAGGTAGTCATCCATTTCATTGGTTATCAAATTTATTGGCAAAAGTTGAGCAAAATAACCCTTATTTTTAATTTTCTTCATTGGTAAGGTTCTCCCTTTTCATTTTTTAAGACTACAATTTCATTTTCCTCCCTCCTTTTTCAAACAGATTTCAAACTTATCTATTTTTTTTTTCATGAACCAACTCTTAGTTTTTATTAATTAGTTCAATAGTTTTTTACTTTCAATATTTAAATTTCTCCTTTTAATTTTAAATTTCCAATTTGTATTTAGGGGTTTTAATTTTCTTTTTTAGTTTTTTTTATTGCAAGCCAATTCATTAATCTTTTCTTTTCTGTTTTATTCAAGTAAACCTCTGGGATATAAAATTCCCTCTTATTACCCTTTTGGCTGCATCCCACAAATTTTGGTATGATGTCTCATCATTTGTCATTATCTGAGTGAAATTATTAATTGTATCTATAATTTGCTGCTTCACCCAATCTTCTTTAAGATGAGATTGTTTGTTTCCAATTACTTTTGGTCTATTTCCCCTAAGTTTTTTTAATGTGTTTTATTGCATCATGATCTGAAAAGAAAGCATTTACTTTTCTGCCTTGCATTTAATTTTAGGTTTTATGTCCTAATATATGGTCAATTTTTGAATAGGTTCCGTGAACTGCGAGAAAAACTATATTCCCTTCTATCTCCATTCAATTTTCCAAAGATCCAATACCTAATTTTTCTAATATTCTATTTACCTTTAATTTCTTTCTTATTTTTTGTGGTTTGATTTTCTAATTCTGAATGCAAGGTTGGTCTCCTACACAGTTTTTGTTTTCATTTCTTCTTGAACTCTCTTAACTTCCCTTTAGGAAGTTGATGCCATACCCCTTTGGTATATATGTTTAAATTGATATTGCTTCGTTGTTTATTACCCTTTAGCAGGATGTTTTTCCTTTCTCTTTTAATTAGATCAAATTTTACTTTTGCTTGATCTGAGATAAATGGCACCCTCTTTTTGACTTTACCCTGAAGATAATAGATTTTCTCCAGCCTTTTTACCTTCCCTTTTTATGTTCCCCTCTTTAAATGTGTTTTTGAAACAACATATTGTAGGGTTCTGATTTTGATCCAGTTCTATTCCCTCTTTATGGGGGATTCATCCCATTCACATTTGGGTTAATTATAAATCTTTTTCCTGCCATCCTAATAACCCCAATTTGCTTTACTTATTCTTGCCCCCCCCCTCTTTCCCCTTTTAAACTTATGTACCCTCTTTTCGTCTTTCCTCATAATCCCTCCCCCCTTGAGTCTTTTTCTTTCCTTATTACTCTTTTTTTTCCTTTTCCTCCCCCGTTTTAATGGGCGAGGAAATTTTCTCTAAAACAAAGTTTATTATTTCTTTGAGCCAACTTGATGAGGGAAAGATTCACAATGTTCCTCCCCCTCAAAATTCCCTCAGATATGATAAGTTTCCTTAGCCCTTTGGGGATGTGGTTTTCTTTTATCCCCTCCTTCCCACCTTTCTGCCATCATCCCTTTTCCATATCTACTTCCCTTTTTATGTTATTGTTCAAATTTTAATTATTCTTTTTAATTCCACAAAAAATACAATTCTCAAAGGTTTTTTATTTTCTTCTCTTGAGTTTTTCTTGGAGATCAAATTTTTTTTAATTCTGGTTTTTTCTTCAGAAACAAATGGAATTCATTTGTTTCAAAATCCTTCCCTGAAAGAAAATGTCAGTTACTGGGTAGTTTATTCTTGGCTGCATCTCAAGTTCTTGTTGCCTTTCAGAATTTATTCCAGGCCCTTCTTTCCTTTAATGTAGGGCAGCCAGATCTTGGGTGATCCTTACCGGGCACCTCTATTTAAATGTTTTTTTTTTTTGACTGCTTGTAAAATTTTTCCCTTAATCAAGTTCAAATTTGGGACAATATTCCTTGGGGTTTTTATTTTAGGGTTTTTTCAGAAGGTGTTCAATGAATTCTTTAATGCCTATTTTAACTTTGTTCTAACATCTGGGGATTCTCTTTGATGATTTTTAAAAATAGTACTAGGCTCTTTTTTCATCATAGTTTTCAAAAGTCCAATAATCCTCAGATTTCTTTCCGATTACCATTCTGTCATTTTTTTGGTAATAATTCTGGTTTTCAGTTGTCATTTTTTTTTTGTTGACTGATTCTTTGTCTCAAGAATCTTGTTTAATTTGTTCGTTCTAATTTTTAAAAATTATTTTCTTTTTAGCTTTTTTACTTTTTCCATATGTCCAATTGAGTTTTAATGGATTGTTTTTGGTCTTGGAATTTTTTTCCATTTCATAATTTTTTTAGTGAATTATTTTTTTCCAATTCACAGATCCTACTTTCTTGGGTTCTTTGTCTTTTCCAATTCTCGGATCCACTTTTTCGGTTCTTTGTCTTTTTCAATTCACAAACCTACTTTTAATAATTCTTTTATTTTTTCAATTCGTATTTCAGGGTTGTTGTCTTTGTAAAACCTCTTTCCTTTCCCATTTTATCTTCTAACTCTCTTTTGAGACTTTTTAATGGTTCTTCTATGGAGATTATGTAAGGAGGACAGTCTGATGCATTTTGCTGTTTTAGGTCTCTTGGTTTGCTGACCTGCCTTTTTTTCATAGAAGCGCCATGGTTCTTTCATCTTTTATTCATGTTTTAAAGCCTTTGGGGAGGTCTTTGGGCAAGGGGTTTTGCCTCTGCAACAGGAAATATTTAAAACCGATTTCTGGCTCCCAGGTATAGTGTTTAGTGGAGTTTTCCTTCCCCAACGGAGTGGTTCAGCATGGCGGAGCTACAAAGTGTTCAATGGGCTGATGGTTAGCAATTGCCCTCTGCTAGAGACTAAGTGGGTGAAAGGGCTTGCCCCCAGGCCGGGCCTTGTGGGACTGTGGTTTGGGCACTGACTGGACCACAGACCCCAGACCCGACCGCCACAAACTCTGATGTCTCTGCCTGATGCAAATCGGCCCTGGAAAACCATGGCCCCGGCCAGCCCCCACTGTGCAGATTGGGCAACCCGGGCTATCCTCCTGCCGGGCGGATCACAACCCCCAAGGAAAGCCCAACCCCGGGTTGGGGCTGGCCTTTCTGAGATTTTGCCTTCCCCTCTGTTTGAGACTCCTCGGAACCTAATTCTCTCCCGCTCCGATCTCCCCGGCCCCGGAACCAACCTTTTGGAGACTGCAGATTTTCTTTGGCCGGTGAGTTGTTACCTTATCTTTACAATTGTAGAGCAAGACTATTTTTGAGGCTCGATATAATATTGATAAAGGGGTAAGAGAAGGCTTAGAAAGCGCGTGTGTCTTTCTGCCATCTTGACTACCCCAAAAACTATTTAATGACCTAGAAAAATAACAAAAAGTTCATATGAAAAACAAAAGGTCAAAATTTCAAAATTAATGAAAAAAAAATCAAATGAAGGTGGCTTAACTGTACCAGATCAAATTATTTATAAGAGCAGTTACCAAAACTATTTGGTATTGGCTAAGGGATAGATTAGTTGATCGTGGTGATTGGTTCAATGGATAAAACAGTCAACAAATATAAAGCAACTGTCTTTGACAAACAAAGATCAACTTTTGGGATAAGAACTTACTTTTGATAAAAATTTGGGGAAAATTGGAAACAATATGGCAGGCATTGATCCATCAACACCGTACACCAAGATAAGGTCAAAATGGGTTCCGACCTGACATAAAAGAATGAAATTATTAAAATTAGAGGAACACAGGATATTTACCTTAACCTTGGGAAGGGGGAAGGTCTTTTTGACCAAAGCAGAACAGAATCATTACTGATCAAAAATAGAAAATTTCAATTATACCAAACTGAAAAGTTTTTGTACAAACAAAACAAGCAGACAAGATTAGAAGGGAAGCAATAAACTGGGGAAAACATTTTTACAGTCAAAGGTTCTGATAAAGGCCTCATTTCCAAAATATATAAATTAACTCAATTTATAAAAAATCAAGCCATTCTCCAATTGAAAAATGGTCAAGGAATAACGACAATTTCAATGAAAAAATTGAAACTATTTTTATAGGAAAAGATGCTCCAAGTCATTATTAATCAGAGAAATGCAAATTAAGCAACTCAAAAGATACCACACAACCTGTAATTGGCTAAGATGACAGGAAAAAATAATGATGATTGTTGGAGGAGATGGGAAAACTGGAACATTGATGCGTTGGTGGAGTTGAAGAATCCAACCATTTTGGGGAAAGTAGTTTGGAACTATGCTCAAAAAGTTTAAACAGTGCTACCCTTTGATCCGCATGACTACTGGGATTATATCCCAAAAGTTATAAAGAAGGGAAAGGGACCTGTATGTGCACAAATTTTTGGAGCCCTTTTGTAGGGTTAAAAACTGGAAACTGGATGTCCATCAGTTGGAGAATGCTGAATAAATTGTGGTATATGAATATTTTGGGTTTACTCTTCTGTAAGAAAACCAACAGCATAATTTCAGAAGGCCTGGAGAGACTTTGAATGATGTGAGTGAAATGAGCAGGACCAGGAGATCATTTATACTTCAACAACAATTCTATATGATGACCATTCGGGAAAAGGCCATCCTCAGCAAAAAGGATCAACCAAAATCATTTCTAATGGGCGAATGAACTGAACAGCTATGCCCGAAAAAGAATCGGGAGGTGACTAAAAACCATCACAAATTAATCCTTATTTTGACACCTGCATTTTTTATTTCCTTCAAAATAATTGTACAATATTTCAAGTCGATTCTTTTGTCAAAATAAAATTTTTGGTCATGTTACTTTTTTAACTAATTTTATTTTAATATATTTAACATCTACGGCATCCCCATCTAGTGGAGGGTGGGGTTGAGGTGAAAAATTAACAAGAGGTTTGGCAATTGTTAATGCTGTAAAGTTACCCATGTATATATCCTGTAAATAAAAGGCTATTAAATAAAAAAAAAAATTAAAAAAAATCATATGTTAAAACCTGAAACAGGGCAAATGGAAGCATATGAATTAGTGAGACAGCAAGAATCAGTGAAACAAAATAAAAAGAATGAAAAAATTGAAAAACAGATGTGCAATATTTCATTGAAAAAACAGCTGAACTGGAAAATGGTTCCAGAAGGGACAACTTAAAAATTATTGGCTTACCTGAAGGATATGACTAAAATAAAAGCCTAGATAGACTTCTACAAGAGATCATTAAGGAAAATTGCTCCAATATTCTATATTCTATCACCCCCCTTCTCTTAGTAATGTTGTTTTTAAATGTATTCCTCTTACTATGTCATCTAAAAATCCTTCCTCATTTTCCATAGTGATTCTACCCTCCCTTTTATCCTGTCCTGCCTTTTTCTTTTTCTCATTCTCTTACTACTTCTTTATAGGGCTGGATAAATTTCTGCATCCAATTTACTGATTAAATTATCCCCTCTTAGAGCCAAAACTTATGAGATAATGCTTCAGACAATGTTCATCATCCTCTTTCATCTCCCTTGATAATAATAGGTCTTTTGCACTTTTTTATGTGAACTAATTGTGTTTTTCTCTTCCCCTTTCCCCTTTTTTAGTACAAATTTTTTTCTGTCTCTATCTATCCCTTCTATCCCTTTATATATTTTTCTTTGATGTCATCACACCAGAGTACATTCATGAACACACCCTCAGTCCTTGTGGTGCCCCCTTTGTTTGCTCCAGTGACAGGTGCAATTCTCATGAGCTACAAATAATGGTTTCCCATGCAGGGAGGTAAACAGTTTAACCTTTAAACAGTACATATTTCAACTTGTTTAACTTTCTAGGATTCTCCTGAATCCTGTGTGTGTAGATTAAATTTTCTGTTTAGTTTTGTGTTTTAATTCTGTTTAAGAGAAGTCGAGGTAGATTAAACAAACAAACAAACAAACAAACACCAGTAATAGAAGAGGGAAGGATATAGGAGATAAGGTAGTGATAAATTAAAAACACACACACACACACAGACACACACACACATGACAGAGAACAAGGTGGAAAGAGAGAACAAAAGTATATACAGGAGAGAAAATAGGATGGAGGGAAATAAAGAGGTGGTAATCATAAAGTGTTTATGAATGACCTCCCCCATAAAATGTAAGCATATAGCAGAGTGGATTAAAAAATAGAATCCTGGGGCAGAACCAAGAGCGTAGAGATAACATGCTCCTCTATCTAAGCTCTCCTTTACCCTCAAACTATTTTTCATGAAACTCAGCCTTGGAATTAGTGCTTGACTATCAAAATCCATGAACATTGGGGGTATAACACATTACCAACTAAAGATTATCGTGAAATTCACCAGAAAAGGTCTGTTTTTGCTCACAGGCAGGGACAGAATGGGGCTAGGCAGAATCAAATAAGTAGGCAGTTAGAGGATGGAAAACAGTGGCCGGGTGTAGTCTTCTCAGGCTGAAAATTTGTGGAAGAACTTTACCACAGTGTTGGCTATTCTGATCTGGCAGCAAGCCAGTAAGTCAGTAAAGAATCTATAAACACAAGGGGTAAAGATTATAACACCAAAATGCTACAATCTCTCTGCACCTGGCCACACACCAGGAGGGATTTAGCACAATCTCAGTGTACAACTAATCCCAGCTCAGACATGGAACCCACTGCAGGTGGTAAGTGCACTACAGAGGCTGATCACAGCATAGCCATTGCTATCCCACTGCTGTTTCATTTCTACTTCCTATTGTCTGCTGAGGAAGCTTGGTAATACCACACTGCCCCAAAAGCAGATTGCAGTTTTTTGTTTGTCCATTTGTTCGTTTTTGTCAAAATGAGTAAAAAGGCAAAGCAGGCTCTAACTATAGATAACTTCTATATTGAAAGAGAGAAGATTTCAAACACTGAGGAGACTAAAAGCAGATTGTCTCCAGATGAAACCCCAAATGGTAATAACCTGGTCCTCATCACAACAAGCCTCTCATAGAAGAAATTAAAAAGGCTCTTAAAAGAGAACTAGAAGGAAAATGGGGAAAGGAAAGGGAAGCTTTGAAAGAGAGTATGGATAAGTCATGTTACTCATTAAAAGATAGAGTGGTTAAAGAAATCAACTTCCTGAACAACAGATTTAGTGAATTGGAAAAAGAAAATAGCTCTCTCAAAAAATAAAAATGGAAAAATTGAATAAAAATTCCATAAAACAAAATAACTCATTTAAAAAACTCAATTGGACAATTACAAAAAAAAGTAAAAAAGTAAATAAAGTAATTCATTAAAAATTAGAATTGAAAAAATGGAAATGAATGACTTGAGGAGACATCAAGAATCAATCAAGAAAAACAAACAAAAAAAATAGAAAAAAATCTTAAATACCTACCTGGAAAAAAACAACAGACCTGGAAAATAGATATAGGAAAAATAATCTAATCTATAATCTAAGTATTATTGGACTCCCTGAAAATCACGATAAAAAAATAGCCTAGACACTATTTTGTCAAGAAATCATCAAAGAGAGCTGTCCTGATGCTATAGAAACATAAAGTAAAACAGACACTGAAAGAATTCACCAATCACCTACTGAAAGAGGTCCAAAAATCAAACCTCCAAGAAATATTGTGGTTAATTCCAGAACTATCAGACCAAGGAAAAATACTATAAGCAACCAGAAAAAAAAATCAAATACAGAAGAGCTGCAATAAGGATTACTCAGGATCAAGCAACGTCCACATTAAAGGATTGAAGGGCCTGGAATCTGATATTCTGAAAGTCAAAAGAACTTGATATGCAGTCAAGAATAACTTACCCAGACAACCTGAGCATTTTGTTCCAGGGAAGGAAATGGACATTGAATGAATTAAGTGAGTTAAATTTATTTCTGATGAAAAAAAAAAAACAGAACTAAACAAAAAGTTTGACCTCCAAATATAGGACTCAAGAGAAGCATAAAAAATTAAAAATAAATCTTGGGAACTATATTTCTGTTATGAGTATACACAAAGAGTACATGTATAATTTGGTTTTACTGTTATAATATAAAGAAGAATCTAGAGGTGGAAAGGAAATTGTACCAGAATAAGGAAAAAGTGGAAAAACATATCACCAAAGGCAAAGCAAACCTGTTATATCTGTGGAAAAGAAGGGAGGGGGATGAACATAGTGTGAATCTTACTCTCATCAGAACTGGTTTAAAGATAGAACATTAGAGATATTTGATCTATAGAAAAACTTCTCCCATTTCATTAAAAAGTGTGAGGGGAAAAGCAGAAAAGGAAGAAGTAGACTAAATAAAAGGGAACATAGAAATTTTCTATTTTTTTCATTGTTTTACTTTTGTTTTATTGTTTCTTGGTTTCTCCTAAAGTCACTAGCCTTCATTTGCTCAATTCTAATTTTTAAGGAATGATTTTCCTTACTGAGCTTTTGTGCTCCTTTTCCTTTGGGCATATTATGGTTTTAAAGGCTTTCTTCTCATTAGCTTTTTGTACTTCTGCAGCACTTTCTTTTCTCTTCCCAGTATTTTTTTTCCTTTACCTTCGTTATTTGATTTTCAAAATCCCCTTTGAGTTCATCCATGTCCTGAGACAAATTCTTATTTTTCTTGAAGGCTTTGAATGTAAGAGTTTTAACTTTGTTTTCTTCTTTTGAGTGTGTTTGGAACTTTCTTTTCACCATAATAACTTTCTATGGTCAGAATTGTTTTTCTATTGTGTGTTCATTTCCCCAGCCTATGTACTTTTAAGTTTTTGTTAAAGTAGGACTTTATTTCCAGGTGGAAGGTGTAATGACTCAAGATTCAGGGGTCTTATGCAGCTCTTTTCAGAAACACCTAGCGCCTGTTTTTGATTTGCTGGCATCAGGGTTGTGCTAGCACCATCTGTACTGGGCTTGCTTTGAAATCTCACCCTGGTGCAACAGCCCTTTCCTTTCTAAGTTATCTTTGACTGGAAAACTTTTTCACTCCATATTTTTGGATTATGTTACTTTGGTTTCTGTTTGTTTGTAGTCATTATTTAAAGAATTTGAATTGAGGAAGAACTCAGGTGTTTACTCTGCAATCTCAGCTCTGCCCCCTAACACTTCTTTGGATCTATCTTTGACTTCACAAGTTCTTCATTTTGCTCTTGATTCTTTAATTTGGTCATTTATCTTTTAGAGGAAATATGAAAAATCAGGTATGTCAATAATGAACTTAATGGAATTGTAAACTGGTAAATCATTATTTATTACAGAAAACAACTTGGAACTATGTGCAAAGTGCAATAAAACTGTATATAACCTTTGACCCAGCAATATTATTATTAGCTCTGTAGTCAGAAGACTTCAAAGAATAAAGAAAAGGATCCATATATATGAAAGTATCAGTAGCAGCTCTTTTCTGATGACAAAAAATATCAAAATTGAAGAGATGTTTATCTATTCAAGAATGTTTCAACAAGTTTTGATATATGATTGAGATGGAATACTGTTGTACTGTAAGTAATATAAGTAATGATAAAGAGGTGTTTTACGGGAAAATATGAGATCTCTATTCTTTGACAAAGTGAAATGAGTAGAATTAGGAAAATACTGTATAGATTAACAATAACATTATATTGTAATAAGATATGAAAGACTTGGATCATCTAATCAATAGAGTAATTCAAGATAATTTCAAAAGACATATGATGAAATATGCTATCTCTCTCTAAAGAGAAAACTGATGAATTTTGAATGCAGATTAAAGTATGTTTTTCCTTAATTTTTTTGCAACATGATTAAAATAGAAATGTTTCCATCATTTCAGATAAATAATGAGTATCATATTGCTTGACTTCTCAATGAATGGGGGAAGGATTAAAAAAAGTAAGAGAATTTGTAGCTAATTTTTTAATAAATGTATTAAAATGGGTTTTTTTTTTATAAAATCTTGGGGTTTTTGCCTATGTAATTTTTACTAATTTACTCCCAGATGTTCAAGTACAATTGCTATATAGAAGGAGAGATTATCACAGTTTCTTTTCCAAACAGTCACTTTCGGCCTTTTCTTTAACAGGAAGTAAAAACGTGAAGAAATTTACCTAAGCCAGCAGGTATGAGAATTAACAACAAAATGAATAACAGCAAACTTTTCCCATCCAAAAAAGTTCTGTTCAGTTATTCAGCTACATTAAAATAGTATCTCTTTTTATTAGAAATAAACATAGAATATCCAGACTGTCAAGATAGTTACAAGAACTGGTTAAAATGTAGCCAAATATTTTTAGTCTTTCAAAAGACTCCCAAAATAGCTCACTTTGATGACTACCTGGAGCAGAGGATAGAGACTTGTAGAGATTGAGAAAGATCAATAGAAATAAGTTTCCATTGAAATAAGGAAACAGAATAAAGATAGGATACATACCAGAAATGTTCTTATCCTTGAGGGAGGAGAAGTAGACCTTGATAAATATAGTCATGATTTCAATACAATCTTCAAGAATGGAAAGTACAAAAAGCTATTCATTTGATGAAGTACAGAAAAATGCCCATTTAATTACTGAACTCAAAACAGTATTTCATTAAACTTTGTTCTCTGACTCTGTAGGTATAAATGTGTACATGTGCCTCTTTGTATGTGTGATGCATAGAAAATATTGTACAGATCTGTATCTAGGGTTTAGGTGTTTTGTTTCATATATATATATATATATATATATGTGTATAATAGCAAAATTATTTGCTGGTTTAATCTCAAGTTAGGAAATGGCAATTCATGTTGTAAAAATGTTTAATGTGAAGTAAGCTTTTTAGGGCCCTTTGCTAATAGTGCTGCAATCTGGTAGTGATCTTTTCACAACTAATAGAACTGAAAACTTTTTTGTATAAAACATTATCACATAAAACTGATTTACATAAAATCATCATGATTGTTTTTTATTTATATTTAATTGTATTTTTGTACAAGCAATATTATGTAAGATATATTTAAAGTTTTAGTCATTTAACCATTTTCCGAACTTTTCATGACTGTAATGAGACTGAATGTCTCATCACAGAAAATGCTTAATGAAATATGTCATTGCCTTTTTTCCACTTATCAGAAAATACAATATAACCTTAATTTAAAAAAAAGCATTGGAAAGCAGATTTATAAAATCATCTATATACACTGACACTACAAACAACAAACATAAGCCCTGGTCAAATGTGTTCATGCTTCCATTTCATTTAGATATTCAAGATTTGGGGTAAGGGGATTTTTATTACCGTTACTTCATTTGCACTAATATTTTATTAAAATAAAAAAAAATTATAAAAATTTGCTATTAATTAATTTTCCTGTTGTTATCTGTAACAAAGTAAGAAACTAAAAATTATTATTGGGGTTTCTAGAGCAAATCTAGAATCCAAGGAAGCTAGCTCAGGGACCAGATAAAGGTGGGATAGACATGGGATACATGTGTTTTGCAAAGAAATATTGGACATTTTTAGTATATATTTCAATGGGATATTATAGCTTTATAAAACACAAAATGAAAGATTCAAGGAAACAGGAGGATTTCTTTGTACAAAAATTTAAAGAACTGATATAAAGCAAAGAAAATAAAAAAAACAGAAAAAATAAGATATTGGTGACAATAATATAATTAAAAACAATACAACAAAAGAACAACCTTGTTTAATGCAAGGACAATTCTAATTTAAATGAACTCTTTGTGAAGCACACTTGTCTTCTCCCAATATCATGTAGATAGTAATGCAATGTTTTGATTTCTGAAAACATTGAATTTTTTTTTCCTCACGTAAAAGGAAGGCAATAAAATTAACTTATGGTAAACAATGGTGGACTATGGTAAAAAAAATGAGTCATGATTTATTAGTCATTATCAATATTTTCATTTTTAGTTGAATTCTAATTTTTGAAGAACATTTTTTATTATTTTAAGAAGAAATCAAGGCAAGGGGATACGTTGCAAACAAGATATTCTTTTATAGAGAATTTACCCACATATATTTAACAATGCAAGGTAACAGAAGATATGGATAATTTCAATTTTTATTCCGATATCCAAGTGTCCATATTGTAAATATTCAATAAATGCTGATTGATTGATTAATTTGTGGGTGAATCATTTTTTTTTAATTTTAAAAATCTATTTTCCCCCTACCATATAGTAAGGTAAGGATATTGATGAAAAAAACAGTCAATTATGATATAACAAAATGAACATTGTTTTTCTATTCAGGGAACTACTGTGTTGTGGGCAACAATCAAAAATAATTTAAAATATATTATTCTAATTCACTCATTTAAAAAAAATATTGAACTCCCTATAATAATCAAGAGACTGTGAATACAAAGACATATAACAGAATTATTCCTATTCTCTGTGAGATAGAAATATATAAGTTCACATTATAATCTTTATACAAAAGTACTGGAAGCTTCTTTGAGTTCTCTGCACATATGTTTATTGACAGTTCTATTCTTTTCCTCTCTTCCAGGTGTTTTAAGATTTGACTTAGGATTCATTTAGATAGCATCATGACAAAGAAAACTGACACTCTAAGCATTTTTATTGGTTTTCATCTATCTTGTTGAAGATCAGAGCATCCATTTAAATCATCTGAATGGACAAAGCCTTTGAAGTTCATAAAAGTCCCTGAAGAGATGAAAGCATCAGAATCAAGTTGCAGTTCATGTTATTTTATTTCACTGGGTTTCGTTCTTTGGAAAAGAGAAAATTCTAGGAATCTAACTTTCTATATCAAATTGTAGCTTTTGGAAATCAACTAAATGGCTTAGTCTTTTTTGTTCATAATTATAACTTTTTATTGACAGAACCCATACCTGGGTAATTTTTTACAACATTATCCCTTGCACTCGCTTCTGTTCCAACTTTTCCTCTCTCTCCCTCCACCCCCTCCCTTAGATGGCAAGCAGTTTTATACATGTTAAATATGTCACAGTAGGCAGCCCTTTTTGTAGTGGCTAGAAACTGGAAACTGAATGGATGTCCATCAGTTGGAGAATGGCTGAATAAATTGTGGCATATGAATATTATGGAATATTACTGTTCTGTAAGAAATGACCAACAGGATGATTTCAGAAAGGCCTGGAGAGACTTACATGAACTGATGCTGAGTGAAATGAGCAGGACCAGGAGATCATTATATATGTCAACAACAATACTATATGATGAACAGTTCTGATGGACCTGGCCATCCTCAGCAACGAGATCAACCAAATCATTTCCAGTGGAGCAGTAATGAACTGAACCAGCTATGCCCAGAGAAAGAACTCTGGGAGATGACTAAAAACCATTATATTGAATTCCCAATCCCTATATTTATGCCCACCTGCATTTTTGATTTCCTTCACAAGCTAATTGTACAATATTTCAGAGTCTGATTCTTTTTGTACAGCAAAATAACGGTTTGGTCATGTATACTTATTGTGTATCTAATTTATATTTTAATGTACTTAACATCTACTGGTCATCCTGCCATCTGGGGAAGGGGGTGGGGGGTAAGAGGTGAAAAATTGGAACAAGAGGTTTGGCAGTTGTTAATGATGTAAAGTTACCCATGCATATATCCTGTAAATAAAAGTCTATTAAATAAAAAAAATAAAAATAAATATAAATAAATAAATATGTCATAGTATATCCTAGATACAATATATGTATGCAGAACTAAACAGTTCTCTTGTTGCACAGGAAGAATTGGATGCAGAAGGTAAAAATAACCCGGGAATAAAAACAAAAATGCAAACAGTTTACATTCATTTCCCAGTGTTCTTTCTTTGGGTGTAGCTGCTTCTGTCCATCCTTGATCAATTGAAACTGAGTTAGATCTCTTTTTTGAAGAAATCCACTTCCATCAGAATACATCCTCACACAGTATCAGTGTTGAAGTATATAATGATCTCCTGGTTCTGCTCATTTCACTTAGCATCAGTTTATGTAAGTCTCTCCAAGCCTGTCTGTATTCATCCTGCTGGTTATTTCTTACAGCGCAATAATATTCCATAACATTCATATATCACAACTTACCCAACCATTATCCTATTGATGGGCATCAATTCATTTTCCAGTTTCTAGCCACTACAAACAGGGCTGCCACAAATATTTTGGCATATACAGGTCCCTTTCCCTTCTTTAGTGTCTCTTTGAAGTATGAGCCCAGTAGTAGCACTGCTGGATCAGAGTATCAACAAGTTTGATAACTTTTTGATCATAGTTCCAAATTGCTCTCCATAATGGCTGGATGTATTCACAATTCCACCAACAATGTATTAGTGTCCCTGTTTTCCCACATCCCCTGCAACATTCTGCATTATGTTTCCCTATCATTCTAGCCAATCTGACAGGTGTGTAGTGGTATCTCAGAGTTGTCTTAATTTGGATTTCTTTGATTAATAATGACTTGGAGCATCTTTTCATATGGCTAGAAATAATTTCAGTTTTTTCATCTGAGAATTGTCTATTCATATCCTTTGATAAATGGCTTAGTCTTAAAGAGAAAACCAAGTTAAAGTAAATTTAAACATTCTATAGTGAAATAACTTTCTAAGTAAATAAAAAAGGAATAAAATAAGGACATCAGTATTTTACAGGTAAATTGATGATCTGTGAAAATAATAGAAGCTCCCTGCCCTCTGTTTTTCAAAGTAATAAAGTGATACTAATAAATATTAGAAAAAATTAAATAACTTGATTTGTAAGAGCATTAAATTTACAGTATTTAATATAGTATTTGTACCTGTGAGTACATGGGACTTTTCCCCTTCCAATGCAGATCTGGGGATTAGGTCTTAATATACAGACATGTCAAATTTTTGATGAAAAATTAAATTATCTTGAACCTATTATTGCTTCAAATTCAAAGTTACTGAACTGAATGAGGCTTGACCTCATACTAGGAATGGTATGGCATAGTGGAAAGAGTGATAATCTGGAATTTTAGAAGTTCTAAATTCACATTCCGCTTATTATGCATTTTTACTCTATGGTCCTGTGCAAATTAGTTATGATGTAATTGCAATAAACATTAATTAAAATTGTAAATTGCAGAAAAATGCTTACACAGGGAATTTTCTCAACTGAGAATTCCCTATATAAAAGGAATTACAAGTACAGTCTTTTTTTATTGTTCCATTTATTTGATATTTTATATTTCCCAGTCATATGTAAACCAATTTTGAACATTTTTTTAAATTTTGATTTTTGTATTCTCTTTCTTTCTTCCTTCCCATTCTACCCTCATTGAGATGACACATGTGCAATTAGGCAAAATTTTCCATAAAAATCATATTGCAAAAGAAGCCATAGATCTCTCTCCAGGGAGAAAAAAAAATCTCAAGAAAAATAAAGTTTAGAAAAGGATATTTTATTCTTCATTCAGTCAAAATAAGTTCTTTCTCTGGGCATAGATAGAATTTTTTATCATAAGTTCTACTGGATAGTCCTAGATCACTGCATTACTGAGAATAGCAAAGTCATTCAAATGGACCATACCACAACTTTTGTATTATTTTGTAAAAGAGGATATTTTATTTTCCATGAACTCATGGAGGAATTCCTATATTTTTTGGAAAACATCTTGTTCATCATTTCCCAAAGAACAATAGAATTCGATCATAATAACACATCACAATCTATTTAATCATTCCACAACTGATAGTCATCCTCTGCCTTGAGAAAAGAGCTGCTTTAAATATTTTTGCACACATGGGTACTTCTCTTTAAAAAAACAAACAAACAAACAAACAAACAAAAATTTTGTTACATACCTAGCAATGATTGAAAAATGAGGCCTTCATCAGAGAATCTTCTTTTTCACAATTACAATTTATAACTGTATTTCCTTTTGTTTATACTATTTTTGTTCTCCTTTTACTCTCAAAAGTGTTTTGCACCCTCTTCCCCAATATGCCATTCCTTCTATTCCCCATCCTCATCCTCTGTTCCCAACCTAGTTTTCTGCAGGGTAAAATAGATTTTACATAGATATAATCTTTATGCCTCCATTCATTCCATATCTAAATGTATGTGGGAAAATTGGTCAGGAAATTTTTTTCCATATATCTATATCTATTTTGTGGTTGCAAGAAATATCTCCTTTCCACTTTATCTTGTTTAGCTTGTTGTCAAGAAGAGGTTAGATAGACTTTCTTTAGAGATGTAGCATCATTTTACAAAAGATCCCAACCTCTAAGGTGCCAAAACTGCAAGTGACAGCACTACTGAGTTGTCTCCTAAATACCCAAAGGTCTGAAGCTTTTGTTCCAGGAAGGGTTTACAAATGAGGAGCTTGTGAGTGAGATTCTGATTCTAAAAATATGAAAGCCCTAGCATATGATGCTCTAGCAATGCCAGCTGGGCACAAGTTAAAAAGGCAGGGCAGGTGGGTCTGGTCTTGCAACAGGACTGTTCTCTTAACTTTCTGGCCATTGATGGGCCCTGTTGTTGCAAGATAAGAACATCAATAAACCTTGAGGGTTTCATTTGATAGGAAGGTAGAGATAAAGGTTAAGAAGAAAGGCTAAGGTTTTTGCTTTGGAGACAAGGGTAACTTATGAAATACAAATGATGAAAATATCACCATATATCCTCTATGTTGAATAGGGCTTATAACTCTATTATCACAAAGTTTCATAACTTCCTCTTGGGCTGTTCTATGAAGTATGCCAACAACTTCAAACAATTATGTACCTGAATCATATAGAAATTAGTTTTGTTATGATTCTTCTTTTGTTCATTATTTTGCCCAATGAATTCATATTTTCTTGAAAAATTCTTCTAGGCTCATAGTAAATTAACATATGGTGGTAATTTCAGTGAATATTATAATATAAAAGATTATTATTTACTGTTATTGTAAACAATTTATAATTCATAATTGTGGATCCCTAATATAAAAAGAGCCCCAAGTTGACTGTGGGAAAGATTTAGTATTCCATTAATGTCACACTCACAAAGAGCAACCATTACACAATGAGCATCAATAATTTCTTTTGCACAAACAGTGTGGGAAAAGGTAGGATTATTTGTGCATAACAGTAAACAAGTTTATGAGGTCAGAGACTAAAAGCTTTAAAAATAAGCCAAGTTCTTTAACGGCTAAGACAAGAAAGATGAAACACTGACAAACTGTAGTAATATTACCAAGGTCTGAGAATTTTAATCTTGTGTGACTTGCAATCTTAAATCATCTGCAAAAGATATCATAAATGTACTTTTCAAAGTAATATTCTGTTAATAATGATAGCAATTCTGATTCACATTTATATGTTGTTCAGCATTTAACAAAGTGCTTTTCTTTAAAAATACTTGGAAGGAAGTAGCTTATTAACACATCTGTCAATTTTCTCCTCACTTTAATTCAACATTTATATTTTATTGTGTAAAGTCAAATATGTGGGTAGTAGGTAAAATAGTGGATTGAGAAACTGTCCCTTACATATCTACTCTTTAAGTGCCATAAAAGAATTTTGTGTCCAATAGAAACAATGTAGAGATTCACATTTTCATGAAACATGGACATTAAAAATGGAGAAAAGGAATGCCAACAGCAGTTGTCAGTTAAATGCCTTTACTCTAGTAGGATACTTTACTCCCAACGAGGATGAACAGGAAAAATATGAAATAATTAACTAGAGTGGATGTATTAAGGGAAGTTGGGAACGACGTCCTATAAAGATGAGATTTTACTTGGAGCTTAAGGGAAACCAGGACAGGCAGTAGATGGAGATGAAGATAAAGAGCATTCCAGAAATGAAGAGCAGTAAGAAAAAAATGCCTGAAGACATAAGGAAAATTTTTTGTTCATGGAACAGACAAAAATCTAGGTCATTATATTTTTAAAAATTAAATAAAAACCGGGGGGGGGGAAGTTTCTGAGTAAAATGAAAGAATCCTAACAAGGAAGGTATTACATAATGAATAACTTTGGATGTCAGATCAGTTTGTATTTTATCCTTGAATTTATAGGGAGCCATTAGAGTCTGTGGAATCAGAGAAGAATGGGAAGGTTACATGGTCACCACTTGGAGTGGAGAAAGATTTGAGGCAGACAAACCCAATAGCAGTGAGATGATAAACACTTATAGTAGAATGTTGGTAGTTTCAGGTGAAAAAAAAAGGATTATTCAAGAGATGCTCCAAATGTTATTTATAGAACAATCAACCAAAAAGTAGTTATGGAACTCCTTCTGAGAATTCAGCATGATGATGGATCCACAAAAGACAAAGAAATCATCTGACATGACCTCTGATTTGAAGAAGGATATACTTTTATTATATGCACAAGACTAGATGTGAAAGTTAATTGTACATGAATGTTGAGAATAAGGACTTGAGGATGAAGTCAAGGCTATGAATTCGGATGACATTAAGGATGGTGGTGCCCTCAACTGACATATGTCTCATTAAAGGAGGGATGATTTTGGAGAAAAGAAAACAAATTTTATTTGTCATAGTTATTTTTGTACTATCTATCTGGATATTCTCAATAGAAACTTGATTGAAGAACTAGAACCCAATGGAAACTTAATTGAAGAACTAGAACTAGAGAGAATAGAGATGGATTTATAGAACTGTGATTCATCTTCACTATTATGATAATTGAATGCATAAGTAGAGATAAGAGGAACGAGAAACAGAGAGATAAACAGAGGGAGACACATGCAGAGAGACACACACACACAGACATAGACAGAGATAGAGACAAAGAGAGAGAGAAAGAGATGCAGGTAGAGACAGGAACAAAGAGGCAGAGATTAGTGAAGAGGATTTAGGATAAAGCCTTAGGAGATACAAATGAAGAATGAGGGGAGGATCTTTCAGAGTGCAAGAATAACATGAGCAAAGAAATAACTGAGTATTATTAATTTTGTAATTCAAAAAAAAATGATACATCTATTTTTTCCAAAATAAAATTTGATGGATTGCAGGGAAGAAACAAGTATTACAATAACAAACATAAATTAAAAGGTAGGAAAATATAATAATTGAGGAAGGAAACTAGTTTGATATTTGTATGGTATAACAAAAAAGTTTTAAAGAAAGAGTCAGGAGTTTTAGATTTTAACTCTAAACTGGCAATAATACAATCTTGGTGAAATCATTTATTCTCTTTACCTCAGTTTCTTTATGTATAAAATAAGGGAGTTGTATTAAATATTCTTTGAATTTCCTCCATCTCTTTATTATTATGATTCTGAAATGAGATTTTTTTTTTGTATTTTTATTATAGCATAGGTATGCATAGGTAATTTTTCAGCATCAGTTGCAAATCCTTTTGTTCCAACTTTTTCCCTCCTTCCTTCCACCTCTTCCCCCAGATGGAAGGTTGACCAATACAATGTTAAATATGTTGAAGTATAACTTAAATACAATATATGTGTACATGTCCATACAGTTATTTTGCTGTATAAAAAGAGTCGGACTTTGAAATAGTGTACAATTAGCTTATGAAGGAAATCTAAAATACAGGCGGACAAAAATAGAGGGATGGGGAATTCTATGTAGTGGATTCATAGTCAACTCCCAGAATTCTTTCCCTGGGTGTAACTGGTTCAGTTCATTATTGCTCTATTGGAACTGATTTGGTTCATCTCATTGTTGAAGAGGGCCACATCCATCAGAACTGATCATCATATAGTATTGTTGTTGAAGTATATAATGATCTTCTGGTCCTGCTCATTTCACTCAGGATCAGTTCATGTAAGTCTCTCCAGGCCTTTCTGAAATCATCCTGCTGGTCATGAAATGAGTTATTTTTTATGTCTTTGAGTTTGAAGTGATGTTTAAATGGTACATAAAATATTAAGTAAATAATTGAAAATAGAAATAGAGTAAAAAAGGTTGAGCTATCATTACTACATGTGTGTGCTTGTGTTCATGTATATGTGTATGTGTGTATGTATGTGTATGTGTAAATGTATACATATATTGTATTCATATGCATATGTTTATAAATTAATGTTTGCACATGTGCATACATATATGTTTTGTATATATGTATTGTATGGGTATATGTGTGCAATATAAATGTATGTGCATATACATATATACAATCACACACATATAAGAATCATCCATATAAAAGTGAAAACTGAAGGAATTAGTAAGTTTGATAAGAATCAATGATCTTACCAAAGAAGTGTAGCAGACTCTATCTCCATATGATTATTGATTCCTACTGAAACCCAAGGTCCAGTTGCATTGTTCAGATTCATTTACTATGTCAGTGAAAAATCAGGCAAACTAGAGATTTCAATCTGAAAAGGGCAACAACATCTAAAACTCCACAAAGAAATTTATATTCAAAGAAGCAAGGATTCTTAGATAATGCAGTAGATAGAGCATGGGGCCTGAAGTCATGAGAATCGAAGTTCAAATTCAGACTCAGACACAATTACTCGTCTAGACTAGACTAAGCAAGTCACTTGACTCCAACTACCTTTTAAAAATTAAAAAAATTAAAATTAATATTTTTTAAAATAAAGAGGCTTAAAAGAAGTGTTTCATTTTTATTTTAAGAATGGTAAAAAAAAAAAATGAACCTGATTTACTTCCCAATATTCCTACATATAAAAACAGATTGAAGGGCTCAAAATGAAGGCTGTAGAAAACTTTCAATAGCTTATCAATGATATAAAACATGATATCCAATTATTTTAGGATGCCTTTTTATAAAATGATCCTTTGTGAGATTGCATTTAATGTAATTGACTTTTAGGTACATATAGCATCTAGCACAGCTCTGTAAATATAGGAGTTTAAAAAATGTCTGTTGGGTTGATTAAATTATCACTCCTATAATAAAATTATCACCTAATAATAATGATTAAATAGATATCTATGAACAATGATAAAGATGAGAAAAATAACAAAATGTATATGTCCAATGAAAACATAGAAGCAACTCTTTTGAATAGGCAAGCATTCAGATTTGTGATTTCATTGAAATAAGTTATTCATAGTGTAGAAAATTTTCTCTGTCATTGCATAAGGGTACCTACTCCTTAAAACCAGAATTGACTGGTATACTGAGAGATAAGTTGACTAGGACCTATGCTTTTTATTTTATCCACTATACCATGTTTCTGCAAACAAAAACACACATGGACATAAATTCACATTTTTAAGAAAAATTAGATTTGTTAATAAGTATAATTCAACTGTATTGGCTCTGAAGAGTAATATTTCCACCTAACATAGGTTGAAAATCTAAAATTGTGCTTTATTTCTGAGTATATTCATTATCACACATTTTATTTTGTTTTTATTCATTTAATGATAATTTTAACAGGAAATATAAAAATTAAATAATCTCATGTTAATTAAAATTAATGCAGTAATATTGTTTTCTTCATTTTAATAGGCCTGAAAGTGGTTTGCCCCAAATTAGTTTGCCCCAAATATTCCTTTATTTCATTTAGGAACATGAGTTTATACTGTGTAGATCCAAGTACCAATACAAATAAAAACTCTTATTTCTGTATATATTTCACCCATACCATGGGAACTTGCAGCAAAAAATGTATCTGATTAGGTCTTTGGCCCACCACTGATCACTTTGTTGATTTTCTGACTTTTAAATGTCTACTTCAATCAAATATCAGTCTGGGAAATCATTATTAAAATTTGAGACTCTGCTAACAAAATGATCTTCATTTCACAGCTTTCAGCCTATGATCATGAGCTTTTTGATTAAACATCCTCCTCACTTGTTAAAGTGCTCACTGTCCATGAAGGCCCTGCTTCAGTGTCCAAGATATATATATATATATATATATATATATATATATATATATATATATATATCTTGGACACTGAAGCAGGGCCTCTATTAATGTATTGATTTGTCTGAGTGCATTTCCCTCTTTCTTATGTACTCTACTTAGGAAGTACTCTAAAAGGTATCATGGAGTGATACTCTAATGCAGTATATGGAAATGAAGTAAAATCTGAGCTTCTGAGTCTGACTCAGTTTCTGTTTCTGCATCTCTTTATCTCTCTCTCTATTTCCCTCTTTCTCTGCTTCTGTCTCTGTCTATTTCTCTCTGTCTCTGTCTCTTTCTTTTTGTTTCTCTCTCTCTCTCTGTATCTCTCTGTCTTCACCTCTCTTTCCCTATACATATAAATGTATTCATATATGCATATATAGCTATATAACCTTATTTACTATTGTAAATACTGTTTACCGCTATTATTTACCTCTGAGTCTTAGTTTCCTCATCTGTACTTGTACCCAATACCCACAAATATCTTTGTAAAGGAATAAATTGCAGTTGCATTTGTGTTCTGCATTTGTGAAAGCAGTTTCTTCCCTGATAAATGCTTCATGAAGTTGAAATTTTACATACACACTAATCCCTTCAGCAAGGTGGTATAGTGAATAGGATATTTGAACTGTAGTCAGAATGACCTGAGTGCAAATCCAGACTTGCTCATTAATAGTATCACCCTGAGTAAGTCAGACTTTCTGTTGGCCTCAAGTATCTTCATCTTTAAAACAAGTATAATAATAACTCCCAGAATTACCCCCAGATTTATTATGGAGGATCAAATGACATATTTATTAAAGGTCTAGGCATAGATCCTGGCATATAATAGGTTCATAAAAATGCTCATACCATTTTCTATCTATTCTCCTAACACATACACACACACACACACACACACACACACACCTACAAGTCACCTTATTATCTCATAAAGTTGTTGAAAGCATCATTTTAAAATGGGCCTTCAGAGGTCACATTACTCAATCTGGATTTGACTCTATATAACATAAATATTATGAGGTCAATTTTATCTGCTCAAAGATGTCCAGGAAAAGGGATCCTCATATCAAAAGGAACAGTCTAGTTTTAGATAACTATAATTGTTAGGAAGCTCTTCTCAACATTTATAAACCTTAAATCCTTTTAGAAGAAATTTCTTTCTAATTTTCATGGTTCTATCTTTTATGGGAGGAATAGATCAAGTTTAAGTCATCATGCACAAATATACTTTATATGTTGGAAAATAGTTATCAGATCATTCTGATATATTCTTCTTTATCAACCTACATATTTCCAGTTCCTTCAGGCAATGCTAATATAAAAAGGGCTCCAATCAGATCTCAGAGACAATTTTATTTACTTTTAGAAAGAAGTAATCCCTTTTTCTAGAAAAGGGGAAATCCAGTACCCATCATTTGATTATATCTATGTATATAGGGACACATATCTAAGAATAAGCCAAAAAAAAAAAAAAAAAACAGATCTGGAGGGTAACTGGGTATTCTAAGTCCCTAAGTATTCTAAGTGTATTCTAAGTCCCCCACAGCAAAGATGAGAAAACTTCTCTCAAAGAGAAATAACATTTTAGATTTCACACAAATAGTAAAGGGTAGAATAGGGATTCAATCCCAGATCATCTGATTCTAAACATAGGATTCTTTCCATTGTACCACCTGAGTTACATTGTTTGTACTGAAGTATCTCCATTAAAATATCCACAATTCATGATATTGATTTGAATTCTAAAATTCAAACAAACATTCAACAGTTATTAAACCTTGGCTGTGTAAACATATTATTAGCTACATGCCAGAAGAGATATAAAGAATAAATTAAACAAAGTTGTTAGCATGGAGTTCAAATTTTCTCAAGGAATATGCTTATACATAAAAATACCTATCATACAAAATGACATATCTTAGGAGCAAAGGAATATTATTAAGATCTATATCAGTTATAGGGAAACAGGGAAATTATGCCTGATTAATAGGAACATGGAAATGTTCACTATGGAAAATGCAAAAGGAGACTAATAGGTATTTTTAAACAACTACAGATATATACAGTTTCAAGATGGCATCTGGGAATTCTGATTAAGTTAACCATATGCTTGAGAAGTCTAAGAATATAATTAGCAAATTAAGGCCATTTGTAAAATAAATCAATATTTATCTATTTTCTTCTAAATCTTTACATTTTGGGTAAATACAATGTTAGCACCATCTGGATTCTTTTACATGTGAACACAGATTTTTAGAACATAACAACATAACTTTTACTTATTAATTTTAACATCAGCATGAATAGATATGCCCCATTTATCCTTAGACGCAGAATCAGATGATAACAGTTGGAAAAAAGATCAGCTTAGTATATGTAAAGAAAAATTATCTTCTTAATAACTAGAGCTAGAAAAATGGAATGGGCTTCTATTAGAATGATTGAGTTACCACTCATTTTGGGGATTTAAGATTAAGATGTTCTGCAGAAAGATTTCATGATCAGTTATGGAGTAAGATTAAAGGCCACTGAGGCCAGCTTTAAACTGAATTTCAGTGCTTCAGTGTTTATATGTATGATACTATTTACATAGAGAATGGTACAGACAGCATATGTATTTCCGTAGGCCTCTCAGGTGGCCTGTATCATATAGTGATACAGGAGTAATAACAATAGATTCCTGGTTCCCATATTGCTTCTTCTTTCAACTCTATAAATCATCATCATAATAATCAACTTTATGAATAATAATAAAAAATTATAACATATATATATATATATATATATATAGTACAACAATCCTTCCAAAGCACCTTAAAGGATGTAGAATTCTTGAGTACTTTAGATCCTTACAATAATTCTCTAAAATAGGTACTATTGTTCCCTATAATTTATCATATGAGAAAACTGATGGGGGAATTTAACTGACTCACCCAGTTCACAAAGCTTGTAAGTGTTGGAGACTGATTTTAACTAATCAAACTTACTCCAAATCTATAATGCTATGAATTGTAACCCTCAATAGTCTCTATTCTGCTATATTTTTCAGGGGTATAACATTCTATAGAGGATTGCTTTTAGGATACTAATAAAGTTCTTAATATATTGTCATGAATATTTCTTTTATATTTTTCTGCTTGATGAGTCTTGCCTGAAGGAAATCAAAATGTTTATAGGATTATTTTCATCCATTGGTTGAATGTGACTTCTAGAATCAAGGTCAAAGTCTTAAGTCTTTATCTTTCATTGTCATTTTTAAAGAATTTTCCATTGAATAGATAATGGTAAAAGTTTCAATGAAACGAAAAGCAGTTTAATGTATTTATTAGTGGAGCATAT
The DNA here is from genome assembly GCF_902635505.1 of Sarcophilus harrisii. Classification (NCBI taxonomy): domain Eukaryota; kingdom Metazoa; phylum Chordata; class Mammalia; order Dasyuromorphia; family Dasyuridae; genus Sarcophilus; species Sarcophilus harrisii. The sequence continues at coordinate 100,430,891 of NC_045428.1, forward strand.
ACCTAATTTCATTATTATTATTATTATTACTTTTATAATCGTAACACAAATATTCCAATAAAATTTCTGATAACATGAAAAAACTATGAAAATGAAATTTTTCATATGCACACAATAACAGTTATTCATTGATTTAATAGTTTACTGTATAAAATATAGATATTGGTATAAAACTACAAAAGATAACCAATGGAAAAACATAAGTAAAATCCAGATTAGATTGATTTTCCTGTTAAAGGCAATTGTTAAGTTTTACTTGAAATGTGGGTTAGTTTCAAAAGCAGAAGCACATGCAAACATACATAAATACCAATTTAGATTTTAGGGCAGCAAAAATACTTTATTGATAATTTCAAATGTCTTTATTTTAATGTTTTTTTTTATTCTGAATGCTATTGTAAATATTTTGAAAGCAACAAAATTGATGGTTTTGCTAGAAAACCCTCTGTTATTCTTATCTTTGCTAATAATTTTATTAAAAATCGGCCAACTAAGGATGTTTTAGTGAAGAATGAAACAGATGCAGATTAATCAAATAATTAACTCTCTAAGTAATTATATGTCATAAATATATTCATTAAATATTAGTATTCTGATTTATATATTTAGTATTCTCCATCAGATAATAGTATATTTTGGTATATTTAGTATACCAAAGTATATTTTATTTAGTATATTTATTTATATATATATATATTTAGTATATTTTAGTATATTTAGTATATTTAGTCTTTGCAATGAAATAGCATCCATGAATGTCTTAAAATGTAAAAGTATAGTATCATTACTATTTTTATAATTTTATTTATTTTACCATTTGAGTTCAAACAAGATAGAAAATGCAAAATTTTCACTCAATTTTTCATTTTTTAACATTATTCTCATAGGCATTATCATTGTTTCCTTCATCTAATAAGCTACATAAATTATTACTATAATTACAAAACTCTCCTCCCAGCCTAATCATTTTGATATAATATATTTAGAAATCACCTTGAAATCACTCGCTTAAATCCCACAGAAACAGGGTCCCAAAAGGGCAGGATTCTATGGGGAACCGAGGTTGGAGTGATTTTCTAATAATATTGCTCACGAATCCCCACTGGTATCTTTCCCAATACTATTTAACCTCTCTTAATAGCATTTAAGCAATTAGCTTTTCAAATAATTTCTTTTCTCCAAACTGAAAAATGTGCTCTCATGTGGTTGTTATAAAGTATATCCTCCACTTTGAGAAGGATAGGGATTGAGGTAGTTGTTATACTGTTTTTTTTTTTTTTCTTCTGGTGCTAGCAATCCTTTTCTCCCTTTAAAAAGTCTGCATTATTTGTATGGTATAGCAATAGTTATAGGAATCCCTCTGTTGTCCACCTAGTTGGATCCTTGTGGGGTTGGAAACAACCATGTTGTTTCTAAAGGTTACTGCAAAGTTTGTTTTACAAACTTGACTATTGCTGCCAAGCACATGGGCTGTAGGTTGGAAATAAGATGGATTTTTATAGCTCTCCTAGCCTACCTGCTTGTTTGGGAATTTTCCTTAGTAAATCCATCCATCTCATCATTAGTCACTTTGGCACTTAGGATATTTATTATCTTAAAATCAGTTTAGGAATAAAGGGGTCAACTATCAATGGTCATCTCTGAGACTCTAAAGAGACAAAGAATTATATAAAGCTGTTGTTCCTAAAGGCCTTTACTTCTTCTTCCTCAAAGTCATCAGGAAGAGAACAAAATAAAGTCTGCTTGAACTTTGAAATATATAACATAGAACTATTTTTCAAAAGGCAGTAATTTCAAAAAAACTTTTAATATATGGGAAACTGATTAGAAAAAGTGTATAAAAGTATCCTCTGAATTGATGCAAATTGTTTTATTATGTATAACCAGAAGCAGTATGACCCAGTAACCTAGAATACTAGAAGTAAACATGTTTAAACGACGAGTTTCATTGTCTGAACTCCCCACCTACAATTACATTTTCCCTCTCATTAAAAAGTAGTATCCTTGGAATATTGGTTGAACTGTGTCTTGGATTTATTGTATATGTCACCATTTTGATAGTTTAAAAACTGCTTTTCATCCTATTGCCACTTCTACCTACCTTTTCTAAAATTAAAACAAAACAGCAAAATTGAAAAGAAATCAGAAAACAGTGATCATACTATCACAAATTTATAGCTTGAAAGGATTTTAAATATTATCTATGCTAGAGAAGTTATGTAGTTTGCACAAAATTACTTATACAATATTTTTATGTACCAAGAATAGGGCTTTTGTATTTAGTTTTTGATTTATAGATTATGTGAAGAAAACACTTTAGTAGTCTTAAATTGTTCACTAAAAACTTCATAATTTAAGAATTGTAATTCTGGTATTGCCTCTGTGGTTTAGTAAAAATGAGTAATAAAGTTTTTGGGTTCTGTGTGCAGATTCTGTTTCTATTACTACTCTTGCTAGTAATTATTTGGGGGAACTTAGTTCACCCCTTTATGCCATGCTTAAATTTCACTCCCAAAATGGTTTGATATTCCAGATCTAAATCCTATGCAACCTTGACCTTACTCAAATAAAGCCAATAGGCCCATGAACAACAGCATCTCATATAGTATGATAGAAAATCTGTGCTAGAACTCAACCTATGTACTCCCCAGTAAGTTGCTAGGGCAGATACTTGACTGGGCATGACAATTAATATGTGAGTATTGCCTATTAGACTTCTAAATTGGATAATCTGTATGAGGCACTACCCACCTTAAATAAGAACAATAATTCTATTTTTTTATATTTTTTTGGGATAAACATTAACTTTCGGTCCTCCTCTCTTGTTCAATTTCTCACCCTCCTCCCCCGCCCCTAGATGGCAGGATGACCAGTAATATTAAATTAAATATAAAAATATAAATGTCACAATAAGTATACATGACCAAAACGTTTTTGCTTCAAAAAATCGCCAAATATTGTACAATTAACTGGAAAGGAAATCAAAAATGGGTGTGGCATAATTAAAGGTTGGGAATTCAATGTAATGATCTCTAGTTCTCTTTGGTCCTAAAGCCTTCCCCCACAGGTCAAAGAGGTAAACTTCCTATGTTCCTCAATTTATTAAAATTTCATTCTTTTCCTGGTCAAAACCCTTTGACCTTTCTTGGTGCCTTAATATGGATCAAATTGTTTCCCAATTTGTTTCCAATTTCCCAATTTTATCAAAAAATTCTTTAAAAGCTGGGATCTTTTGGGTTTTCAAAAGACAGGTTCTTTTTGTTGACTGTTTATCCCTGAACTAATCTTTCCACTGATCAACTAATCTTTCCGTTACCAAATAGTTTTTAAGCTGCTCTTAAAATAATTTTAGATCTTTAAACAGCTAAACCCTTTGATTTTTTTTTCATTAATTTTGCTTTTGACCTTTTGCTTTTCCAAGAACTTTGTTTTATTTTTCTAGGTCATTAAAATGTTTTGGGCTCTATGGTAAACGCTAAATAAAAGATTGTTTGGAATATTTGCATCTTTTTATATATTTTCAATTGTTGAACAGATTAATTTGTGTGAAAAATGGTTTAATTTTTATAAAGTTTCTGATTTTCCATGGAAGATAGATTCCTAAATATTTTATTTTCCATATTCTTTAAATGGAATTTCTCTTTGTAACTCTGACTGTTGGTTTTTTTATTTTAAATGCTGATGACTTTGTGGGTTTATTTTATAACCAACAACTTTGCTAAAGTTTGGTTATTTCTAATAATTTTTGGTAGAATCTCTGGGGTTCTTGTAACCATCATGTCATAAAAATAATTTGGTTTCCTTTCCTATTCTTTTCCTTTAATCTCTTTCTCGCTCTTATTTTTAGCTACATTTCTAATACAATATTAAATAGTAACGGTGAAGTGGGCAACCTTGCCTCCGATCTTACTGGGAATGGTTGATTTGTCCCTTTCATTGATGTTACTATGGTTTTAAATGATTGCTGATTATTTTGGAAAAGTCCTTTATACCTATACTCTCAAGTGTTTTAAAAGGAATGGATGTTGGTTTTATCAAATGCTTTTTCTGCATCTATTGAGATTCATATGGTTTTTTAATTTGGTTATTAACATGGCCAATTATTTATAGTTTTCCTAATTTGAAAGCCCTGCTTCCTGTTTAAAAATCCTACTTGATTATGTATTATCTTGGAGATGATTTTCTGTACCCTTTTTGCTAATTCTTATTTGATTTTACATAATTCATTAAAAATTGGTTATAATTTTCTTTCTTTTTTCCCACCTGGTTTTTCATAATGTCTGTTCATAGAAGGAATTTTTGGGACTCCTTCATTCCTTATTTTATCAAATAATTTATAAAGCATTGGGCCAATTTTCTTTAAATGTTTGGTAAAATTCCATGTAAATCCATCTGGTCTGGGGATTTTTCTTAGGGAGTTGTTTAATTCCTGCTATTTCTTTTTCTGAAATGGGACTATTCAAACAATTTACTTCCTCCTCTTTAGTCTGGGAAGTCTATATTTTGGAGCTAGTCATCCATTTCACTTGGTTATCAAATTTTTGGCATAAAGTTGAAAAATAACTCCATATTTCTCAATTTCCTCTTTATTGGTGGAAAGTTCTCCTTTTCATTTTTAAGACTACTAATTTCATTTTCCTCCCTCCTTTTCTAATCAGATTTCAAAACATCTATTTTTGGCTTTTTTATAAACCAACTCTTAGTTTTTATTAATTAGTTCAATAGTTTTTTTCTTTCAATATTTTAATTTCTCCTTTTAATTTTAAATTTCAAATTTAGTATTTGATTGGGGTTTTTAATTGGGTCTTTTTAGTTTTTTTGTTGCAAGCCCAATTCATTTCTTTTCTTTTTTTTATTCAAGTAACCTCTAAGGTATAAAACCCTCTTATTACCCTTTGGCTGCATCCCAAATTTTGGTTGATGTTCATCATTGTCATTATCTTGGTAAATTATTATTATCTATAATTTGCCTTCAAATCTTCTTTAAGATGAGTTTTTAGTTTCAATTACTTTTTGGTCTTTTCTTTTTTGTTGAATGTAGTTTTATTATAAATCTGAAAGAAAGCATTTACTATTTCTTTTCTTGCATTTAACAGGGTCTTTTGTCTAATATATGGTCACTTTTGAATGGTTCCATGAACTGCTGAGAAAAAATATATTCCTTTCTATCTCCACAATTTTCTCAAAGATCCAACATACCTAATTTTCTTATTCTATTTACTTCTTTAATTATTTCTTATTTGTTTTGTGGTTTGATTTCTAATTCTGAGAGTGAAGGGTTGGGGATCTCCTACTATTACAGTTTTGTTGTCTATTTCTTCTTAACTCTCTTAACTTCTCCTTTAGGAAGTTGGATGCCAACCACTTGGTGCATATTTTTTTATTTCTTCGTTTTTATGCTCCCTTTGGGGATTGTTTCCTTCCTTATCTCTTTTAATTAGATCAATTTTACTTTTGTGATCTAGATAAGAATCTACCCCTTTTTGACTTCCCTGAAAACATAATAGATTTTGCTCACCTTTTACCTTTACTCTTATGTATCTCCCTGCTTTAAATTTTTCTTGTAAACAACATATTGTAGGGTTCTGACTTTTATATCCTTATCTGCCTCCTCTTTTAGAGTTCATCCCATTCCATTTACAGTTGGATTACTAAATCTGTTTTCCACCATCCTAATAACCCCAATTGTCTTTACATTCCCTCCCCAACCCCTCTTTCCCCTTTTAAACTTATGTCCCCTCTTGTATCACGTGTTATCCTCATAATCCTCCCTCCCCCTTTGGTCTTTTCCCCTTCCTTCCCTTATTACTCTTTTTTCTTTTCCTTTTCTCTCCCCGTTTTTTAATAGGGGGAGACAATTTTCTCAAAACAAATGTCATATTTTCCTTTGAGCCAACTCTGATGAGGTAAGATTCACCAAATTTCCTCCCCCCTCTAAATTCCCTCAGATGGATAAGTTTCCTTTGCCTCTTTGTGGGGTTGGTTTCCCCTCTTTTTTATCCCTCCTTTTTTTCCCATCATCCCTTTTCCATATCTACTTCCCTTTTATGTTATATCATAAATCAAATTATACATTTTCTTTTTTATATCCTAACAAAACAATTCTCAAGTTATTTTACCTTTTCTGCATCTCTTGAGTTCTATGGTTGGAGATCAAATTTTTTATTTAGTTCGGTTTTTCTTCAGAAACAAAAGGAATTCATTTGTTTCATTAAATTCCATCTTCTTCCCTGGAAAATGCTCAACAGCTGGGTGTTTATTCTTGGCTGCATCCCAAGTTCTTGTGCCTTTGGAATTCATATTCCAGGTCCTTCTTTCCTTTAATTGAGGCAGCCAGATCTTGGGTGATCCTTACTGTGGCACCTCTATTTAAATTTTTTCCTTTAAAATTTTCCCTAATCATGTTCTGAAATTTGGCCCAAAATATTCCTTGGGGTTTTTTATTTTGGGTTTCTTTCAGAAGGTTTCGATGATTCTTTCAATCCTATTTTACCTTCTGATTCTATTACTCTGGGCATTCTCTTTTATTTTCTTGTAAAATAGTATCTAGGCTCTTTTTTCATTAGTTTTCAAAAGTCCAAAATCCTCAATTATCTCTCCTAGTCCTATTTTTCCAAGTCTGTCATTTTGCAGTTGAAATTCATGGTTTTTTCAGTTTGTTTTTTTGTTTTTGTTGACTGGTTTTGCTGTCTCAATGCATCTTAGTTTCAATTTGTTCAGTTCTAATTTTTAAAATTTTTTCTTCATTAGCTTTTTTTACTTCTTTCTGTATATGTCAATTGGTTTTCAATGGTTGTTTTGGTCTTGGAATTTTTTCCATTTCACTAATTTTTTTTTTTTAGTGAATTATTTTCTTTTCAATTCACAGATCCTACTTTCTTACATGTTCTTTGTCTTTTCCAATTCACAGATCCTACTTTCTTGAGGTTCTTTGTCTTTTCAATTCACAATCCTACTTTCTAGTGAATTCTTTATTTTTCAATTCACAATTCTTACTTTCCTGAATTTTTTACTTTTTCAATTCGTATTTCAGGAAGTTTTTGCTCTCTTGTAAGCTTCTCTTTCCTTTCCCCATTTATCTTCTAACTCTCTTTTGAGACTTTTAATGGTCTCTTCTAGGGAGCATCATGTAAGGAGCACAGTCTGATGCATGTTTTACCTGTTTGAGTCTCTTCCAGGTTTGCTGACCTGCTCTTTTTCTGCATGAAACTTGGAATCCGTTCTTTTCATCTTTTTATTCATGTTTTAAAGCCTTTAGGGTATGTTTCCTAGCAGGGGTTACAGCTTCCTCTGCAGAGCGAGGGAAAGATGTAAACCGATTTCCAACTCAAGGTTTGGAGTGCTCTGAGTGAGAGTTTTCCTTCCCCAACAGGAAGTGTATTCAGCACTGGCCGAGCTATCAAAGTGCCCAGTTGGGCTGTGTGGGTTAGCGATTGCCCTGGGCTAGAGACTAAGGGGTGGAAGTGTCACTGCCCCAGGCCGGAGCCTCTTGTGGGACTGTGAGTATTAGCAGCTCACCGCAGACCACAGACCGCAGACCGCAGACCGCCCGAACTCTGCCCCAGTGTCTCTGCCCAATGCAAATCAGCCCTGGAAAAGCTCTATGGCCCCAAGCCGAGCTCCCCACTGGGCAGATTGGAGGCTAACCCCCGCTGCGTCCTCCTGCCGAGCAGGATCACAGCTGCCCCAAGGAAAATCCCAGTACTGCGTGTTGGGGCTTCCTGAGATCTGTGCTTTCACTTTCGGTTTGAGGCTCTCCTCAGAACCTACTTTCTCTCCCCGTCTGTGCTGATCTCCCCCCTGGCCCTGGAACCAACCTTTTTTTGGCGACACTGCAGATTTTCTTCGGCTGGTGAGTTGTTCTACTTCTTATCTTTACAAATTGTAGCAGTCAAGACTATTTTTGAGGCTCGATATAATATTGATAAAGAGGGTAAGAGAAGAGCTTAGAAAGTCGAGTGTGTCTTCTCCGCCATCTTTGCTCCGCCTCAATAATTCTATTTTACGGAACATTAATGTCTAGCCATCTTAGTGGCCTATGAGACTAATAATCAAAATCTTCTTTTACCTTAAAGCAACTTATATTAGAATAGTACTTAGACATTAAGAATACTTCCAATAATTAATATATCCATTCTTTTTTATCTATTTCTCCCAATAATTTCTTCCCATTGGAAATAGCTGCATGTAACCATTCTCAATATCATCCACTTCCACTCTAAGGAGTAGCATTTTTTTCTAATGGAAACTTGAAGTAACTGTTTCTAAAATGTAAGACAGTCCCCTGTGATAGTTGATTCTTTCTTGGTACTTCCTTTTGAGAGTAATTTAAAACAATTTGTGCTGGAATCTCTTTATACAGCTAATTTGTCATACTGCTTTTTGGAGGAGCAACTCTTAAGACACTTGCTCTCAATGTGTGGTCCAATAAAGTCACATCATGACATTCTCCCACCTAACTCTCTCCTTATACCCATTTTCCTACTATTCTCTGAAAAACAATATCAGGAATATAGTAAGCACCTAATAAAGCTTTTTAATTGACTAAGCTAAAGCTAGGTTTACTGACATGAGTGACTCAGATGTTTTATACCTAAAAGAGTAACGTGATTTACTTAAGATCATATACTACCTGAGAATATTTTTTCTTATTTTAAAAAGAATACCTCCTTCAAATAGAAGTGACCACTCTGATTTACAGTAAGTTTTACAGATAATTCAAGTAACTGCTTTGGTATTTCAAAGTATCCTGGACTGAAAACAAATATAAAAAAAAAATGAAAACTTGTAAATTAATTACCTTTATTCTGAATCACTATTTGGGGAAAAGTCTAGCAATCTAATCTGAATAATCCCAATTTTCCAAAAAAATGATATAGCCATACACAATTTGCTGTTAACAAAATCTGCATTATAGCAATAAAAAAATAGGCATCTCAACTAAAAATGTGTTCTTAAATTTTAAATCCACAATGGTAGTCTAGTAGAGATAACATTTTGTAGAAGAGCAATTGCATAGTCTATCATGCTATATAATATAATGAATTATTAACAGAATTCGGATGTGGGTATTACTGAGACATTCATGAATAATTTTCATATTTCTTTCAGTTTAAAAGAATCTTGAGAAATTGTTAGTGTATTTTGTTGTCCATTTGAATGTGTATTCTGTGTAGGTAGTGTAAATTGTTATTTAATTATTGTTAAACATGTTACTCAAATGTAAATGTAATATATTCAGTAGATCACTGAGAAAAAGCAATTTATCTACAATACTCCTTATGATTTCATGTTGACTAACTGTTTCCATGTCAACTGCAGAGAGCAAAGAGGTTCAGGAACCATATGGTTTACTGAACCATCTGTGTACCCCAAGGATGGGCTCAACTTTCACTGAAAATGAAAACTTGTTTTATGAAAGGTTAAAATGGCAGAAATATAGATCAAAAGCCATCTACTTCTCCTAAAACTTAATTTCCCATCTGTTGAGGTGAAATTCTTTTTGTTACTATTCAAGAATATTACTTAATTCTAGAAGGAAATTATAGAGTATTAGTTGTAATAAACCGATTCATTGAATGAGGGGGAAATAGAATGTTGGCATTTAAATAAATCTATCTTACCTTGTAATGAGAGCTAATTTGATGTAATGAAATAAACCTTCAATTTATATCAAGTTTTATTTTCCACTCTCTGAGAATAGAGAAATTTGAAATTTTAGATATGACATTTACTCCAATGATGGAGGATAGTAGATGTGGTTAGCATAAATACAGGAGTAATTTTATATTGTTATTGTTTTGGAGTTTTTGAATATATATATATATATATATATATATATATATATATATATATATATATAGTTTTATTGAAGTAAGGGACTTCCGGTGGATATACTTTATTAGTGTAAATTTTCAACTCTTCTCCAATTTATAGTCTTAAAAAGATATATGTAGAATTAAAAGTTTTGCTGACAAATTTAATTCATTTAAATTTATTTATTTTAAAAGTGAGTCAGACAAAAGTTAAATGACTTTCCTTTGTCAAACAGTTAATAAACACCTGAGTTCATATTTGAATTCTAGTATTCCTAATTTTAGTTTTAGCCCTTTGCCCACTGTATTATCTAGTTACCTCTTAGAATCATAGGTTGACATAAAGACAAGAAGAGAAACACAAATGTCACCTCACTCAGCAAACATAAGAACAAAGGCCTCTTAATCTCAGTGTGTTTCTTTCTGGCATCCATAGAAAATCTTTCTACATAGGAAAGTCCTTTTAACACTAATATCCAATCTTATTTTTGATAACTATGGGTTTGAGTATAAGTATGAGTATGAGAGCAGGAGAGTTATTAAGTTCAAGCAGTGATTAGAAGTATCAAAAATGATATAAACTATTTGTTGTTCATGGTCAGATATGACAAGTTAAAATAAGAGGCAAGATGAGAAAGAAGGAAATTCTACTCATATGCAGAACTTTACTTTGCCCCTTATTTTATATTACTAGATTTGGCCCATTATTCTTTATTTAATGTAACAAATTAGTCATTCCACCCAAAATTTTTAATCTTCACACTTGAGGTTATTTATTCATTTCAAAAATGATTTAAACACAAAACAGAAGAAAAACAATCATAAAAACAACTTTGAGAACAACAGTCTTTCTTACAACACTTGTGTGAAAGAGGAACAATATATTTCTAGATATGCCATGTTGGCTGGGGAAGTTTTCCTGAGGCCCCATCCTGAACAGTTTAAACCAGTTCTTTTAATTAAGAAATAATGAAATTCTTCTTGAAAAGTGATTGATGAAGGGTACTAATTAAGGTTATTACTGTTCACCTGAGTACAAAAGCTCATGAGTAGCTTTCTACTGACCTTTTGAAGAGTCTTCTACCCTTTCATTGACAACTTTAAATACTCCAGAAACTTATGCTTCACAGAGTTTATTATATAGATTTTAAAAATCAATGTAGGAAAAATTAATAAAGCAGGTTAAACTTAAAAATGAACTATGTTTACAGTAAAAATAATAACAACAAGCTGGTTGTTAAACATTTACCAACTTAACCCTGGTCTTCATGATTCAATATCTATATCTTCTAGTGCTTCTAAAGATTTAAAAAGATCTGCCTTACATATGATATTCATCAGCTAATATCACTGGAATGCCTTGTCAAAACAGGTTTGACATGGGTTATGGCTATGAAAAGCAATCTCCTCTCTTCTTGAAGGATTATATCACTGGACAAAGAATTTTACCTATGCAGTTTTACCAAAGAGTTCTTAACATCCAAAATTTGTGAATGATTTTTATGCAATGATGGACTAAATTTTAAAACATTTACTTTCTAAAAGATTTAATTTTTTAATCATGTCATTGTTAAATTTTTAGAGCAAAATTATAGTTTGACTTTGATTTAGGTATTCTCCTCCCATTTTTGGTAGCTATCTTAAATTTTACATTATTGATAATCCTTTTTCCCCAAAGGACTGAATGTCTGTCTCTTGTCATTCTATTTCTGGAAATTGTCATCATTTTTACTTTTAAATGGTTTGGCCCTGCTCCCCTCTTTTGTGACTCCTCCTATCCCAGCAGCTAGCTTTGAACATCTGGTTTTATTACTTACATAGAGCTTTTCTTCTTTTCCCACTGTCTTTCAAGTCACTAAAGAAATGGAAAGCAACTCCTCATTTTGAATTAATTACCTCAATAGAATTAACTAATATAATGAGTAATGTTCTCAAAATGAAATTATTTTTCATAAAGGATCTTGGAAACAGCAAGAACAATCAGAGATGATTTAGACATTGTTACATAGACATTATCTGAGATTGTCTTAAATATATATATATATATATATCCCCAAATACTCTTTGATCTTATTGTTTGAAATATATGCATATATGCATATATGCATATAACTACATATATAATAGTGCATGCAATACATACACACACAGACACACAGACACACATATAACACTCAGGTAGATGAATACATATATACATTATAAAACACATGTAGATTATGTCAATTGGACCAGAACTGATCTCTTAACTGTGAGAGACTGGAGCTGTACAAAGCAAACTAGTGACAAGAGATTCAGGAATTAAACAGAAGTTTTAATTTCAAAGTGAGGAAAACAGCTTGCAAGCAAGACACATGTCTTTGCTAATGGAAGAGGACCTAAGGTAATATGGAGAGAACTCAATACTTCTTCCTATAACACGCTGTGATATAACCCTGACACTGAGACATAATAGCTTCTCAACAATGTGACAAGCTTAATTCATACCAGTGGAGATGTACCAGGCTGTGGAAAAGTACTCCAGAATTTGAAGAATTTAAAAGAATTATCATAGCCACAAATGTGACTAGATGAAAACAAACAAACAAAAAAAAAAGGCTTAGGGACAAAATGATTTTAACAACTGGGTGTGAGTGAATTAGGTTTTTTAAGATGGGAGGGAAAATGGGGACAGAATTAAAGGCAAGATGGAGGGAGAAAAGAAGATATTTGGAAGGGTCCTACTTTGAGAACAAAGTCACATGTACATTATGTCTATGTGAATATCTACATGATGAGTGAGCAGCTACAGGAAGAGATAGTTGACTCTGTCTTAGATATCTAAACAAGACAGACATTACATCATTCCAGACAATTGAGACAGGATGAACTTGGTAAAGTTCTTGCAGGGCTTTATGGCCAGAAACAATTCTGGGATTTTGCTGTAATTGAGATCATTCAGAAGGTGAGTGCAAAGGATTACTATTGTGCCATACTCAGGCTTAGTCATCTTGCTATGGGGCCTTAGTCCTGGCAGATAGACTATCCCCAAATTTGTCTCTGACCTGTATGCAGAAGAAGCCAAACAAAGCAGATTACAGACAGAAGAGTTTGGCATTATTGTTTCTATAAGTATGTATGGCAGTGAGATGGCATAGTGGATAGACACATCCTGGAGTCAGGAAGATCTTAGTTCAAATCTATTCTGACACTTACTAGCTATGTGACCTCAAGCAACTAAACCTTATTTGTCTTAGTTTCCTAATCTGTAAAATGAGCTGGAGAAAGCAATGGCAAACCACTCTGGTATTTTTTCCAATAAAATCTCAGATGGGTTCATAAATAGTAAGACATAATTAAAAGGGCTGAATGACAATGATAAATGCATCTATGTATATGCATAGATATATACACGAATGCATATATATGGCTAAAGAAGAATATAAGGAGAGAGGGCTGGATCATTACTATAATTTATGTGAGTTCTTTGTTCAGTAAATTTGAAAAATTATGGAAAATATAAAACAACAACAACAAATTATCCAGTAACATTCACCAAAATTGGAATCAATTGACTGTCAGATACAAGGGTATCACAATATATCTTGCATTTTTGAGGAATTTTGCAAAAGATGGATGCATTTTCTAAAAATAAAAAATGCATTTTAAAAATATTTTTAATTCTGAATTGTCTTCCTCACACCTGCTTTTATTCCATTTTTTAAAAAGTAAGAAAAACAAAATCTGTTTAAGCAAAACAAGTTCCCACAGAAATTATTTCTTAATGCTTGCCATCTAGGGGAGGGGCTGGAGGGAGAGAGGGGAAAAATTGGAACAGAAGTGAGTGCAAGGGATAATGTTGTAAAAAAATTACCCTGGCATGGATTCTGTCAATAAAAATTTACTATAATAAAAAATAAAAAAATTATTTCTTAAATAAATTTTTTAAATTTCAATTTGCATCTTTTTTTTCAGCAGGTGGATGACATAATTCCTCAGAAGTTCTCTGACTTTGTAGTTGGTTATTATGTTTGGCCAGTGTTTCTATGTTTTCAAAGTTGTAATTACAATATTGTTCTTTTGGCATAAATTATTTTCTTGGTTATGCTCTCTGCCTTTTGTGAACTTCCCTTTCTCTGAATGTAGACGATATAGAGTGGACATTTGGACTTTGGAGTCTTCCCAAATTCTTTGTTTAAGAAGGATTCAAGGCACATACTACATTACTTCCTACCTGTATGCTCAATTGAATTACATCATTTTCTTCAGAAATGCCCCTTCCTGCAAGATCAGAACAAGTCCAAATTTTATAACTCCTTGATATGTCCTCTCCCTTGCCCTCATCACCCCTGTAAATGGAACAAAAACAGGATGAACATAAGAAAGTTCTTCTGAGCTCCTTTACCTAAGGAGAATGTCTAAGGCAGACATCTTATAATTTCCCACCTTGCTGTAATTCTCTGGTTTTCATCATGCATCAATCAGGTACTATCCCCACATCTAATTTCAGATTTGTATATGCTTTTTTTTAAATTATATTCTCAGCTTCTTAATGTCAGCGCCTGTCTTTTGCCTTTCTCTGTATCCCTAGTGCTTAGCACAATGGTTGGTACATAGTAGAGATTTAAGAAATGTTAATTTATTCACTGATTCATTGACTGCAGTTTGTAGCAATTCATATAAATCTTCTCAGGTTTTGCTGAGGCCATCTCCATTAATTCTTGTAGTGAACGGCATACCATTAGCTTTATGTGACATAACTTATTCAGTCATTGCCCCAACTGGTTGGCAACCCCTCTCTTTCCAATTTCCTTATGTAAAATTACCATAAATTTTTCTCTACATACTGATCCTTTCCTTTATCTCTATCTTTTAATCTCTTTGGAATACAGATCTTTTAGTGGCATTGCTAGTTATAAGGATATAGGTTTAATTACCATAAATTTTTCTCTACATACTGATCCTTTCCTTTATCTCTCTCTATCTTTTAATCTCTTTGGAATACAGATCTTTTAGTGGCATTGCTAGTTATAAGGATAAGGTTTAATAGGTTTAGGGGCATAGTTTCATGTCTGTATGTTTTTTAATTATCACACGTCAGCAGTTGGAGCTTCTTCAGGAATAATATAAAATAATCTGATGGGGAAAAAAATCTTGTATTAAATACTAGAAAAAAGTAAGTATAGCATAGTATTCATCTTTTCAAAAAAGCTTTATATTTTCATATAATCTCTTCCATGATGGAAGAAATGTAGATGACTCATGAAATAACCAAGCAATAAATAAAGCTATTGTCTACTGTATTTCAGGTGACAGGCAATGTAGTGCAATAGAGTAGTCCTTAGAGTTGGAAAAAACCTCAGTTCACATCCCAATTCTCAAACATACTGTACATGTGCTCCTTGATAAGTCACTTAAACTTTAAATATTCTTGAAAAATTTTATAGACTCTAAGTTGCACAAAACAGCTGCAAACTTTATTGATAAATTTTTACTCATCTAGAAGTTTCCTATACCAGTAAATTAGTAGACCATATCTCTATCATTATGTGCAAGGCAATGAGAAAAATATTATTACTCTCATTTTAATAATTGATTTTAAAAATTAGACTAAGGTTCCCTCATTTCTATTTCCATATTGTCTATAAGCTATTCAATCAGCCTTTGAAGAGTAAGGTTGATAAAGAGATAAAATCTTAGGTCCACAGATCACATTGGGAATACTTAGAACATTAACTTAATTAATTAGAAATTAAGTAAAGGTGGGGGCAGAACCAAGATGGCAGCATGTAGACAGGTCATTGGCTTAGATCTTCCTGGCTTCCCTCAGGTCAATACCACATCAAGCCTCTGAATAGGTTTTAGAGTGACAGAACAAATATTTGGAGTATAACAAATTTCCAGCAGAAGACAATTTGGAAGAACTTGAGGAAAAGTATGTCTCAATTGGGCAGGCAGTTGCAATCCAGCCTAGGAGGACCATAATGCAGTGTAGGGAGACCCAGAACAGAAAGGCTACCAGGTGCTGGGAGAATTTAGTGAGAGGCTCATGGCCAAAATACAGAAAATTTTTCTACTCTATTGTGATTCAGAAGCCAGTGTATCAGACTAGCTGTGAAACCTTCAATTTTACTATTTAATGAGCCTCTGAACCCCAGCATAACACATACTTGACCATGCTCACCCAGGATGGGAAGGAAGCTGGTAGCACCAGTTCCAGGGCAGCATAAAGCTGCTGTTAACTGTAGAAGAAGTATGGAACAATTTCCCCTTTGCACTAAGAACAGACCTCAACCTTTAAAAATGAGTAAAAAATGAAGACCTGAGAACACAAATAGATTTTATGGAAACAGGTATAGACCTCAAATCCTGAGAACACTAAAGGCAAAGCATATCCACTTGAAGCTTCAAAGAGGGATATAAGTTGGCCTCCATCTCACAAGGCTCTCTTGGAATAATTCAAAAAGGATCTTAACAGAAAGTCAGAAGAAAAATGATTTTATGAAAAAACATCAAAATAGATAAATCTTCAGTTAATTTGATTAGAAATAGGAAAGAAGAAAATCAAATTGTTAGTTTCAAAAAGAAAAGGGTGAATTTTCCACCAATGAAAGCTATTTTGTCCAACTATGTGCCAATAAATTCAATAATCTAAGTGAAATGGAGAAATATCTACAAAAATATAGATTGCCTAGTTTAACAGAAGAGGAAATAAAGTATTTAAATAGTCCCATTTTAGAAAAAGAAATAGAAAAAGCTATTAATCAACTCCCTGAGATAAAATATCCAGAGTCAAATGGATTTATATGTAAATTCTACTGATTCAAAGAACAATTAATTCCAATACTATATAAAGTATTTGGAAAAATAGGGAAAGAAAAGAGTCCTACCAAATTCCTTTTATGACAGAGATATAGTGCTCATACCTAAACCAGGTAGGAATAAAACAGAGAAAGAAAATTACAGAGAAATGCAAATTAAGACAACTGCACACCTGTCAGATTGGCTAAGATGACAGAAAAAAATAATGATGAATGTATGAGGGGATGCGGGAAAACTGGGACACTGATGCATTGTTGGTGGAGTTGTGAACGAATCCAACCATTCTGGAGAGCAATCTGGAATTATGCCCAAAAAGTTATCAAACTGTGCATACCCTTTGTCCCAGCAGTGCTACTACTGGGCTTATACCCCAAGGAGATACTAAAGAAGGGAAAGGGACCTGTATGTGCCAAAATGTTTGTGGCAGCCCTGTTTGTAGTGGCTAGAAACTGGAAAATGAATGTATGCCCATCACTTGGAGAATGGTTGGGTAAATTGTGGTATATGAATGTTATGGAATATTATTGTTCTGTAAGAAATGATCAGCAGGATAAATACAGCGAGGCTTGGAGAGACTTACATGAACTGATGCTAAGTGAAATGAGCAGAACCAGGAGATCATTATATACTTCAACAATGATACTGTATGAAGATGTATTCTGATGGAAGTGGATTTCTTTGACAAAGAGACCTAATTCAGTTTCAATTGATCAAGGATTGACAGAAGCAGCTACACCCAAAGAAAGAACACTGGGAAATGAATGTAAACTGTTTGCATTTTTGTTTTTCTTCCCGGGTTATTTTTACCTTCTGAATCTAATTCTCCCTGTGCAACAAAAAAACTGTTTGGTTCTGCACACATATATTGTATCTAGAATATACTATGACATAGTCAACATAGATAGGACTGCTTGCCATCTAGGGGAGGGGATGGAGGGAGAGAGGGGAAAAATCAGAACAGAAATGAGTGCAAGGGATAATGTTGTAAAAAATTACCCTGGCATGGGTTCTGTCAATAAAAAGTTATAATAAAAAAAAAAGAAAGAAAATTACAGACCAATTTCCTTAATGAATACCGATGCAAAAATCTTACATAAAATATTAGCAAAGATATTACAGCAAGTTATCACCAGGAAAACACACCATGACCAAATAGGATTTATACCAGAAATACAAGGTTGGTTCAATTTGAGGAAAATGATTATCATGATTGACCATATCATTTACCAAATAAACAGAAATTTTATAATTATCTTAACACAGAAAAAGCATTTGACAAAATCCAACACTCTTTTCTACCAAAAACACTAGAGGGTATAGGAATTAATGGAGCTTTCCTTAAAATGACCAATAGCTTCTATTTAAAAACATCAGCAAGCATCATATGTAAGGGGGGTAAACTAGAACCATTCCCAATAAGATCAGGGGTGATACAAGGTTGTCTACTATCACCATTACTATTAAATATTGTATATCACATATTAGCTTTAGCAATAAAAGAAGAAAAATAAATTAAAATAATTAAAGTAGGTAATGGGGAAAACAAATTATCATTTTTTACAGATGATATGATAGTGTACTTAGAGCACCCTAGAGAATCAAGTAAAAACCTACTAGAAATCATTCACAACTTTAACAAACTTTCAGGATACAAAATAAATCCACATAAATCATCAGCATTTCTATTTGCTACCAACAAAGTCCAGCAGCACTTGATAGAAACAAGAATTCTATTTATAATTACTGTGGATAATATAAAATATTTGGGAGCCTACCTGACAAGACAAATTCAGGAACTCTATTACCATAATTACAAAATGCTTTCCACACAAATAAAGTCATATCTAATGAACTGGAAGAGTATCAAGTGCTTATAGGCCAAACTAATATAATAAAAGTAACAGCTCTACCTAAATTAATCTTAATCAGTGCCATAGCAATCAAATGCCAAAGAAATTATTTTACAGACATAGAAAAAATAATAACAAAGTTCATCTAGAAAAACAAAAGGTCAAGAAGTATAAGGGAATTAACGAAAAAATGCAAATGAAGGTGGTCTAACAAATAGACCTAAAACTAAAGAAGCAGTCATCGAAACCATTTGGTACTGGCTAAGAAACAGAGTGTCTGATCAGTCAATTACTATAGCAATCTAATATTTGATAAACCCAAATATGACAGCTTATAAGAACTCACTATTTGACAAAATTTACTGGGAAAACTGGAAATTTTTTGATAGAAACTAGGCATTGATCCATACCTAACAACCTAAACTAAAATAAGGTAAAAAATGAGTTCATGATTTTGATATAAAGAGTGATATTATAAACAAATTAGAAGAACAAAATATAGTCTATCTCTCAGATCTGTGGGGAAGGAAGGAACCTATGGCCAAAGAAAGTATATTATGAAATGCTAAGTGGATAATTTTGATTATATTAAGTTAAAAAGTTTTTGTACAAACAAAACTAATATAGACAAGATTAGAAAGGAAGCAGTAAACTGGGGTGGGGGGTTACCCTTAAGGGTAAATTTCTAAAATATATAGAGAATTGACTCAAATTTATAATTCAAGTCATTCTCCAATTGATACATGATCAAAGGATATGAACAATTGTCAGATGAAGAAAGTAAAACCATTTCTAGTCTTATAAAAATACTCTAAATCACTAATGATCAGAGAAATGCAAATTAAAACTATTCTGAGGTACCATTACACAGCTCTCAGATTGACTAAAATGACAGGAAAAGATAATGATGAATTTTACATGGTATGTGGTAAAACTGGAACACTAATACATTATTGGTGGAGTTGTGAACTGATCCAATCATTCTGGAGAGCAATTTGGAACTATGCCCAAAGGACCTTCAAACTGTGAACTGTGCATATTCTTTGATCCAGTTATCTCTACTGGGTCTGTATCCCAAAGAGATAATTAAAAAGGGGGAAAGGATCCACATGTGCAACAATATTTATAGCAGTCCTTATTGTAGTGGCAAGGGACTAAAAACTAAGTGGATGAGTTGTCATCAGTAGGAGAGTGGCTAAATATATTATGGTATATGACTGTTATGGAATATTATTGTTCTATAAGAAATGATTAGTAGGATGAATTTAGAGACTTATATAAACTGAAGTGAAGTGAATAGAACTAATAGATCATTGTTCATAATAATAACAAGATTATGCAATGATCAATTCTGATGAACGTGGCTCTTTTCCACAGAGAGATGAATTAGTGCAGTTCCAATGTTCTTTTGATGGAGAGAGCTGTCTGCACCAAGAGAGAGAATTGTGGGGACTGTGGATCACAACATAGTTTTTTCATTTTTTTTTTTATTGTTTGCTTGCATTTTGTTTTCTTTCTCATTTTTTTCCCTTTTTGATCTGATTTTTTTTTGTGCAGCATAATAATTATGGAAATATGCATAGAAGAATTGCACATGTTTAACATATATTGGATTACTTGGCATTTAGGGGAGAAAGTTGGGGGAAGGAATGGAGAAACAAAGTTGGAACACAAGTGTTGCAAAGGTGAATATTGAAAATTCTCTATGCCCAAGTTTTTTCTAGTGAAATCCAATCCACTGTATTTTAGTCAGCCAGGTCTGAGTAGAGGCATACCATCTTTTGTCTAGATTGCCTAGACAGGGAGATCCAGATAAGAGATAAATCTCTTGTTCCAAGGCTGAATATTATTATTATCAGAATATATTAGAATATTATTAGAATAAGCCTCACAATTTGATTTCATTCTCTGTTAATCAGAGTTGATTTTTATTTTAGGAATACCCACTCTTCCATGAGCATATATGTATTGAATGTATTCTATGAAAGGTCTTTTGACATCTTTGAAAGAGCCATTTGAAAGTAACACTGAGGGATTTTAGTAATTATCCACTATAGTAATTAAAAAAGAGAGCTTCCCAGAAACCATATCTCTTGAACTTTCTACACATCACAATACTATAGTAGATGCAATGGAATAAAAAGAAAAAAAAATCAAACAATACTTTTTTCAATGAATTTGCATGTATTAAAGTAAACAGCATTGCATACATCAATATAACCTGAAATTTTACTTTAAAGCCTTAGCTGTCTTGGTCTCATTCTTGTACCTTCCAAACATAAAGCAATAAAGTATGAAACATTTTGTTTCCCTCCTGGTTCTCTGAATAGTACTTTCTTTTATGGATATCTTCAATCAATTAAATAAGTTCCAATCAATAAACATTTATTAAGCAACTACTATGTGCCAGGCACTGTGCTAAACATTGGGGATACAGAAAGTGTCAAAAGCATCTTCTCTTCTCAATAACCTTACAATTCCCACTTCCCATTCACAACAATTTCTGCCTCTCTAAATAATCTTTATTTAATTCTCTTACCTGAAATATATTACATACATACAACATTCTTTTTGTTTTAATTTTTGTACATTTATTCTATGTATATTTAGATTCTAATGCAAGCTTCTAGGGACTAATATCCTTAGGTGACCAGTTTCCTGAGAGGAGTGAGTATGTGGATGGATAAGAAAAAGAGCATAAATTTTCTATTAAATATTTCAGGTTTACATATTCATAAAAATTAAATAAAAGCAATTTAGAATCAAGATTGAGAATCTCTGAAATAAACAACTAGAAAATTTAATGAATGGGTATAAGGAAAAAAAAACATTAAATGCTGCTATTTGGAGTCTTAGTATAAATTTCAGGGTAGGAATAAAGGAAGTTAATAAATAAAAATTAATATGAAAAAGATTTTTAGGTCTATATAGCAATTGAATAGAAACATTTTGGGGATATTAGAAACATATTTAAAATAAATTATATCTAATAAAATTTTATGGCCTCATTTTCAATTGCATCATCTTTTCCTCTGTTTCACTGAAGCTCTACTCCAATGTTTCACTGAAGTATAATGAAAAGTTGAACTATTGATATCTATGTTAGTTGAACATATTAAGTCAGTTACTTATAGAAAATTTAAAAGACAATAAGTCAAACTTACACTGTTTTAGAGCAGAAAAAAAAATCTGATCTTTGGTATGTCACTGTATACCTTAATCTTACTCAATCTTTTTGTTCTCAACATCCTACTGGTTATGATTCTTCTATTACAGGAAGAGTTATTTTTGAAGCTATCACTTCCAACTTGGTACTAGGCACATAACTCAGAAATTAAACTCTCTGAAACCATGAAATTCTGAAAATTCCATGTTTCAAGATTTCTGTTCTCTGAACTATGTTCAGAGTTACTTAGAGATGATGGGAGAATAAGTAACAAATTAAGAACCATTCAAAAGAGAAATAAATATGACTTAAAATTTTAGGAAAGAATTTCGGGCAGAAAGCAAAGTTTTCTAAGAAGAATTCAAGACACACAGAATCACATATTCTTACAAAATGTAGATTAGGTAAAATTTAACACAAGAATAATCACTCCAATAAGGTAAAAGTATGGTACTCAATCAGGAAATAATATATTTGAAATGCAAATATAATGAAATAAATAATATTATTAAAACATAATCAAAAAGAAATAAATCTAATCAAATTTAAACGCCATCCTTAAAATGAATAATTTAGGGACAGCACTTCAAAAACAACATAAGAGATCAAAACCCACAAATACTATGGTGTTGATAGTAAAAGAAACCCATTTAAGACTTCTGAGTATAGACAATAAAGATAATACATAGATTTTTGCCAGGAGAAAAAGAACAATAATGAAAATTTGTTACCAACTCCAAGTCATGTAGTAGTTAAATTTCATAATTCAAATAGGAACAATTTTTATTTTTCAAATAGTCACTAAAAATGACCTCAGTCTCCTCAATAGAAAGTAACCTACTCTTGGAAAGAGGGAAAAGGGGGAAATTTTACTACTGTGAAAAGCTTCTTACCTTGGGAAAGACTATGATTAAGTATAAAAATGCATCTGTAATGGTGTTGATAGCTTCAGGTCACAGACCCAGAGCTTTGTAGGACTTTATCCAAGACTTTGGACTACAGTATTAACAATTGATCTGCCTTAGATCCTTGAAACCTAGCTGAGATTTGATGCTGAAATTAAATGAATCACTTAGAAATTATTGCACTGTTATTCTACAGTTATTCAACACAAAGGGACGTTTACTTTCTTATACGACTGACGATATATTTTAAAAATTGCCTTCCAACACTTAGCTTGGATAAATGCAGTCCTCTCTAACTCAATATAGAAACCTCTACTCAGTATGGGAAACAGTGAAAATTTGAATGACTTTGGAAGATGTGACAATTCTCAGTAGCTTAAAATCCTGGTGAAAGTGTCTTTTTTAACCTTAGGTGACCAGGAATCCCATCAAAATGGAAAAACAATATTTGGAAGCTATTTTAAGAAATGTGCAGCATGAAGCAGTTAGGTGGCATGGTGAATAGAGTACCAGCCTTGAAGTCAGAAAGACCTGACTGTCCTCAGACATGGAACACTTGCTAGCTGTGTGACCCTGGGCAAGTCACTTAACTACAATTGCCTCAGCTAAAAAACAAAACAAAAACAAAAACATAAAACATAAACATACACACACACACACACACAACACACAGGAAATGCTCAGCTTGAGCCATGGGTTAATCAAGACTTGGGGAAATGTTTTCTGCCTGTCAGAGAAACACTAACCTAACTAATATTGCAGGTTCAGGAAGAAATCATGGTCATTATAATTCCTATCCCAGAGATTTATGATGATTACCTAATATTCCTTCCATTCAACATTTCTTTCTTTATAACTTAGTATTTCTAACTAAAATTAACTACAGAAAAAGATGAGGATAATATGAAAAAAAGTTAAATAAAATATTTATGGGAGATTGAATAATAATAAGAATTACTTCAGAAGACTAATCCTTGATAGAGAGAAAACAGGAAATAGAATAAAGATATAGTCTATGAATCAGAAACTAAAATTCAGACTATCCTTTAACAGAAGTCAATTGATGAGCAAAAAAGATGGGGAAATATTGTGAAAAGGAGTAGATTAAAGACAAATTTTAAAATTGGAATTTGGAAAGTAAAAGTGGAGGAAATATTTTGAATTATCCACAAACTGGGAAGGAAAAAAAAAAGGACAGAAAAAAAGATAAGAGGAGAAAAAAGAAAGAAACAAAAAAGAAAGGAAGGAACAAAGCAAGACAAAAAGAAAGAAAAAAGGAAGGAAGGAAGCAAAGATAAGGACAAAAGGAAGGAAAAACGAATGAAAAGAAGGAAGGTAGGAAGAATAACAAAGAAAGGAAGAAGAAAGAAATGAAAGAAAGAAGGAAAAAAGAAAGAATAGGAAGAAGAAATAAAAGAAAGAGGGAAGGAAGGAAGGAATGAAGGAAAAAAGGGAGGAAGAAAGACAGAAAGACAAAAGGAAGGAAAGGATAATGAAGAAAGGAAGAAGAAAAAGGAAGAAAATGAAGAAAGAAAAAAGATAGAAAGAAAGCAATAAAAAGAAAAGAAGAGAGGAAGAAAGGAAGAAGAAAGAAAGTAAGTAAGGAAGAAAGAAAGAAAGAAAGAAAGAAAGAAAGAAAGAAAGAAAGAAAGGAGGAAAGAAGGATAATGAAGAAAGAAAGATAGAAGCAAGAAAATGAAGAAAGAAAGGAAAAAAGAAAGAAAGGAAGAACAAAAGATGAGAGGAAGAAAGGAAGAGGAAAAAGGAAAGAAAGAAGGAAAGAAAGAAAGGAATGAATGAAGAAAGAAATAAAGGAAAAAAAGGAAGAAAGGAAAGAAGAAAAGAAAGGAATGAAGAAAGAAAGGAAGCAAGCAAGAAAGGAAGGAAGGAAAAATGAAAAGAAAGAATGTAGGAAGTATACCAAAGAAAGGGAGAAGAAAGGAAGCAAGCAAGGAAGGAAGGAAGGAAGAATGAAAAGAAGGTATGTAGGAAGTATAACAAAGAAAGGAAGTAGAAAGAAATGAAAGAAGGAAAGAAAGAAGGAAGGAAGGAAGGAAGAAAAGAAAGAAGGTAAGAAGAATAATGAAGAAAGGATGAAGAAAGAAATGAAAGAAAAAAGAAAATGAAGGAAAGTTAAGAAAGGAAGGAAGAAAGGATTCTAATGGAGGGAATTCTGCCTCTGATTTAATTAATTATAGTCACAGGAGGTCTGGAATATAATTATAAGTTATTAATGGGTTGTCCATTTAATTGTAGTACTTTTTATGGTATGAACATCCTTCTGATTGTGCCAAGTTCTGTTTTTCATCTATTTTTCAGTTGTGTCTTACTCTTTATGATTTCATTTGGGATTTTCTTGGCAATGACACTGGAATGATTTGCCTTTTCTTCTTCTAGCTCAATTTACAAAGGAACTGAGACAAATGGGGTTAAGCAACTTGTCCAGGTTCACACAGCTAGTATATACCTGAGGACACTTGAGCTAATAAAGGTGACTCTTCCTTACTCCAAGAGTAGTCCTTTGTCTACTGTGCCACTTAACTACACAGACTTTGTTAAGAAGGAAACTTGGATGAGCAAAGTTTCAAATAGTTCAATGACAAAATGTTAACACATTGATACTAGAAGAAATTCTAGGATTGAAATCATTTAACGGAGAAAATCGCTGTATGGGGCGATTACCTACTCACCTGTGCATCTGTCTACTTGTGGTCAGAATTCCAGCAACTAACTTCATATAATAGAGAAGGAAAGGAAATAAATGGAGAGAGGAATATTTTCTTCAAAAACGTTAATAGATCAAATTGCATAGCCCTTGCAAACACCCTCCTACATGTACCCTCCACATGCACACTTTGTAATGAATTACTCTTGGGAAATATGTGATAAATTGATTCATATCAAGCATCAGAGTTCTATAATGTCAATACTAATTCTCCCAATGATGGTAAAGAAGATTAACCCCATTTATATTTTTATAAAAGTATTGAACTTCTATACTCTTCTCCTTTCCTTTTCTACTTAAGTTTCTGCTTCAAAAATATTAAACTCTTTTCTTACAGATTCCTTATACCATAAATTTCACCCAGTCCCTATTTACCTTTGGGATAATTCTTTGAATAAGATTTTCTAGGTAGATGTCATGAAGGAATTATCAGTATTTTTGAATTCTGTTTTCCTTTGGAGCACAAAATTTTTTCCCATTAGACTATAGAATCACTCACCATAAGTAATATTGGTATTGTATACCAACCTGCATTCCACATGGTTTATCTATGAGGACTGTTCTGTCTGCAGACAGAAATCTGAGGTCTAGAATGACATATAGTTGATTGGGTTGTTAATTCACGGTTTATTTTGCCTGCATAAAGTAGGACATGAGGTATTAATTAACACCTATAGCCAATGAATCTCATTTCCCCTCTATAACTATAAGTCTTTTGTGTCATATATTATGAAAACTGAATTCTAACCTGATGAATTGTTGCCTCAATTCACAATCTAAAACCCATGATATATGATTTTGAATTATGCCACTCAAATATGAGTGTGAGAAAAATAAAAAATTTAGAAAGATCCAAAGGCAAAGGAGTGATGCATGATGGACATAAGTCATATATATGAATTCAGCATTAATAAATTGCATACAAGAAATAGCATAAAAATATGTAGGACATATATCAGCAAGTAAGGTGGACTAGAAATATAATAAAGATTAAAGCCAACAGATTAAGTCTAACACGGATAGCCAAAAATATAAACAAAGGCCCAAAGAAGATCTTTACTATGCTAGTTAGATAGATTCTCAATGGATCCTCTAACTGGATTTATAGAAAAATATAGTGAATATTCAAATTTCTGATTTGTATCATGTTCTGCAAGGGTGATGCTAATATCCATATCATGACATAGTTGATTTATGGGACTATACATGTATAACTATGTAAATTTTATCCCTGTATTCATTCAATGTCTTATGCAATACTTATGCCATAGCATTATATATATGAATATGTATGTGTATTGTTTACATATATGTTTACACATGTATATATGCACACAGATACACATTAATTTAAATATTTTCACCATATTTTTGTGTATGTGGGGGCATATATGTTGTTTCCCTGATAGAATAAAATATAAGCATCATGATTACAATCTTTATATAATTTTTGTCATTGAAACCCCAATGTCTAGCAGAGAATCTTACAATAATAAGGACCTGAAAAATGTTGTTGAATATTGATAGAGATAGTAACCTTAACAAAATATATTTAATCTTATTTTTAATGATCATACAAAAGTTAAATATTAATTTTATTTAATAACTATTCATAGTTATTGACTAACTAGAGTCATTAATCTCTGTTCCCACATCAACTTCTTAGAATTTATGTGCATTATGTCAGCCAGTAAGATTGGATTGAGCAAGTCATATCATAACAGTTTAAGGCTCTCTTGGGGAAAATTAGCACAACCACCTGAGATTAAGTAGGCATCAGACATAAGGGACTTTTCAAACAAAACCAAAGGAAAGTAAATCCATCTGTTACATTATTTCAGGCTTTCTCATTTTTAAAATGTAAAAATATTTCCAACTGCTTTTTGATTAAAACCCGAGGGTTTGCATATTGATTTGTATTAGACATATTTGAAATCTTTAATCAGCTTCAGTATTATCATTACACTTGCCTTCTTATTGAAAGAGTTTGTTTTAACTACTTTACACCACTTGGTGGTGCTAATGGATAACTTAAAAAGTCTTTCTTTCCAGGAACATATGCTAGCTGAGTGGTTATGGTGAGTTAAATAAAATTAAAGAAAGGACAGCTTCATTCACCTCTGTCATTCTCAATTTTTCATTTCTCCTTTTGACACAAAGAGTTTAAATTAGGCAGAATGGTTACTCTTGATAGCTTGGGTTCTTGATAACTAGCACAGGGAACACAGATCTTTAACACAAATTTCATGCCCTGGAGATTGACAATTAATGAGGCTATTATTTTCATTTTAAAATTGTCCCAGCTGAAGAATGGGAGATTGCTATAGTTACATTCTTTACTGTCGCCTTTCCCCAAGAATTAAATTACTCATCTTTTTTTAAATTTTTTAAACTATATTTTACAGCTATCTTGATGACTCCTGGATGGTTTAATATCATCCTTGATAGAAGTGCAAGTATATCAGTATATCCAGCCTTGTTTATACAGAAATAAAAAATAAATGTGATAACCAATTTTAATATCTGTTCTTTTAGTTTAGATGATGAGCTATCCTCCCAAAGAAAGACCTTTATTATTTATAAACACAATTTGAACATTCCCTTTCATAAAGTATTACATTCTCAAAAGCAACATGCATTGGAGCTCTAAACAGTTTCTTATATTATTTGTATTTTTTTAACTTAGCTCAGCATTAAGTTTTAAATTTTTAAAAATGTATATATTATGCAATTTTTATGAGACATTCATCCTGATCTCTATAACACAAACACTGGAGATGAATCATATAGGATATTGTATGTGTGTGTATTTTTTCCTACTATTATCTGTTAACTGAGGTCTCCTCCATGAATTTCTTATGCCAAAAGTCAGCCTAGATTGTCATACCCTACATGGGGTGCAAGATGGGAGAGTTACATGCACAGGATTTTTGATGACAAAATGAAAGTTTTCGGTTTTCACTTCACTTCAAAGAAATGCACTCAGCAGACACATATTCTCTGTCACATTGGTAGGCAGATACATTATTAACATCTTTGACATGGAAGAATAGGCAGCCAGAGGCCCTAAACTTTGTGTCTGTATAAATAAAAGAGGAAGAACTTAAACCATGTTCTTGAGCAACAAATTTATTTACTTATCTATTTTTATAAGGGGGAAGGATGAGTCCATAGCATATTTACTGCTGTAAGTGTTCCTTCCAACATGGGGTCTCATATTTCATTTGATTTTTTTAGTTTCATCCTAATTCTTTTATTTTACTTCAGATATATTTGATTAGAAGAGTAGATTTGGGGGCTGTAGGATATGTATGGATTACTCCAAAACACATATATAAGATACTAGACTTTACTCACTGTCCACTCATAAATTGATAACAGTCCACTATCACAAATGTAATTTAATAATGTCTTCATATTCAATACATGATAGTGAAATATATCTGCACATATATATGTGAATGTATATATCATATGTGCATGTGTATATATGTATACAATTAAAAATATCTTATTTATGACATTTTAATATTTTATTTGATGCTTTAATTAATTGAAAAGTATAGATACATATATGTACATATTTATCACACACATTTATGTACATATAATAAAGATGATTTCTCATTGCTTCACTATTGGTATACATTGAATTCCTGTTATTCTATATATCAGCCATTGTGCAAAAATAAAAATTGCTCAAAACCTAAAGAAGCATGTAATCTAATCAAGGAAACCAGATACAGAAAAACAGAGAGAAAGAGAGAGAGAGAGAGAGAGAGAGAGAGAGAGAGAGAGAGAGATTCACACACATACAAAAATACATACATATATAAATTTACATTATGCAAGTGTATATAGATTATATATTTTTATTTTTTATTTTTATTTTTATTTTTAAAAGATAAAAAGGGATAAATACAATGATTAATATCTATATATCTATGGAGAGATGGACACATACACAGACTTAGAGAGACAGAGATTCAAAAATAGACAAAAGACATAAAGAATAATTATCATGAACAACAGTTTTTGGATGGAGATGCTAATGCCACATCCACTAGTCTTCCACTGATTTGAGTGGAGAATTTTCAATTTTATTTGTAATACATTTATAAAGAATAGATTTTAAGTTATATTAAATTTCTCTAAAAATGCTCCGGAGCTTTAGGGGAAGGTTTGCATTTAGACTTTGGGGTTTTCTAGCTGAAAAAGCAATTTGACATCACCATAAAGAATTCTGTATTCTTAACTGAAAAAATATATATACATATCATTATTTGAGGGTGGGTTTGATTTTCCTTTTTAGTGATTTCACTAATCTAACTTTTCAAGTCATCTCTAAGTTAGATCTCTCTCTCTCTCTCTCTCTCTCTCTCTCTCTCTCTCTCTCTCTCTTTTTTGTTCACTGGTTGATTTGTTTTCAACTGATCAGACTAATGTAAGTAATTTGAAATTTTTGGGTATACCTGTTTTTTCCTTTTGGCCAATTATGCTTTTCAAGGAATTCTTCTCTTCATTAAAGCTTTATTCATCTTTTAACATTTGAACTATTCTATTTTTAAGGTATTTTCTTCAGTATTTTTGTGCCTTCTTTACCAAAGTGTTGACTTGTCTTTTTAGGATTTTCTTGTACCACTTTCATTTTTCTTTCCAACTGGTCCTGTAACTCTTTTACTTGATTTTTAAAATCCTTTTTTCTATCTCTTCCCTAGTCTGAAACAGTTCATATTTTCCTTTGAGGCTTTGGATGGAAGAATTTTTACTTTTTCTTTTCTTATGAGGGTGTGTTTTGATATTTTCTGTTACCATAATCAAAATTTCTTTATTCAGATTTTTTTCTGTTTTCTCATTTTTCAGTTTATTTCTTGACTTTTAACTTTATGCTAAAGTGGGATTTGCTTCCCCAGAACAGTGCACATTGTCAAAATGTTGAGTTTTTTGTGCAGTTCTTTTCACAAATATTTCTGGGTCATGTAAGTTTTGGGTTCTTCCAAGGAGGTATGATCTAGGGAGAACTTTCTCGCTACTCTTCTGTTCTCTGCATTAATTTATGAGTGACTACAAATACTCTTTACAAACCTGGAATTGTCACCTGAGTCTCTGCTCCTCTGTGGCTCCAAGCTTTGCTGTACTAGTGCTTCTCCTCACACTAGAATTAAGACCTGGTACTTCAACCAGATGCAAATATAGACAATGCAATAGAATCGTGCCCCTAGTACCAACAGAGACCCCTGTAAATGTCATTCTGACATGTTGTCCACTCACCTTACGAATATTATGCTTATGTTTACTGCATCTTGTTAAAAAGAATCATTTATATAATTCTTTCATCCATTCTATTATCCTAAAACTTTTTTGCCCTTTGTGGCTAACCTTTATGAGATGCTCTCTCTGTTTTTCTATCTCTGTCTCTCTCTGTGTGTCTCTGTTTCTGTATCTCTGTCTCTGTCTCTGTCTCTCTCTTTGTGTATCTCTATCTTTCTGTGTCTGTCTCTCTCTCTGCCTCTCTGTCTCTTTCTCTATCTCTCTCTGTCTCTGTCTTTCTGTTTCTATCTCTCTGTCTCTCTGTGTCTGTCTGTCTCTCTCTGTCTCTGTGTGTGTGTGTCTTTCTCTCTTTCTGTCCCCCATCTCCATATGTTTTCCAAAACCCATCCTTCCATTTGAACTGCTCTCTCCAAAAACACCGATAATATTTTAGTTGCCAAAGTCCAATGGCCTTTTTTTCAATCCTCAATCCTTTTTCTCTTTGACCTCTCTGCCACTTGGAAATCTTTGGCAAGCTTCTCCTCCTTAATATTCTCTTCTCTTTAGGTTTTCAGGACACTACTCTCTCCTGCTTCCCTTCTACCATTCTGACAACTTCTCAGTAATACTTTGCTGAATTCTCATTCTGATCACATTTTCCAAATTACAGAGTTCTGCCCTGACCATCTTTACTTCTCCCTATATAATAATTCACTTAGTGATCTAATCAGCTTCATATTTCTGTGCTTACAATTCCCAAATTTCTCTCTCCTATGAAAACCTCTAAGCCAGCTTTCAGTTTCATAACTCCATTTACACTTCAGACATCCTCAACTAAATATCCAAGGGCCATCTTAAAGTAAACATGTCTATGCATTATCTTTTCCCTAAACGTTCCTATCTTCTCTATTATAGTAGAAGGCACATCATCTTACCAGTCCCTCATGTTTACAAGCTAAGAATAATACTGTGTCCCTTATTTTCTCTAACGTCCCATATCTAATCTGTTGCCACAGTTTGTCCATTTCACCTTTGCAATATTTCTCACATATTTCTTTTTTTCTCTCTTTCTACTACCACTCCAGTGCAGGCCCATATCACCTCATACTAGAATTCTTCCAATAGTTTGCTGTACTGTATCTGCCTCTCTCAGGTCTTTCTCCAGATCAATTCATCCACCACTGAGCCAATAAAGTGATTTTCCTAAAGCACAGGTCTGGCCACATCATCTCCTTATTCAATAAACTGTGGGGGTTTCCTTATATAGCCAGAACAGAAACAAATACCAAAAGGCCTCTTTTTAAAATCTAAAAATAACATAGTCTCTTTTGGTTATTCCCCATGTCTAGAATCTTATTTCTTTATGCATGTTAGCTTCCCTGGCTTCTTTTAAGTCCCATATAGAAGCTCATCTTCTATGGAAACCTTTCCCAACCTTGTCAAATTCAAATATATTTTCTTTTCTAATTATTTATTTATAGTGAAAAGAACATTTGGTTATACATTTGTGTTGGTGTTGTTGCTGCTGTTGTTACTGTTATTATCTTTCTTATTTGATTGTGATGTCATTGAGGACTATATTTTGCCCCTTTTGGTGTATTCTATGCTAAGCACAATTCCTGACATGTAGAGAGTGCTTAACAAATTTTGATTGATTTTTTAGTCAAGAAAAATGTATTTTAGGCTTATTAAGTGCCAGGCACTGCTCATGTCTCTGTGGATACAAATACAAACAGAAACAGAAAATCTCTGCCCTCAAGAATCTTAAATTATTCTAGGAAAAGACAATACATAAAAGAGAGTTATGTAGGAAAAAAAATTGATAACAAGGCCAGGGGATGATTTTGATATCCAGAAAATAAAGAAGAAGGAAAAGAGGAAGGGAAAACTAAATTATTATGGCTTGTAAATTAATAGTGATTTTTTTTCTCTTGAAAACTGTTCAGTTTTTCTTTGCTTGGAGAGAACAACAATTATTAAAAAATACATATGCAATCAATGTCTTGGTTAATTTTGTCTTCATGCCTCTCTCTCTCTCTCTCTCTCTCTCTCTCTCTCTCTCTCTTTCTCTCTCTCTCTCTCATCACCAGTGATTGGCACAGTGCCTGGCATATAATGCTACATGAAATACAAAACTCCTATATGACTTTCATTACTTACTTTATCAAATTATTTTGAACAAAAAACCAAAACAAAACAATGATAAAAATCAGGGTTCTAAAGTAACATAGCAATATTATTCATTCATAAATAGATAAGGAAAGGAGAAACACTAAAGTTGATAGAAAAAGGATAGGTTTGTAGTCCTGTCTTTGTCATTTTGTGTTTATGAGCAAGTCACTATAATCTTTTATTTCTCCAAGCTTAAAACAACAAAAAATAAATTGTAGGTATTTTTTTCACTTCAAGTATTATTTCAAATATTATATTTAAATATTTTAGCTAATTTTTCTTTTATGTTTTTAGTGTATTCACCTAACTTTCATTGTGATTTATCTTTTGTTGTTCTGGTTTTGATTAAATTGTATTTACATATGCTTTCACACTTTTCTACAGGCATCATTTTTACTTAAGATCAGATTTCTTATCAGTTCATCAATGTGAATTTGCTTGTAACTATTTCCAATAAACTATATATGGTGGCTTTAATTTTTAATCTATCTAAAAGTACAGCAAGATGTAATATATTTTTTAAAGAGAAGGTCCATAAAACATACAACATTATATTTTAAGAATTAACTGCTTCACATAAACTAGTGTAGTAAGATTATTAAGACAAACCCTTAGGCATAACAGAATTACAAGGCTCATTCCTCAGCCTGCTACTTGACTTGCTGCCTTATTTAATTTTATCATATTGAGTTATAGGTTAATCCAAAGATATATCCCAAGGTATAAGTTAATCCAAAATTTATTTCCTCAGTAATTATGTAAATTTCAACATGTTCATTCAATTAAGAGGTAAGCACAAAGGCTTCACCCCATTTAATCCAATATTGTTTACTTAATAAAATTAGAAACTTCTTTTATCATAAGAAGCTTTTTACAATTCCATCTTTCTCTTATATACATGTATACATGACTTACATTTATACATGAAGACTTTATATAACTATGCATGTATATATATATGTAAAATCTCAATATTAATGATACTAGATATAAAACAACAAAAATGAAATCAATAATAAAAATAAAAAGTTATATCTAACTAATTATGATATTTTGGCTATGATAAAAATATAAGAACCATTGATTCTTTTAATGTTTGCTGTAATTGAAAATCACATTTCCCTAAGTCTGAAATAACAGTTCCACTACTGATTGCACCCTAAACATCATAGATACTTACATTTAGACGCAAGAATTTTCAAATTCTTCTCAAGATAGAAGTTAAAACAGTTCAATCAAGAAAGAAGATATCTCCACTCTCTTTCTCTTTATATTTTGTTTCTCTCAATCATTCTATAAATGCTTAAATCTACCATTCACAGCATTCTGTTTGACTCATAAAGCTACAATAGCTACAGTGACAATATGAAAGTTTATGAAATATTAGTTATACTGTGTGAAGGAGGGGGATTAATTAAGCCATTCCTCACATTTTGTTTGCGTTATTTTTGTCCTTACTACAAAGCTGTCCATTCTGTTATCATGATATGGACTTCTATAATAATTTGTGCTAGTTTAGAAATTATCATAGGCTATCCTATTTTCTTCAATAAGAGGTTGCGTTTTTAATATCAATGAATGTTTCATCTTTTATACACACCATTTAGTTCAGTGACTGGGACTTAAGAGATAATAAAACTTGTTGATTGATTAAGGGTTAAAAGCAAAGGAAAATATTTATTTATGTATGAAGAGAAAAGAATATCACAATAATCTATGCAAAGTGAGTATCTATTTTTCCTGCATTATCAGTCAACAATTTGAAATTAGAAAGACAAACTTCATTATTACTTTGAATGTGAATAGGTTAATGTGGTAATTTTTTCTTCATTCCAAGTATCCAAATATTAAGCCATAATATATATATAGACAATGAATGGCTACATTACTCTTGCCATTGCAAATGCTAATTTTCTGGTTTGTTTTTACTTATCATGTTGAGGGCAAATGCTGAACAAGAACTGGTAGCTTTTGCCCTTCCATAAATTTCCTTCCTTCTTTCTCTCTTTCCTTCCTTCCTTCTTTCTTTCCTTCCTTCCTTCCTTCTTTCCATTCTTTTATTTGATTTCCTTATAGCTGAAAATAAAACATGTTTTAATTACTGCTGTTACCAGTCTCTACTACTGAGATAGTTCTGTATCTCAGATACCATATTTGTTAAAAGTGATCAGAATAAAACTTTATTTTTTCTGAAGTTATTGGGGTAGATACAGATTTTCTTTTGAGATTCCCTTATAATTCTAATACTTGAATAGAAATAACAAGAAGTCATAGATACTTATATTTATTTTTAATTTTTATGGTGCCCACAATAAATCTCTTGTTTAGTAGATGATAAAAAAAAAAAGCCTGATTGCTAGAAAATGAAACATGGGAAAGAAATACAATGATAAAAGTAACCAAATGTCATGAAACCAGATGAAAGAAGTGCAAAGAAATAAAAATGAATGAAAATCAGCCTTAGTACAAAAAGGTGTAACTTCCATTATAAAACTACAAATGCTATCAATGATCTGAAATGGAATTTTATTTTTAAATGGAAATGTTTGAGTACTGTGTACTTCCATAAATATTATTACCTCAATTATTTGTTTATAGTTATATAGTATTTTGTGTTTTACAAATTTCTTTAAATGAATTGTCTATTTTTTTTCTTATATTACTGAGAAAGAAGTAGCACATTATTATCCCACTGTACAGATGAGGATGCTAAATTTTTTAATAAAAGTTGTAAGGTAAGCAATATTATATACCAAGGAAGAAATAGATTTACTGTAATGACTATGCTAGCACCCAGGACACCCCAGAATCAGCCGGAGTCAGGATGAGCAAAAGTCCTTAGTCTTTTTTTTTTATTATTATTTATTTATTTATTTAATAGCCTTTTATTTACAGGATATATACATGGGTAACTTTACAGCATTAACAATTGCCAAACCTCTTCTTCCAATTTTTCACCTCTTATCCTCCCCCCACCCCCTCCCCTAGATGGCAGGATGACCAGTAGATGTTAAATATATTAAAATATAAATTAGATACACAATAAGTATACCTGACCAAAACGTTATTTTGCTGTAGAAAAAGAATCAGACTCTGAAATATTGTACAATTAGCTTGTGAAGGAAATCAAAAATGCAGGTGGGCATAAATATAGGGATTGGGAATTCAATGTCCTGGTTTTTAGTCATCTCCCAGAGTTCTTTTTCTGGGCATAGCTAGTTCAGTTCATTACTGCTCCATTAGAAATGATTTGGTTGATCTCGTTGCTGAGGATGGCCTGATCCATCAGAACTGGTCATCATATAGTATTGTTGTTGAAGTATATAATGATCTCCTGGTCCTGCTCATTTCACTCAGCATCAGTTCGTGTAAGTCTCTCCAGGCCTTTCTGAAATTATCCTGTTGGTCATTTCTTACAGAACAGTAATATTCCATAATTTTCATATACCACAATTTATTCAACCATTCTCCAACTGATGGACATCCATTCAGTTTCCAGTTTTTAGCCACTACAAAAAGGGCTGCCACAAACATTCGTGTACATACAGGTCCCTTTCCCAGTCCTTAGTCTTTATTCTTGGTCCTTAGACACAAGATTGAACAGGATGGAAGCAGAATCTCCACAACCGCCTTCTCCCTCGTCTACCGCCCAAGTGTGACTCTGGCTCATCTTACTCCACCCCCAGTCCCTCCTACAATCCTCTGTATACACCAATCATTGAGCCAGCACAGGACAGTGGGAAGGACCATTGTCCAAGCATATGTTCATAGAGTATTGTTCAATCTGTAGTTAGCCTCAAGTGCTCGGCAGTCCTGATCTCAGTGCATCGACTCAATAGTTTCAGCCCTCTACAATTTTGGATTCAAAATTACTGACTCCTAATATAGTATTATTTCTAGGAAACATTAAATTTATCCCCTCTATTATATAGTCAGTTGAGGTCAACATGAGGTCAGATAAATCATAATAAGAGCTTTGAGTTACTTATCTAGGATCAAATAACCAGGGATTCAGAGGAAGAGTAGGAAAGACAGTATTCCTTACTTTAGTTCCAGGAACATGTTTACTATACTAACATAAGGGATTGTTTTTCCTCTTGATTTTTTAAAAACAAGTACTGATTTTTCTCTCCCTGTAATCCACCCCAATGAAAAACTTGGAAAAAAAAAAGTATTCAAGAAATAGCCTTCAATTGAAGAGGCCTTTATCAGAACCCTTGAATGTAAAAATATTTTCCCAGTTCATTGATTCCTTTCTAATCTTCTTTGCATTAATTTTGTTTCTCCAAAACTTTTAAATTAATATAATCAAAATTATCTATTTTGTGATCAATAATAGGCTCCAGTTCTTCTTTGGTCACAAAATTTCTTCTTCCAACTTACACGAACTGATGCCGAGTGAAAAGAGCAGGGCCAGGAGATCCTTATATACTTCAATAACAATACTATATGATGATCAATTCTGATGGACCAGGCCATATTCAGCAGTGAGATGAACCAAATCAGTTCCAATGGAGCAGTAATGAACTGAACAGCTACGCCCAGCGAAAGAACTCTGGGAAATGACTAAGAACCATACATTACATTGAATTCCCAATCCCTATATTTTTGCCTGCCTGCATTTTGGATTTCCTTCACAGGCTAATTGTACAATATTTCAGAGTCCGATTCTTTTTGTAGAGCAAAATAACTATTTGACCATGTATACTTATTGTGTATCTAATTTGTACTCTAATATAGTTAACATCTACTGGTCATTCTGCCATGTAGGGGACGGGGTGGGAGGAATGAGAGGGGAAATTGGAACAAAAGGTTTGGCAATTGTCAATGTTGTAAAATTTCCCATACATATAACTTGTAAATAAAAAGCTATGAAAGAATAATTTTTTTTTAAATTTCTTCTTCCTTCACAGATCTGAAAAGGTAAATTATCCTATGTTCTTCTCATTTGTTTATGATATCATTCTTTCTGTCTAGATCCTGAAGCATTTTGATCTAATCTTTATACACTATGTTAGGTGTTGGTCAATGTTTAGTTTCTGCCATATTAGGTTCTAATTTTCCAAACAGTTCTTGTCAAATAGTGAATTCTTAATGATTTTTTTATTGATTTCTTTGAAATTCTTGATCTTTTGCTCTTCCAGACAAATTTTGTTGTTATTTTTTCTAGGTTTGTAAAATAATTTCTTTGGAATTTGATTGGTATAGCACTAAATAAATATATTAAATTAGGCAGTATTGTCATTTTATTATATTTGCTAAACCTATCCAAGACTGTTTGATATTTTTCCAGTTATTTAGATCTGACTTTATTTGTATAGAATGTATTTTGTAATTGTGTTAATATAGTTCCTGACTTTTTCTTGGCATATAGATTACCAAACATTTTATACTATTGACAGTTATTTTAAATAAAATTTCTATTTGTATCTCTTGCTGTTTTTTTGGTGATGTATAAAAATGCTGATAGTTTATGTAGATTTATTTTTAACCTGAAACTTTGCTAAAGTTATGAATTAATTATAATAGATTTTTAGTTGATTCTCTAGGGTTCTCTATACCATCATATCATCTGCAAAGAGTAATAATTTGGTTTCCTTGTTATCTACTTTAACTCCTTTAGTTTCTGTTTCTTCTCTTTTTACCAAAGCTCATCTTTCTATACAATATTGAATAGTAATGGTAATGCTGAGCAACCTTGTTTCACCCCTGATCTTATTGGGAAAGGTTCTAGGTAATCTGCATTACATATGATGCTTGTTTGTGGTTGTAAATAGATGCCAGTGATTATTTTAAGGAAAAATCCATATATTCCTCTGCTCTAGTGTTTTTAACAGGAATGGTTTTGGGATTTTATCAAATGCTTTTTTTTGCATCTATTGAGAGAAACATATGAATTTTGTTAGTTTGGTTATTGATATAGTTAATTATGCTAATATTTTTTCTAATACTGAACCAGCCCTGCATTCTTGGTATAAATCCTACTTAGTCATGGTGTATTGTCCTGGGGATGACTTTCTGTGTTCTCTTTGCTAGTATTTTATTTGAGATTTTTGCTCCACTATCCATCAGGGAAATTGGTCTATAATTTTCTTTCTCTGTTATCATTGTACCTGGATTTGGTATCATTATCAGATCTATATACATATATATGGTGGGAGTCCTTTTTCTCTATTTTTGTAGTTAATTTTTTTTTTAATGTCTGGTAGAATTCATCTGTAAATCCATATGGCCTGGAGATTTTTTTCTTAGGCAGTTGATTAATAACTTGTTCTATTTCTTTTTCTAAAATCTGATTATTTAAGTGATTTATTTCCTCTTCTGTTAATCTGGGCAATCTATATTTTTGTAGGTATTCCACCATTTCACTTAGGTTATCAAATTTATAGCACAAAATTAGGCAAAATAACTCCTAATTATTTACTCAAATTTCCTCCTCATTGGTTTGGATGTTCTCCCTTTTCATTTTTGAGAGTAACTGTTTGATTTTCCTCTTTCCTTTTTCTAATCAAATTAACTAAAGGTTTCTCTATTTTTTTTTTTTCCATAAAAGCAACTCTCAGTGTTGTTAATTAATTCAATTTTTTTTACTTTCAATTTTATTAATTTCCCCTTTTATTTGTAGAATTTCAAGATTGGTATTTCATTGGAAGGTTTTAATTTGTTCTTTTCCTAGCATTTTTCAGGAAGTTTCCAATTAGTTTCCAATTACTTTTTCATCTATTTTAACTTGGCCTTTTATTAAATGTGATTTTTATTGCATTGTGATCTGAAAAAAAATGCATTTACTATTTCTGTCTTTCTGCATTTGATTTTGAGGTCTTTTTTTTCTTAATATTTAGTCAATTTTTGTTTAGGTTCTATGAACTGCCAAGAAGAAAGTCTACTCCTTTCTGGCTCCATTCAATTTTCTCCGAAGAGCTATCATACCTAACTTTTCTAGTGTTCTATTTACTTCTTTAACTTCTTTCTTATTTATTTTATTATTTGTTTTATCTAATTCTGACAGAGCATGGTTGAGATCTCCCACTATTATAAGTTTACTGTCTATTTCTTCTTGCAGCTCTTTTAACTTCTCTTTTAGGAATATAGACGCTATACCACTTGGTGCATATATGTTTAGTATTGATATGGCTTCATTGTCTATGCTACCCTTTAGCAAGATATAGTTTCCTTCCTTATCTCTTTTAATTATATCAATTTTTTCTTTTGCTTGATCTGAGATAAGGATGGCTACCCCTGCTTTTTTGACTTCACCTGAAGCATAATAGATTGTGCTCCAACCTTTTACCTTTACTGCACATATACCTCCCTGTTTTAAATGTATTTCCTGTAAACAACATATTGTAGGGTTCTGGCTTTTGATCCAGTTTGCTATCCACTTCTATTTTATGGGAGAGTTTATCCCATTCACATTTACAGTTAAACCCACTAATTCTATATTTCTCAACATTTTATTTACCCCAAATTATGCTTTAATTTTTCCTTTTCCCCTTTCCATCCTCCCTAGTATGTTGTTTGTGAGCACCATTTGCCTCAAGCAGCTCTTCCCCCTTATAGCCCCTCCCCCTTTCTTATACTATTTCTATTTTCTCTTCTTTTAGCCTACCTCTTCCCTTTCCTTTTTTCCCTTACCAGTTTCCTATAAGGTGAGAGAAGTTTCTTGGTGAAACCATATATGTCTGATATTCCCTCTTTAAGCTAAATGTGATGAGAGTAAGATTTACACAAGTTTATCCTTCTCTCTTCTTTCCTTCATTTATAATAGATTTTCTTTGCCTCTTTGAGAGAAAATTTCCATCATTTTATCTCCACTTTCCCCTTTTACTATTAAAATCCCCTTTCCACCTCTAGTTTATTTTTATAACAGTAAAATCAAATTATACATGCACCATGTATACCAATAAGAGAGATACAATTCTCATGTTGCACAAGAAAAATTGGATTCAGAAGGTAAAAATAACCTGAGAAGAAAAACAAAAATACAAGGAGTCCACATTCATTTCCAAGTGTTCCTTCTCTGGGTGTAGTTGATTTTGTCCATCATTGATCAATTGGAACTGAACTGGATCTTCTCTTTGTCGAAAATATCCACTTCCATCAGAATACTTCCTCATACAGTATTGTTCTTGAAGTGTATAATGATCTCCTGGTTCTGCTCATTTCACTTAGCATCAGTTCATGTAAGTCTCTCCAAGCCTCTCTGTATTCATCCTTCTGATAATTTCTCACAGAACAATAATATTCCATAACATTTATATACCAAAGTTTATCCAACCATTCTCCAATTGATGGACATCCATTCAAATTCCAGTTTCTAGGCACTACGAAAAGGGATGCCACAAACATTTTGGCCCATACAGGTCCCTCTCCCTTCTTTAATAACAGAGATACAATTCTCAAGAGTTCTTTTCTTATTACCTTTTAAGTTTCTCTTGAGTTCTATATTTGGAGGTCAAATATTTTGTTCAGCTCTGGTCTTTTCAATAGAAATAAATGGAATTCACCTGTTTTGCTGAATGGACATCTTCTATCCAGAAAGAAATGCTCAGTTTAGCAGGATAGTTTATACTTGGCTTCATTCCAAGTTCCTTTCTTTTTGGAATATGAGGTTCCAGGCCCTTCAATACTTTAAAGTGGAAGCTGATAGATCCCGGATGATCCTTATTGTGGCTCCTTCGTATTTGTATTGTTTCTTTCTGGTTGCTTGCAATATTTTTTCCTTGGTCCAATAGTTCTGAAATTCAGCCATGATACACCTTGCAGTATTCATTTTAGGGTCCCTTTCAGGAGGTGTTTAGTGAATTTTTTCAATGACTATTTTGCCTTCTGATTCTATGACATCAGGGCAGTGCTCTTTGATGATTTCCTGAAAAAAATGTGTAGGCTCTTTTTTTCATCATGTTTTTGAGGAAGTCTAGTTATCCTTAGATTGTATCTCTTAGATCTATTTTCCAAGTCAGTTGTTTTACCAAGTAGGTATTTTACATTTTCTTCTAATTTTTTTTTGGTTTGCTTTATGATTCTTGATGTCTCATTGAGTCATTCATTTCCACTTTTTCAATGAATTATTTTCTTCATTTACATTTTTAGGTTTTTTTTTTTTTTTTTTTTTTTTTTTTTTTTTTTTTTTTTTTTTTTTTTTTTTTGTATTTGCCCAATTGAATTTTTGTTCTGTGTATTTTTTCCGTTTCACTAATTTTGTTTTTAAGGAGTTATTTTCTTTTTCCATTTCACAAACTGTTTTTCAGGGGGTTGTTTTCTTTTTCCATTTTGTCAAATCTATTCTGTAAAGGAGTTATATGCTTTTTTTCTATTTCTCTAAGTCTATTTTCTAAGGAATTTTCTTCAGATTACTTCTATGTTTCCTTTTCCAAACCCTCTTGCAAAGTTCTCATTTCCTTTCCCCATTTTTTCCTAGCTCTCTTTTAAGATGCTTTATACTTTCTTCTAAGAGAGCTTTGTGTGCTGGGGACCAATTTATACCATCTTTTGGGGCTTCATTTGGAGAGGATCTGATTTTAGTCTCCTCAGGGTTGGAAGTTTCTTCTTCTCTTTCAACATAAAACTAACTATGGTCAGAGATTTTTTGATGTTTTACTCATTTTTTTATTGAGATCTGCTTTTAGGCTAAGGGAGATTGTTCATGTTTTCTTTCCAAGTGACAGAGCCAGGCACTGAGTCTGTGTTGCCTGACTTCAGGTGCTGGGTGGTGTGGCCAAGTTCCATGCAATTCTGACATTTTTGGGGTTTACTATTTACCTTTTGTGTTTGTGCTGAATGTTTTATAATTTCTCTGCTGATCTACTGGCTTGCATCCAGGGCAGAGTAGCCATCACTGTTGTATATTCCTCCCCATAGATTCTCCAGCACATGAAACCCATACCAAAGCAAACCATGGGATTGTGCACTGCCCGCACTCTGCATCCATGCTCAGCCTTTTTGAGATTGGCCTGCCTCCCTCCATGCCTAATTAAAACACACCTTTTCTGGAGATCTTCAAGATTATCTTCTGCTGGTAATTTCTTACATGTCCAATATTCATGGATTCTGTAACGCCAAAACTAATTTAGAGCCTGGTTTTGCTAGTTAGTCTGAAAGCCATGTGAAGAGGTCAGAAAAATTGTATACTCTCCACCTTCTTGGCTCCAATCCTCAAATGCTTTTTATTGTTATTTTCTGATATCTGCCTTGGGTGCTTCTCTTCACTCTTAAGACTTGATTTGAACTCCTGGTAATGTTGTATATCATCTTATTCCTTTGTGTCTTTCAGGTGACTGCAAATTATATTTGTCCTCTCTTCCCTGGAATTGATACCTGCAAGTGCCCACAGCCAGAAAGGTCAGGGGCCCTCTCTCACTGTATTCCACAGGTATATGTTGCCTCCTCCTCAGCAGCACAGCATAGCTCAGGCCAGGTTGTATCTAATCAGCACAACTGTATTTAGTGTCCATCAACAGTGAAAGAGCCTTCAATTTTCTCCTACTCAGTCTGCATACATTCAGTGAGGAAAGTTTCTAAGACTGAGGCAGTCTTCAAACCCCGGGGCCTACAGACCTTTTTGCTTGTTGTCTGCAGTGTTGGCCTAGAGGTGTTTGTACTTAACCAAGGCTGAATTTCTGCCCAAGAGGCCAGTTCTTTTCTGGGGTCTTCTTAGGTTGTCTTAAGTGAACAATTGTTTTGCCTTAAATTTTGTTTATTTCAGCTGTTCTACATTTCCGCTGAAGCCACATTCATTCTTTTTCTTTGGAGTGCCAATTTTCTAATCTACTCCACCATCTTCCCAGAATCCTCTGATAGAGAAAATTTTAAAATTCATTGAAAAGATACTAAATTAAATCCAGGTACATATTACAACCAGCTTGATCTCTGTTTTTATGGCAGTCTTTAATGTTATTTAGTTTTAACTAATCTTAATGCTAAAATGAATGGGAAAAAAATCTTGTCAATTAATCCCCAAGTTAGCTATTATTTTCTGTGTTAAGCAAAACATTTGGAAGAAAAGGGATTGATATGTTAAACAAGCTTCATTCTTAAACATTGCTAACACTTAAGCTTTGCCTAATGGCAGTGGATCGCTACTGTCCCCAAAATAATTGCATTTCAAATATATTTTTAAAAAAGGAAGACAAATCAGCTTCAAAATGCTTAAATTTTACAACTAAATTACTACAGAGGCTGTCAATAAACAAGCATGTTAGCTATGGTTTTCGTACTCTACAATGGATTTAAAAAATAAATACACATAACACTTTGTCATGCTAAAGTTTAGTTCTTTGTGAAAACAATGACATGACAGAAAATGAAAGACAAGAAAAAGAAAGGAAATGGATTAGGCTTATTTTGGTTGTTCCAATATGAGAATTTGTGAATGGATCTGTGATTTCATACTGGATTATTTTTACATCTTCAACATCATTCAATTCATGAGATTCATATATCATTTATAAATTTATTGGAGACAATAGTACATGTATTCTGGATGGAAAATATTTTATTAAGGCAAGGCACATGAAAGTATCTTAAATTCTCAGAAAAGATGGAAATATTTTACTATTTTTTTTAATCAAGGCCTTGGAAAAAACAATAATAATCACTGACATAGTCATTTCAGTCATTCCCTATAGTATCTTAACATGTATCTGTTTGGTGTCTTTTCCTTTCAAAACCTTGTCCTTTGCTCTTTTTTCTCTATAGATAAACAAATCATGCACTTTTTATGCAAAAAAAAAATCATTCAACATATTAAACACAAAATATTAATAACTTGCACTGAGTTATCATTTCTAGTGTTTAAATCATTTTCTATACACCCCCCCTGTGAAATAATCTAAAGTACAGAATATTCTCAAAATGAGAGGAAGTTCAGCAGTCATATAATCCAAGCCATATCTCAAAAAAAAAAAAAAATCAGATAAACAGTACAATATACAAGATAAGTGCATATACAAGCTCTGCATAAAGCAGTCCACTGAAGGAGAAGTATTAGTGAATAACCAATTCAAATACATAAGGATAAAATAAATTTATCAACTGCTAAATGATGTAAGGGTATGTACATTTAGATCTCCAGGGAAGAAGACCAGAGTATCTGTAGTCATATGAAGAAATGTTCCAAATAATTATTAAAGAAATAAAAATTAAAGCAATTCTTAGATTTTAACTCATG
This sequence comes from Sarcophilus harrisii, assembly GCF_902635505.1. NCBI lineage: Eukaryota > Metazoa > Chordata > Mammalia > Dasyuromorphia > Dasyuridae > Sarcophilus > Sarcophilus harrisii. Next base: position 100,475,744 of record NC_045428.1, read on the forward strand.
TGCATCAAAAAAGAAGAGAAAAATGATAAATATTGGATGATTTCTGGAAAAACAATTACACCAGTTCACTGTTGGTGGATTGATAAATGTGGTGACCACACTAGCACCCAGGATACCTTAGAATTAACCAGAGTCAGGATAAGTAAAAGTCCTTAGTCTTTATTCTTGGTCTTTAGGGATAGAAGTGAAGGAGGTGGAAGTAGGATCTCCGCAACCTCCTTCTTCCTCTTCCATGGCCAAAGTAACTCTGGATAGTCTTACTCCACCCCTCCAGTACCTCCTACAATTCTCTGTATACACCAATCATTGAGCCAGCACAGGATAGTGGGAAGGGTCATTTTCCAAACATATGCCCATAGAGTATTGTCCGTCCAATCAGTAGTTAGTCTCAAGGGCTCAGCTGTCCTGACCTCAGTACATCAACTCAAGAGTTTCAGCCCTCTACAGATAAATGGTATAAACATTCTTGAGAGTAATTTAGAATTATACACAATAAATTACTAAATAATGAGTGCTTTTTAAATTCCACTATATCACCATTATCCCTATACTCAAAAGAGATAAAATAAAAAGCAACAAGTCTTCTACTTAGCAAAAGTATGTATAGCATCTTTCTGTTGTGACAAAATTATATTCATTACTTATGGAACAGGTGAATAATTTGTTTCATATGAATTTTATTATTATCATTACATATAAATGAGTAAATAGATATTTAATAAAGATATGGAAATACTTTTTTATAAAATTATTAAGAATGAAATGAGCAGAACCAGTGCGGCAATTTATAAAAAATAAGAATATAAAAACAACAATTTTGAAAGTGGAAAGCAATATAATCAATACCATGAGTATTCATGATTCCAAAATAATTATAATAAAATATGCTATCCAATAGAGACATATAGATTTAGAAGTCAGAATTATGCATGTATTATTGTAAGCAAATATTGAGCTGATTCTTTGCTTAACTGAATATTTGTTATAAAATATATCTTTTATTTTTTTCACAATAGGATGATGATAGGAGGGAGAAAATTGTTATTAAAAAACACAAATGCTATGGATTTAAAATGTTACATGCATTTATAAACTATTGTTTATTTTACTTACCCATTTTCTTTATTAGAGCAGATGTCTAATAATGTAAGATTAATTTGTAAAGGCATATAGTATAAAAGCAAAACATAAACTGTAAAAACAAATTTATATATGTATTAGACACACACACACACACACACACACACACACACACTACCTTACCATTCTACTTTTTTATTGTTCTAGTTAGGATGAAAATTAACCTGATGTCAAACCTAAATTTGGCTTTTTGAAATTTACATTGTAGTTCTGTTATGTGGGACCAAATACAATCTATTAAATTTCTCATTCACACAAACAATCATTCTACTACTTCACCAGAACTATTGATTTTCCTCTGGGTCTTCTTTTCAAGAGAAAGATACATGTCTGTTTCAACTCATCCTTATATAACACAAAGTAAAGGACATCCATGCTCTAGTTTATTAATATTTATTAATTTATTTTATCTTTCATTTATAATATCCCTTTACTTATTACAGCCCCCTCATGAGGAATAGCATAGATATGTAAATTTTGTATACCTGCAAGTTACATCTCTTTTAATGAAATCTTCTGTGAAGGCCGTATATTTTTAAATCAGCAGGAGTCAGGAATTCAGGTTAGGGGAAAATCGTCAGTCTTTATTCTCAGTGAAGAAGGATCAGAGGTGGAAGATAATCAGCAATAGCAATGTGTGCAGCTGAGTCAAGAAGCTAGCTAGATCAGCAGCCACACGACTAGCAGCTAGGAGTATGGAACCAAGGTCAATCTCTCCTAGCTTCCCTTCCTGTCTCTCTGTCTCCACCCACCAAAATCATCATTTCCTATACAACACATCAGGACTTGCACAGAGAGTGGGCAGGGACCATTCTTTATCCAATCATGTATATTAATAGAGTATAGTCCAATTACTATTGAGCCTCATGTACTTGGGACCTCAGTGCATCAACTCAAACCTCAGCCCATTACAATCTTCTTCTTCTTCTTCTTTTTCTTCTTCTTCTTCTTCCTTCTTCTTCCTTCTTCTTCTTCCTCTTCTTTCTGCTGCTTCTTCATCTTCTTACTAAATTCTTCTTACTAAGTTACTAAATACTGAGTACTTTTTAAATTCTTCTTTTTCTTCTTCTTCTTCTTCCTGAAGCAATTGAAATGACTTGCCCAGAATTACAAAGCTAGGATATGTTACATGTCTGAAGCTAGATGTTAACTCAGGTCCTCCTGACTTCAGGATTGTTGTTCTATTCATTGCACTAACTAGCTGCTCCCTTGGATGAATTTCTTATTATTAATTGTTCTCTTTTTTCTCCATCTTAGACTTATCAGGGTAACTGTAATATAATAGTAAAAGCTCTGGTCTTTGAATCAAAAGGCTTGGATTCAAATTCAGGTTCATTTATCATTTATATTTCACTGTGTTAGATGGAGCACAATAGCTTCTGGGGGTAAAAATGAAAATGAGTATTAAATAGAGGACAGTGAAGAAATACATGGTACTTGTGACCAAGGTAGAGCAAAGGTGTGTCGGGGTAATGGACTTTCTAAAACAAAGAAACAAAGGATGCTTTTCATCAGAGAAATTTTTGAATAGGGGAAAATGTGCTAGCTAGGAAAGGGGGAAAGAAAAAAATCAACAGCTACAGATAACAAGTATATAATCTGTGTAATATATTAATCCTTACATAATTAAAAAAAATCCAAAACACCAATTATGGGATGCTTTGTCACAAATAAGACATGAATAAAGCAACATAAAATCACAAGCATAGATAATTTTAACTCTATAAAATTGAATGAAATAGCAAAATAAATTAACTCCTAGATCAACTTGAATATTTTATAAATATTTATGCAACTGTGGATTATTCAGCTTAACTCCCTAAATCTGAATTTAGTCATAAGTTAAAAGGAAATGATAATTATAATGTCATTTTTTGTAATCTTATTACGCATAAAATAATTTGTAAACTCAATGTCTCATTAAAATATGTAAAGATTCAATTTTATCTTTTATCATGTATCCATAATCCAAAAAGAGTTTTAATAAAGATCCAAATTACCAAAAAAAAAAAAAAAAACGAGAAAGTTTAAGAGGGAATCACATTTTTTTCTATTTACTGGTTTCAAAGAAATATGAACATATAGTAATTTTTGCATTTCTTAGAGATTGAATCAAGGTACCTGTATTATCTTCCTTTGTGACTTTTAATATTCATAATTTTGCTGAAATTTGGTAAACAAAAGTCATTCAAAAACGTATATATATATTAATCCTTCAGGTGCCTAGAGTAAATGTAAAGATTAAATGAAATTCTAGGGGAACAATTTAGGGTTAACAACAAAGAGAAGAAAACGATTAATCATAAATCTATTTGATAGAAAACTAATTTAATTAAAAACCAATGGCAAATAACACAAAGATAACTATTGAAACTAAAAAGTAATAAGGAATATTCAAAATGACCTATCCAGTAATTATTTAGAATGCTTGAAAAAAATTGGTTGTATATATGTAGAAAAATTATCATCTTTAAAAACGCCTAACGATCTATGTATATAGCAAATGAGTGAAGATTATAATCAAACATGAAATCAGATGTGTCTATGTCCACAGGAAAAAAAAGAGAAAAAGTAAAGGATTGAGTATATAATAAAGTTTGTTGTTTGTTCTTCATTCTCCAAGAGGACATGCCATCAGGGAAGTGATGCCAGGATATGCAATGATTTGGATTTAAGTGAGGGAGGGCTGTGCAATTGACCTTGACCTTAAGACTAGGTAGCAATTAAGGCAAAGAATCTCCTCTTTCTTCTAATCCAAAAAATTCTAAATACATAAATAAATCAATTAATTAATTTGGGAGGGGATTGAAGGTCAAACAACAACTTCTATGAATAAAGATGCCCCACAAATTCAAACTGATCAATTGAAAGACTCCTTCCTCCCTTCCTTCCTTCTTCCTTTCCTCCTCCTCCCTTCCTTTTTTCTTTACTTCCCCTCTCTCTCCCTTCTTCCTTCCCTTCCTTCTTGCTTTCCTTCTTTCCTTCCTTCCTTTCTATCTTCCTCCCTTATTTCCTACCTTTCTTTCTTCCTCTTTTCTTCCCTCCCACATCCCCTTTTTCCTTCTTTTTTCTTCCTTCCTTTTTCCTTGCTTCCTTTTTTCCTTCCTTCCTCTCTTCCTTCCTTCCTTCCTCCCTTCCTTCCTTCCTTCATCCCTTCCATCCTTCTTTTCTTCTTTCCTTCCTTCCTCTCTCCTTCTTTCCTTTCTCCCTGTCTTTCATCCTTTCTTCCTTCTTTTTATCTCTCCCTGTTTCCTTTGTCCACAAAGGGTATCCCACAGATGCTCTTAAAAAGCAGTTTTTTTTTTTTTTCTTCTTTTGTACCTCTGGACCTTCCTAAGATATCTTGGGACTTGCTGGCTAGATCTTAATGATCATGTCTTAAACCAAAACTAATCTGATTCTCATTGGTCACAGATAAATTCTAGATCAAACCCCATTTGATCTTTGGTTGGTTCCTGATTGACTCTGATTGAATATAAATAGCATTAAATTATCTTTTTCTCACAATATAATAAAGAAAATGAGGTTGCTAGAAAGACATGTCAACAGAATTGACATTATTTGAGTTATAAAATTTCCTGAAAATTCTAGACCTAAATTGAAATCAGTAATTGACATGGATATAACAAAATTATAAAGAATAATTTGAAATTCACTATCAATTGAAATTCTTATGATACCTTCTATGGTATTAAAAAGAGTCAAAGCTTTGTATCTAACCATTTAATAGTGATACTTCAAAAAAACAAAAACAAAATCAGGACTATGTGCTACTTGGATTTTTCAATATTATATATATATATATATATATATATATATATATATATATAATTTTAAATTCATAATGTCCAAATATGACAGAGACTTACAATATGGCAATCTGAAGATATGACCTTTATAAAAACTGCCATGCCAACATGCTCTAGTTCCATTTTCAAAGACTTTTTTTGGTATTTGTTATCAATGAAACTTGTTCTTACATGCTCCTTTTAGTCAGCCTGAATCCATTTTAAGAAGTGCTGTTCTTGTTGTTCTTGTAATGTGCCAGCATTATGACCATGAAAGATGTCTAGAGAATAAATGCCATCATTAGCTCAGCTGCCTGTTAGTATCCCTTGTATTGGAAGGCATACAATATTCAGAGGGAACAAGCAGGGATCAGTCTTATTTTGATGTCACAGGCACTGTCCTTCTAACAGAGGCAAAATGCTTAATCAACCCACAGGTTTCATTTATGAAGGGCGATATCCCAGGGGACATGAGGTTGGATCATTTTTAGACATATAACAAAATGGTCATTCAGAAGGTTGCACTCTATGTGCAAGATACAACTGATATCCCAGCAGGGATGTATTCTTTTAGAACAAGGGACCCAGTGGGTGTTTTGCAACAAACGCTATTTGCTAGTCCTTTTTCACAATGGATCACAGTGTAAGTCTTCTCACTCCAGGCTTCAAAATTGGAAACATCAGCCCTCTGAGAGTTCTTTCATGTATTCCTTCTAATCCAAGTTAGAAAAATAATGAGCAATTAGCTCTTGTAATGATGGGCTGCTGTTTAGATGAAGACTTGTGGCTATTTTGAGTAGTCCATACTGATCCAGGAGAAAAGAAAAGAAGTCAACCTGCGATGATCCTTCCTATTTAGCTTTCAAAGTCCTAGGTTACTTATCATCAAGCTGAGATTGAATAAAGTGGTTACTTTTAGCCCCCATGAAACCTGGATGTGCTATCAGAAGGATATTTTTTTCAAGTTTAGTTTCCCAGGGCCAAATTTTCATCCTATGTAACTCTATGGGAGGCCTCCAAAAAAAGCAAAAGCTTTAACATAGAGGGGGGGAAATCCTGTTAGCCTTCTCTCCCTGTCTCGTTTTTATTCTAATAACTATCAGAAATAGTTTTGCTTTGACCTTATTCAGGTCTTTCATGATAAAAACAGAGATCTCCTTCCCCTAGAAACCAGATAGGACACAGTTGTCAAGCTTTTTTTTTTTTTTTTTTTTTTTTTTTTAATTCAACCTATCAATAAAATAATAATGAAAAAAGAAATGGATTAGAGATCATATGAGATTTCCAATGCCCTGCAAAGTCTGTCCCTTGATTTCGACCCAGATTTGTGCACTCTGCCTTACTATGGCAACTGAAACTAAATCCATTTTTATTTCATTGTTTTTTATTTTTTTTAATCTGAGGCCTAGATTTCTAAGGGGTAGAAAATGTCATATTAAATGTAGATCTTTTATAGAACTCTACAACTCCTAGATCAGCATTTAACCAAACAATATTTAGGGGCTTCTCTAAAGGATAAAATGATTTTTAGGCTGAAATATTTAAATTAGTTATAAGAAAGCATATTTTCTCTTAATGACTATTAGAGAGCTATTTGATTGGATTTTTGAGATTGACTTTTTTACCAGAATTCTTTTATAAGTTGTCTAGATTCTCATCTTCTAGGGACAATATAAAGCACAGGTAGCTTTCCAAAGCTAGTCTTATGCAAAGTGGGTAAAAAGAAATACTCTTTTGCAACTCTTACTCACATTCCCACTGACTCATGGTATCAGAAACTTCTTTGTAATTTCTCAACCTTTATTATTTATTATTTTGTTTCAAAACATTAAACTATATTGTTAAATTAAAATATTAACTAAAAGAATAGAAAGGCAGCATTGCTGAGGGGATGGGAAATATTACTTGGATAGAGAAAGATCTGCTTTATGTTCTGCTTTTGATAGATAGTGGTTATGGAATTCAAGTATAAATCTCTCAGTAAGGCAGACAACTCTCCTAAAACTGTAAGTGTTTTAATGGATGATTTGATATTTAACTGCTTAAATATTTTCTTCATCTGATATCCCCTTAACCAATAAACTAATAACTTCCATTTAAGATATAGGAAGAATAGTTTTTATTTAGCATGTATACTAATTTAACAGCTAATTAAATCAATACATAGAGAACTTGAGGATTGGGATAAAGAAGAGTAGCATTTTGATAGGGAGAAAATTAAATGGAGCATACAGCTCCTGGTACCTGGAATGATGATTTAAGCATCTAGAGCAGGCAGGAAGTAAAATTTTGCTATGGACTCCATGAATAATGAAAAACAAATAGGCTGATTGATGCAAGGGTGAAATTGAGAGTGGCAAGGAGCAGTTTAGGACCAGCATTGTAAACAAATTTGTTTGAATTCACAAACTTTCTTTTGATTGTCTGAGCCTAATTTGCAAAGATTGTCCTGACCATGTTTTTATTTTTTACTTGCCCTATTACTATCACTTGCCACACCTGGACTAAAAGGATATTTTGCCACTTGCATTAGATATTATCCTAAGGTCGGTTTTGGCACACATCACTGTGACAGAGGTTAGAAATAGTTTAATTCAATTTAATCCAAAAAGCATTTATTAAAAAGTCATTATATGAAAAACATTAATAATATAAATGTTGATTTTATAGAGAAAAATGTTTTTCAAGGCCATAAATGTCTAAAATTATAGGCATCCTTATTTATTTGTTAATTGTTTCCATTAAAAAAAATAGGTATCATGTTTTGGTTGAGAATAATGCAAATTGAGGTGAAGCCATGACAGCAGACTAATAATAAGCATTAAACAGAGCAGCCCATAAAAATTTTCTCAAAGAAATTTAGAAAATGCATTAAAGTAAATCTTGATGGGGAAATCTTAAAAAGTCACAATGAATCATTTTATGAACCTTTTGATAGAGAGAAACACAAACACAAAAATAAGTCCACAAACACAAGTGCAGGAATGGATTGAGTAGCCTTCCTACACAAGATGATTCTAAGCAACAGAATAAGAGGTGGTCCAAGAGTCATAGTGGGACATGAACTCATCAAGGTGGAGGAAAGGTACCAACTGGAAGGTTTGACACCTATTGTTCAAGTTACAAATCTAAGGCTGACTAAAGATGGAACCTGCTTCTAATTAGTCTAGGCACATCAGGACAAGAATCATTTAAAGGTTTTAGATTTTTTTTCCATTGAGAGAGAATTAATTTAGTCTGTCATCTTTGAAACATGCAAGCACATGGGTGCATGTGCACCTACAGAAAAGGAGGAGGAGAAAGTTCTGCCTTATACTTTCTCACACAAGTAAGAGGTGTCCACTTGACTCATGGGTAGAATCTTCAAGTACTTCGGTCTCAGTTTTGGGTACACCTTCTTCTCCACTCACCCTGCCCCACACATCTGCTGCACTGCAAGGCCCTATAATTTCACTGAAAAACAAGAAAATGTAAAACATATTCATGAATATGTAATTGAGACATCAGAAGCAGAGCAGGAAAATTGTTTTAACATTAACCCCAGCCTGAAGACTACAGAGTAATAAACAGTGCAGTATTCCTTGACCGATGGTGAGCCAGAGATTTGATCACTCTAAAAGAGCAAACAGTTTTCTAGCTATCTGATAGCATTTTAGTTCAGCAGTAGTCTGTCATTGCTCAGACCAAAATTAGGTCAGAGTTTAGACTAAGTGGTAGAATAACCATCAGACTTTGTCCTCATTCAAACCACTTTGGGAGAACTAAAAAATTGCAGGTCATTATCCTGAGTTATCCTGAAATCCTAGAATAAAACAGTACTAAATAATCCAAGAAAAAAGCAAGACCTTTCCTCCAACATTACATAGAGTCCTGTTCCAATATCAAGCTAGAAGTTAAGAAGTAAGCTGCAAAAATGAACAAATAAATAAAAGAGTCCCACCATTAAAAACTATTATGGTGATAGGAGTGCTCAATATGCAAACTCAGAAGAAGAGAATGATTGTAAAACATGAACAAGCAATGTCTCTGAATAAAATATAACTATCTAACTTGGATTCAAATTCAATTTGAATGGGAAAAGATGAAGTAATATTTTTTTCAAGTGGTAAAAATGTTTTATAAATGAGGTTAAAGTTTGAGTGAAAATAGGAAAGAATGGAAACTAAATAAGAAAGGGAATTAACAGTTTGGCAGAAGAAGTACAAAATCTTACCTAAACAACAACAACAACAACAACAACAACAACAACAACAACAAAAAAAAAAAGGACTCAATAGCGACTTACAATTCTGTAAGCCAAAAAATATTAAAATGAATTAAAAGACTAATAACACAGAAAATATTACAAGGATCTCATGATTTAAAAAAGACGTGGAAAAAATAAAGAGTAAAATAAATAAGAATTATTAGACCACTTGAATGTCATGACAAGATAAATGAAAAATCTAGCCATCATATGTAAAGGAATGTTAAAAAATAAATACTAGAGATTTCTGAAAATTTAAAGGCAATATAGAAAAATAAAAATTCCACCAAGCATTTTCTGAAAGACATCATAAGATGAAAACATTCATGAACATTGTGTCCAAAATCCAGAACTTCAAGATTAAATTAAAAATAGTGTAAATAGCAACAAAGAAATTATTTCACTAATTAGGAGTCACAATTAGGATCACACGATCAGCAGCCCACTTCTATTTTGTAATGTCATAATCTAGAAGGCAAAAATATAGACTTAAAACAAAAAAGATAACCAGTAAAATTGAGTATAATTCTACAAGAGCATGTAACAAAGCCTTCAGATGACTTGTAGCTGTTTCTTAAGCATAACATGTCTGATGTGGACACAGCTAAAATCACAAACATAATTAATCAAATAAAAGGGGGCTACTAGTACTCTTTTTATGCAAGGTCTTTAATATTAGAAGTTTACCTAAGTGTATATGAAAACCAAAGGCTTCTTGAATTACTTCAAGTGTTAATCACACATACCCAATAAGTCTAGAAAGCTAATAGATCATAATATCTACACTTTGCAAATAATCTTCTTGGTTCCATACAGCCTTTCCAAAGCAAAAATTCTTTTTTAAAATTTATTTTTATTATTATAGCTTTTTTTTTTTTATTACAAGATATATACATAGGTAATTTTTCAGTATTGACAGTTGCAAATCCTTTTGTTCCAACTTTTGCCCTCCTTCTCCCCACCTCTTACCCCAGATGGCAAGTTAACAAATACATGTTAAATATGTTAAAGTATAAGTTAAATACAATATATGTATACATGTACAAACAGTTATTTTGCTGTATAAAAAGAGTCGGACTTTGAAATAGTGTACAATTAGCCTGTGAAGGAAATCAAAAATGCAGGCGGACAAAAATAGAGGGATTGGGAATTCTATGTAGTGGTTCATAGTCATCTTGTAGAATTCTTTCTTTGGGTGTAGTTTGTTCAGTTCATTACTGATATATTGGAACTTATTTGGTTCATCTCATTGTTGAAGAGGGCCACGTTCATCAGAATTGATCATCATATAGTATTGTTGTTGAAGTATATAATGATCTTCTGGTCCTGCTCATTTCACTCACCATCAGTTCATGTAAGTCTTTCCAGGCCTTTCTGAAATCATCCTGCTGGTCATTTCTTACAGAACAATAATATACCATGACATTCATATACCACAATTTATTCAGTCATTCTCCAATTGACGGGCATCAACTCAGTTTCCAGTTTTTGGCAACTACAAAGAGAGCTGCCACAAACATTCTTACACATACAGGTCCCTTTCCCTTCTTTATGATATCTTTGAGATATAAGCCCAATAGTAACACTTTTGGATCAAAAGGTATACATAGTTTGGTAAGTTTTTGAGCATAGTTCCAAATTGCTCTCCAGAATGGCTGGATGTATTCACAATTCCATCAACAATGTATCAGTGTCCCAGTTTTCCTACCACCCCTCCAGCATTCCGCATTATCTTTCCCTCTTACTCTAGTCAATCTGACAGGTGTGTAGTGGTATCTCAGAGTTGTCTTAATTTGCATTTCTCAGGTTAATAATGACTTGGAGCATCTATTCATATGGCTAGAAATAGTTTCAATTTCTTCATCTGAGAATTGTCTGTTCATATCCTTTGACCATTTATCAATTGAAGAATGGTTTGATTTCTTATAAATTAGAGTCAATTCTCTATATATTTTGGAAATGAGTCCTGTTTCAGAACCTTTGACTGTAAAAAATGTTTTCCCAGTTTATTGCTTCCCTTTTAATCTTGTCTGCATTAGTTTTGTTTGTACAAAAACTTTTCAATTTGATATAATCAAATTTTTCTATTTTGTGATCAATAATGATCTCTATTTCTTCTTTGGTCATAAATTCCTTCCTTTTCCATAGGACTGAGAGGTAGACTATCCTATGTTCTTCCAATTTATTTATAATCTCATTCTTTATGTCTAAGTCATGACCCTACTTTTTTTGGTGTATGGTGTTACGTATGGGTCAATGCCTAGTTTCTGCCATACTATTTTCCAATTTTCCCAGCAATTTTTGTCAAACAGTGAGTTCTTATCCCAAAAACTGGGGTCTTTGAATTTGTCAAACACTAGATTATTAAAGTTATTGGCTGTTTTGTCCTCTGAACCTAACCTATTCTACTGATCAACTAATCTATTACTTAGCCAATTCCAAGTGGTTTTGGTAACTGCAGCTTTATAATATAATTCTAGATCTGGTACAGCTAAGCCACTTCATTTGATTATTTTTTCATTAATTCTTTTGAAATTCTTGACCTTTTGTTTTTCCATATGAACTTTGTTGTTATTTTTTCTAGGTCATTAAAATAGTTTTTTGGGAGTCTGATTGGTATAGCACCAAATAAATAGATTAGTTTAGGTAGTATTGTCATCTTTATTATATGTGCTTGCCCAATCCAAGAGCATTTAATATTTTCCCAATTGCTTAGATCAGATTTAATTTGGGTGAAAAGTGGTTTGTAGTTTTGCTCATATACTTTCTGATTTTCCTTTGGCAGATAGATTCCTGAGTATTTTATACTGTCACTAGTTATTTTAAATTGAATTTTTCTTTGTAACTCTAACTGTTGGATTTTGTTAGTGATATATAAGAATGTTGATGGCTTATGTGGGTTTATTTTGTGTTCTGCAACTTTGCTAAAAGTGTGGATTTTTTCTAATAGCTTTTTAGTAGACTCTCTGGGGGTCTTTAAGTATACCATCATATCATCAGCAAAGAATGATAATTTGGTATCCTCATTACCTACTCTAATTCCTTTAATCACTTTCTCAGTTCTTATTGCCAAAGCTAGCATTTCTAATACAATATTGAAAAGAAATGGTGATAGAGGGCAACCTTGTTTTACTCCTGATCTTATTGGGAATGGTTGCAGTTTATCCCCATTATATCTGATGCTTGCTGATGGTTTTAAATAGATGCTACTGATTATTTTAAGGAAAGACCATTTATTCCTTTTTTTTTATTTAATAGCCTTTTATTTACAGGATATATGCATGGGTAACTTTACATCATTAACAATTGCCAAACCTCTTGTTCCAAATTTTCACCTTTTACCCCCCCACCCCTTCCCCCAGATGGCAGGATGACCAGTAGATGTTAAGTACATTAAAATATAAATTAGATACACAATAAGTATACATGACCAAAATGTTATTTTGCTGCACAAAAAGAATCAGACTCTGAAATATTGTACAATTAGCTTGTGAAGGAAATCAAAAATGCAGGTGGGCATAAATATAGGGATTGGGAATTCAATGTGATGGTTTTTAGTCATCTCCCAGAGTTCTTTCTCTGGGCATAGCTGGTTCAGTTCATTATTGCTCCACTGGAAATGATTTGGTTGATCTCGTTGCTGAGGATGGCCAGGTCCATCAGAACTGAAGACCATTTATTCCTATACTCTCAAGTGTTTTTAATAGGAATGGATGTTGGATTTTATCAAATGCTTTTTCTGCATCTATTGAGATGATCATACGGTTTTTGTTAGTTTGGTTATTAATATGGCCAATTATACTAATAGTTTTCCTAATATTGAACGAGCCTTGCATTTTCGGTATAAATCCTATTTGATCATGGTGTATTATCCTGGGGATGATTTTCTGTAGTCTTTTTGCTAATATCTTGTTTAAGATTTTAGCATCAATATTCATTAGGGAGATTGATCTATAATTTTCTTTCTCTGTTTTCAACCTACCTGGTTTAGGTATCAGTACTATATCTGTGTCATAAAAGGAATTTTGTAGGACTCTTTCATTCCATATTTTTTCAAATAGTTTATATAGCATTGGGGCTAATTATTCTTAAATGTTTAGTAGAATTCACATGTAAATCCATCTGGTCCTGGGGATTTTTTCTTAGGGAGTTGATTAATAGCTTGTTCTATTTCTTTTTCTGAAATGAGAATATTTAAGCAATTTACTTCCTCCTCTGTTAATTTGAGAAGCCTATATTTTTGGAGGTAGTTATCCATTTCACTTAGGTTATCAAATTTATTGCCATAAAGTTGGGCAAAGTAACTCCTTATTATTTCTCTAATTTCTTCTTCATTGGTAGAAAGTTCCCCCTTTTCATTTTTAAGACTAACAATTTGATTTTCCTCTTTCCTTTTTCTAATCAAACTTACCAAAGGTTTATCTATTTTATTGTTTTTTTTCATAAAACCAACTCTTAGTTTATTTATTAATTCAATAGTTATTTTTTTACTTTCAATATTATTAATTTCTTCTTTTAATTTTAGAATTTCAAGTTTAATATTTGATTGGGAGTTTTTAATTTGGTCTTTTTCTAGCTTTTTAAGTTGTAAGCCCAATGCATTGATCTTCTCTTTCTCTATTTTATTCAAGTAAGCCTCTAAAGATATAAAATCTCCCCTTATTACTTCTTTGGCTGTATCCCACAAATTTTGGTGTGATGTCTCATCATTGTCATTATCTTGAGTGAAATTATTAATTTTGTCTATAATTTACTGTTTCATCCAAACATTATTTAAGATGAGATTATTTAGTTTCCAATTACTTTTTGGTCTATTTACCCCTAACTTTTTTTTGAGTGTAGTTTTTATTGCATCATGATCTGAAAAGAAAGCTTTTACTATTTCTGCCTTCCTGCATTTAATTTTGAGGTCTTTATGTCCTAATATATGGTCAATTTTTGTATAGGTTCCATGAACTGCAAAGCAAAAATTCTTGAATTAACTAGATGGTAGTCTGGGTACATTTGTTAACATCACTTAGATGATTGTAATATTTAAGAGTAAATCATATAAGGATTTTTTTTTGTTTTTATCTTAGAAAATATATCTTCTTCAGTGTACTATAATTTTCTAAAAATAGCAGAAAAAATGTTATTTATATTGTGAGCACCATGAATATTTTTTTTAGAACTCCACATTATGCTTCTCAAAACTTGGAGTGCCAGCTTTTGATTTCCCAAGAGATGCAGGCAAAGATTCCACCTTATTCTTTTTACAACTTGCTACTTTTTATGAATAATTTTAATGTCTTATGTGACTCTCAGAATTTTTTCTTCAAATATATTCTTTCTATTTTATCACTTTTTGCTTTCCACTTATTTTATACTCCTTTCTTACTCAATAAGAAACTTGTATACTTCCTAAATAATAGAAAACAAAGTTGAAATATTCTTTCCATAAGAATTATCATTTGAACTTATGAATTTGATATCCTCTGTTAATATTAATATTCCTTAAATTAACACCAATTTTCCTTCAATCTTCATACCAGTAATCTTTTGAAAGAGTTCTCTATTGCTATTGATAGGACTAACACTTGAAGCAAACATACTTGTCAAATAGTAAACTTAGAGAACATGAGTCAATGAGGGCATCATCTCCAATTAAGTAACTTTTATGTAATTATGTTTTTCATTATAAAAGCCTTCATTTTTGCCTATGTAAGTTTACAAGATGAGGACAAAAATATTTTTTCATTATCCCTAATTATGACTAAAACCCTTGCATTAATGAATCAGCTCTACATAGGACAATATAGGATAGATTAGAGAATGGTAAGTAATGCCATTTGACCGCAAGATATAATAGAAAAAAAGTTATAGACTGCAATTTGACTATGATAGATTAAGCACATCTTTATTTTATCTTATGTTAAAAATAAAAACACTGCCAATTTTTTTTATCACAGCAGTGATATGGTCAGATTTCCTTAACAGGAAAATAACTGGCAATAATATGACTGGATTGCAAAAGGGAAAGACTGGAGGCAGGTATATAAGTTAAGAAATATTAAAATAGTTAAGGTATGAAGAAAGAAAGCGTTTCAAATAAAATTGTGACTGTGGTAATAGAAAAGATTGGGCAGATTTATGTGAATTAATATTAATATTATATTAGACAAATTATTATATCATTATTTATAATTTATTAAATTATTATATTACATATATAAATTTTAGCATGATTTTTTTAAAATTTGATGCAAGAAGTTAGGCTCTATAACTTCAAGCAGTTGAAGTCTATTTGTTGCTAAGGGAAAGAAAATCATTTTCCAATAAAATAATTCTCATTTGAAAGGGTAAATTAGAAAAAAAAAAAAGCAATAATTTTATATTCTTAACTGAAAACAAAGGGAATTATTCAATCAAGATGAAATCTAAAGATAACTTTCTGTTGCTGATCTAGTCCTTGGGAGCGGACGCTAGGAATGAGACCAATGCAAGGTAGAACAACATAGTCTTGTCAGGACAAGCTGGGATGTCTAGAAGAATCAGTAGAGTAATGCATTTCATCAGTTCTCCATCTACCAACTCTTCCATGGCTTTTCAAGTATCCAAAAATCTCTATTACTGGAAACTTCATTACCCTTAGCATCCACTGAGAGAAAAACTCCTTTCCAGCCTTAAATTCTGCAGGATAATGAATAAAGTAGAGATCCCAGGATAATGAATAAAGTAAAGATCCATGTGGCAACTTTCTCCTTATGCTTTTCTCAAAAAGCCCTCACCTACCTGATTTTCAGCAAGAAATAAAAGTACACAGCCAATGTGATAGTATCTAACATTGACTGAAGTCTTCACTCTATCAGTCCCTTTATCTAGTAGGATTTCCAAGTGTGAGATTCATGATTTTCCCCTTGTAATTCAATATATCTAAAAGATAGTTGTGATATTCCAGCCTTGCAGATATTGACTTTGGTTGATCCAGACACAACTTAACATCTAAAACTGATAAGATATTAACAGGGTGGCAACAAAAATAGAAGGAAGACTTGAATATGATACTAAGATTTTGAATCTTGATGACAGAAAAAAGAAATAAGAGTTGTTAGATGGAAACTGGGTTTTACAAGGCAGAAATTGAACATAGTTTTTGACATATTTAGCTTGAGGTGTTAATGAGACAGAAATAAGAATACTTTATAGGCAGTTAGAAATGTGAATCAGGAGAGACACTAAAACTAAAATGCCCTTCTTCCTCTTTGCCTTCTAAATATGCTCCTACTTTCAAGGTCCCACTTCATCATTTCCCCTCCTCTTCTCAACTTGACATATCACTTATTGCTTTCTCAACATGTGTGATACATAGTAATATGCTACCCTTTATTGCCCATAAATAGATGCATCATTTATATGAAGTGTCTTCCTTGTAGTTGTGAAAAAAAGGAACCTATAAAGGATGTAATCAAGCTAAAATTAGATCACACTGGACACCTACAGTTGAAATCTGAGCCCAATTCATTGACTATTTGTAATATCTTTAATATAATTTTTTGGTACATTTAACTAAATATTGCAAAATAGCCAAGAGGCATTCTTCATCCATTTGATTTTTTCACAAATGGATTACTAGGCTAAACTCTTCTGAATGACTTCAGGAAATGAAGGCTAAAAAAGCTTAAATAAGTTTTTTCAGGATAACACAACTGAGGCAGAATTTGAACTCAAATTTTCTTGATTCAACATGCAACACTTACTCTACTGGTAACAAGTTCAACTTGTTACTTCTCAAATGGGAGGTTCTAATGTATTCTGTGGCCTAAATCAATAAAAAATATATCCATGATCAGGAATATTTGGGATGCACAAAGAATTATAATATAAGCTCTATCAGTCTATCTTTCAAATAATATTGTATAATTTGGTCATTTACTGGTGAAAAATCTTGCTAAAGGAGACTTCAAGTTAAGTGTTTCTCTGTCATTTAAAATACTTTTTTTTTTCAGTAAAAGAAATAAACAGCATGAGATTTTACTTCATTTTCATTTTTCCCAGTCTCTTGTGTGATATTAAAGATATAGTTTGCTCTGGTTTATCATTTACAAATGTTTTGTTCTATTCCTAATATTCTTTGTCATATAGTTAGGTAGTTACTGATGTTCCCTTGATCATTTATTAAGTTATAATAAGGTCTCAGGTTTTAAAAAATGCATTTAATAACATTAACACTTTTTTTACCCCCATTCATTTAAATAATAATATTCTTCTCATGATGTTATGTGATTCTGTCAGGGAACTCAGTAATTTAGAAATAAGAGTAGTACATAGTTGGTGTGAGTAGGCTACAACAATTATAAACAATGGAATATGAAGTGACAAAGTATCAAAAATTTGTTTTCAGAAAAGAGGGTCAGATGCTAAAATGGATAGTCTTCTGTGCAACATTAGTATCCTCGGAATATCAACAGAAATCTATGAAAACTCCCAATATTCTGGGTGAATATGGAGTATTAACTTTAAAGGAGAATATAAACAATAATTGAAAGTATTGTGTAACACTTAACACCATATACCAAGATAAGATCAAAATGGGTCCATGATTTAGACATAAAGAACGAGATTATAAACAAATTGGAGGAACATAGGATAGTTTCTCTCTCAGACTTGTGGAGGAGAAAGACATTTATGACTAAAGACAAACTAGAGACCATTATTGATCACAAAATAGAAAATTTTGTTTACATCAAATTAAAAAGCTTCTGTACAAACAAAACTAATGTAAACAAGATTAGAAGGGAAGCAACAAACTGGGAAAACATCTTCACAGTTAAAGGTTCTGATAAAGGCCTCATTTCCAAAATATATAGAGAACTGACTCTAATTTATAAGAAACCAAGCCATTCCCCAATTGATAAATGGTCAAAGGATATGAACAGACAATTTTCAGATGATGAAATTGAAATTATTACCACTCATATGAAAGAGTGTTCCAAATCATTATTAATCAGAGAAATGCAAATTAAGACAACTCTGAGATACCACTACACACCTGTCAGATTCTAAGATGACAGGAAAAATAATGGTGATTGTTGAGGGATGTGGGAAAACTGGGACACTGACATTGTTGGTGGAGTTGTGAATGAATCCAACCATTCTGAGAGCAACTGAATTATGCCCAAAAGTTATCAAACTGTGTATACCCTTTGATCCAGCAGTGTTTCTACTGGGCTTATACCCCAAGGAGATACTAAAGAAGGGAAAGGGACCAGTATGTGCCAAAATGTTTGTGGCAGCCCTGTTTGTAGTGGCTAAAAGCTAGAAACTGAGTGGATGCCCATCAATTGGAGAATGGTTGGGTAAATTGTGGTATATGAATGTTGTGGAATATTATTGTTCTGCAAGAAATGACCAGCAGGATGAATACAGAGAGGCTTGGAGAGAATTACCTGAACTGATGCTAAGTGAAATGAGCAGAACCAAGAGATCATTATATACGTCAACAACGATACTGTATGAAGATGCAATCTGATGGAAGTGGATTTCTTTGACAAAGAGACCTAATTCAGTTTCAATTGATCAATGATGGACAGAAGCAGCTATACCCAAAGAAAAAACACTGGGAAATGAATGTAAATTGTTTGCATTTTTGTTTTTCTTCCCGGGTTATTTTTACCTTCTGAATCCAATTCTCCCTGAGCAACAAGAAAACTGTTTGGATCTGCATACATACATTGTATCTAGGATATACTAGGACATATTCAACATATATAGGACTGCTTGCTATCTAGGGGAGGGGGTGGAGGCCGGGAGGGAAAAATCAGAACAAAAGTGAGTGCAAGGGATAATGTTGTAAAAAAAATTACCCTGGCATGGATTCTGTCAATAAAAAGTTACTATAATAATAATAATAATAATAAAAAAGAAAGTATTGTGTAACCATAATGAAAGGTGATTTGTACCATTAGAACACCCACATGCATGAGATCACAGAATCATTGAACCACTGGAATGCTGGAGTATTTCTGTATTTAAAAGGTTTGTAGGTCTTTCTTTGGAATATAAAGTTGATGGAAAAAATAATATATTAAATCACTATCCACTAGTATTTTATTAGTATATAAGATTTTTTTAAAAACTCACTATCAGTAAAGAGATGAACAGAAAGGAACAAGAACAAGAACAAGATAAATGCATTTGTGGTAAGTGAGAGTAGGAATTTGGATTATGAGATTTTGACAATATATATAAGGAATTGAGGGATTGGTGTAAAGATATTTTAGGAACCTGGGCATTTTTGAGACCACAAAAGTATACTTGTTTAAAGCATTGTAGATATCATATGAATAGGGCTGCAGCCTGTGAACGGAATATAGAATGGCCACAAACAACAAAATTAATTAATTGTGTGTGCTGGCATTTAGGGAAAATCTGATCTAGGATTAAACATTTCCCAATGCTCATTGAAAAGACAAACAATTTACATATCAATACCATGAAATGATCGATTTTAGCTAAGATATTTTTGGTTGACTGGATATATTCATGATTTCTTTGCAAAATTCTCAGAAAAATAATGGCTCTTTGTTATTTTAACTTGTAGAAACTTGAACACAAACATTACTTTTCTTTTCTCCCACTTCTTCCTTCTTTCTTCTTGTGTTTCCCAACTTTCCTTAAAAAAAAAAAAAAAAAAAACTAATATATATGTATATACATATATATCATATAATATAAATCTCATAAAATATGATATAATATAGTTATCCTTTCCATATCATGGGGTTGGTAGCATGGTGTCCCTGGAAAATTTATAGAAACATTTTTATTCTCCCCTCATACCAGAGAAGATTAAATTATTATGATATTAAAAGATAAATATGTTAATATTATATGATGCTAATTTACATTTATGCAGTTTTGAGTTTCTGAACATTTTCTGTGACATCTGCTGGCCTTTGTGTGTCATTAGCAGCTTCCACAAAACTCCCTCTTAAATAACTCTTAATATATTTTATTATGCTGACCACAATACATCAAAAGTACATTGAAGAAATTTATGATTTGCAAAGGAAAATTGCAAGCAGTATTGAGAGAGGCAGAGAAAATTGCTACTTCCGGCTACAGAAGTCTCTTAGATAAACTGTAATTGTCTTAACAGATTTTTTTTCTTCAAATTCAACCTTTCTCTTCTAAACTTAATTCTATATACCCAAAGAAATCATAAAAAATTTAAATATATGTAACACAAAAATGTATTTCTGAAGTCAAAGTTTTGTTATTGAGATGAATGCTCTTTCCAGATTGCCATTTAACCACAGGCTTTAATGGTGGACAAAGGGAAAAGTAGTCTAAGTCTTGTCCATTCATAGTATTTTAAAAGGAAAAAATATAAAGCATATTTCCTCATTTCTAGTGGAATACTATTTTTGTTTAGTTCTCTTTTGCATTTTAGTATTTTTGTTAATAAAGGGGAAAGAGATGTAAAGAATAGTAACACATAAAGAAGAATTATAATGTAGGGGATAGAAGGGCATCTTTAAAGTTACGAAAGCCAGATTTCAAATTTTGCTGCTGACATATTGGCTATATTACCTTGGAAAAGTCACTCAGTCTCCCAATAACCCTCTAAAATTTGTTAAAGATGACTTTGTATTCCTGAAGGGCTCAGGGAGATCACTATAATGATGAAACCATGGTGAGGGAAGGGGGAAGACAAATGGACACTGTATCCCTACCTATCATATTATCACCTATCAAGGGCTTCAAGTTTATCTAGTTACTTTACCTTTCTTTCTATTCAGACTCTTGGGGAGAAAATCCTATTTCAGTTCCTGTCAGTCTATAGCAAGAGAAGGCAATGAAGAATTTTGCAAAGCTTCCTTTGCCCTGAGAAACAAATGAAACATTGCAAAGAAATGCAGTGCTTAAGACTGGCCATGTAACAGCTCAGATGTAATTTCTGTGAATGGTCCCATTTGCTCTCTCTAGGAGATGTCACTGCAGACATGGGTAAATCTTTGTTTCACCTGTTTATGGGGAAAATATAATGAGCATGGAGGTGGGGTTAGAAGGAGGAGGAGTGGGAAAGTCATAAAGCCTCTCTCATGCTAAAAATACCTTTATCTATTTTATCTGGATTCCTCCTCTGAGTAAAAATACGGGGTTGCAGAAAGCGTGTCATACTTTCTCTTCCACCCATTTTTATTTGTACCTGTCCATTTAGAAAGGCCAGGGCAAGTTGCTCTCCTAAAGTCACTGCGAATACCTAACAGCAGTATGGTCTTCCACTCTAAATTGATGCCTAAGGATCAGCTCTTCCTTCCTACAGCTTCTACTTTTTACATGAAGCCCTCACTTGGAGTCAGCTATAGCAGTGAAGTAACTCCCTCCCCACTCCTATGAACTTTGAGTAAGAAAATCACCTTCTCTCTCATGAAAGCATTTAACATTAAGTACCTACTTAAAGCACAAGTTAAAAGAAAAAGAAAAAAAAAAAGAAAGAAAGAAAGAAACAATCCTTGGCTTGTTCATTACCATACAATCTAAAGTGAGATTTCAAGCTATATCTTTCTCTGCCTTATCATGTTAAAGGGCCCATAGTACTGATATTGCTACTTCTACTTTGCTATTTCTATCGCTGGTCCACTATTAATTTCTTAAAAGTTTTCTGTAGACTTCTTTGATTACTATTTGCACTGGATATAATTAGTAGAATTAGATAGGGTTTTATCCCATGTTGAGAGATAGAGACAGAGAGACAAAGACAAAAAGAGACAGGGACAAACACAGAGACAGACAAAAACACACAGTAAGAAAAAGACAGAGACAGAGCAAAAACAAAAAGCTGAAATGGGAGCAGGGCACCAAGGATTAAGCTGTAACAAGTAGAGGAGCAGATAGAAGAATTAGCATGAAATTTCTATACTATCAACAAAAGAAGCTTAGGGATGAGGGAATTAAATCCTTCAATTCTAAAAAAACAGAAGTAGAGGAGGAGAATTTGTATATCAAAAGCTGAGTCAATCAGTTTGGTGATAAGATTTCAAGTGATCTGCTTATCCTTTAGATCTTTCAAGTTCTGCATTCAAAATCATGCAAAACTGCTGATTTCCACTTCTTTACCTTTTCCTATTCCTTCCTATGGGTTTTACTACTTGCAAAGCTATTCTCTCTAACTGATTTATATGTACAATTGAACTATGACTGTACTAAGTATAAATATGACACTAATAAAACTTCCTGTAATGACTCCTATCTTTGTCTCTTCCTGTCAGAATCTAATCAAACCAGCTGATCAAACCTCTAGTACTTCTCTTTACCTCATAAACCAGTGACCATGGCTATAAGCAGAACAATTGGATCCAATACTAATGACAGTTATAGTCTATAAGACTATATAATGGATTGACAGAAGTTCCTCACCAAAAGAAAATTACAACAATGAAATGACATACAGACAAAAGTAGAGAAAAAATACATCCTCCCCCCCATATAAACACATATCAATATTACATATGTTTATATATGCATATGCATATACATATACACTGACACATTGCACATTTAAACTCTGAACTCTTTTATAAGTATTTTACATATAAAGGAAAGAAAGAGCCTCTCCCTTATATGACATAATACTGAGATCATTCATCATCTTGGTTTTCTTCCTTTGAAAATGATCTTTAATATCCTATTTTTAGACATTGAGACTTGAACCTACTTAGCAATAGAAAATCATAAATGTAATTCAGTTGGTAGAAATTTGGAATATGACCTGGGGGAACGGGGGTGGGGGGTGGGGGGTGAGGGGGAGGGAACTTAGCAACAACTGTGAAAGAGAAAGAAAAGAGATTCTATATAGTTCCAAAGGTCTGAATTCAGAGCACTGAATTATTGGGATGAAAATTTTGGTACAACATAATGCACACTTTACTAAAAATGTGAACAATTTCAAAATAAAAGAGCCTTCCTTGTAGGATCAAAAGATCTTTTTTCTTGAAAGTGATCAATCAGAAACTAGATGACAACTTGTCAAGGATTTTAAGAGAGAACTGATGTATCTGTCAAGTATTCTATAAATGTATAATTTAATTTCAAATTTACATAATAACAAAACGATATATAAGTATTCCCTTTGAATGTTTCCTAGAGTATGCCCTATGACCTAGGCATGGTAGTCCAAATGATCATGCCGATGATCTGTACATCCTGTCTTTTGGTGATCCATCAGCTTCCTAGGATGTAACAATTGTCTCTATGAAAATGATACCAAGATTTATATATCCTGCCAAAATGTCTCCTGAAATTTTATGTACAACTGTCAGTTGGACATCCCAAATAGTTACTAACATGAAGGATTTTTTATTCTATTATAGCAAATATGTAACTAAGCAAAGAAATTTGGAATCTATATGTAGTCACATACATATGCATATATACATACACAAGTCCATGTGTATATGTATAGTCATACCCACACATGTCAGATGTAGGATTGTATTTGATCTACGTTTTATGCAGTCTATTAAAAGACTTCTTTCTTTATCATCTTGCCTATTGTCACATCAGAAACTTATATTGAGTCAACTATGTTCTCTCTTTCATTTCCCCTTTTGATGACTTCAACACATTTATCTGTAAGATACCTGGTAAGAGATGGGGTGCAATGAAAGGCCAGAAAATTGAATTTCATTTAGTATGAATCTATATATACATTAGCTATGAACTGCATTAACCTTGGTTCTTCCTGTTAAGGAAATCTCCTCAAACAAGGCAAGTTACCCATCTTATAGTAATAAGGAATTTCCTGGTTCACTAAGTAGCTGAATGACTTGGCTAGGGGAATAAAACCTCAGTCATAACATATTTTATGTAATATTGCCTAATAATATATATATATGATATAATATGTATAACAATTTTAAGAGTCAGTACATGATGTATATATCATAAATAAAGGAATATTTATTTTCTAGAATTTTGCAACTTTTAGTTAAGTTTTTTAAGTGTTGTAACATATTAAACATTTTTTTCAGACAATATAGAGGAATATTAATTGAAAAATTAATGGGGGGAAATCTGCATAGTGATTTCCAATGTGCATAGCATGATGTTGGCACAGAACTTTGTCATTCTATCTAGAATTCTAAAGCTTAGCAACATTTATGCCACTATAAATTTTAATTTATTTAGATTAGTTTCATTACTCTTTGTCCATGAAGAAGATGCCAAAACATAACAAACAACAAAATCAAGCAAACTCAAAACAGTAAAATCCTCTGGAGAGGCAATTATCAAGTATGACAGACTAGCTTGGCAAGGTACAAAGGGAAAAGTAAAGTTTAAGCCTGTGTAGTTACCCTTTTCTACAATGCAAGTCAAACTATGGGCTCTCATAATAATAACCATTTAGTTGAAATCCCTGAATGCATACTTGCTAGTCATATATTTATAATAATGTTAAGGATGGTAGCCATTGCAAATAATAAATAAAACAAAACCAAACCAAACAGTTTATTGGAAGTCAGTAAATGAAAAATAAATCTAGGGAACACTCTTATAGGAAAGAAATGTATTAGATGTAAGCTCCTTGAAGGTAGGAACAGTCTTTTTAAAATTTGTTTCCCATGCTCTTAACATAATATCTGACATATAGTAGATATCTAATAAATGTTAATCATATTGTATTATTGTAGCCACACAACTATTTTCTTTAAATTTTATTTTTCTGTGTTATAAGTTTAAAGAAAAGATAGGATATTTCATCTGTGCATATGTGTAGGTATTATTTGCTGAGATTGGAATTGCATTCAATAGTTGAAAATCTAAACTGTTTGGCATCATCAAGATATAAGGTATTGTGCAAAATTAAGGATTTTTTAAAAGCTCATTTTGTTTAAGATTCATTTTTTTCTCATTTTAAATATATGAGGAATAGTTTAAAGTTTCAGTGAACCTATCAGCTCATTCATATAGATGCTTTTTCAGTGATGCTGACCACAACCCAAAAATCCTCAGCTTTTTTTTTTTTTTTTTTTTTTTTGCTGAGGCAATTGGAGTTAAATGACTTTGCCCAGGGTCACATAGCTAGGAAATGTTAAATGTCTGAAGTCAGATTTGAATTCAAGTCCTCCTGAATTCAGGGCTGGTGCTCTATCCACTGTATTACCTAGCTGCCCCCAATTCCAGCTTTTTAAAAAATTATGTGTTTTTTTTTTTTTTTTAATACTCTTGCTCACATTCCTACATGTGCACCTTTCAGATCCTCCCCAACACTGAGCTAGCTTTTGTAATGTGTGTGCTAGTCTCATCATCTGTATGTACATCTCTGGAGAGAATACTGCCAAGGTAAATGAACTTATGCATAACATCCAAAATCTCTCCATTTTGCTATAGCCCATAGTATGTATGGCACAGTGATGGCTGGTGGAGATTCTCTTTTTTCATGGTGGTAATTAGCAGGTCAAAATTAGGACAAGCAACTAAAAGTCAATCCATATTTTGATACATTTCAGTCTCAGAGATTCCATTGATCACCCAACAATCTGTGAAGAAAAAATCATACAAAAACTCTTTCCTTCACTTTATTTTGGGCTTGGAGCTTTCTCTGTTAAATAGTTTACCATCAGTGTGGGAGCTGACCTGTTGTCATTTTCATGCTTATTGAAGCTGGCCAAAATCATTGTTGAAAATATAATAATAAAAAACATGGGTGCAAGCATGCATCCCTGCTTCAAAGAGTGAAAGCATCATCCATTGTCAGAATCCATGCAGACATGCTATAGTGAAACTGGCATATAATGATGAAAAATTTATAAAATATATAGAGAATAAATCGGAGATAATCATTGGAGGGAAAGCACCAGCATCAAGGAGGATCCTGAATGACTTCTTATAAAATTTTCATTGAAAATTAAAGGAAAGCAGGAAAACTAAGAGGTAGAGATAAGAAAGGAGAGCATTCCAGGGTGGGACAGTGAGTGAAATTCCATGGAGGTTGAAGATGTGATATACACAAAAGAGACAAATGTCATGTATTATAGAGTATGTCAGTGTAAATAAGGTACAAAAAGTAAGTAAGGTCAGGCTATCAAACATTCTGAATACCAATCAGTGGATTTTATACTTGTCTCTAGAGATGAAAGGAAGTGACTGAAGCTTACTGAATAAGGAATTTGATAGTTGGATCAATAGAAACATGTAGGTTTTCCATTTACCATTCCCTGTTTTTGTTTTATTACCACCCTTCTCTTATTCTAATTATATAACTTTAATGATAACTTCTCTGTCCCATTTTTTGCAATTAGTCATTGATAATATTCTGTGGTCTGTTTACATTTAGCATTAGTGTTTTCATGGAGGTAGTAATTATATAAAATGTGCAAATATTTCTAAGTTTTAAATTCTTCCCAGAGATCATTAAAGGCTAGGATTCAGAGAAAATCATATCTTCTTATAACTGAGTAATGTTGAAGAGATCAGTTCAGTTATATGGAGCAAAAAAAAAAAAAATGATTATTTGAAATACTCAATTGGAAATTGGAAATACAGTATTGCCTGAGGAGAATTAAGAAGGGTAGATTTGTAGAGAAAGAAAATATAATTGTTTTCTCAATACAAATTACAATCTACCCATGCCTATTAATTTTGTTGTAGTTATTTATTGTCTTGAGGAAAAAATGCACTCTCTGAGGTGTCATTCATCATCAATTACCCTGTAGTATAGAATAGAAATACTTAATGACACTCATGTTAATAAGAAAATGTGAGAGAATGGGAATGTTCAGGTATGGGGTTACTACAAAAAAGTAAACTTTCCAATTCCAGCTTCATTAGGTTTCTCAGTTTTCATTACATTTTAACATCACTACCAAAGCAGAGCTAGAGATCATTACTGATCACAAAATAGAAAATTTCGATTATACCAAACTGAAAAGTTTTTGTACAAACAAAACTAATGCAGACAAGATTAGAAGGGAAGCAATAAGCTGGGAAAATATTTTTACAGTCAAAGGTTCTGATAAAGGCCTCATTTCCAAAATATATAGAGAATTAACTCTAATTTATAAAAAATCAAGCCATTCTCCAATTGAAAAATGGTCAAAGGATATGAACAGACAATTCTCAGATGAAGAAATTGAAACTATTTCTAGTCATATGAAAAGATGCTCCAAGTCATTATTAATCAGAAAAATGCAAATTAAGACAACTCTAAGATACCACTACACACCTGTCACATTGTCTAAGATGACAGGAAAAAATAATGATGATTGTTAGAGGGGATGCGGGAAAACTGGGACATTGATGCATTGTTGGTGGAGTTGTGAACGGGTCCAGCCATTTTGGAGAGTAGTTTGGAACTATGCTCAAAAAGTTATCAAACTGTGCATACCCTTTGATCCAGCAGTGTTACTACTGGGATTATATCCCAAAGAGATTATAAAGAAGGGAAAGGGACCTGTATGTGCACGAATGTTTGTGGCAGCCCTTTTTGTAGTGGCTAGAAACTGGAAACTGAATGGATGTCCATCAGTTGGAGAATGGCTGAATAAATTGTGGTATATGAAAATTATGGAATATTACTGTTCTGTAAGAAATGACCAACAGGATGATTTCAGAAAGGCCTGGAGAGACTTACACGAACTGATGCTGAGTGAAATGAGCAGGACCAGGAGATCATTATATACTTCAACAACAATACTAGTATGATGACCAGTTCTGATGGATCAGGCCATCCTCAGCAACGAGATCAACCAAATCATTTCTAATGGAGCAGTAATGAACTGAACTAGCTATGCCCAGAAAAATAACTCTGGGAGATGACTAAAAACCATTACATTAAATTCCCAATCCCTATATTTATGCACACATGCATTTTTGATTTCCTTCACAAGCTAATTGTACAATAATTCAGAGTCTGATTCTTTTTGTACAGCAAAATAATGTTTTGGTCATGTATACTTATTGTGTATCTAAGTTATATTTTAATATATTTAACATCTACTGGTCATCCTGCCATCTAGGGGAGGGGGAGGGGGGGGTAAAGAGGTGAAAAATTGGAACAAGAGGTTTGGCAATTGTTAATGCTGTAAAGTTACCCATGTATATATCCTGTAAATAAAAGGCTATTAAATAAAAAAACAAAACAAAACAAAAAAAAAAAAAAAAAAACATTTTAACATCACTGAGAGGGTTCTCTTTGAGATGAAAGACACGGGATGTATTAAAAAGTCAAATTGTTGATCTATAAGAACACATGATTATTTAATTGTGCTGAAAACAGCTTACAATTGCCTATAACAGAGCCCTAGTGGATGAGACATAATTACCTAACAACTCACCATTTATTCATACACATCCTTTGGGATCATAGATTGAAGGGACCTTATAAATTCCCACTTCAGAATTGGGTACTATGGCTCACAAAAATCCTATTGTATATAAATAGCTTCTCAATATAGATGACTTTAACATTTTAATCTAATTGGGAATTGATTTTGATCTTTCATCTAAAGTGTCATTTGTCTAACTTTACATAGATTGATAATATAGAAATCACAGCCTTTTGGGCATTCAATCTTTTCCTGTTCTTTAAGACACAGAAACTAATTTTTTTTCTGTTTTTTGGGGTGATTTTGAACATCTCCCTACATTTAGTGCCTTTTGGTTCCCTTCTTAAGAAAACATTCATAATAGATAGTCTTGAGCTTTCTCTATTGTCTACAAGCCTTTTGTTTCTTTTTAAATTAAATTTTTCAACACATTTTTTCTCCTCCCTCCCTTATGTCCACCTTTTCAGTGCACTCATCAGATACCAAAATATATCCTGATCAAATGTGAGGGTCTTATTGAGTTTTTTATAGCATTTTACCACCTCTTTGTCATATATAATAGATATTGATACATAATTTTCAATTAGTCTTTAATGAAACTTTGCTTACTTTCTTCATGAATGGTGATGTTCAATCATTTCTTTTTTTCAGTTATATCTTACTCATTGTAACTTCTTTTTTTTTTTTTTTTTTTTTTTTAGCAAAGACACTGGAGTAGTTTGCAGTTTAATTCTCTACTTCATTTTACAGATGAGGAACTGAGGTGAAAAAAAAAAAAATTAAGTGATTTCCCCGGGGTCATGCAAGTTAATTAATATCTGAGGCTACATTTGCACTCAGGAAGATAAAAGTTTCCTGACTTCAGAACTGGCATTCTATCTGCTGAGCCATCTTGCTATCCAAATAAACTTCTCTCTGCTGTTGTCCAGTCATGCCCGACTCTTTGTAACACTATGGACCCCATATTTTCTTGGCAAGAAGCTTGAGATAGTTTTGCACTTCCTTCTTCAGTAGACTAAAGCAAACAAAGCTTAAATTTAAACTAGTAAATGTCTGAGACTGGATTTGAACTTAGATTTTTCTCACATCTGATACAGAGTTCTATCCATTGAATTATCTAGCTGTTGCCTTAGGACTATTGAAATGATAAATGACCAAATTTACTTCAAAAGGATGAAGATATTTTTGTTCATTTTTCTGCCTCATGTTTTCTTACCTCATATTTAAAATACAAATAATTGTTAAAGTTTAGGAATATTCTAAAAAGTATGTGATTCTTGTTCTCTGCTCTGTGTCTCCTTGTCCATTACTCCATCAACAACTGTAGAAGCTGAAAGGAGCCTGGTTTGGGCTGGAGACCATTTTGCATGGTTCTTATGTGTTTCTCAATTGTCTCATTGCAATTCTTTTCTTCTTGAGGGCCATGAGGTTGATTATGAGTTTTCTATATTTACTCTTTATCACATTCTGACAATATTTTTCTAGTATAGCAATATCTCCCATAGCCTATGTTCTGTCATAACCTAACACATAAAGACATCAGAATAAAATATTTGCACATTCTATCCTAAAATTAATTGCTCCTTTTCCTTACCATATTGAACAATGTTAACAACATCATTTAATATTCTCCTAAATTCCCTGGAAAATTTTAAATTATGAAAAGCCACTACTCTGCATAGCAAATGATCTGCATAGCTTCTTTTAGTTAATTCAGTTGACTCAGTTACCAAATCAGAAAATCTGAGATTTGGAAAGGAATTCAGCAATCCTACATATACATTGACTAAATAGCATGTTTAACATTTGGTCATTCAACCTCTGCTCAAAGAGTTATATAAAAGGATACCCCATTACCTCACAAGGCAGCTTTCTTCACTTTTGGATGATTCCAAAACATTGGGAAGATTTTACTCCAGACATGTTCATTTTGAACTGATTACAATGACTTTTCAGTTTGATCATTCAACCCCTTCTGAATCTACCACATTGTGTTATAACCTAATTTTTATTTCTTGAGCCTAAATGGTGCATGGATAAAGTACTGTTCCTGGAATCATGATGACCTGAATTCAAATCTGGCCTCAGACATTTTATAGCTGTGTAACCCTGGACAAGTTACATAACTTTATTTGCTTCAATTCTTCATCTGTAAAATGGGGATTCCAGAAAAGAAAATGGTATAGAATTGTGATGTTTGGCAAGAAAACCCCACTGAGGTCATGAGGAGTTAGACATGACTAAAACATACTTAACCACAAAATAAGGGATTCAAAGGAATCTGATATTCAACCAGACTGAATCTTGTTTGTAAAAATTTGTCACTTTGCAAATAGTCTCTCATTCTCTTCTCAAAGACCTTTCTTTTAAAGAGAACTCTACAGGTTTAATAGAAATTGAAAGAGTCCTCAGATTATCTCCTGAAAGAGATCACAAAACGAAAATTCCCAGAAATATTATAGCCAAAATTTGGAACTTCCTGGTTAAGGAGAAAATATTGCAAGCATCCAGAAAGAAACAATTCAGTTGTAGTAGAACTATAGTCAGGATGACATAAGATTTAGCAGCTTCTACATTAAAGGATTCGAGGGCTTGATATATGATATTCTGGAGAGCTTGGTTCTCAACCAAGAATCACTTACCCAGCAAAACGGAATATAATCCTTCAGAGGAGAAAATGGATATTCAGTAAAATCAAGGACGTTCAAGCATTCATGATAAAAAATCATAGCTGAATAGAAAATTGGACTTTCAAACATGAGTCTCAGAAAAAGCATAAGGGAATAATCAAAAAGGGGAAATCATAAGAGACTTAATAAAGTCAATCTGTTTATATTCCCAAATGGCAGGATTATTCCTGTAATTCATAAGAATTTTCTCATTATTAAGACAGTTAGAAAGAATATATATACAGGGGGCAGAGGTATGAGTTGAATACAAAGAGATAGTATCTAAAAAAATAAATTTAAAAGTTAGAGAGAAATGTATTTGAAGAAAGTCAAATTGAAAGGTGGAATGGCATAAGATATCTGTCATAAAAGAGACCAAAAAAAGATTCTACAGTGGAGGGGAAAACCTTACTCTCATCAGAATTAGCTCAAAGTGGAAAAAATACATACTCAATAGGGGTATAGAAATTTATCTTACCCTTCACAAAAGTAGGAGAGGAAGGAGATACAAGAAGGGAAGAGGTGATAGAAGAGGGTTTTTTTGTTGGAAAAGCAAAATACTTTTGAGAAGGGATAAGGTAAAGGGAGAGAAAATAGAAAATGAGAGGAAATACAATTATCAATAGTAATTGTGAAAAGAATTTTGAAGCAAATTTCTCTGATGAAGTCCTCATTTCATTTTGGGACAATCTAATTGTTAGAAAATCTTTCCTTATGTCAAACAAACTATATTTGAAATTTTCTTGCAAAAAGTATGTAGTAGTTTCATTCTCTAGCTGATTTTACAGATTAAGAAGTATGTAACTTATCTAGCACACAGTTATTAAATCTTTGCAGATGAACTTATACTCAGGAGAATCAATACTTAAAATCAGGAAAGATATCCTGATTCTAAGCCCATTTTTCTAACCACTCTGTCCTACCTGTCCAAAATTGACATATTGCATACCTAAAACCTCTGTAATTCCTACACATAGTATTTCTGGTAACAGGCCTGGAGACTGAGATAATTTTTGCTTGCTTTATTATCACAGTGACATATATATATAACTTGTAGACTAATGAAAATGCAGATCCTTTTCTCAAGAACTGTTACCTAATAACTTCTTTTTTATTCTGCTCTTGAACTCCAAGTAAAGGATCTTGTCCATGAATAAATCTCACAGAACACTTTATTCTTTAACTCTTTTAGGTAATTTTCATCTAATATTGCACATTATAAACAAATGTATTCATATAATTTTCCTTTGAGTACACAGATAATGCCTTGTTTAAACTTTCTCTCCTGATAGCTCCTGTCACAGTGTACTTCATACAATAAGTATATAATATGTATTTTTCTCTTTATTTCATTTATCTTTATTAATTGTAAACATTTAATATTAATAGATAAGCTTTATGACATTAAATTTCTAGACATCTGGTAAACTAATTCCTGGGTCTTTGATAGCTCTATTTCAAGGTTATTTTGAAGTAACAAAAATTAATAACCACAAATATTTATATTAATGAAATTATAATATACCATAATAACTACATATTTATATATATATATATTATATTATAATTATTATACTAACATAATTTATTTTTTATTTAATTATTTATTAATTTTTCTTCATTATTTTGTTTTTCCAGTAACCAGACTTTTGTTCCACTAGTATAATCTATAAGAAATTAGGTCATTTTCATACTATCTAGAAGCCATATATGCATATACATCTATGGGTATAGCTATAAATCTATGCATATCTACCTACTTTTTATATCTATATTTCTCTACATATAATATTATTAATATTTTAGTGTTTATGGTTTAATCCAAATATTTGTATTATTTCTCTATTATATCTTATATTCTTAATATCTGAAATAATTGACAAGGTCATGACTTCAGCGGATTTAGAATCAATCTCACTTCAAATTTTCTTTTTGGAGATTTAATTTCTTTATAATTTGTCTGGAAAAAGCAGAATTGCATATACAGTATTGTTAATTGCAAATAAGATAACTCAGATACTCTGAGTAATACAAATGATCTTTAAGTGCCATAGGCTAGCTTCATTAGTTTAATGAGCCAATGATTCCCACTTTGATGCTTTTTCTAATTATGCATGATGTGCCATTTCCTTCAAAAGAAAGGCAACTAATTAATTAGGTAAAAAATGTCATCCATAGGTCATTGACACTCAGGAAGATCACTGCTGATACACTCTAATCTTTGGGGAAAAATATTACTCCTTTGGGATTTCCACCAAATGTTATTAAGTAAAAAAGATCTTCTATGGCTAAAGGATTGCTGGAAAGGGATAAGTCCTATTCCATACCTTGCTTGTACACAGTTACCTTTGTTTGACTGGAACTCAATAAATATATCTCTTCAGAAATTCATATATTTCCAGATTTCCT
Organism: Sarcophilus harrisii; assembly: GCF_902635505.1. NCBI lineage: Eukaryota > Metazoa > Chordata > Mammalia > Dasyuromorphia > Dasyuridae > Sarcophilus > Sarcophilus harrisii. Next base: position 100,509,306 of record NC_045428.1, read on the forward strand.
ATTACTTACATTGAAAGGAATTTCAAAAGCCAAAATATATAGTAAAGGATGTATTTATATAAGAAAGACTCTTTAATGGGTACAAGTTTAAAATGTGACTTTTTTTCAACAAAAGAAATTTAACAATAAAACTAATAACAAGAAGTAGCTTTTGAAAACTTAGGAGTTCACCATCAATTATTCTTTTTTACCTGTGGACATTATCCCTATGCAAACATCTTATAAATAGCATAAAAAACACATTTGTAAATCTGTGTTTAAACCTATTATAGGAAAGTTGCTTCAATGCATGCTTTTTTTCCCCCAGTCTATTATTAAAATAATCTAAAATGTTCAAGTGAGAGAGATTTCAAGTAGTGTATGATTATATCCAATCTGAAAGTAATTTTTCAACTCCAATTATTAACTATGAATCATAAACATATCATGTGCATTGTTTTTCATTTTAAATGATGGTAATATTTGAATCAATTGGCGAGAAATAAACACATATGGCATTCTATGATTCAATAATCAAAGTAAATTCCCTAATAATTTTGTGTATAGTCATTGTCCAAACCCCACCATCTCAAATAATCAGTATAAGGTTTAAATAATTAGTTTTTCACTTCACTAGCCTAGTTAGGAAAACCATTGCAGCATTTTTTCAGTCTTGAAGTATACATGTATTATCATTTCCTGAATGTCAGTACACATAAGTTTCCTTTTTATGAAAGTTAAGAATTTGGGAAGGGGAATGTTGTAAACCTATAGAGACATCTATTTTATGGAAGTCCAAAAAGCATAGATTTATATTTTACTATAATGGAAAAGAAAGAGACCTTAGGGATCATATAGTCCAATTCTTTTTCTATCACTTTATTATAGTCACTTTGTATATAAGAAAATTAAAGTTCAAAGTAATTAGTCCAAGGTCAAGCTTTCATATGTAAACTAATTTAAAGGTATATTAAAAAGAGGAAGAAGTGAAAAGATGACAAGGCCAGACCTGTAATTTCAAAAATTAAAAAAAAAAAGGATTTTTAATATGAAAATTCTCTACTGACATATTGACACTTGACTAAGTTATAAAATATTTTCAGACCCTAATGGTATAGATTATTTATTCACAATGATGAATAGGTATGATATATTAGAGGCAAGTCTTCCTGATTTCAACTATGGCCCACAAACACTATTCCAAGTGATATCCTTTTTAAAAGAAAATATAATAATAGCTAATAAAAAAGGTAACAACTATATAGAGCTTATTATATCCCAGACACTATGCTAAGTGCTTTGTGATTACTATCACATGTGATAATTACAAAAGTCCTGAGATATAGATACCATCATTATCTTCATTTTACAGATGAATAAATAAAGATAAATGGAAATTAAATACTTGCCCTATGGCAAAGACCTATTAATGTCTTACGCTGAATGTGAGCTAAAATGCAAGATTTATATGAAGATTTAATAATATAATCATCTAATTTCTCCACTTTCAAATATATTATAATGGGAGTTTTGTTCTGATAAATAAATTTGGGACTTAATTATGCACTCCAAACAAACTAAATTACTAATTATCCTCAAACATATTCTATATTTCCCCATTTCTATACCTTTCATTATTCATTTCCTAATTCTTGGAATAAGCATTCATCTCATCTCTTCTTGTACTGCTTAGAAGAAGTTATTAATTTTTTTACTCAGGTTTTTTTTTTTTTTTTTATTCTTTGGGCTTTCCTCATTAAATCAGCAAGTTTTAACAAGTAAAAGGATAATTTTGTCTCCTTTTCACCAAGTAAATGATTTTGATTTCATTCTCTTAAGTCATTTCTGTTCCTGGAACTTTCAGAATTATGTGAAATCAGAGGGAAGTAATCCTTTCAGTCTCTATTAACTTCCTGCTCACAATACTAAATCCTATCCTAATTCTAAGTGATCAATGAAACCAATCTGTAGTATTACCTCTAGAATATATAGTATTCATGAATATAACAATTTAATTTTAATAAATGCACGTAATGGGCTAAAACTGAGTTGATGTACAGAAATCCAAGCACTTAAGGCCAATTACCAATTGGACAATACTCTATTAGCATATGCTTGGAGAAAGAGTAGCCCTACTCACTACTCTGTGCAGGCTTGATCTGTTGGCATATGGAGAGACTGGGCAGAGGATTTAGAGGGTGTAGTGAGAAAGCCAGAGTCATTCCTGGCAGGATTGGTGTTGTGATTCCTCTCACTTCTTGTGGCCATTCCATTCACATCCACAAAGAATAAAGATCAAGGACTTTTGCTGATCCTGACTCCGCCTGATTCTAAAGTATCCAGGGTGTTAATGCAGTCTTCACAAATGCATGTAATTGTATACTTCTAAAGGGCAATTTTATCTTTATATATCCAATATCTAAAACAATGTTGTTGTATTGTTTTTAATAAAAGAAATGGAGTAAATGCTTATGTAGTTGAATTGTTGTTATTTAAAAACATGTGTTGTCTCTTATGATCTAATAAAGATAACTAAAAAGCAGAAACCATGTGTCATTTAATTCTCTTTCTCAAAGAGCTCAATACAGTGTTGTATATACTAAGATGTAAATAGGCATTTATAGGAGGAATTAATTTAAAATAATATCAAAAAGAAAGGCTCATCAAATATATACCATCAGTTCTCCAAATTGAGTACTATTATTAAGCAATGAAAATGAATTTTTTCATTATGGATAATGTTTGCTAACAATATTAGTATTTTCCCACCTTCCATATTTCACTGTGAGGAGGATAGATGGAGAGGAAAAGAATACATAGTTATTCCAAAAAGTTGTTTTTTCCATTTTTTATATTTGTCTTTGTCTGCATTTGATTATTCAGAAGACACTACAGATTTATTCTTTTAAGTAGATATATCAAGGGTTGGTTATTTTCCATTTAATTAAACAAATTTTAATAATTATCCCTACATAGAGTCCAGATCTAAATATGCATGCTTGGGGATAAGAAGAAACACTTATATTTTAAAAGATAATTACCTTTGTAAAAATGCTATTGTCAAGGAGATAGACATGTCAAGAATGTGTACAACCTGTTCTCAACATTTAATAAGTCTCAATCTGGGATGAATTTGGAGTAGACAAAGTGATCTAGAAATAAGCAAAGTGAGAAGAAAAATTAATCGGTATTCACAAATGATAGTGAATAAAAAACAACTCTGTGGTTAAGGATAATTATAATTTATATAATCTGAGATGGTATATTTTTATTAAATCAACAATAAAAGGATATAATTTCACAATATCTTTTAAATTTGTATACTTATATGAATATATATTTACCTATCTTTCTATATATCTATGTGTTTCTATCTATCTAAACATACACATAAATACATTTAATAGCAGGTAATTAATTCATTCTTTCATATGCTTACTTTTAAAATTCAGATTCTGGATTTTGCATAGTTTTTTTTGAGATGTATTAATTAATATTCATTTTTCTTTGAAGTAAATTCTGCTGCATATTCATTTTCCACTTTCAGGAGTTTGTACAAGCTTTAAAATAGAGTGCATACAGTAAATTATAAGATTTCTTCAAATTTAAATTAAATTTAAATGTTTGGAATTGAAATCTTATTTCAAACAGTGATATTTTCCCTCAATAATACTATGTTCTCTCCATTTTATTCAAATTGTTAACTATATCAATATGTCATGCATATTATTTGCATTATGAATACTGAACAATATTTTAATTGTTGAGAAATCATAATCTCTAACATTTGAAGATTCTATTCATATTACACCCTCTATGAAGAACTAAAATTTTCAAATAACACCATATCACAATATTATGATAAAAAAAGAAAGAAACAGAATGAAAAAAAGAAAATTAAGTCTTTTCTCTATATAAAACAAACATAAGAAAAAGTTGAAGTCATTAAAGCATTGTGAATTGCTAAAGGTAAATATGCAGTTAGTACCATGCAGGGGAAAAAAAGGCCCATTTCCGTTAGATACTTCAAGATATTGAAAATTTCATTCAAAATAAGTTTAGATATTCTACTTTGATTAATTCTGTTTTATTTACTTGCATAGATACATGTCAATTAATCTGAGAAGACTCTGCATATACATATATGAATATATAAATTTATCATTTCTTTTTCCATTGTAATTCTTCCATGTTTGGGATAACTGAAAAGTAGAGACAGAACTTAGTGTTTTCCTTTAAAAGTTCAGATAGGGATAAAAATCTAGTTTTCTCTCTGCAGTTATGCAGAGGGAAAGGATCATATTAATGTATAAAAATGCAACACTGAGTAGTTATTGTAACTATATGGAGAAGCAGCTATTTATCCATCCTTTCAAGTTGTAGGAAAAGAAGAGGATTAAAAAAGAAGCAAGAGGGAAAATACACATTTTCCCTTTATTCATTGGTATATACTCCAAAGAAGCGTTTTATAGCTAGGGGAGAAAAAAGCTTATTTCTCCTTCCCCATACTCTTGCACGTTCTGAAAATGTATAGCTGAGTTGGCATTGTGCTCATATTTTACTTCCAAAAGGAATGATAAACTCTGAAATGAAATGTGGATAATAAACCATTATCGATATGTAGACTGACCAGTAAACAAATGAAATTCTCCAAGCTACAATAATGTTGAGTCCATCTTAGACAATTTGCTCCTCCATTTGGAAAAGGTAAAATATAACCAATGCAATGGAATGCATAATATGAATCCATTGCTTAAAAATCTAAGGATTTGGTTACAAGAAATGAAAAGTAATCTAAAAAAAATGAAACTTGCAAATAGTTTTCAAAAATCAGTAGATCAGCAAAAATTTTCCATGATTACCCGAAGAATTTTCTTTTTAAATTTACCAGTGCAATTCTTTCATCATAACTTTTAAACATCTACTTTCCCCTTATCACTAACTTAACAGTAACAACATGCTTCCTCAAAATAAATTGAGAAAAAAAAGTATCTAAGAGCCAAACATTCCAAAATTTTTCTAATAATCTTACTTTCTTTTCTGTCTTTCTGTCCCTTTGCCTCCTTCTCTGATCTAATTTATTTAGAGAAAAAAAGGAAATTAAAATTCTATTAGATTTTAATAGTTATTTAAATTTTAAAAATGCATTTCTATATGTTATTGAATTTTAGCCTTGCTACAATCCTGTGGGGTGAGTACATTATAATATCTCTTACGCATCCTTTGTAAACTAAAAACACATGGAGAATAAGATGCACTTGAACGCTACTCTCCTAACTCCATTTTCAGTCTTTTTTTCTATTGATCTAAGAGAGATATGGAGAGTAATGAGGATTGGTGACAAGGTGGATGGAACACCAACCCTGCAGTCAGGAAGACCTCATTTCAAATGTAGTCTCAAAAATTACTGTGATCCTGGGAAAATCACTTAATATTGCTTGCCAGAGTTCCTGATCTGTAAAATGAACTGGAAAAGGAAATGGCAAACTATTCCAATATCTTTGTTAAGAAAGCTTCTGAAATGGGGTCACAGAGAATTGAATATTATTAAAACAACTCAACAATAACAGTAACATAAGTCTGAAAAGGAAAGTGAGTGCTAGAGATGTTGAAGGTATTTATATTTTATTTGCATTATATAAAAAAATTTAGACAGGTAAGAAACTGAGGACAGAGAGAGCTGTTACAAAGATTTCTAAACATCCTAAATTAGAGGTAACAAGACCTGTACTAGCACTGTGGTACTGGGTAAACAAGGAAGGGGATAGATAAGAAATATATTGAAGATGTAGAATTTAAAGTGAACTGTGGGATAATTAAGAAGAATTACAGGTTATGAATAAAAGTGACTAGAAGAATAGTGCTGCTATTGGCTAAGATAGGGAAGTCAAGAAAAAATGATAGATCCATTTCACATATGGTGAATTTGGGGCAATAACGGCAACTATATATATATATATATATATATATATATATATATATATATTAAAGAAGCTACAAGAAAAACCTCATTTGGATCTACACAAGGAGAACTGGAATGGAGTTGTACATTTACTGTTTTGAGAAAGGCTTCAATTAGAGTGGAAGTAGCTGGAGGAACCCACTAGGAAATGGGAAGAGAGCATGATATTAGAATAACTGATAGCATAAAGACTATAAAGAAACAGAGGGATTAAAATACATTAAACTGCAGATTTGGCAGCAGTTTCAGCAGATTTGAATATGGAAATGAAGAACATATAATTAGTGGTTAAAGAAAGGGATGAATAAAGAGATGCATTCTTAGAAGTAAGAAAATGGAATTGTTTAAAGTGTGTGTGTATTTGTGTGGTGTGTGTGTGTGTGTGTGTGTGTGCGTGTGTGTGTGTATGTGTGTGTGTATGTGTGTGTGTGTGTTGGCAGCTGGAAAGGGATCTTAACCTTGACCAAATAATTCACATCTCCCTAGAGACAGAGAGAAAATGAAACTGCAGGCAAGTTGGTGAAAGATACAAAGGCATTTTGAGTTGATCAAGAAGGGAGTGTGTTCCATTCATAGAAAAAAGCTTAGGCAAAGGTACCGAGTTAAGAAATAAATGGGAAAAGTCAAATAGCAGTTCAGACTTATTGGACAAATTGTTTAAATGCCAACCATACTCGTGCCAAAAAGCTTCTTTATTGGAGAATTCACACAGCAAAACAGCTTATCTGGTAGTCATAAAATACCATATAAGGACACTCAGGGTCTCTCCAGAACTTTGGGATTTCATGTCATGGAAGACACTGGGACAGGATCACCCAGAATGGCATGCCCTCATTAGAGAAGGTGCTGTGCTCTATGAGCAAAGCAGAATTGTACTAGCTTAGAAGAAATGTGAGATGCACAAAATTAGAGAATCCACTCCAAAAGTTCATATGGACTATTTGTGCCAAGCCTATGGCAGCATATTCTGAGCTCATATTGGTCTGATCAGTCATAGTCAAACAAACTATAATTTAACTCTAACCTAGTTATTTAATTTTGGTCCTCTTTGAAAAATGAAATCAACAAACAAATCATAAAGTTATTGTACCCAGGGAAAAGCAAAAAAGACAGGTTAAGCTTAAATATAGGATGTATAAAAGGAAGTAATGGCTAATTATTCTGGAAATTTTAGCTGGAGATAGATTGTGATGGCCATAGTTTATCCTAGAGGTGAGAGGAAATTTCTAGAGAATTTTGAATATGGAAGTGAAACAGACTTTTGTTCTCCCACTATGGGAGTGATATATTGGAGAAAGAATTGACTAGATGTTGGAAACCAAGTAGAAAATTATCAAAATATTTAATATATCAAAACCAGAACTCATTTTATCCCCTACTAACTACCCCGTTTTAAAACTATTAATTTTAAGAGTACTAAAATTCTTATAGTCTCATAGATTCATAACCTCAAAGTCATCTTCTATATAAAATTAGTCATTGACCTTTGTCAATTTATTTCCACAACATCTCATGGATTACCAACTTTTCTTTTTGTACTCACAGGAACTCACAATTCAAATTAAGGTTCTTATAATCTTTTGCATCATTCTTTTAATTAGGATCTCAACTTCTATCTCTCCCATCTATTATTCCCTAAATTTTAGCCAAAAAAAAATTTCTCTAAAATTAAAAAAGAAAACCCTTGCTATTTCACATCCCCATTCAAGGTCTTCATAGTCAAGCCTCTTACCTCTTGAACAGCAACAGCAACAATAGCAGAAGCAATAGCATCAACAGCAACAGTTTCAGAGTAACAATGACAGAAGCAGAACCAAAAAGTACAATAAAAGTAGTAGCAAAATCAGTAACAATACCAAAAACAACAGATAGCATTTATTGAGTTCTTCAAAGTCTGAAAAATGCTACCATCTGTTACTTAAATTTATTCTTCAACTGTTCCTTTTTTGTCAGTTGTCACAAAAATGCTTGAACTTCTACAGACTTTAAAAATTTATTAATACTTCTATATGTTCTGAAATAATAGGTTAAATGTACTCCTAGATATTAGCATGATTAATGCTACTTCATAACCTTACATAATAGGTGATAATAAATGCCTATTGATTTAATTAAGTCATGGTCTACCATCACCATCTTTCCTGTTTCCTGTTGATGCTGGTTTTAAAATATAAATATATCATATAAATATAAAATATGTTGTATATCTTTATATATATATAAATATTTATGTATATTTGCTATAATTATGCATTGAGTTCATATAAATATATCATTTATATAAAACTTATGATAGTCATATGCATATATTTAAATATTATATATGTATACTATATATAGATACATGCATAAACACATTGTATACATGGAGAGAGAGAGAGAAAACAAATAAAAGATATGTATTATTTCTTTGTCTGAAAAATGTACATTATTGTTTTATTTTTTAAATTCCCATTGCTGGAATACTTTTTTTTCCTTTAAGACTAAATTTTTTCCCTCTTCATGCATTGATGGATAATATAAACTTCAGTAATTCTTTTCATCTCTCCTGGTCTCTCTATGTTTACTTCTTTGGGTTGCTATGATTTTCTTTGGAGTCTCAGAAGAAAATACAATGTGAAAGAGGCTCTGGTATTGTTTTATAAATACACTTTGATGATACAAAGTTGAAGTACTTAATCTAGACATAAGAGTGGTTCTGTTCAGCACTGTGACATTTCTAAGAATGGAATCTTTTTATAGAACTTATCGATTGAGTTCAAGTGAGATCAGTGAATTTTCTGTAAAAAGTGCACTTCATATTTCATAATCTTTAAAATGAATGCACTGACCAATTTCAAGGTTTAAAAGAAAATAATCAGAAATGATTTTGCATTTGTTTAGAAATGTACAAAACAGGTTAGATAAACCAATCAATACCTAATTACCAGTCTATCTTTGCAAGTACAGCTTTCTCTTATTTAATGCCTACACTTTCACAGAGATAAACCACCTGCTGGGTGACCTGACACATTTGTTTTGACAGTATTTTTTAAAGGCATAACTCAAAAAATGGCAATAAGTATCTTGTTTCAAAAGCAATCCTTTTTTGGGATACTTGACTCCTTGATCAGATTCATACATATTCATAGAAAATGAAACTGTAATCTCTTAATTTGTAAGTAACAAATAATACGTACATAAAAGTGCATATTTTTGGAGAACAGGAGAGCTCCTGAAGGATATATCAATTGACATGTATATATTTTTTTACTCTGATCAAATAGTTCATGGAAGAAGTTTTAAATATTATTATAACCCTATCTTTTGCTCAGCTCTGTGTTGTCTTCGCATACAATATTATAATTAGAATGATTAATAAAACTAGATTTTTGCTAATCTCCATAGAATTATTTGCTTGAAATCTATATGTGGAATAACCTCAGAATACTATCATGCCAAGTATGCCTATTTCATTCAAATAGAACAAACAAGAATATAAATGTGATCTATATAAATAGTAAATATTTTTCCTAGCAAAATTTTCATTTATCCTCTTCTCATTCTTTTTTTTGTCATAGAAGTTAACTATTAATTCCTTAGAATATTGATATATTATGTAATTCTAGAGACTTGAAAAAGTGTTATGACTACAAAAGGAAAATAAAGTCTACCCCTACTCTCAAGGAGATTATGATCTATAGAGATAAAAAAAAATATAATTTAAAAATAAGTTTAAAAAAGATATAATGACATACCTGTATTTATATTATGTATATCAAATATAGCACAATGTAGGGATTACCAAAACCAAACCAAACCAAACCAAAACAAACAAACAAACAAACAAAAAAACAAACCTGAGGGAAAGCAATGGGGAAAGCCACATTTAGTAAGGACATGATATGTTATAAAAGTTGCTTGGAATACTAATAAGTGGAGGTTAAAAAAAAGTATATTACAGCCATGAGGGATGTTTTATTTGAAGGGGCAGTGTAATAGGCCAGAATTCTAAATAAATATACTTGAAACAAGGATTCTAGCAACAACGTACATGGAAGATTCCTTTAGAATCAAAGAGAAGATTATGCATTTCTCTTCCACATGACAGTTATTCAAAAGTGGGAGACAAATCTTTTTTTTTTTACACCAAATGTCTCTAGTTACTTTAACTTGTCTTCATATAATAGGAACTCAAGGTCATTTTTCATTATGAAATCTTTTCTTGATATACTTTTAAAATTACCAATATATTTCCTTGAATACAGTGCCTAGAATTGAATCAAAAACATAATATATGAGCAGAAATGAACAGAGAACAGCAGAAATACCATTTTCCTAGTCTTTCACATTCAATTGTTCCTAATGCCAATTAAAAGTTGAAATAGTTTTCTTAGCTGCCATGTTATAATACTGATTAATATTGAATACAATCATTTAAAATTTCCAAATATCATTTGAATAATATTACAAACACAGGTTTTATTTGTTTGTTCATTTGTTTTGAATTCTACATATCAGGTGTATTCTACACCTAATCTTGGAATAAGAAAGACTTATCTATTTGCATTCAAATGTGGCCTCACTTACAAGGTAGATATGGTAGCCTGGAAAAGTGATTTAATCTTGTTTTCTCCAAGTCCTTATCTGTGAAATGAGCTGCAGAAGGAAATGGCAAACCACTTCAGTATCTTTGCCAAGAAAACCCTCCAAAAATGTCAAGAGTAAGAAACAAGTGAAAATGACTAAACAACAAAATATCTTTAGAGGTGATTTGTTGTAAACAAAAGACATACTTTTCATTGATCATAGGAGAATATTATATTAGAAAAAGCAAGTTTTTTTGTTTTGAGTTTATATCCTCAATAGCAATGCAGACACACTGTGCATGTATGTATATTCTGGTGATCCTTTAAATTGAATTAAATTTCCCCTATTTAATTCATGTTATTGATATGGTCTAATGTTTAACCTGTCCTGATTTCTCTAAAGGAGAGTGATTTTCTCTCAAACAATACAGAGAGAAAAATGGCAACTTAGAACTTTCAAGTCAAAATAAACAGAACAATATTAAGGGAATATTCAGTTGCTCTTTCCATTAGCATCTGGTTGGCACAGAGGATACAGCTCTTAATTTGGAGTCAATAAAAATGGATTTGGAATCTTGCCTCAGGCATTCTTTAGCAGAATTACCCTAGGCAAATCACTTAACTTCTCTATATCTCAATTTCCTCATGAGGAAAATGAGGGTAGTAATAGTTACTGCTTCATAGGACTGTGTAAGGATCAAATGAATTAAACCATGTAAAGTGCTTTGCAAACTTGAAATGCTATGCAAATACCACATCCTCTTCCTTTTCTTCTTTCTCCTTCTCTTCCTCTTCCTCATCTTCATCTTGTGTTACCAAATCTATATAAGGCATATTCTAGGATGTTAATGGAATTTATGAATCCATTTATGAATCCAACTAATAGAATTTAATTATTGAGCCACTGTCAGTTGTATTTGAAGATTACATGAAGATAAATTGATAGAATTAAAGCTACTTTATCTTCATGGAAGAAGAGAAGATGAGAACATGGTAGGTATCCATTTGAAGGGTTAAAAAGAAGGAATAGATGTTTTCTTGGCATGAGAAGTCAGAACAGGAAAAATGGTTGTGTATTGCAAAGTTGAAAGTTGTAGTTTTTGTTAAATGAAAATTTCCTAAAAATTAGAGCTATCCTGAAGTGAAATGGCATGGCTTCCATCCACTTTCAAGGGAAGTGGATTTTTTTTTTTTTTTTTTTTTTTTTGCTGAGGCAATTTGGATTAAGTGATTTGTCCAGGATCACACAGCCAGCAACTGTTAAGTGTCTGAAGTCAGATTTGAACTCAGTTCCTCCTAAGTCAGGGCTGTTACTCTGTTACACTGTTATACTGCAGTGTAACACTTAGCTGCCCCAGAAGTGGGGTTTTTCATAAGTAGGTGTTCAAGCAAAGGTTAGGTGACATCTCCCCCACCCCCAAATATTTTAGAGAAGACTTTTCCTGAGGAAGGAAAGGGGATCATAATTTACATGCTATTTGATAGTATATGGCAGTCACAATGATGAGTGGATTTACAAATATTTCAATTGATAGACACAAGAATTCTGCAATTCTGAAACCATTGTACAATTTAAAAAAAGACAAATATTAATTAAGAGACTCCCCACAGATCACACAATTAGTAACTGTCTGAATTCATTTTTGAACTCAAGCTTTCTTCCTCAGCTTGTCTACTAAGTTACCACCTGCCCTCTTCAGACAGATTTTGTAGTAGATCATCTCCAATATCTGGTTTTATTGAGAATTCTGTTATTGTTGTTGTTGAGTGGGCCATCAGCAACCTCAAGGTGGCTCACAGATAGGACCTGATGCATTATTTGCAAAGGTCCCATTCCTAAATAATACCATCTCCATCCCAGGGTGGTGGATGCCTCCCCATTTTTAACCTGCTTATGAGATTTGATTCCTCCAGACCCCAAGCTACAAACTTCCAGCTACTCATTCAGTATGAAGATTATAGGACAACTGACTTGGACATTCAACATCCCCTAGATAATACTGCTGCCACCTTCAGATCTTTCATTTCCTCTCCTTGCCTGAACCCTAATTGAGCATAATGACAGTTCTTTGGTCTTTGTCAGCTTGAAGCAGCTCCAGAAGATGAGACCTTCATCCCTTTGCCCCAAATAAATTTGAGGTGACTGCTTGAGGGGGGAATTATGTAATAGAACTGAGTCCCCTGATATTTGCGAAGGGTGGGCCACTTGGACTGGGGAAATTCCTAAAAATGATTCACATCCTCCTACCTGGTTTCCCACAGGAGTCTTCCACCTCCAATTAATCTGTGAATCACTTTGGTCTGGGAAACAATCACAACACTTAATTGATTTGAAAATTGGCCCTTAATTGCTCCCTACCCTCAAACCATAGAAGGCTATTAAAAATGACTCTTTACCCCAAATCTTTGCTAATTTCCTATCAGGAATTGGCCCACCAGGAAGTTGTTTCTCAGTTATTAAACCCATTTCTTTTCTTTTCTTTTCTTTTTCTTTTTCTTTTTCTTTTTTTTTTTTTCCAAAAAACCTCGCCTACAGATCAGTACTGCAAATTCTTTCACAGAAACTTGTGACTCTGGCCTGAGGACCCCATCACTGTTAGGGTATCTCTCCCCCCTCCTCTCTCACATCTCAGCATCATCATCTAAATCAAACTTGTTGAACATGCAGCCTTAGGCTGCATATAACCACAACATTCTTCAGTATAGCCTAAACTAGATTAAAATGTTATTAGGGAATATTTGATAAAATAATAAAACATTGGTAATAATAAATTTTAAAACTAATTAAAATGTGGCCCATGGAGATTTTTACGTATGGTAAAGTGTCTCCCATTTCTATCAGAGTTTGACACTGTTTATATAAGTAGGGGAATGAATGAATCAACAAGATCCCCACTGTTCCTATATACTAGTGAAACAATAATCAGGGGGTAAGGTTTAATGGAATTAGCAGAGAAAAAGCTATCTATTGAGATGGACTTTTATTAATTTTCAACCTCATGGCTTAGTTCTGTAATGAGAATACTTAAAATAGTTATAAATATGGTAAAAATACTAATGTATTTGGTGCCTACCTGGAAAACCATTCTTAATTTAAAACACATTACCAAAACAGTAATGTCAAGAATAATTGACATAAATATAACTTTTTTAATGAGGCACTTTAAACTCACTTTGTTTCTGCAAAACATTAAATTTCTCATTATCCTTTTCCTGAGGAATGTGGGTCACAAACTGATAACAGCTTCTTTTATCTTGGTGAATTGAGTACTATTACATCCATCTAGTGTTAGGCATTTACTCACCAATTAAAGGATCTCTTTGCCATACCACCACAATAACTGCTCCACAATAATATCCTGTGTGATGACATCTGCTGAGGGAACTTTTAAAGGTTCTCTGACTTCAGGAAACAACTTGGTCATTCAAGTCTAGTTTTTATATATTCATTCCACTCTTGCTTTCCCCTATTGCCTAAATCCTTTCTTTACTTTTTGGTTTAAGCATATATGGGCTTTGTCCTTTTGTTACTTCTGGGAGGCAGGTAGGGCTCTTTTACTGGCCAACTCAATAAACTCTAAGATAAGTTTGATACTTTGAAGTCAACCATGGGACAATTGGGTAAGGCATTCAATTAAAAAAGAACAATCTAAAAATATTATACCAATCAGTTGCTATGCATGGATGACATCATATTGATATGGCTCAAATGAGAAATACATAAATTAGCTACTTTATCTTAAGAAAGTTTTACCCAATAATAAAAAAAAATGTTTGAACTTGATAAATAAAAATAAAAAAATAATAATTTTTAGTGTCTACCAAGGAAAATACTGATGACTTTGAGTTTCAATCTAGAAATCAAATTGTACCAATACATGAAGATGTTTCCAAATGCTTTGTTCTTCCCCAGGAAAGACATATTAACCATAAGGCTATCAAAAGGAAAATTAAGGTTGTGTATGTATTATTATTGCTGGAAACATGAAGTAAAAGTATTTAAAGGGAAGAATGCATTTTATTCAATTAATATACTTTTTTATACATGGTAATATGAAGGACTATGGATCTAAAGAATCATCCAGAAAGAAATATGTACAGTGGTAATGAATCACAGGACTCATCATCCTAAGGAATCTCCAGAAGTAATGCTTTTTCATCAAAAAGGACAAGAATTGATAGATATTATTAGAATACATTATAAATGTTATAAAAATTTACAGGAAATAAACACATTTTACTTCATGAAACAATAGCATAAAGCTGGAGACACTATTGTTGTTCAGTCATATCCAACTCTTTGTGACCCAGTGGGCCACAGCACACCAATCCCTTATGCACTTCACTGTCTCTCAAAGTCTGTACAAATTCATGCTTGTTGTTTCCATGACACCATCTATTGATTTCATCTTTTGTCTCCTTCCTCCTTTTTGCCTTTAATTTTTCTCAACATCACAGTCTTTTCCATTGAGTCTTATCTTTTCATTATGTGGTCATATTATTTAAACTTCAGCTTCAGTATTTGACCTCCCAGTAAATAGCCTCAATTAATTTATTTAAATATTGTCTGATTTGATCTCCATGCTGAAACAAAGGGACTCTCAAAAGTATTCATTAGCAGCACAATTTGAAGATGTTGATTCTGAAGTGCTCAGCTTTTCTTATGGAACAGGTCTCACAGACATAAATTGCTACTAAAAAAAACAAAAGTTTTGACCATATATATCTCTGTTAGCAAAGTAATGTCTCTGCTTTTTAGTTTGTTGTTCAGATTTACCATAGTTTCCTGCCTCCACCCCAAGAAGCATCTCTTAATTTTGTGGCAGCAGTCATCTTCTCCAAAGATGTCTGAGCCTAAGAAAAATATAAATCTGACCTTTTATTCATCTCTTTACCTTCTATTTGCCAGGAAAAGATGGAACAAATTTCCAAGATATTAAGAGTTTGTTTGTTAGTTATGTTTTTACCTTTTTTATCTTAAGCTTCAAGCCAGCTTTTATGCTTTTCTTTCCTCCTCCTTTTCCTCCTCCTCCTCCTTGTCCTGTCCTTCTTCTTTTTTTGTCAAGGCAGTTGGATTAAAGTGACTTGCCAGGGTCCCAAAGCTAGGAAATCTTAAGTATCTGAGGTCATATTTGAACTCAGGTTCTCCTGATTTCAGGGCTTCTGCTCTATCTACTAAGCCACCTAGCTGCCCTACTCTCTCATCATTTCTTAATACTTTTACTTTTTGTCATCAAAGTAATATTATCTTCATATATGCGACTGTTGATATTTTTCCTGACAATTTAAATAACAGCTTTTGATTCATCCAATCTGGAATAGTGCATGATGTACTCAGTATGTAAGTTTAATAAATCCTTTTTTATTCCTTTTCTAATATTGAACCAATCAGCTGTTTCATATTTGGTTCTATGGTTTCTTGACCCACAATACAGATTTTCAAGGGACAAAATAATTTGGTACTCCTGGTACTCCATCCCTTTGAGGACTTGCCATATTTTATTGTGACCTGCATAGACAAAGACTCAGCACAGTCAATGGAACTCTCTTACTTTCTCCATTATCTAATGAATTTTGACAGTTCAGTCTCTAGTTCCTCTGCCTCTGAAAAAAAAAGGGTAATTCTCAGTTCACACATTCCTGAAATCCAGCTTTGAAAATCCATACAAAATTTGTTTCATAAAGCAATAACAAAAATCCAAACGTATTGGAATTGTCTAATACCATGACCCATATTTGCCTTCATAATGAACTATGAAATAGCTAAAATCAAAGAGTAGATTCAGAAGGAATTCATTCCACAGTAATATATTGTTGATGGAGCTGTGATTTTTTTTAATCTGTAAAGCACATTGTATCATGCAAAGAAAGCTACTTAAAGATGCCTATCCTATTACCCAGATAGTCAACTTCTAGGGATATACTTCAATGTCCTCAGTATCTTATCTTTGTTGAAAAAACTCTAAATGGATGTTCAAGGAAATAGCATTGTTGAAAATTGTCCGAACATCCTAGATACTAGAATAATTTTGTCAACACTTTTTGGGGGGGAGGAGAAAATAACAAGAAATACAATAAATGACCATAAATTCAAGAATAAACAAATATTTCATATAAATGCAATAGAATATGATTTTTATGAGAAATAGTGAGCATAAAGAATATAGAAAAGCAAAGAAGAAATTAATTGACTGAAGCAGAATTAAATAAGCAGAACCTTGGGAACTATATATGTAATGAATACAACAATGTCAATGGAAAGAACAATCTGAAACAGTCAAAACAGAATAGTTCAAAATTAAAATTAAAAAAAAAATTGCTTCGCAGAATACATATAAGATGGAAGTTTCCTCATTCTTTTCCCAGAGGTTAGTGTCCAAGGATGTGGAACATTATATGCAACATCAAAATTTTCCAATATGTTCATTGTTTTTACTGAATTTTTTCATAAAACATCTTTGTTTTATGTGACTGTACTTTGGAATGGGAAAGGAAAAGATGAAGGTATAAATCTAGGTGATATAAAAGATTGTTATCAAGAATTACATAATTTTTAAAATGGCACTTGCTCCATTCTAATACCCACGTAAATTCACTAACAATACATTGACAAAGAAACATTTTTTAAAATGGCTGAATATTACAAATTTGTTACATGACACTAATAAAAATGATAATAGCATCCAGCATTTCAGAACACTTTAAGGTTTATAAATTTTTTTTACAAATATCACATTTTATCCTCACAACAACCTTGTGAAGTCATTGCTGTTTATTATCCATATTTTACAGATAAGGAAATTGAGGATAAAGATTGCTAAGTAGCTCAAATTAGTAAACATTTGTGAGAATATTTGAATTCATGTCATCCTGACTTTAAGTCCAGTGCTCTATCCACTGAATCACACAACCTAAAGTTATTTGTTGAAGGTTAAACCTTTAAGTGTTAGAAAGTGTGATAATATTATTGCACAATACAAAAAGTTAAAATGCATTGTAAAACTAGAATTGTATGATCAAGCCTAATATACCAGAAGATCATTAACTTATATTAGCAAATAATAATCATGTTGCAAATTCAAATCCTAAATTATCATTGAGAATTTTTGTATTTAAATTAAAGAATCATTATGAATCACAAAATATTGCTCACATTAAGCTCAACAAGATACTGATTCCCTCCCATCTAATTGATATTTATTTTGTTTGTTTATTTGTTTGTTTTTGTAAATTATGGTATTCATTTTATTAAGGATAAAATCATTTTATTATGTTTGATATTCTACTTGATGTCTATAAATTTATGTTTTCTGTGTGTAGAGAAAGAAAAGCCTCTTTGTACTCTCTCTCTAGTACATTGAGAAACATGTTAAATGTGTCTCCTTTTTTTTAAATATAGTGAAAAATATTTAACATTTTCTTTCCCCCAGTTACATATAAATAATTTTTAATATTTGTTTTAAAATTTTTTAGTTCTAGGTTCTCTCCTTTCCTTCTTTCCCATTGAGACACAATTAGTTCTTTCTCTTGGGAAGGATCTCATTTCTAATTTAAAAACAATGTTGGTCATCATTAATAGTTATTGTTGCTATAGGCTAGTAATTATATAAATAAAATCATAAATCCATGGCATGGTATTAAAATTGCTACTACGATTTTCTTTTTCAAAAATGTTTCTATATCCTTTTTTAATTTTCTAGAATGCTAAGTATTTGATAATACTTTTAACTTTTTCCTATAAGATTTCATTTTTTTATATATGTACAAGAACATCTTTTCTTCTTTTGTTTCTTTTTTTTTAATATTATAGCTTTTTATTTACAAGTTATATGCATGGGTAATTTTACAGCATTGACAACTGCCAAACCTCTTATTCCAATTTTTCCCCTCCTTCCCCCCATTCCCTCCCACCGAGGGTAGGTTGACCAATACATGTTAACTATGTTAAAGTATAAATTAAATACAATATAAGCATTCATGTCCTAACAGTTATGTTGCTGTACAAAAAAAAATCAGAGTTTGAAATAGTGTACTAGTGTACACTAGTGTAAATAGTATTAGCCCATGAAGGAAATAAAATATGCAGGTGGACAAAAATATAGGGATTGGGAATTCTATGTAATGGTTCATAATCATCTCCCAAAGTTCTTTTGCTGGGTGTAGCTGGTTCATTCCTTACTACTCTATTGGAGCTGATTTGGTTCATCTCATTGTTGAAGAGGGTCACATCCATCAGAATTGATCATCATATAGTATTGTTGTTGAAATATATAATGATCTCTTGTCCTGCTCATTTCACTCAGCATAAGATTTTCTTTCAAATATTCTCTAATAGTACTTAGACAAGAAATATACCCAAGCACACTCTGATTTATGAGTATATGAGGGTGAATCCATGGAAAAATTATAGGATACTGTTGTAATACTGGAGCCACCTGCCAGTGGCTGCTGGAGATCTAACTCAGACCTGTAGAATAAGTCTCTTTATGTGAGAGATGATGATGATACAAGGAGACTAAAAGGCAGTTGTGTTGTATGACCTCTCCACTGAGAGGCAGTTGTGTTTTCTGACCTCTCTCCTTTTCCCTCTTGACTCCCAATTTATTTAATTCCCAATATATAAGGAACATCTTTGAAGGCTGCTTTTCAACTCCTTCAAGTTTATGATTCACAGCTGTGGAGGCTCTTGGAGAACTGACCTGCTTTTTCACCTCGGCATGGTACCTAACAGGATACCATATTAATTTTTTTAGGGATAATAACATTATCCTAATTATGTAAAGGAAGAAGTCAAAATGCTATTCCTTAACTTATCGTAGCATACATATGTCAAAGACTGTATCATTTGGTCTGGTCATTGCCCTGACACTAGCATAACTTTTTATTCACTATTCTTTACTTTGCTAGTTTACTTTCTTTATCTTTTGCAAGTTTGGGAGTCCTAAGAAACTATGGAAGTTTTCCATAGCAGATTGATTGACAGCTCTAAATATAAAGCAATCATTGTGAGTGGTTAATTTAAGAGTATAGGAAGCAATGAAAGTAGTTCTAGGACTGAGAGGTTTTGATTCAATGTTAAATCATCTGATTCATGAAGTCACAATAAAGTTTAGAACAGTTAATATATAAGTTATCAAATGCCCACCTTTGTCTTTATCTGATTCCAAGGATTCATTCATCTCTCCATTTGTCCTATATATCAGGGTTGCTTATTAATGGTCTGAACCATGTTGATCACTCTATATTCATTCACTGCCCTTACAATCACCTCAAACCTGTGTCAGCCTTGTCAGAATGATGAGGTTGTAAAATACTTTCTCTTTGGTATCTGAGGTGCTGCACTGTAGCTTTAGAACATCAACCTGACAATCTCATTTTCGACTTTATACACTCCATCCTTTTGTACCAATATTTCTGGAAATAGCAGCAAAACAATATAAATTCAGGAAACTGATAAGATAACTTTTTCACCAGTCTTTAATTTTTTGTCATTGTTGATTTGTAAGAGAAAATTCACCCGCACAGTTTGATTGCTAAATTAAATCATTTTAAGAGAGAAAATAAAACTATAATGGGAAAGAACTTGGACACACTAAAGAAACATAATGATTCTTCAATTGTTGTTATCAAAAAATTAAAGTCATTTTTCTTCAATGCTATTTTTACAGCCTGTTGATTTTCATAGTAATGGAAATCCAATTATTTGGCATTTGGATTTTGCAATATAATCTATAAATACTTTCCCTTCATTGTCATAAAATAATTTAAATAAAAATTTGAAATAGACACCATATTAAGAAAAGTTTGGTTTTTTCTATGATTTCAATAACTGGTCACATTGAAAGTGTTTAAACTTTAGTTCACTGCACCACTGAAGGAGGGCATGAAAAAACTGTTAACATCTCTATTTTTTCCCCTAGAATTCTTAGAATGTTGTCATTCGTTGTGTAAAAGAAAAAGACAACAATTTATTTAAAGAAAGGATACTTACATTTAGTAAGATTTCAACAGCTTGTAGAACTATACCTAAATATTAACTGGTGGAGATTTTATTATCTAAAAGTCTCTAAAAAATCTGGATGAGTAAGCTAAAGTTTCTGGCCAAATTTTATGTTTCTTTGCTATTTTTCTGTTCACCTAAATCTTTAAAAAATCATAACCATCTCATTATGTTGTTGAGAAGGATTTGTATTTGTCCATTAGGATTACAGTAAAAGTACATTTCTGTTGGTCCTTAATAGGAAGAATACATTTGCAGAAATGAATCCCAATATTAACATACAGTTACAATTCAATAGTGGGTCAATCATGATTGACAAAGCTGATATGTTGTTGGTTGCCTCATTTGATAAGTTCTTTTTTTTTATTTAATAGACTTTTATTTACAGGATATATGCATGGGTAACTTTACAGCATTAACAATTGCCAAACCTCTTGTTCCAATTTTTCACCTCTTACCCCCCCCACCCCCTCCCCTAGATGGCAGGATGACCAGTAGATGTTAAATATATTAAAATATAAATTAGATACACAATAAGTATACATGACCAAAACGTTATTTTGCTGTACAAAAAGAATCAGACTCTGAAATATTGTACAATTAGCTTGTGAAGGAAATAAAAAATGCAGGTGTGCATAAATATAGGGATTGGGAATTCAATGTAATGGTTTTTAGTCATCTCCCAGAGTTCTTTTTCTGGGCATAGCTGGTTCAGTTCATTACTGCTCCTTTGGAAATGATTTGGTTGATCTCGTTGCTGAGGATGGCCTGGTCCATCAGAACTGGTCATCATATAGTATTGTTGTTGAAGTATATAATGATCTCCTGGTCCTGCTCATTTCACTCAGCATCAGTTCGTGTAAGTCTCTCCAGGCCTTTCTGAAATCATCCTGTTGGTCATTTCTTACAGAACAGTAATATTCCATAATTTTCATATACCACAATTTATTCAGCCATTCTCCAACTGATGGACATCCATTCAGTTTCCAGTTTTTAGCCACTACAAAAAGGGCTGCCACAAACATTCGTGCACATACAGGTCCCTTTCCCTTCTTTATAATCTCTTTGGGATATAATCCCAGTAGTAACACTGCTGGATCAAAGGGTATGCACAGTTTGATAACTTTTTGAGCATAGTTCCAAACTACTCTCCAAAATGGTTGGATTCGTTCACAACTCCACCAACAATGCATCAATGTCCCAGTTTTCCCACATCCCCTCCAACAATCATCATTATTTTTTCCTGTCATCTTAGCCAATCTGACAGGTGTGTAGTGGTATCTTAGAGTTGTCTTAATTTGCATTTCTCTGATTAATAATGACTTGGAGCATCTTTTCATATGACTAGAAAGTTTCAATTCTTCATCTGAGAATTGTCTGTTCATATCCTTTGACCATTTTTCAATTGGGGAATGGCTAGATTTTTTATAAATTAGAGTTAATTCTCTATATATTTTGGAAATGAGGCCTTTATCAGAACATTTGACTGTAAAAATATTTTCCCAGTTTATTGCTTCCCTTCTAATCTTGTCTGCATTAGTTTTGTTTGTACAAAAACTTTTCAGTTTGGTATAATCGAAATTTTCTATTTTGTGATCAGTAATGATCTCTAGTTCTGCTTTGGTCATAAAGACCTTCCCCTTCCACAGGTCTGAGAGGTAAACTATCCTGTGTTCCTCTAATTTATTCATAATTTCATTCTTTATGCCTAGGTCATGAACCCATTTTGACCTTATCTTGGTGTACGGTGTTAAGTATGGATCAATGCCTAGTTTCTGTCATATTAGTTTCCAATTTTCCCAGCAATTTTTATCAAACAGTAAGTTCTTATCCCAAAAGCTGGGATCTTTGGGTTTGTCAAAGACTAGGTTGCTATATTTGTTGACTGTTTTATCCCTTGAACCTAATCTATTCCACTGATCAACTAATCTATTCATTTTGATAAGTTCTAAACTTTCCTATGGAGAATATAAAAAATGTAAAACAGTATTTCAAGTTTGCAAATCATTTAAACTGAGAAAAAGGTATTAATTTAGAGAAACTAATAAAAAGCTATTCTGTTAGGCAGTGATTGACATATATAGTGAAAATATGTTTCAGTTATAAAGATGGTCTAGTATCCATAAAGTAGTATTGACTTGGTTGCTACCCTCAGGCTTCTTTTTCCTACATATAATTGATTTTAAAGTAGTGTCTGAAAAAAGAAAAATAAAACTTTGTTATGTCTATATGGATTTCTCTAGATATGGTACCATTGTTTTTATTAGAAATACATTTGAAATTAGATTAAAATGTTGCCTGGGTCAAGTTCAACTATTCTATTTCTTAAACATTTCTTAAACTGGAAAATAAACTTTGAAGCTTCCTTTCATTACAGTACAAAAGGGAAAAATGTATGAATATAGATATAAATTATGGACCAAGGAAAGGCAGACTAAAAGTAGTTAATGAAAATGGAACTGAGGTAAAGAAATATTTATATATATATCAGAAAAATGACTTATGAACAATCCATTCTTCTATAATATTCTCCCAAATAGCTGCCAATATTATCAATTACTGATGAATGGGTAATAAACTAAGCTAATTCTTTTCTGCAACATGTTGTATTGGATTTTCCATGAATATTGAAATCCTAAATAACCTAACAGTTCATTTAGTTTTTTATCATAACACACACACACACACACACACACGCAGAAAATATGTCAGAAAAGTTTGTTTTCCAGAGTCATAAAATTACCTAAAAGAAGAGCTTAGGATAGAACTCAAGTTTCATCTTTTGTCATCCCAAGGGTCTTTCTTTTTATGTTCTACACAGTATAGGTTCTCTTGTCTAAATATCTTCATGGTCTTACCAACTTTTGGTAGAAGCAAATTAAAATTTGAGTCCTTTCCTCTGTCATTAATATTCTATGACTTTCAGTAAGTGCCTTTATTGCTCTGATTTGCAGTTCCTTCACTAGTAAAATTAGAATAATTATACTTGCACTATGTCATTGAGTGGTTGTATAGAAAGCTCATAATAAAATTAAATTAATAAAATAGAAATATTGTACAAACTTGGAAATGGCATTATTTCTATGATTTCTACTACTGCTATCACAATTACAAATACTACTATTAGCTAGGATCACAAGTTCTTTCCATTTCTAACAATCTAAAATTTTATGATTCGATGGTTTATCAAGTTGTATTCCATCCTTTCACCCGCTGTGATTTCCCACATTCCTCCCAATTATATCCCTCTCCCTCCTCTGCCCCACAGGTGCTGAGTTTTATGTCATTTGGCTTTGATACCACTTAGGAATGCATTTACTGTCACTTTTTCCTCCTGCTGACCACCCCTGGGCCTGCTGCACACTCATAAGTCACAGCAGTACTGAGTACTCCATGGACATGATTGATGATAGCAGCTACTGTTCTTGATGGATTTTGATCCCCACCAGAAACTTGGCATCCATCATAGACTGAAATATTCAGCTGTTGCTTTTTGATTTAATATCCCATGTCCTCTGGACTACACATTCTATTTAGAAGAGGAACAATTTCATTGTCACTTTAGAGAGATGGCCATAATTTCCATTTCCTTTCAGAATCAGCATGCTAGAAAGTTGCTGTAGAATGAATGTTATATGACCTGGTGGTGAGTGTCATATATTTCCTAATTAAAAGGAGAATCAAATGCCTTTAACTTTTCTGTAAATATTACTATGGTAAACTTCATATATCCTAAGGAACTCATTTTCTATTACATGAATCATTTCACCAAGTCCCTATAAAGTTGAAAATAGCATGTGCCTATGCTATGGTATGATACAGAACATAAGCCAACATCTACTTGCTTATGTAGTTGAGTCATCTAATGTCAGTTTATTTCTGCCCCCAGGCTATCTTTTGCATTGTCAATATACATCAAGTTCCAAATCAAGAAAAATGATGTAGACTCAAGGCCCTGTCATCAGCCCTTTTCTCTTCACCCCATTCACTCTTTTCCCTGATTATTATCTCATCCATTCTCCTAGCTTCAATTGTCAGTTCTTTTCTGATGTTTCCCAAATCATTGTAAGCAGTCTTCCTCACTTTCTTTTTAAGTTTAAGTGGTTCCAATTGCTTGCTTACATTCTTTAGCTGGCTATCCCTTTTAAAATAGAAACCAAACTTTTAAAATTGCACTCATCCTCTACACCATTATGATTTTGTCTCTTTCTAATTTGTTTATTTCAAGAGAGGGTACCACTACCATTCTCTCAGGTGACCAAACCCCAAATCTCAAAATTATCTTTGACTCTACTCCTTCATGTTCTGCCCTGATATTCAATTAATAAGCAAATATATTCAATTATATCATCACAATTTTTTTTTTCTACTCATACTACCATGTTCCCAGGGCAGGGCTCTCTCTCATCCTGGGAAATTATAATAGTATTCTAACTTTTCATAGTGCCTCTTGTTTTTCTCATTTCAACATGTTTTTTTCAAATAGTTGATAAAATAACTTTCCATTTGCACATATGAGCATTGGTTTTTGCAAAACCCTATGGCTAAAGACCTTTAGTATTTCCCTTGTCTCTAATATAAATTGAAAGAACTTGTAAGAACTTTAATGTCTCCAATAATTTATCTTCAATTTAATTTTCCTCACATATTTCTAATTCATCTTTTCCATCCTACATTCTTTATTATAACTTGGAGTGCCTTTTCTACTACTTCATATTTGAGAAAGCTATTAAGCCTTACTTTAGTTAAGGAGAAATGAAATCTTTCCTAATAGTCTAGGAAAATGGGCACAAGTTCTTGAAGAACAGTCCCCCCCGCCTTTTTTGGCCTTATCTTACTCAGTTTTGTGTTATTTTTTTCTACAATTTTTAAACCTCTTTTATTGTTATTTTATTTCCAATGTGTTGCATAAATTAATGTATCTTTTCTAACAATGAAAAAGAAAATTATAACATAAAGAAAAAAAACATTTAAGGCAAGAAGGCACTCAGTGTAAAAGTATAAAGTTCTATGAATTCATTTTCAAAAATTGTCCTCAAATGTTAGAACAAAAGATGAAAGAAGAAATAAAAAAATCCACCAATCACAACCTCAAAAATATTCTATAGTAAAAACTTAGAGAAATATCATGGCCAAATTCTGAAACCCTGGATTAAAAAGAAAATATTATGAACAATAAGAAAAACCAATAAAACATGGTAGGTGGAGTCACAATTAAAATTTTACAAGACCTAGAAGTGGCTACATGAAAATGCTTTGGGTCTTGAAACTTATTTATAAAAGAATAAAAGAAATAGGATTGTGGGAAAAAAATATACTCAGCAATATTAAGCATAATTTTAAAAGGGAAAAATGGATATTTAATGAATTGTCAAACTTTCAGGATTTTTGATATAAAAATACCTGAATTTAATGGAAAATCTGACTTGCACTATCCAAGTTTTATAATACTATATATATATAGTAAACCTTAAGGACTAACTACAAAAAATTCAATAAAGACAAATTGTTTATTTTTTATAAATGAGATTGTAAATTGTATGACTAAAATGTATGGCATTAGTAATTGGGTAGGTCAAAAGAAGGATTGGAATACAGTTGCATGTGGTATGATTCTGAAAAGCAAATCTACGTAGGAAAAGATAAACGCAGTAATTGTGTATCATTCCAGGAACCCTTCTCTTATTGGAAATGGGTAAAAAAGGAATAATAAATTTATATGTAGAGTGGAATAAAATTTTAAAGAAATAATAGAGTGAGGTAATAGGTTAAAGAATGGGTCATATTAGGGTGTGTACATAAATGGGAATGGAACAAAGAAGGATCTCTCTCTCTCTGTATATCTATATTTATATTTATATCTATATCTTATCTATATTTATATATTTGGAAAGTTATAAAACTCTTCTAAATTCAAATAGAAATAAGTGCTCTGGGATCCTGTCACTTAATCTTTGCTTCAAGCTATTTTCAAAAACTATAATTAGTTTTGCATTATTAGATGGAGTTTTTTTCACTGAAAGTACCCTGAACAAATGAAAATACCAATGTGATCTTAAATCAATGTAAATTTTAATTAAATTTAAAACAATACAATTTAAAGTTATATGGTTAAAATTCCTTTGAAATTTAAGTTGCCCTTTTAAAATTCAATAAATTTTATTTGGTAAAATTTAATAATATAGATTGAAATAAATTGAAACCCCTTTTATTTCTTTTTAATTTTTTTTTGTTGTTGTTGGGGAGCAGAGCCAAGGTGGTGAAGAGGACACATTTTTTTTCTGACTTTCTCCCATGACCCTCAGATTAATTAGAAATTCCAGCCTCTGCATTAATGCTGTACTGGCAGAATCCACAAATATTAGGAGTGCAACAAATTACCAAAAGAAGATAATTTCGAAGCTCTATAGAAAAGACCTGTTTCAATCAGACACAGAGGGAGGTGAGCCAAGTGCAAGCAGTCCAATCACAGATGCAGAGTATAGGGCAGCACAGACCCAGGGTGGTGGGCACTCCATGGACTGAAGAATCTACAGGAAGAAATCTACAGCAGTGTTGGCTACTTTCCCTTGAATGCAATCCAGTATATTAGCAGAGAAGTTATAGAACTTCCAACACAAATACTAAAGATAAATAGAGAACCTCGAAATGCCAGAATTCCAGGAAACCTGACAAGGTCCACCCAGTACCTGAAGTCAGTCAGTGCAGCCACTGTCACTTAGAGAGGAAGCTTGGACAATGTCCCTTGCACTAAAAGCAGATCTCAACTTAAAAAAAAATTAGTAAAAAAATCAAAAATAACTCTGATCACAAATAGTTTTTATAGTGAAAGAAAAAAAAAAAAAACAGATTTCAAACCCTGAGGAGATTAAAGGCAGATTGTCTTCAGATGAAGCCTCAAAAGGTGATATAAATTGGTCCCCATCACAACTCCTAGAAGAAATTATAAAAGATCTTAAATGAGCTGAAAGAAAAATGGGGAAAGAAAATTAGAACTTAACAAGAGGGTTTGGAAAACAAAACACAGAAATTATCTGAGGAAGTTTCATTACAAAATAGACTTAGTGAAATGAAAGCATATAACTCGTTAAACAATAGAGTTGACAAAATAAAAAAAGGAAACAACTCCCTTAAAAACAGAATTTGTGAAATGGAAAAAGAAAACAACCCTTTTTCACATATGCAAAAATATTTGTGGCAACCCTTTTTGTAGTGGCAAGAAACTGAATGGATGCCTATCAATTAGAGAATGGCTGAATAAATTATGGTAAAGGAATGTTATGGAATATTATTGTTCTATAAGAAATGATTAGCAGGATAATTTCAGTGAGGTTTGGAGAGATTTACATGAACTGATGCTAAGTGAAATGAGCAGAAATGGAGATCATTATACATGGCAACAACAAGACTATATACAATGATCAAATCTGATGCATATGGCTCTTCAACAATGAGATGATTCAAAGCAATTCTAATTGTTCACTGATGAAGAGAGCCGTCTACACAAACAGAGAGTACTGTGGGAACTGAGTATGAACCACAGCATAGCATTCTCACTCTTTCTGTTGTTGTTTGCTTGCATTTTATTTTCTTTCTCAGTTTATTTTTCCTTTTTGATTCAATTTTTCTTGTGCAGCAAGATAGTTTTTAAAATATACATACATATATTGGATGTAACATATATTTTAACATATTTAACATGTATTGGACTATCTGACATCTAGAGAGGGGGAGTGGTGTGAAGAAGGGATTATGTGGAACAGAAGGTTTTGCAAGGGTCAGTGTTGAAAATTTATCCATGCATATGTTTTGTAAATAAAAAGCTTTAATAAAAAAATAAATATATAAAAAGGGAAAGAAAAAAACCTCTGAAAAACAGAATTTGTGAAATAGGAGAAGAAAATAACTCCATAAAAAAACAGAATTTGTGAAAAGGAAAAAAAAAACATGTAACAAAAGAACTTATTTAAAAATTCAATTGGACAAATACAAAATAAAAAGCTAAAAAAGGAAATGAAGAAAATAATTCACTAAAAATCAGAACTAAACAAATGGAAACGAATGACTCAATGAGACATCAAAAATCAGTCAAGTAAAATCCAAAAAAATAAAAAAAAATAGAAGAAATTATAAAAAACCTATTTGGAAAATAACTGACCTGGAAAATAGCTCTAGGAGAGACAATCTAAAGATTATCAGATTTTCTGAAAATCATGATGAATAAAAAGAACCTAGGTATCATTTTTTTCAGGAAATCATCAAAGAGAACTGTCCTGAAGTCATAGAATCAGAAGATAAAATAGCCATTGAAAGAATTCACCAGACACCTCCTGAAAGAGACCCAAAATTAAAAGTCCAAGAAATATCATGGCTAAATTTCAGAACTATCAGACCAAGAAAAAAATATTGCAAGCAGCCAGAAAAAAAAAAAATTCAAATGCCTGGGTCACACAATAAGGATTACCCAGGATTTAGCAGCTTCTACCTTAAAGAATTAAAGGACCTGTAATCTAATACTTTGAAAGACAAAAAAAAAAAAAAAAATGGAATGCAGCCAAGAATAAACTATCCTGCTAAGCTGAGCATTTTCTCTCAGGGAAGAAGATGGCCATATAATGAAATAGGTGAATTCTATTTATTTCTAATGAAAACACCAGAGCTGAACAAAACATTTGGCTTCCAAATATAGAACTTAAGAAAAGCATATTAGACACAATGATAAAAGAACTCTTGAGAATTGTATGTCTGTTATGGGTATACAAATACATAAAAATCAGGAGAGACTCTAACATGGGAGGGCTGCTTGAGGCAAGTGATGCTCATAAATAAAATACTGTGTAGGAGAGAAAAGGGAAAAAGGAAAGAGAAACATATAATTTGGGGTAAATAAGATGGCAGAAAATACAAAATAAGTAGTTTTAAGTATTAACAATTAACTCCAATACTATATAAACTATTTGAAAAAAAATAAGGAAAGAAAGACTTTTACCAAATTCCATTTATGACACAGATATGGTGCTGACAGCTAAACCAAGTAGGGTGAAAACTGAGAAAGAATATTATAGATCAATTTCCCTAATAAATTGCAAAAATCTTAAATAAAATATTAGCAAAGAGATTACAGAAAGTCATTCCCTGAGTAATACACCATTACCAAGTAAGAGTTATACCAGTAATCTAGGGCTGGTTCAATATTAGGGAAACTATTAGCATAATTGACTATATCAGTAACAAAACTAACAAAAACCATATGATTATTTCAATAGATACAGAAAAAGAATTTGATTAAATCCAATACCCATTCCTATTAAAAATATTAGAAAATATAGGAGTAAATGGAATTTTCCTTAAAATAGTCAATAGCATTTATTTAAAACTATCAGTAAGCTTCATATATAATGGGGATAAACTGGAACCATTCCCAATAAGATCTGAAGTGAAACAAGGTTGCTCACTATCACCATAACTATTCAATGTTGCATTAGCTTTGGCCAGAAGAAAAGAAAAAGAAATTAAAATAATGAGAATAAGTAATGAGGAAACCATATTATCACTCATAGCAGATGATCTGACGATATACTTAGACAAGAATCAACTAAAAAACTATTAGAAATAATCCACAATTTTAGCAAAGTTGCAGGATAAAAAAATGAATCGACAAATCATCAGTATTTGGATCAGATTTATCTATCTAGATTAGATAGATAATAACATCCAACAGCAAGAGATACAAAGAGAAATTCCATTTAAAATTACAGTTGCTATTATGAAATATTTAGTCATCAAATTGCCAAGGAAAAGTCAGGAACAAAATTACAAAACACTTCCCACACACATAAAGTCATATCTAAACAAACAGAAAAATATCAACTGCTCTTGGATATGTTGAGCCAATATAATAAAGCTGACAATACCACCTAAACTAATCTATTTATTTATTGCTATACCAATCACACTCCCAACAAACTATTTTACAAACCTAGAAAAAATAACAACAAAATTCATCTGGAAGAACAAAAGGTTAAGAATTTCAAGGAAATTAATGAAAAAAATACAAATGAAGGTGGCCTAGGTGTACCAGATCTAAAACTATATTTTAAAACAGAAATCATCAAAACTATTTGGTACTTGTTAAGAAATAGAATAGTTGGTCAGTGGAATAGGTTAGGTTCACAGGACAAAATAGTCAATAACTATAGCAATCTAGTGTTTGACAAACCCAAAGATTCCAGCTTTTGGGATAAGAACTCACTATTTGACAAAAACTGCTGGGAAAATTGGACACTAGTATGGCAGAAACTAGGGATTGATCCATACCTAACACCATATACCAAAATAATGTTGAAATGGGTTCATGATCTAGATATAAAGAATGACATTATAAACAAATTAGAAGAACATAGGATAGTTTACTTCTCAAATCTTTGGAGGAGGCAGGAACTTGTGACAAAATAAGAACTAGAGATCATTATTGATCACAAAATAGATAATTTTGATTGTCTTAAGTTAAAAAGTTTTTGTACAAACAAAAGTAATGCAGACAAGATGAGAAGGGAAGCATTGACTTGGGAAAACATTTTTACATTCAAAGGTTCTGATAAAGGCCTCATTACCAAAATATATAGAGAATTGATTCAAATTTATAAGAATTCAAGCAATTCTCCAATTGATAATTGGTCAAAGAATATGAATAGCAATTTTCAGATGAAGAAATTGGAACTATTTCTAGTCATATGAAAAAGTGCTCTAAATCACTATTTATCAGAGAAATGCAAATTAAGACAACTCTGAGATACCACTATACATCTCAGATTGGCTAAGATGACAGGAAAAAATAATGGTGATTGTTGGAGGGGATGTGGGAAAAATGGGACACTAATATATTATTGGTAGAATTTTAAATGGATCCAACCATCCTAGAGAGCAATTTGGAACTATGCTCAAAAAGTTATCAGTCTGTATCTACCCTTTGATCTAACAATGTTTGTACTGGGTTTATATTCCAAAGTGATCTTAAGGGAGGGTAAGGGACCCACATGTGCAAAAATGTTTCTGGCAGCTCTTTTTGTAGTGGCAAGAAACTGGAAAGTGAATGGATGTCCATCAGTTCGAGAATGGCTGAATAAATTATTGTATATGAATGTTATGGAATATTATTTTTCTGTAAGAAATGAACAACAGGAAGAATTCAGGAAGGCCTGGAGAGACTTACATGAACTGATGCTAAGTGAAATGAGCAGAACCAGGAGATCATTTTACATGGCAACAACAAGATTATATAATGACCAATTCTGATAGACATGGCTCTCTTCAGCAATAAGATGATTCAAACCAGTTCCAATTGTTCATTGAAGAAGAAAGCCATCTATACCCAGAGAGAGGACTGTGGGAACTGAGAGTGGTTAACAACATAGCATTTTCACTCTTTTGTTGTTATTTGCTTGCATTTTATTTTGCTTCTTTTTTTTTCTTGTGTGGCACGATAATTGTATAAATATATATATTGAATTTAACATATATTTCTACCATGTTTAACATATATTATTTGTCATCTAAGGGAGGGCATGGAGGAAGAGGGGAAATTGGAACTCAGGATTTTGCATGGGCTAATGTTGAAGAATTATCCCTGCATATGTTTTGAAAAATAAAAAGCTTTAATAAAAAAAAAAAATCTTTTTTGATATTTCTGTTTTTTCATCTCCATACTGTCTCATGTATGCTTCCTCTTCCCCATACCAGTATTTACCATCCTACATGGTAAATGTTTGTTAGAGAAGTTTTAAAAGTCTGATCAAAACACTGAAAAATCTGAAAATATTAACAATATATAATAGCAGTGGATCTCCTATCTCTATGGAGGAGTAGCTTGAAATTATCTTGTCATATTTCTTCATTTGAGTCCCATTTGACGTTTATGATTTTATTGTATTCACTTTGGACTTTTTGGTGTGTCATTTTTTTATTTTAAATAGTTGTAGTTAATGTGTTCACAGTATTCTCAGTTTGTTTACTTCACTGTAAGTCAGGTTTTGAAATTTTTACTGACTTGTCTGCATTTGTTACAGACATTTTAGCACTGAAATATTTCATTAAATTCATGGATCATAATTTATATAGCTATTTCCCAATTGATAGATAAGGTACTTTGTTTCCAATTCTAAGCTATCACAAATAGTTCTACTTGAAACATTTCAGAATAGGTAAAACTTTTTTTAAATCATTGTTTTTATTGGAGTACAAGTACCATAATAGAATCTTGAGTTCCAAAAATATGGACATTTTAATCATATCACTTGCATAAGTCCAAAATGGTTTCCAGAGTCTTCAGGGTACTCTGTTTTTATCAAGTAGTACTTTGTTTTGCCCTATATCTAGTTTGCCATGAATCTGTTAACTAGTTTGGAGGCCATATTTTCTTCTACTGTTACTATTTTTCCTATATGTTCAAGATCTTTGAATTTTCTTCTTCCTGAAATCTTTGATACATTCTTTCCTCCCCCTGCTTTAATTTATTTATTCATTTCTTGACTCTCTCTACTCTGGCTGATTTTCTTGAAGGTTTGATCTCAAAGCATCTCAGGCTCCTCCCTTGTAGTCAATTCATTATTCAATGGTTTACTTGTCTTCTCCAACTGGCTTTTGGGTGGTGAGAATTGATCCCAGCTGTATACTGTGCTCTCCTCTCAGACTTTGTAAAGTACTGAACATACCTTGATAAGAACAATATTGTGCCCTTGTGTGTCTGTCCCATTTCCTATGTTCTTCAGTTTTCTGGTCTCATATCACCAGATTCTGGTTTTTTTTTGTTGTTTTTGTTTTTGTTTTTGTTTTTTTAATAAAGCCAATTTGGACCTTTGCAGAATTGAAGCTTTCAAGTTTCAGCCCCTGATCTTCTTTTGTTCTTGAGGGGATGTGGATAATCTCAACTGTTTAACTTATACAACTTGGAGTTAGATACATTTTAACATTAGAAAGGGGACAGGAGGAATTCTCTGTAAGACAAAGTCATACATCTGGTCCTACTAGTGCAACTTCACTACTGTTAGCAAAGAAGGTGGGAAATGGTGGTAAGGAATTTCAGGGTCAGTGAACATCAGTTTCTGTATTTGGATGAATTGTATTTTTTTTTTCTTATTTTGGATTTTGGATTTTAGGTCCTAAAAAGATTTTGGTGTTTTATTTTTTATGCTTAATTTCTGTTTAAGAGAGGAATGAGAAGTCAGGGATATAAGAGATAATGTCTAATCTATCTTTTATTTCTTCAAATAGAAGAGGTTAAATCAAAACTATATCAAGATTTCAAGAGGAGAACAATTTCATGTGCATAATTATTCTTTTTGTCTAAAAACACGTCAATCCTCCAATAACTCTGAAGAAAATTTTATGAATCATTTTTCTCCCAACATACAGTTAGGTGACCCAGTGATTAGAAGATTTAACTTTGGAGTCAGGAATTCCTGAACATAAATTCTACCCCAGGCACTTAGCAGCTATGTGATACTGAACAAATCAAAGAAGATAATAAATGTAAAACTTTTCTTTTTCAATTTTTATTTTTGGAGGAGTGTTAAACTTACAAGGTGCCATATAAATACAATCTTGTAAAATCCTCATTTCCTAATGGCCATCCTGTTATGCTACAGTCTCCTTGAAATGTTATATCTCTTCAAAAAGTTATCAAACTGTGCAGCAGTTTGCAGCAGATTCAGCAGTGTTACTACTGGGCTTATATCCCAAGGATATACTAAAGAAGGGAAAGGGACCTGTATGTGCCAAAATGTTTGTGGCAACCCTGTTTGTGGCTAGAAACTGGAAAATGAATGGATGCCCATCAATTGGAGAATGGCTGAATGAATTGTGGCATATGAATGTTATGGAATATTATTGTTTTGTAAGAAATGACCAGCAGGATGAATACAGAGAGGCTTGAAGAGACTGACATTGTAATGCCGGAGAAACTGAGGCAGGAGAGAGATTAGAGAGCTTTTTAATATTTTATTAATTGGAGAGTATAATTGACTGGACAGGTCTCTCATCTCAAATTATCCAGTCAGACAGAGATAAAGATGTACTGGGACCAAGGAATCCATGTTTGTCCCAGGACTGGAGGAGACTGTCATCTCAAAGAATCCAGCATGCTTCATCCAGCACCCAGCCTCCAGCAATGAATAGGAGAAACCCAACTTCTTAAATACCTTTTAGAAACAAAGAAGGGTAAGAAGCGCAAACTTCTGTCAGGATGGGGGGAGACCATAAATCCTAAGAACTCAGAAACAGGATGTCTGACAGGAATAAGATATAAATTCTTGAGGACAGGGAAGAGTCAGGAGGTCTGCTCTCTTGTTTATCTTGCTAACAATTTATAACCTTAGGGCAAATGGTTCCCAATCTTAATGGACCAGAAGGGGGTTACAAAATAGGAAGACTGAGATAAGAGAAACTCATAGAACAGTTCAGAAGAGACTGTGGCATAACAACATGAACTGATGCTGAGTGAAATGAGCAGAACGAGGAGATCATTATATACTTCAACAATGATACTGTATGAGGATGTATTCTGATGGAAGTGGATATCTTGGACAAACAGAAGATCTAATTCAGTTCTAATTGATCAATGATGGAAAGAATCAGCTACACCCAGAGAAGGAACCCTGAGAAATGAATGTGGACTGCTTGGATTTTTGTTTTTTTCTTCCCAGGTTATTTTTACTTTCTGAATCCAATTCTTCTTGTGAAACAAGAGAACTATATGGATCTGCACACATATATTGTATCTTTAACATTTATAAGACTGCCTGCCATCTAGGAAGGGGATGGAGGGAGGGAAGGGAAAAGTTGGAACATAAGTGTATGCAAGGGACAATGTTGTAAAAATTGTCCATGCATATGTTCTGTCAATAAAAAGCTATAATTAAAAAATTAAAAAAAAAAAAAGAAATGTTCTACCGCAGTTTTCCTGCATTAGTTTCCCTTAATTATATCTCAATTTCCCTGAGTTAGTATGCACCACCCCCCCTTTTTGCTCATTAGGGCTGAGTTAATTAGGACTGTACTAGCCACTCTAACATTCCAAAAGATGACTCCAGATGTCCTATCTCAGATGTCTAATTGACATCTTTTACCTCTATTTCTTCAGACTTCCTGTCCCTAGTTGGACACCTCCTTATTTTATATATAATTTATAGTTCTCATCCCGAATCTGTCAGAGCTGAATGTATGGTCCATTCCTGAAAATTACTGCTCTTTGCCTCTGACTTTGTTTCTCTTCTCATTGAAGTGCTATAAAAACCTTTGAGTCTCATATTCAATACGGGATACTTTGATAGGAGAAGAGAATCATATCCAGTCAATCAATTAAGCTCTCCAATAAATAAAATATTAAAAACTCTCTAATCTCTATGTTGCCTCAGTTTTTTTGGCATTACAAGCCTACTGCTGATGTCCTATTTCCAACTTGTGTGGATCAGTCAACCTCAATTAAAATCAGAGACTCTCCAGATAAGGAAAAGCAAAAAGGAATTTATTATGATCTGGTGAGAAAGGGCAACTCCCAACATCCCAGTAAAGGAGTGCAAAGTGTAAAGTGCAAACACAGGATTATATAGATCTAACCAGAAGCCCTCACCATACGATTTGACCTTTTCTCCCATTGGCTGGAGAGTTCTAATTTATGCAGATACTAAATAGGGATCCCAGAATACACTTTACCTTATTGGACACTTCAATATAATGAAAAGAGTGAGGGGAAATAGAGGAGGGAAATGTTTATTTATCTAAGATAATCAAACACTTGCAGCTTTTCGCTATAGCTCCACTTATTGAAAAGTCTTAAGTCATAATTAGGGTATAGATCAAGGCCACATCCCTAATGAGAGATCTTCACTTGATTTATCTCATACAAAACTCCATTAGTTTGTTTTTTTGACAGCAGATACACAAAGTTTTACAAAGCTTCTACTGAAACTATTTAATCTTGCTAGAACCTGATATAACTTGTCCCTTTAAGAACCTAAATTCGATTCTATATTAAAGAATCAGAAACAAAATGTAATGTTGTCTTCCATGTAAGAACATTTTATTGCTTCTTTACTTTCAGTAAGACATTAATAAAGAATTTGTTCTAGCCTTTCTTGTCCAGTCTTCTGTGCTTTTCCTTTCTACTTTTATAACCATAAACTTAGTCCAAGACTTTTTCATCACATAACAGTTTTAACATGAGGTTTACAGTATTTATCTCATAATTTATGTTTTTTTTGTGGCTTTGTTATTTTTTGTTCTTATTTATCTTACAAACTATTGCTAACTTTTAAAATCTTCATTAAATTATTGACATCATACCACTCTGTTCAAAAATTCATAATGATCTCTACTTTCTTATCATATAAAGAAAGCCCATGTCCTTGAATAAAAATCTAAGGCCTACCAAACTTGGCAATGAGAAATACTAAAAAATCCAGAGTATTGCAAGCTTTGAGGTAACATAGAATAGTGAGTGCCACTGACCAAGAGGTTTTAAGAATTCAGAGAATAAGGAAGGTTAAAATTCCACAGAATAATTAAGTGATCAACAGAAATCTTGAGCAAACAAGAAATTGGGGAGCTTAGAAGGCACAGATGGACTCAGCCAATTAGAAAGAGACTTGTGGTTTTGAAAAAAAAACACAAACTTAAGATAATATCCTATCCAGCCCAGACTAGTTGGGGGTCAATGACCTCACTACCAATTCACTATTGCACATGCTTAATAGGCTAATTGAGTATTAAACAATACATCCCAGAGGAGGAATATTATGCCATTTTTGAACATGGAATGCTCGATGAGGGAGGGAGAACATGTTTATACATATTTAGGGGAAACATTTAGTGAGTGTTCTAGAAAGACCCTAACCCAGAAGGAACAGAGTAATGTTTTTCCCTGAAGGGAGGGGCTGTGCCAAGCTAACAACTATAAAGCTTTTCTTACTTCTGTGTTCAGAGCTCCCTCTTCCTGAAGAGGAGTAGGGACTGTGTTTGGCAAGACATGAAAACAATTCCTTAAGATTATTTAATATATTTTCCTTGATATCTGATTTTCAACATCAACAGTGTATTTCTAAAAGTACCAACTTTTCCTACACTATTTATTTCTAAGCATCTTCTCTTTACTTTAGCCAAGCTAATTTCCTTAATCTTTCCTGCACATACCATTCTTCTTCTGGCATCTGTGATCAGTCTTCCTTCCTTAGGAAAATCTTTATAGGATTTAATGCATACATGACAAATTTCTTTTCTCTCTTTCTGTCTCTCTCTCTCTTTCTCTCTCCCTCTCTTTTTTTTGAGGTAATTGGGGTTTATGTGACTTGTCAAGGGTCACACAGCTATTAAGTGTTAAGTGTCTGAGATCAAATTTGAACTCAGGTCCTCCTAACTTCAGGGTTAGTGCTCTATCCACTTTGCCATCTAACTGCCCCATGCCAGATTTCTTAAAGGATATAATTAACATAATTGAATTTTTATTGACTCAGTAATTTTGAAGAATGAAAATATAATAAAGTACTGCTCAGTGTTGAGGTTCAAAGGGGAGACAGGAGAGGTAGAGATTACATGACTTTTAAAGGTTTTTCCAGCTCAAGAACCATGATCCTGTGTTCCTGTTTTAGAAGCTAAGTGATTTGCCCTGATCAAAAACATACATACCTTGTAGTATGTTTTTGATCAGGGCAAATCACTTAGCTTCTCTGTTCCTTGGCTTCTCCTGTAAAACAAAGAGAATAACATTCTCATCTATATATTGCTACTATTTTGTAAGAAGCCATACTGTGCTATTTTGAATCTGGGTCCAAATTCTCACTCGTCTACTGAGATATTTGGGAATCATATATAAGTTTTTTGCCCTTCAGTTTTCTCATCTGTAAAATAACATACTTGAACTGGAGGGGTTTGAATATTTCTTTTAACCCCAGAGGCTATAATTCTAAGAGTGAATTTTTGTTGTATTCTGCCATATTGTGCAGTGATATAGTGAGGCACTATCAGAGTTTGCAGGGGCCTCTTTACCCCTAAAATAAATGATTTTGAATTGCTATGCTTTTTAAATTATCTAAGGTTCCCCCTTTTTGTTTACTCTATCAGTAACATAACATTTGTCAATCCTTGCTCCTGCTCAGTGTCTACCTTTTATAGTTACATATCTCCTTTTTAAATTAATTGCTTCTAATCTGACGTGGGCTGGAAAAGCTGATAACCAAGCTTGTCAGAATTGTGTTTACTGTAAGAGTAAATAGGCCTGAGAGATCCATCCATGAACTTTGATGAAAGCATTATGTGGCATCAATTTTGGCTTACTTCTGGGCTCTTGGCTACATTCTAAATAGTTAGATAACAGATGTTTGGCATCTAAATAAGCAAGGTACTATAATATTTCTGTCTTTCCCAAGGTGCTAGTCATTTAGTACTTTCTTGACAAATACTTGTTGATTTCTTTCTTGTGACTAGTAAAATAAATTTTAAAAAAGCTGCCTGGGATTAAATTATAGTCTGCAGCTTTGAAAAAATGTAAAATCCTACATTTTCTTTCTGGACTCATACCCAGAATACTGATCTCATTAACCTTGATCTGCATGCTCTGACCAGCTGAAATGATGAGCCAGGTAGGGCAGAAGAAAGCAATTTTCATAGATTCTTCCTACCGCTTCCATATGGAGACAATAAAAAAGATAGAATGTCAATGAGTGTTCCTTGCTGGGATTAAAAAAAAGGCAGGAAACAGTTCGGAAATGAATGCACATAGCTATTGATTTAATGCTCACTGTAACTCTAAATGTTATTGGTAGGTGTGCTTTTGCCATTCACTCTATTTACTGAATTTGTCTAACATCCCAAAATTTATCACAATGGTTAATAGCAGATATTAAAAAAAAAGAAAAAAATTTATTTTTGTTTCTCTACCTGTTGGTGCTGAGATGAATTTTTCCTTCCTCTAACCTATTGTTTGCTTTTACTTACTCACTGATTAGGCCAAGATATTGTTCAGTAAAAAAAAAAAAAAGTTCCCATTGCTACCCAGGGGAAAGAATTTTGAGATATGAGTTTTGGAGTTAACCTTTGTATATTGACAGTCTGGTCAAAGTGACCTGACCTGTATAAGAACAAGCATTAGGGGGAAATATCTGATACCAAAGATAAAGAAAGGATAGACTTCTAAGTCTTGCAGCTGAGATGAATGCAGTTTAAATCACAAACTGGAAAGGAGGTGGGGAACAACTCCTTGAGTGAGAACCCTGGTGGTATATATGCTTTTGTATAATAGTGATTGGAAGTCAGAAATGTGTGCATTGCTGCAGTGTCAGAAATCCAAACACTTGCATTATGTCATATAAGATTTGCTCACCACCTCCAAGAATTGCAAGTATCCAGCCTCACTGTTAGCTAGTCTGAAGGTTACAGGGATCAGCATCCTAAGGGAGTAGGGGAGGGATGAGCCAATACATCTCCATCTATATGCTAATCCCAGCTACAGTTGCATGAAGATATAGTCAAGGACTGCATGTATCCTTTCAGCCATCTTTGGATATTAATCCACAAAATGACCACAAGCTGACTTTACTTTGGAAATGATCTTTATTTTCAATTTTTATTTAAGAACAAAGAAATGATTGAAATATTGAACTTCAGAAAATTATATTTTCCCTTTTCTTTTTTTTTTTACATTTTGGGATTAGAAATTATAGTTCTTAGTTGTAGTAGTGATGAAATAAACATTATAAGCATTATTTCCATGGAGGTATATTATCTTTGTTAATACCCCATCCCCAATTAAAGTGTTATCATAGCTAGCACTTTGTTTAGCAGCAGCAGTGTAGTACAGATCCAGCAAGCTGCAGAAGCTTGATAAGACCTATAAGAAAGAAATAGAGATGACTTAAAAAGGAATTAAACCCTGAGTTCCAGAGTACCCCTTCACTGTTTAACCAACAATGATAGGAGAACAGAATAATTATATTTCCCAAATAACAATAGGTTCAAACATTTCACTGTCAAAAAATTTAAAACAGATAGTATAGCTTAGTGTGTTATCCCATGGTACAGATATCAATTCAAAAAGAAGTCTGCAAAAGCATGGGTGGAAAGTATTAGGGTAAAGTAAAGGAAATCTTTCACAAAATCATAATAGTAAGATACAGAAATGACACATTGAAAATCTAAATGGCAAAAAATCTGGAAAATCATTATGGCTTTTGCAAGGCAAGACAAAAAAAGGAATTTAGAATCATTTAGGTGAAAGCAATGCATGTTAAAGGCTGAACTATTAATAAAATGAAGGTAATTTGACTTTTCAGAAGATACAACATTTATGAAGAAGGGTGGGAAGTGTTTTAAGCCATCCATGTGTGAATTTCAATATGCTCAGTTTTATTATTTCTCTGACAATATTCAGTCAAAATATCCCAGACTAATTCAATATCCTTTCTCTGAGAGTGCTACTAGGTAAGTGGATCATGGGAATGCAAGAAGCATTTATATACTTTGATTTCAGCAAAATTTATGAAGTTTCTTATAATATCAGACATGATAGACAATTGTGAGTTGGGTTAGAGAACATTTAACTGTATTAGAAAATATTTATGTAAGTGAATATCAAGAATATTGATTAAGGAATTGAAGTCAACTCTGGAGGGATCTAAGTATCATAAAGTACTCTCATTTGACAAGTTTTGTTCCAAAATTTTTCTTAATTAGTTGGGTGATAAGAGAGGCTAAATCTTATTAAGTCTTGATAATTTTTGATAATTTTAATAATAACTCTTGATAATTTTACAATTGTATTCATAATAATTATGTTGGATGTTGAAATGATTGTGCAAAATGACATCATTTAGGTAGGACAGTTTGAGAAAGTTTGTGAGATGAACATTTTTTAGATAAGCATTTATTAAAAACTATATGTTAGGAAGTGTGTTAAGCATGGAAAATACAAAAGAAAAGAGAAAGGCAAAAAACACAAGTAGCTGACAATCTAATGGTAGAATCGAATGATTTAGACAGAAGCTACACTAAAGAGTATGTAGAAACTATATTCAAAATCAATTGAAAATAATAAAAAAGGAAACACACTAGCTTTAAAAAGACTCAGGAAAGGCTACTCATAGAAGTTGGAATTTTACACAGAACTTATGCTAGGGAAACAAGTTATAGAGATGAAGAGGGAAAGAATTCTGGGTATGTTAGCCAGTCAGTGAAAATTCCTAAAATCAAGAAATAGATTCATAAAAGGGAAAGCAATGAGCCTAGTTCATTGGATTGCAGTTTATGTGGGAGAGATAAATTGCAAAAAGCCTGAAAAGGATGGAGGTGGTGATTTTCTGAAGGGCTTTGAATGCCAAACAGAGAATTTTATATGTGATCTTGATAGGAACTAATGGATTAATTAGAATTTACTGAATTGGGTGTGTGCTTATGTTTGACAAACTCAGATGTACACATCAATATGATTAAAACAGCTAAGTAGCTAATTGAAGGAGAGACTTGAGGGAGAAAGTCAAACCAATAGGCTGTTGTACTGGCCCAGGCATAAGGTAATGAGGGTCTGTACCAGACTAGTGGAAGTATCAAAGGAGCGAAGAGGGGAGTATTTGAGATATTTTTAAAAGTTTAAATGAACAGGCTTGACAACAGACTGGATATGGGGAGTAATAGGTGATGATAAGTCAAGG
Organism: Sarcophilus harrisii; assembly: GCF_902635505.1. Classification (NCBI taxonomy): domain Eukaryota; kingdom Metazoa; phylum Chordata; class Mammalia; order Dasyuromorphia; family Dasyuridae; genus Sarcophilus; species Sarcophilus harrisii. The sequence continues at coordinate 100,551,507 of NC_045428.1, forward strand.
ATAAGAGCTAGTTTGCTATCCTGAATGATGCAGTTTAATGATGTCCTTGACAGCAATATAGGGAAGTTTGAAAAGGGGAAGGTTTGGGTATGTGTGTAGGGAGATGAATCAAGATAAGGAAAAAAAAAGATAAATTTCTAACTATTAGAAGAGTCTAAAAGTGGAATGCTGTATTTTGTAATGTAGTGAGTCATTCAAGCAAAAGTTGGGAAGAGCTGGGATCAGAAATATTCAAATGTAAAATTCAAGTTTCAGAAAGGGGTTAGAATTTACACCTTCTAAGACTCTTACCCCTTTGGTGTTCTCATGCTATATTATTTTCATCCAATAGCATCAATTAATGAAATCACAAAATTGCTGTTAGATTCAGAATATATGAAAATATGGATCTTAGACAGGTATATGCATGTTTATGTATAAACATACATGGTCTTTTACAAAACTTTTTTTTTTTCAAATTATAAAAACAATCAGAATATTAAGACCTAGGCTGAAATTTTACCCCCTGTCCAACCATTTTGGAGAGTAGTTTGGAACTATGCTCAAAAAGTTATCAAACTGTGCATACCCTTTGACCCAGCAGTGTTACTACTGGGATTATATCCCAAAGAGATTATAAAGAAGGGAAAGGGACCTGTATGTGCACGAATGTTTGTGGCAGCCCTTTTTGTAGTGGCTAGAAACTGGAAACTGAATGGATGTCCATCAGTTGGAGAATGGCTGAATAAATTGTGGTATAAGAAAATTATGGAATATTACTGTTCTGTAAGAAATGACCAACAGGATGATTTCAGAAAGGCCTGGAGAGACTTACACGAACTGATGCTGAGTGAAATGAGCAGGACCAGGAGATCATTATATACTTCAACAACAATACTATATGATGACCAGTTCTGATGGACCAGGCCATCCCTCAGCAACGAGATCAACCAAATCATTTCTAATGGAGCAGTAATGAACTGAGCTAGCTATGCCCAGAAAAATAACTCTGGGAGATGACTAAATACCATTACATTAAATTCCCAATCCCTATATTTATGCACACATGCATCTTTGATTTCCTTCACAAGCTAATTGTACAATAATTCAGAGTCTGATTCTTTTTGTACAGCAAAATAATGTTTTGGTCATGTATACTTATTGTGTATCTAAGTTATATTTTAATATATTTAACATCTACTGCCATCCTGCCATCTAGGGGTTGGGGGTGGGGGGGTAAGAGGTGAAAAATTGGAGCAAGAGGTTTGGCAATAGTTAATGCTGTAAAGTTACCCATGTATAAATCCTGTAAATAAAAGGCTATTAAATAAAAAAAAATAAATTTTACCCCCTGATGAATAATACTTGAGTAATCTTAGACAAAACAATTTAACTTCCCTTGAGCCATTTCTTTCTCTGCAAAAATGAGTAAGTGAACTAGATAGCATAGAAAGTCTGACCTTACATTATGTTAAGCTTATGATATTTTTAGAGGAATATATATATATATATATATATATATTATAGATATTATTTCAAAACAAATATTAAATTTTAATCAGAGATCATCCATTCTGGTCTGCTTTGTCACTAATTAAGATCCAGGACTAGAGTAAGGTATTAACAGCTATATAGGATAGGAATTGACAAACTATGGTTATAAGAATAAATCTAGTATCAATGCCTGTTTTTATGCAGGGTAAGCTATGATTTTATTTTTGATTTTTAAATGTAATAAAAGAAAAGTGTGAAATTGTTTTTAAAAGTTTAAAAAAGAAAAAAAATTCTTATTTCTCAAGCCTACAAAAAAACAAGTTGCAGAAAAGCAGTTGGCCAGGGTTCCCTGACTTCTGTTCTAGGGTTATATGTGTGTGTGTGTATATATATATATATATATATAATTTGTCATTTATAAAAAAAAAAATTAAATATACCTCATTGAGCCCTCCCTTTTTCTTTTGAAAGAAAAACTGAAAAAGCTCTCTCTTTTGGAGTAGTTGAATGAACAGATGGACTGGACACTGGTTCCTACCATGACTAAAAGAGGCATAAGACAGGTCCTACAATACTTACATCAAGGGAGTCCCTGGAATGTTTAAAACCTGTGTGATGCTATACTAAGTATGTAACTCCTGGGTTATATACCTTGACCTGTCAAATGGTAGATAGCTATCTAGTTGGTCAAAGGACAAATAAGACTGCTCAGCGCCATGCTTCTCAAGGTAGGTGACCACCTGGTATAAGACCCTTTCAGAGAATACAGATGGACTTTACTGAACTTCTACCTGTAGGACATTTCAAATATCTGCTGGTTTTATTGAACCATCTGATCTCTCAGGTAAAGGTTTTCCCCTTGTCCAGAGCAACTACCTCAATATTGATAAATCTTTTATTAGAGCAAATATTCTGTAGATATCCAGTAGTGGAGAGGATAGACTCAGATCAGGGAACTCATTTCACAGCTAAGATTCTGAGGGACTTGACCAAAGTATTAGAAATCACTTGGGATTTTCAAAGCCCCTGGTATCCTCTATCCTCTGGCAAGGTTGAATGGAAGAATGAAGAAATCAAAAGACAATTAACTAAATTGGTGATGGAAACTCACTTATCATGGACTAAATGTTTGCCTCTGGCTTTAATAAAATCAAAACCAAACCCTGATGGGATATTGAGTTATCACACTATGAGCTATTTTATGGCCATCTCTTCCTCACTCCTACTCTTCCCTCCCAGAAAACCTGGGATTCTCTATTTAATCCCAAAGATTTATTCCTAAGAAGACTTTAATAATTAATAATTTAAGGCCTTAATAATTCACCTACAAAAACTATAGCAGAAAGGATTAATTGCCCAAACTCCCCCTTTGGGCTTTATATACATATTCCAAATTGGAGATTGGGTATATATAAAAATATCGAAAGAAGAAAAATTAATCCTGGGCTGAGATGGCCCCTTTCAGGTTTTATTGATTTCTTCCACAGCATTCGCAACCAGGAAGGTGGGTGTATTCACCACAGTCATGTAAAAGGACCTGATCCCCTGTTGAAGTCCAAGTGGACATCTGAGGCATGAGGTAATCTGAAATTACATCTTTGGCAAAGACATCATACTGGACAGCCACCTGACTCATGAGGAATAGTGGTTGGAAATTCCGGGGGGTGTGGGGTGGTCGTTCAATCATTGTAGCTCTCACTTTGCTGATTTTCTTTGTGTTTACCCTCTTTATTTGTGAAGAGGTCATATCCTTTTCTGAGGAAACCCTCCTACATTTTCTCCAGAAGTTTAATTCCAGTGCCACACTATGGGGGTTTCTCTAGCCTTTGTACTGTTCCTTATACCTTTTGCCTGACCAACCCTTGGTTGTCCCAACAAAATACTATTGAATTGTTGATAGAAATCATAGCCTTGACCTTTAACCTTTCTCTAACTTTTGGATTTGTGGAGGGCCTTAATGGTTGAGTCAGTGGCCCTGAGTGTCAATTCTGCTAAGTCCACCCTGGGTCCTCAGCCACAGATCTGCAGTATATAATGGAATTGGATTGTGGTCGAAGCAAGAGGAACATCCTTGGTCATTAGCAATTCAGCAGAATGAAGTTTACTCTCTGAATCACACTGGATGAGTTACAGAATTAAGAGTAAGTGAATGTGAGTTAACTTTTACTTGAAGACCCCAGTGTGAAGATGAAGGACTCCCTAATGGTGTTACTGACTGTATTGGATATGTTGGGAAGTAAAGTTTGGAGGAAATTACATGTCAGAATGGCCAAAAGGTGCCTTGCAAACATATGGAATTCTATCAATCAAACACCAACCAAAGTTGCTAAATTAAGGATGTACAAATTGAAGATTGTGTTGAGGGTGGCAATGGGGATAACCTGTGGTATTGCATAAATAAGGGGAGGTTTTCATGGATAATCTATTTGTCATTGAATATTCAGTATAGTATATGATTTAAAAGTTTCATGCAAATGAGAGTGGTGATACACACAAGTAATCCTTGATAATTGAAAAATAAAAAGCTGATTAATCAATTGAGCTCAAGATTTGCAATAACCTGGAACAAAAAAACCAATAACAACAACAAACCTAAATTAAGATGGAAATAGGAAACTAAAAAAAAGAAATGAAAAATGTTCAAAGATTTTTGGAGCATCAATAAGAAGACTGATTATTGGACAACTGGTAAAGATACAAGACAAACAAAACACTTATATTATAATTGTATCTGGAAGGAGGAACTGTAGTTATGGTGGTGTAACTCCACTTTTATGGAAGGAGGACCACTAGGCCCTGATGACTTACAATGTTACTTGAGAGTTTATGGGGAAAGGTTGTTCCACGAAGAAGGTCCAGTTCTAAAGGGTCATTATTGCATATGAGGACTAACAGCCTATGTGTATCTCCTGGTACACTGGACAGGAAGTAGTTATATCAGTCTGATTATTCCCAAGTCCTTTTTTTCTTCCTGATTCAGGAAAGAGACATTTGAATGTTCAATTGTATGATAACTTGGAGAGGGAAAAGCTAAGTCTGGACATCATTATACAAGCTGGGAATGCTAATGACTGGGAGATATTTGGCCACCTGAAAGAACTGTCCAAACATATGGTCCTGCAACTTGGATCCAAGATGGGAACTGGGGCTACAGAATCTTATTTGCATGTTGAACAGGATAATTAAACTGCAAGCAGAAGTGGATATTATAACTAACCAAATGGCCAGAACACTAGATCTTTTAGATGACTGAGTCACCCAAACTAGAGAAGCAATTTTATAACACAGACTAGTATTGGGCTACTTATTAGCTGAGGAGGGAGGAGTATGCAAGAAACAGATGATATCAAAATTGATGATAATGGACAAATAGTAAAAGAAATTAGATACTACTGCCACATGTCCCATTACAAACCTGAAACTCTCTCTTTAATGCCCCATTGGGTCCTGGTTTAGTGAGAGTTAGTGGAAACAGATTTTCTAGTTCCATTTGGTATCCTTGAGTAGAATCATTTTACTACCTATCTGCTTACTCTGGTTAATTCAGTTAATGTTCTGAGTAGTTCAAAATAGTCTTAACAAGATGGTGACTATTACTTCCAATCAAAGAAGGACAAGGGTGGATCCTTTTCCATACTATGGGACAAGAGAATTCTAAGGGTGACAGTCAGAGAGACCAACAGTGTGAATTCATTTTATGGGGAAATATGAAGAAATCACATCAAAATAAAAAAGGAGGGACTAAATGGGGGAAAAATGATATATGCCCCAGGTGGTATAACATCTAACTTTCTAAAGGAGACATGTTCTTTCAATATATGGGCTGGATAGATAAGGGCTGAGTCAACTTGTTTTGTACCTTCGCAGAATGGTTCTATCTACCCATATCCTTGGAATTATTTGTCAGTGAGGTAAAGCAGGAGAAAATAGTAACCTGATTCCATAGCTTGGTTAGTTTATAGTTTTCCTTTTGAAGAAATATCACTTTACCTTTGATGTGAAATCTATTGTAAAAATTAACTAAATGTTAAAATTAAATGTAATTGAGTATCCCCATACAGGAGACCCCATACATGTATATGGACACTTAAGTGGGGGCTGAAGTCATTATCAGAGAACTTAGACATGCCCTAACCTCAATAAGGGAATACAGAAACTTGGGGGAAGGGTGAAATGTAGCATCCTTACCTTTAGGAAGTGAGGCCAGGAAAGAAATATTACAAGTCAGTATATATAATTTATATTTATGCTATCTGGTGGACAAAATGTTATTTTTGACAGAACAAACTCTTCTCATTTTTGTAATATTTTATACTTATTTATCCATGAAATCTTTCATCTGAAAATAATTTTACCCCTATATCTTAGTGGAAATCAAAGTGATATCTCTGTTTGAATAGATTTATTAATGCTTCTATTGCTTTTTATTCAAACAATTGACACATTTGATTAGAAAGAAAAAATTCCATGACACTATTAATTTTAATATTTTTCCATCTCCCTGATTCTCACCTTTTCTCTACACAAAACCATTTCTATTTTAAGTTTTCTTAAACTTTGCTGGCAAAATACCTATGTGTCATGTTTCATTTTGTTTTATAGAAATTTATATAAGTGTCTTAAGTGTCTTGATGGTTTATGAGCTTTTCATGGATAATCTATTTGTCACTGAATATTCAGTATAGTATATGATTTAAAAGTTTCATGCAAATGAGAGTGGTGATACACACAAGTAATCCTTGATAATTGAAAAATAAAAAGCTGATTAATCACTTGAGCTCAAGAGTTCTGAGATTATCATTCAACTAAAATCAAGAGTGTATCTGCTTAGGTCTAGAAACAATATGATCATCTCTTAGAAGGGAAGGACCATAAAGCTGTACAAACAGGAGAGAACTGGACCAAAAACAAACAAACAAACAAAAACCCAAGTAATACTAATGATATCAAGACTATAAGTAACACAGGACAAAATAGTTAATAACTATAGCAATCTAGTGTTTGACCAGCCAAAGACCCCAACTATTTGACAAAAATTACTGGGAAAATTAGAAATTAGTATGGCAGAAACTAGGCATGGATCCACACTTAACACTGTACACCAAGATAAGATCAAAATGGGTCCATGATTTAGGCATAAAGAATGAAATTATAAATTAGAAGAACAAAGGATAGTTTACCTCTCAGACTTGTGGAGGAGGAAGAAATTTGTGACCAAAGAAGAACTAGAGATCATTATTTATCACAAAATAGAAAATTTTGATTATATCAAGTTAAAAAGCTTTTGTACAAACAAAACTAATGCAGACAAGATTAGAAGAGAAGCAATAAACTGGGAAAACATTTTTACAGTTAAAGGTTCTGATAAAGGTCTCGTTTCCAAAATATATAGAGAATTGACTAATTTATAAGAAATGAAGCCATTCTCCAATTGATAAATGGTCAAAGGATATGAACAGACAATTTTCAGCTAACAAAGTTGAAATTATTTCTAATCATATGAAAACATGTTCCAAATCATTATTGATTAGAGAAATGCAAATTAAGATAACTCTGAGATACTACTACATATCTGGCAGATTGGTTAAGATAAGAGGAAACGATAATGAAGAATGTTGGGAAAACTGGGACACTGATGAATTGTTGGTAGAGTTGTGAATGGATCTAACCATTCTGGAGAGCAATTCGGAACTATATTCAAAACGTTATCAAACTGTGCATACCCTTTGATCCAGCAGAGTTACCACTGGGCTAATATGCCAAAGAGATATTAAAGAAGGGAAAGGGATCTGTATGTGCAAAAATGTTTGTGGTAGTCCTTTTCCTAGTGGCTAGAAACTGGAAATTGAATGGATGCCCATCAATTGGAGAATGGCTGAATAAACTGTGTTATATGAACATTATGGAATATTATTGTTCTGTAAGAAATGACCAGCAGGTTGAATACAGAGGTTTGGAGAGACTTACATGAACTGATGCTGAGTGAAATGAGCATAACCAGGAGATCATCATACACTTCAACAACAATACTATATGAGGATCAATTCTGATGGAAGTGGCTATCTTCAACAATGAGAGGGTCCAAATCAATTCCAATTGATTAGTAATCAACAGAACCAGCAACATCTAGCGAAAGAACACTGAGAAATGAGTGTGGACTGCTTGCATTTTTTTTTTCCTCCCAGGTTATTTTTACCTTTCTTAATCTGATTTTTCTTGTGCAACAAGACAACTGTATAAATATGTACACATATATTGTATTTAAGGCATACTTCAACATGTTTAACATGTATGAGACTGCCTGCCATCTAGGGGAGGGGATGGAGGGAAGGAAGGGAAAAGTTGGAACAGAAGTGTTTGCAAGGATTAATGTTGAAAAATTACCTATGCATATGTTCTGTCAATAAAAAAATATCTATCTATCTATATATATATTTATTTAAAAGAGTATGAGTGATATATATACTTAGAACCTTAACGAAATAGAAAGGTATAGTTTCCAAATAATAATAATAATAATAATGATAAAAGTAACAGTGGAATTAAATTCATGTGTCATTTTATATTGATTAGATTTTTTAAAGACTCCATATTTTGAAATACTAATTATCGCTTTTAAATGACTGTAATCTATGTTCCTGGCCAGTTATATTCAAGAGAGGTCAAGGACTAAGCCATCAGTGAGTAATGAGTCCTCAGAACTTTATTACCCCACTGTCGCCCTGAAGTAAATAGCTTTGCTTTTGATTCTGTTTTGATTTTTATCTATTCTTCCTGCTTTTAAGTGAAGGAATATTCAAAATAGCTAGGCTCAGGAAGCCTTAGTATGAGGAGTCCCCAGAAGTCCAAGATCACAAGTTTATGTTAACATTTAGTTGAAGTTAGATGATGAAGAGTGAGGTTCTGATCAATTGGCTTGATACAGCCTAGTAGAAAAGCTGTTATACCTTTGAACTCACTCCTCTTAGGGACCAAAAGAGTATATTAATAACATAACATCCCTATGGAGACAAGAGTTTAATTGCATTTATATTGGTACTATATCTCATCAGTAAATTTATTTTTGTATCAGTTTATCAGCTTAAAACTCATTCATTAAAAATGAAAAAAAAAATTAAAGGTTCAAATTCCAATAGACAAAGATGTAGCAGATACAATTATATAGTAATTACACCCAATGAAGTACAAGTGGACCCTCCCTAATTGTTTTCATTTGGTTCCTGAAAACAGCTTCTAGCTGCAGAAAAATACGCTAATGTAACACATTCTTCACTAGTTTGTCCCTTCTTGACCTAACTCACTTTCTAAGAGGAACCAGGACCTTTATACTCTTGCCCCACCCCAAACCATCCAAGCTTTCTTTGGTGGAGGTAGGGGATTAAACAATGGAGGCTGAAACCATTCGGGACTGGGACTACCAGAAATCCTGGGTCCTTTTGGCTAACACCCATCACTGGGTTCCTGCTGCTGCTAATCCCAAACCTTCACCCCCAGCTCTACCCCACCCTACTCTGCTCCAACTGCTGCTGCGGTTGCTTCTCCTCCTGCTGAATATAGCGGCTCCATCCTCAAAATGTTTGAATACCAAATTAAGCATTTGAAACAAAGGAGTCTAAGGTACCACTATATATCATTATATATCAACAGACTTTTCAGTTTAACTTAACTAACATTTAGAATATCTAATGTGATGAGATTGACTTCCTTTTGGGAAAATGACAAGAAAAAAATGTTGTAAATAACTGCTTTGCTTAAATAACTGCTATGTCTTTGACTCTAGTGCGACAATTACAACTAGAGTCTTCTGCTGAAATTTTTGGGGATATATAGTATTAGTATAGGTGTAAAGGTAATTGAAACATATTTAATTTGAAATATTGCACATGCTGCAGTCCTGTGTTGACAGGTAACTATTATTTATGGGAAGATGATGTATGACTAACTTCTCTTGACAGTCTTTGTGTATATTTCTTTTACCCGGGACAGTTACAATTTAATAGTGCATTAAAAGACCATGTGTTATGTCATTTGTCATGTACTGTTTATATAAACTATGCTATTTCCTGGTTGAGCCCTAATTAATCTACAAAATACCTCATTAACTTTTGAAAATCCTCACTTTATTTTAAGGTTAATTATTAAACTATTGAGCCTTTACTAATAAACTAGAAATATATAAATGTATTTTGCCCAGGCCTTTGTTTTATCAATATAAAGAGCACCTAATAAAATAATGTTAACTCTCCTCCAGAGTAGATGGACATATTTTCAGAAAGTCATCTTGGATACTGAGTTAATTGACTTTCCCAGTCTCTTCATCTCTTCTGTGTGTGTGTGTGTGTGTGTGTGTGTTTGTGTGTGTCTCTGTGTGTGTGTGTGTGTGCGCATCTATGTCTTTGTCTCTCTCTGTCTCTTTCTTTCTCTCTCTCTTTCTCTGTCTCTCTCCTTGTTCCCCCCCCCCCCGCCTCTGTCTCTCTCTCTCTCCCTTTCTTCTCTCTCTCTCTCTCTCCCTCCTCTCTTTCTATCTTTCTCTCTCTTCCTTCTAACACTTACATTTTAAAGTCATATAAGCACACACACAAATGTCTACATCTATAATAATGTGTTCATATCATATTTTATTAGCTTCTTCATTCTTTACCATGCCCCAGAAAGATTTTCATTTTAGAAGTTCAATCTAGCCAAAAAAAAAAAAAAATGCATTTAGAAAGTAGCCTTTAATCCTTTTGTGATCCTTTTAGTCTCTCTGATTGTATGTTTCTTTTCATAATCTCCATTTAAGGAGGGCCCTCAGGCCAAACATGACTCATTCCTTTTCAAGCTTCTCACTAGATTTTTTTCTACCATGTACCTCCTATCCTGCTTTTTAAAAATATTTATCCAACTCCCATTAATCTACATATCCTTCTATACTCTATTTTATCCTATTCCCTCCTCCCTTTCTTTATACACTTTGGAGGATGCTATATCCTTCTCATTGTGTGTATGTGTGTGTGTGTGTGTGTGTATGCACATACACATGCACATATGTGTATATGTGTGTGTATATATTTGTATATTTATGTATGTATGTGTATCTTGTTCTCTCCTTAGCCCATTTCTAGTGTGAATAGGTGCTTTTGTATCATTTCTTCCTCTGCACCTCATTCATATAGCACAGTTAGTATTTTTCTTAGTTGCCTTTTTTTTTTTTAGTTTTGCTATTTAGAATCAGATCATATTCAACTCTGCCTCAGTTTTTCTTTCACATTGCATAATTACTGATGTCAGTCTTAGATATATAGTTTACAGTCCCAAGTATAAAACATAAACAATGTGTCCTTATTGAGTCCCTTGAAATTAATCTTTGATTTTAGTTCTTATATATCAAATTTTCTGTTAAATTCAGATTAGCTTGAGACAAAATACAGAAAATATGAAAGTTTAATGTGTGTCTTGTGTTTCTTTTGGTGTTGTTGCTGTTGTTTTTCCTCATTCAATATTATGTTTAATTTTGCTGGGATGTTTTTAGCTCCAAAAAAAAAATCACTGAGACTTATGACTTTCCTGATCATAATTCATTTTGGTATATTTTCTAGTTTATTTTATAAAAGGTATGTTGGGAGAGCTAGGCCTATTTCTCTCACTTTGCCATATTGAGTCATTTTCCTCTTCCAACCCAAACATATATTTTCATTTATGGATGGTTATTTGGACAGGAATCCTCATTGCCAGAACTTTTAAGTTATATAAATTAAATTCATAATCTCTCAAAACATTTTATTCTAACTCTCTAGACAAGGGAAATAAAAAGAGTTTGATGAAAAATTCATTTTTACTATAGTATAATATGCATAGGGAGAGAAGGCATTTGAGTGTGTCTGTGAGGACATAGATGTATTATGAACTGGGAACATAATTAAATTGGAATAAGATTGGCTGGACAGCATTTTGTAAATTACACACCACTATCCCCCTCTGAAATGAAAGCCATTTTTTAAACATCAATATTCTTCCAGTGCTGGTGTATGCTTGTGAAATATGGAATACAATAATGTCCAAGGAAAGAAAGAAAGGTTCACTAAACGTGTAATGGAAAAAGAAATGAAGGTAGAGTGGTGCTAATTGGCTTTTGCATATTACTAGTGAAGAATTGCATAAGCACAGTGGTATAAGAGATAGTAGGGCTAAGCTAAGATAAGAAGAGGAAATAAATTAATCAGCTATATAGCAACAATGCTTTTGGATCTTTTACATTCATAAAGACCTGGACAATATATGAAATGGAGGTGTGGATAGATTGTGATTTATACTACCAGTATCCACATCAATATAATTGTTTATTTTTTAACTCTATTCAATTAACTAGTAAAATGATATTGCCCTTTATTATATATGAGATGCTATGACAACCATTGGGGATACAGAGAGAGAGAGAGACAGAGAGAGAGACAGAGACAGAGAGAGAAATAGTTACTACCTTCAAGGAGCTTATATATATATATATATATATATATATATATATATATATATATATATATATATATTTTAAAGAAGTGTTGTCTAATGATTTATATTTTCTAATTTTATGCTTGAATTTTTACCCCTATACAAGAGTTGCTTGTAAGATGAACCATGCTGATTACTCTGCAGGAGAGAATATCATTGGAAAATAATTAATAAAGGAATTACATATTGTGTTTACTAGGTGTAGTAAGCTCTTTCAGTGAACTGAACAGAAGCAAAACATGTGCATGATTATACATTTGTCATATTAGTCTTAGAGGAGTGTGCTGGGGTGAGGAATCAACTTTTTATCATTTTCTCCTAAATTTTTTCCTCATCCACATTTTTATTGCTTCAATATATATTTAGTCATATCTGTATTCTTTCTAACTCTGGGTTCTCTTCCACTTACTTTTCTCCAAGGGACATATCTATTCCTGAGAATGGGAATAGGAGGCTGGGGACATAAACCTAGCTGCTCTCTCCTTGATAAGAAATAATGGACTAAAATTACCTTTATCTTTCCTTGTTCCCCTCCCCAAAAATATTTTTCTCTTCTCTAAAAGGAATAATGTTTAAGTACATGCTACAAACATTATCATTATTCCTTTAATGGGAAAGAAATGTCACAAACTAAAAATCCAAAGGATTGACTTCCTCCCCAACAATTGCCAGCTCTACAAAGACCATCCATACAAAAGGAATAGTAAAATAAACCCATCTATCTAAGCTGTTAATAAACAGAAATAAGAGAAATTATATAGATCAGCACATGCTAGATAATACTAAGCAAAATATCTCCTACAGTGAGAGTGAGATATGTTACTTTAGCCTAGAAGATGGTCCCAGTGTAACTCAAGGAAAAATTCCTAAAAGTCTGATGGGATAAACTAGGAACAGAGACATGATCAACATGGTAGTCTTTCTATTTATTGACTATTTTTCAGTGTCTTTTTTCTCCCTTCATGGACTGCTTTCTGAAGAGAGATTGGAATCCAATCCCACTTTCTCTTTTGTTTTGTTTTTTTTTTTTTTTATTTAATAGCCTTTTATTTGCAGGTTATATGTATGGGTAACTTTACAGCATTAACAATTGCCAAACGTCTTATTTCAATTTTTCACATCTTACCCCCTACCCCCTCCCCCACATGGCAGGATGACCAGTAGATGTTAAATATATTAAAATATAAATTAGATACACAATAAGTATACATAACCAAACCGTTATTTTGCTGTACAAAAAGAATCAGAGTCTGCAATATTGTACAATTAGCTTGTGAAGGAACTCAAAAATGCAGATGGGCATAAATATAGGGATTGGGAATTCAACATAATGGTTTTTAGTCATCTCCCAGAGTTCTTTCTCTGGGCATAGTTGGTTCAGCTCATTACTGCTCCATTGGAAATGATTTGGTTGATTTCGTTGCTGAGGATGGCCAGGTCCATCAGAACTGGTCATCATATAGTATTGTTGTTGAAGTATATAATGATCTCCTGGTCCTGCTCATTTCACTCAGCATCAGTTCGTGTAAGTCTCTCCAGGCCTTTCTGAAATCATCCTGTTGGTCATTTCTTAAAGAACAATAAAAATCCATAATATTCATATACCACCATTTATTCAGCCATTCTCCAACTGATGGGCATCCACTCATTTTCCAGTTTCTAGCCACTACAAAAAGGGCTGCCACAAACATTCGTGCACATCTAGGTCCCTTTCCCTTCTTTATGATCTCTTTGGTATATAAGCCCAGTAGTAACACTGCTGGATCCAAGGGTATGCACAGTTTGATAACTTTTTGAGTATATTTCCAAACTACTCTCCAGAATGGTTGGTTTTGTTCACAACTCCACCAACAATGCATCAATGTCCCAGTTTTCCCACATCCCCTCCAACAATCATCATCATTTTTTCCTGTCATCTTAGCCAATCTGACAGGTGTGTAGTGGTATCTTAGAGCTGTCTTAATTTGCATTTCTCTGATTAATAATGACTTGGAGCATCTTTTCATATGATTAGAAATAGCTTCAATTTCTTCATCTGAGAATTGTCTGTTCATATCCTTTGACCATTTTTCATTTGGAGAATGGCTTGATTTTTTAGAAATTAGAGTTAATTCTCTATATATTTTGGAAATGAGGCCTTTGTCAGAAACTTTGACTATAAAAATATTTTCCCAGTTTATGGCTTCCCTTCTAATCTTGTCTGCATTAGTTTTGTTTGTACAAAAACTTTTCAGTTTGGTATAATTGAAATTTTTATTTTGTGATCAGTAATGATCTCTAGTTTTTCTTTGGTCATAAAGTCCTTCCCCTTCCACAGGTCTGAGAGGTAAACTATCCTGTGTTCCTCTAATTTATTAATAATTTCATTCTTTATGCCTAGGTCATGAACCCATTTTGACCTGTTGTATGGTGGATCAATGCCTAGTTTCTGCCACATTAGTTTCCAATTTTCCCAGCAATTTTTATCAAACAATAAGTTATTATCCCAAAAGCTGGGGTCTTTGGGTTTGTCAAAGACTAGGTTGCTATAGTTGTTGACTGTTTTGTCCCTTGAACCTAACCTATTCCACTGATCAACTAATCTATTCCTTAGCCAATACCAAATAGTTTTGGTAACTGCTGCTCTATAATATAATTTTAGATCTGGTACAGCTAAGCCACCTTCATTTGATTTTTTTTTCATTAATTCCCTTGAAATTCTTGATCTTTTTTTTTTCAATATAGATTTTGTTGTTATTTTTCTAGGCCATTAAAATATTTTAGAGTCTGATTGGTATAGTTACTAAATAAATAATTAGTTTAGGTAATATTCATCTTTATTATATTTGCTCCCTATCAAGAAGCATTTAATATTTTTCCAGTTGGTTAGATCCGACTTAATTTGTGTGAAAAGTGGTGTGTAATTTTGCTCATAAAGTTTCTGATTTTCCCTTGGCAGATAGATTCCTAAATATTTTATCTTATCAGTAGTTACTTTAAATGGAATTTCTCTTTGTAACTCTGACTGTTGGATTTTGTTAATGATATATAAGAATGCTGATGACTTATGTGGGTTTATTTTATAACCAGCAACTTTGCTAAAGTTGTAGATTATCTCTAATAACTTTTTAGTTGAATCTCTGGGGTTCTCTAAATATACCATCATGTCGTCGGCAAAGAGTGATAATTTGGTTTCCTCATTGCCTATTCTTATTCCTTTAATCGCTTTCTCAGCTCTTATTGCCAAAGCTAGCATTTCTAATACAATATTAAATAGTAATGGTGATAGTGGGCAACGTTGTTTCACTCCAGATCTTATTGGGAATGGTTGCAGTTTGTCTTCATTACATATGATGCTTACTGATGGTTTTAAATAGATGCTGCTGATTATTTTAAGGAAAAGTCCATTTATTTCTATACTCTCAAGTGTTTTTAATAGGAATGGATGTTGGATTTTATCAAATGCTTTTTCTGCATCTATTGAGATGATCATATGTTTTTTGTTAATTTGGTTATTAATATGGCCAATCATATTGATAGTTTTCCTAATATTGAACCAGCTCTGCATTCCTGGTATAAATCCTACTTGATCATAGTGTATTATCCTGGGGATGATTTTCTGTAGTATTTTTGCTAATATATCTTATTTAAGATTTTAGCATCAATATTCATTAGGGAGATTGGTCTATAATTTTCTTTCTCTGTTTTCAGCCTACCTGGTTTAGGTATCAGTACCATGTCTGTGTCATAGAAGGAATTTGGTAGGACTCCTTCATTCCCTATTTTATCAAATAATTTATATAACTTTGGGGTCAATTGTTCTTTAAATGTTTGGTAGAATTCACATGTAAATCCATCTGGTCCTGGGGATTTTTTCTTAGGGAGTTGTTTAATTGCCTGTTCTATTTCTTTTTCTGAAATGGGACTATTCAAGCAATTTATTTCCTCCTCTGTTAGTCTGGGAAGTCTATATTTTTGGAGGTAGTTTTCCATTTCAGTTAGGTTATCAAATTTATTGGCATAAAGTTGAGCAAAATAACTCCTTATTATTTCTCTAATTTCCTCTTCATTGGTGGAAACTTCTCCCTTTTCATTTTTAAGACTACTAATTTCATTTTCCTCCCTCCTTTTTCTAATCTGATTTACCAAAGGCTTATCTATTTTATTGGCTTTTTCATGGAACCAACTCTTAGTTTTATTAATTATTTTAATAGTTTTTTCACTTTTAATATTTTTAATTTCTCCTTTTAATTTTAGAATTTCCAATTTAGTATTTGATTGGGGGTTTTTAATTTGGCCTTTTTTTAGTTTTTTTAGTTTGCAAGCCAATTCATTAATCTTTTCTTTCTCTGTTTTATTCAAGTAAGCCTCTAAGGATATAAAATTCCCTCTTATTACCGCTTTGGCTGCATCCCACAAATTTTGGTACGATGTCTCATCATTGTCATTATCTTGAGTGAAATTATTAATTGCATCTATGATTTGCTGCTTCACCCAATCATTCTTTAAGATGAGATTGTTTAGTTTCCAATTACTTTTTGGTCTATTTCCCCCAACTTTTGGTTGAATGTAGTTTTTATTGCATCATGATCTGAAAAGAAAGCATTTACTATTTCTGCTTTCTTGCATTTAATTTTGAGGTCTTTATGTCCTAATATATGGTCAATTTTTGAATAGGTTCCATGAACTGCTGAGAAGAAAGTATATTCCTTTCTATCTCAATTCAATTTTCTCCAAAGAACTAACATACCTATTTTTTCTAATATTCTATTTACTTCTTTAATTTCTTTCTTATTTGTTTTGTGGTTTAAGTTGTCTAATTCTGAGAGTGCAAGGTTGAGATCTCCCTCTATTACAGTTTTGTTGTGTATTTCTTCTTGAAACTCTCTTAACTTCTCCTTTAGGAAGTTGGATGCCATACCACTTGGTGCATATATGTTTAATATTGATATTGCTTCGTTGTTTATGCTACCCTTTAGCAGGATGTAGTTTCCTTCCTTATCTCTTTTAATTAGATCAATTTTTGCTTTTGCTTGATCTGAGATAAGGTTGGCTACCTCTTTTTGACTTCACCTGAAGCATAATAGATTTTGCTCCAGCCTTTTACCTTTACTCTATATGTATCTCCCTGCTTTAAATGTGTTTCTTGTAAACAGCATATTGTAGGGTTCTGACTTTTGATCCAGTCTGCTATCTGCCTCCTCTTTATGGGGGAGTTCATCCCATTCACATTTACGTAGAATTATTAAATCTGTATTTCCTGCCATCCTAATAACCCCAGATTATGCTTTACTTTTTCTTGCCTCCCCCAACCTTCTTTCCCCTTTTTGAACTTATGTACCCCACTTGTATCACAGTGCTTACCCTCTTTAGAATCCCTCCTTGTCCCCTTTGAATCTTTTCCCCTTCCTTCCCTTATTATTCTTTTTCTTTTCCCTTTTCCTCTCCCCCATTTTTAATGAGGCGAGAATTTTCTCTAAAACAAATGTCAATTATTTTTTCTTTGAGCCAACTCTGATGAGAGTAAGGTTCACACAATGTTCCTCCCCCTCTCTAAATTCCCTCAGATATGATAAGTTTCCTTTGTCCCTTCGTGGGATGTGGTTTCCCTCTGTTTATCTCTCCTTCCAACTTATTCTTCCATCATCCCTTTTCCATTTCTACTTCCTTTTTTTATGTTATATCAGTAAAATCAAATTATACATGTATTCTTTTTGTATATCCACAACAGAAATGCAATTCTCAAGAGTTCTTTTTGCCTTTTCTGCATCTCTTGAGTTCTATGGTTGCAGATCAAATTTTTTGTTCAGTTCTGTTTTTTTCCTTAGAAACAAATGGAATTCATTTGTTTCATTAAATGTCCATCTTCTTCCCTGGAAGAATATGCTCAGCTTAGCTGGGTAGTTTATTCTTGGCTGCATTCCAAGTTCTTTTGACTTTTGGAATATCGGATTCCCGGCCCTTCAATCCTTTAATGTGGAGGCAGCCAGATCTTGGGTGATCCTTATTGTGGCACCTCGGTATTTAAATTGTTTTTTTGTTTGTTTTGTTTTGTTTTTGGCTGCTTGTAAAATTTTTTCCTTAATCTGATAGTTCTGAAATTTGGCCACAATATTCCTTGGGGTTTTTATTTTAGGATCTCTTTCAGAAGGTGTTCGATGAATTCTTTTACTGCCTATTTTACCTTCTGATTCTATTACATCTGGGCAGTTCTCTTTGATGATTTCTTGTAAAATAGTATCTAGGCTCTTTTTTTCATCATAATTTTTGGAAAGTCCAATAATCCTCAGATTATCTCTTCTAGATCTATTTTCCAACTCTGTTGTTTTTGCAAGTAGATAATTCATGTTTTTTTCCAATTTGTCAGTTTTTGGTTTTGCTTGACTGGTTTTTGCTGTCTCAATGAATCATTAGTTTCTATTTGTTCAGTTCTAATTTTTAAAGAATTATTTTCTTCATTAGCTTTTTTTACTTCTTTCTGTATATGTCCAATTGAGTTTTTAAATGTATTGTTTTGCTCTGTGGAATTTTTTTCCATTTCACTAATTTTTTTTTTTAGTGAATTATTTCCTTTTTCCAATTCACAGATCCTACTTTCTTGCGAGTTCTTTGTCTTTTCCAATTCACAAATCCTACTTTCTAGTGAACTCTTTTTTTTTTCCAATTGACAATTCTTACTTTCCTGAGATTTTTTTACTTTTTCCAATTCACAAATTTTGTTTCCCTGCACTTCCTGGGAATTTTTTATCTGTTCCAATTCGTATTTCAGGAAGTTGTTGCTCTCTTGTAAGGCTTCTCTTTCCTTTCCCCATTTATCTTCTAACTCTCTTTTGAGACTTTTAATGGTTTCTTCTATGAGAGCATCATATAACAGAGGAGAGGTGACATTCCCCTTTGGGGTATTGTCTGGTACATGTTTGCTGTTAGTCTCTTCAGGTTTGCTGACCTGCTCTTTTTCTGCATAGAAGCTGTCAGTCGTTCTTTTCATCTTTTTATTCGTGTTTTAAAGCCTTTAGGGTATGCCTCCTAGGCAAGGGGGATACCAGCTTCCTCTGCAGAACAGGAAAGATGTAAACCAGTTTTAGGCTCCAAGGTATGGGAGTGTTGTGAGTGAGAGTTTTCCCTTCCCCCAACCAGAGGTGGATTCAGCACTGGCAGAGCTATCAAAGTGCCCAGTTGGGCTGTGTGGGTTAGCGATTGCCCTAGGCTAGAGACTAATGGGTGAAAGTGTCACTGTCCCAGGCCAGAGCCTCTTGTGGGGCTGTGGGTATTAGCAGCTGACTGCAGACCGCCCAGATTCTACCGGAAGTCTGCCCGGAACTCTACCCCAACGTTTCTGCCCGACAAATCGGCCCTGGGAAAGCTCTATGGCTCCAAGCCGAGCTCCCCACTGTGCAGATTAGAGGCTAACCTGAGCTGTGCCCTCCTGCCATGCAGGTTTGCAACTGCCCCAAGATAAAGTCCCATACTGCAGGTTGGGGCTGAGAGCTTGTGCTGCAATCTGTGCTCTCACTTTCGGTTTGAGGCTCTCCCTGTAGTGTAAAGTAATTTCTCTTCCAGTCTGCGCTGATCTCCCCCCCCAGCCCTGGAACAAACCTTTTTTGGCAAGACTGCTGATTTTCTTCGGCTGGTGAGTTGTTACACTTTTTATCTTTATGAATTGTAGCAGTGAAGACTATTTTTGAGGCTCGATATAATATTGATAAGGAGGGTAAGAGAAGAGTTTACAAAGTCGCATGTGCTTTCTCTGCCATCTTGGCTCCGCCCCTCCAATCCCACTTTTTCAGTACTAAGTTTAGACCTTAAGAAAAGTAAGAAGTCTCTTTTCCCATGCTCCCCCCAACTCCAAATCTCAAATACACATGGAATATCAAGTAATAATCATTTTTCAGCAATTAGAAGGGTTTTCTTCAAATTGGCTTGATTTTTGTCATATGAAGATACTTTTTTAACACATGTAATCCAGTTCTGAATCCTTGCTATATACCTACTATTTTTTTTCTTATTAAGGTTTTACATTTATTTTCCTTAAAAATCTTATTTCATTAATTAAATCAATATCAAGTCTTGACATTTTTTACTTTAAACTTGCTTTATTACTTTAAGATCTCTTCACTTTCTTTAGTAATTGTGCTTTGTGTAGTTGCAACTAAACCCTTGGAGAACTTACTTTTTATTATCACTTCCTCTCTTTCTCTCTTTTAAATTTTTGGTTATGTCTATGATAGGTTGTATAGCTAGGTCGTATAGTGGATAGAGTACCCTGCCTGAAGTCAGGAAGACTAACTGGCCTCAGACATTTATTAGGTATATGATTATGGATAGTCACTTAAGCCAGTTGGTTTCAGTTGCTCATCTATAAAATGATGTGGAGAAACAAATGGCAAATCATTCCAGTACCTATGGCAAGAAAACATCAAATAAGGTCACAAAGAGTCAGGTATGACTGAAATAACTGAACAATAACATTACTGTTCTTTATCTATTATAGCTGGTATTTTCAAGGTCTTCCACCATGACAGAAAAACGTCTTTTACCTAGGAAGAAACCTCTCCCTAACTATTAATTATTTATGTGAAAAAATACCCTAATGGCAAACTCTTATGTTATTCTATTCTCCCAATTCAAGTGATACTGAATCTCCCAACTTCCATTAAATCATATGCCCAGCCCTGACTTCCTGTTCTCTCATCTCCATTTACCTCAACCCTACCTCCAATATATTCAATTCTACATCATCCTGCCCTTTCCACTATAATGCATGAAAGACATATTATGCTAGTTAGCAAACTTTTACTTGTTTTCGATATTTTCCTTTCACATTTCTCTCAATCAAATAAATATTGACCATTCATTAATTGCTTAATATGTGCCAGGTTTTGTATGAAGTGCAGGGGATCCAAAAATAGGCAAATGAAACTTCTTGTTCTCAATGAACTTACAATATAAAGGGGATAAGTAACATTCCAAGAAATGTATACAAAACAATTTGTATACAAGATATATATGAAACAATGAAAAGGAAGAACATACTGGAATCAAGAGAAGTTAGTGAAAAAAAAATAGCATTTTAATTAAGGCTTGAAGGAAGCCAGAGAAAATATGGGGGAAAGCTAGAAAAATGCCTGGTTTGTTTGTAGAACAACCAGATGATGAGGGTCTCTGGATTGAAAAGTACTTTTTAGGGTTCAAGATGTTAAGATTGAAAAAGTAAGAAGGGACTAGGTTATGAAAGATCTTTTTTTATGACAAGCAGAATAATTTATGTTTAATCCTGATTGCAACAAGAAACCACTGGAGTTTAGTATACAGAGGGATTATATGATCAGAATTGCATTTTAGAAAAATCCCTTTAATGGCTGAATGGAGAATGAATTGGATTGGGAGAAATTTGGAGAAGAAGACCCTCCAGAAGGAAGCTGGAATAATCCAGACATAAGATGATGAAGGCTTGCAGAACTGGTGATAGTGTCAGACAAGGGAAGAGGATTTAAAAAGATGTTATAAAGATGAAATTGACGTACCTTGACAACAACCTTAAATTTAGTGAAGCAGGAATGCTGAACAATCCAGGCTGACAGAGATACAAAGAAATTCCATTTAAAATAATTGTAGATAATGTGAAATATTTGGAAGTCTATCTGCCAAGACAAAGTCAGAAAGTATATGAACACAATTATAAAACACTTTCTACACAAATAATATTAGATCTAAACAATTGAAATAATATTGTCAAGAAGTCTGGAATTAATCCAGTAATAATATTCTGTCTTTCTATGCTTTACTTACTCCTCCTAATGTATTACTTATTTTCATCATGATGTTCAGTTGCTCAAGTCTTTTGTTCCTTTTCAGTATCTTTTCACTCTCCTCAATTTCCAACTCTACACTTTGGATCCCACACTATCTTCTTATCTGTAAACCCAACTTCTCTTTTTTTACCCTTGTTCATGTTTTGCCAAACTTTACCCATGGTTCATGTTGTAGTAGATCATGACTCCAAATCAATATAACTTATTAGAACATATGTAACTATGATAAATTAGTCTGCTATAAATTTGATGACTAAATTTATATATTTCATACAAATTTATGATATTACCTATGTCCTTACTACATCAAGACTATTCTCTTACTCCTCTATATTTGATTTTCTAGTCAGCTTTCTGCCATAGTTTCTTTAATATTTTCTCTCTTTCTTCTAATATTTCATTGAATCATAATCCTTAACCTATCACCTGAATACCTCTTTTCCTACTTTACCTCCTTTGATCTGTCTTCCCTCATTTTATAACCTCTTGACATCATTTCTCATTGTAAGTAACTGGGGAAGAGATGACTTTTCTTCTCAATTCCTCTTCATTTACTTTTCATTTCATCTTCTTATGACCTCTCCTGCCACTTTATATATTACTTGTTTTTCAGTCATTCAATCACATCTGACTCTTTGAGATCTGTTAAATATCAAATTTCAATACTACCCAAAGTGTTTTCTTGTCAAGAATACTGGACTAATTTCCTTCTCCAGGGAATTAAGGGGGGAAATAAGGTCAAGTGACTTAATCAGGATCACACAACTACTAAGTATCTGAGACTTGATTTGAATATAGGTTTTCCTATCTTCAGGCACAGGGTTCTGTCCAGTGAGTCCCCTAGTTGCCTTCTTAAATAATTTAAATTTCCCCCTATCTACTAGTTCCTTCCCTGATGTCTATCTATAAAGAGATTCCAGGCCCGCTACTATTAAGAGAACCTTACAAAAATCTACCACTCTCACTAGTTGTCATCCTATGCATATCCTCTATTTCTCAATGAAAATGTGATCTATGCTTTGTTCTTTCAGTTTTTCTCCTCCTACTCTCTTCTAACCTGTCTGCAACGTGATCTAATTAGTGAAATGAGTCTTCTTTCTCTGTTATTACCAATGACTTCTGAGTTGATAAATTTGAGGTTACTTTCTAATCTATGATCTAGAGTTCTTTGGAGATGTTGATGAGATGTTCATCATTTGTTCCTCTTGGATACATTCCTTCTAAGTCTCCTTTGTGGATTCATTGTGCTATGTCTACTGAGTATAGAGCAATGGTTATATTATTTATATTGAATTACTAAAAGTAAATAGTGTTCATGAGACTTGCTAACATTATAAAGCTTTTCTCATGTAAAGGACATTCACTTTGGGATATCAACCACTTATTTAAAGATAATATATTTTGTCTTTGTTACTTTGTAACATGAAGTCCCATACTGCCTCTTCTTTTCTTAATTAGCACTTATCCATAATGAATGATCTTTATCCTAAAGTAATCTTTAAATTTATCTCCTCATTGTTTGGAAATCAGAATGTTTTCTCCTGAATCTTATCCAACTGTAGAAATAACCTTCATGCCAAGTGCTTAGTGGGCAGATCTCTTTTGTATTTATATAGAAATAATGTTGAGGGGCAGCTACGTGGTGGAGTGAATAGAGAATCAGCCCGGAAGTCAGGAAGACCCGATCTCAAATTTGGCCTCACACACTTAATTCTTCCTTGCTGTGACCCTAATCATGTCACTTAACCCCAATTGCCTCAGAAAAAAAAATGAAATTCTTTTAACCTATAAACTGCTTATATTGGTCGGATTCTTCTTGATGTCTTCAGATTCTCTTTCCTTTCTTTTTTTTTTTTTCCTCTCCACATTTCTTTTCTTCTTTTTTTCTTACCTTATCTTTCTATTTTATCTTTTCACTCTTTTAAACCTTCAGGAATTTATTCTATTTTATCAAGAGATAGTTTTGCTTCTGATAATTTAAAAAACTTCTGGTGACCCTGTTCTTTTACATCCTATTCAAAGAAGAAAACCAACCTGTATAATTCTTTTATATAACAATTTTGCCTTATTAACAGGAACAAAGATAAAATTTTTCCAATAGCTAGCGTCATTAAGATCTTAGCCTAATAACATTCTCCCAATAGATATTTTAGTGACTTCATAAATTTCCTACAAAGTAAATTTTAGAAAAATCCTATTCTTATGATGCTTCTCATTTTCTCACTCCTTTCTTTAGTAAAAAGAAACCCATTTAAAGAATTTTATTATTATTTTTCTTTCTCTATTCATAATGCCTAATATTCTTTCTTGCTCAAAATAAGCATATGATAAAAATTGAATAGGTTTTTTCCTTCTTTTTTATCTGTTTGTCCAAGCCTCCTCTCTTCTTGAAATCAATTATCTCCATAGTTTTGCATGGTGACATCCTTTCTTTCAAAAGTGAGTTCAAAGCTACCTTCCTCTTTTAAATGTTCTGGGAAAATCTCAGATAAAAGTGATATATTGCTGTCAAATCTCTGTGTCTGTTCCTGTCTCTCTCTGTCTTTCTCTTTTTCAATCTATCCTTTTTACCCAACCTGGAGAAGGAAATGACAAATCACTATCTTTGCCAATAAAAAAGACATAGAGAATATGATACACAGGTCCACAAATAATCACATATGAATAAATGATTAAATGACAAATTCAGTTATCCTGTCTAGCTTATACTATGAATTCACATACATGTATACATGTGCAAATATACAACACATATGTATTATTTATAATATGCATGATATAATGTATATGTATGTATGCATACACATTTGTGTATATGTGTGCATGTGTATATGAGTCTGTGACTGGGTATATATGGAAGAGAGAGAGAGAATTTAAAAAAATAGAAAGATAATATAATTCTTGTTTTTAATGGGATTATAATTAGGGAATAAGATGCATATGTGCCAAATATTTATCATATATGTATTGTGCACATATATAGAATATGTACACACATATCTGTTATGTATTCTGTTTATTACATATAGAAATAATATGAATGTAGTAATATGCATATAATATATACATTCAGTTAACATGTAGTTTGTAATATATGCATTATATGTATCATATATGTATATGTAGTAATATATGGTAATAAAATATAATATATAATATACAAATATATAATATATAATGTATAATATGTAATACATACATTTATGCTCATTTACATGTCCGTGTATATATGCAAATATGTGTATATTCATGTATGTGTGTATATTGTTCAATCAACCATTAAAAACTAAATCTCAAATATAGAATAAGCACAAAAGGCAAAGAAGTAAACTCAGAATGTTAATAACCCACAGGACTGAAAATTTATGGGTCTCAATAATAAAGAACTTCCACACTAATCATTATTCTTGTCACACTTAGCTTCAAATGCATTTAGGACTTACACCTGACATGCCAGTCACTCATGAATTACTTTCCTGTAGTATTCTGTAGTGCATGTTCATATTAAACTTCAATTTGGAACCATAAGAAAATTTCTTAAAAGCATTTTCTAGTTGTATTTAATTTAGTCTTGCAATAAGTGTTGTATTTCAGCCAGAAAAAAAAAGCTTCTAAAATATAAATTGATAAGATCAGATGCTACTATGTGAGGCAATGCCCTATGCTAGCAACTGTCTAATATGAGAGGACAAATCATGCTCCTCTCAATGAATAAGAAAAAATATATAATCAGTCAACTGTGACTGATCACATACCCAATTTTGCTGAATATCTTTATCTTTGGGTAGCTTGTTTTAGTAAATTTTTAATTGTCATTGTTTTCAAAAGAGAAGTTTTTATCTGACCTCCACTGAAGATACTGCTAATTATTTATTTATTTAAATGTGACATTAATTTATTATTTAGGCTTATTGACCCGTACCAAAAAAGTGATGCACATATAAGAATTAATACATATTTTGCTTTCTGAGTGTTTTCAGCCTAAAGCAAATCTGCAAATGAAATTATAGAATGTTTGGAAATAAAACAAACTAAAATAATTTATCAAATACCTATATACTATATGCTAGGATTGGGAGTCCTAATGGATAAGAAATTTACCTTGAAATCAAGAAAACTGACATAAAATATGTGTATCATTGGTCAAGTCATTTAACTTTTTTAAGTATCTTAGATAAATTTGCCCACCAAGTAACATCCAAGACTTTAAATTGCCACTTAGCATAAGGGTAAGTCTTCATCTCAGTCCATTTTCCCAAAGAAATCGGAAAGCAAAGGAAAGGATAAGAAAAATTAGATTGAAAGGTAAATAAGCAAAAAGAAGAGGATAATGGGATGACTTAGAATGAAAACTCCTCGATAGCACCCTTCCTCTTCCCACCATAAAGAATACCACCAAAGGGAAGAGTATGTATATAGTAAGTAAAATATGTAGTAAGGCATGATTGTCAGAACAAGAATTAGATCTCCTGTACTTGGGGTTATGATTGGTATTCTTATTCTAGAAATATTGACCTTGTGAATTCAAATGTCAAGGTTTGTTTTCAATAGTAAATCAAACCCAATTTGGCATAAACGTCATGAGGAGAGTGAAGATAGAATTGATATATGATTGAACAAAGGACTGAGTTCCACAGAGAAGTAAGATGAAGATATGGCAAATTCTGGTTGTTTCAGATAGTAGATCAAATGTTTATCAGTGGTAGGTAGTATGACATATCTAGAGGTTGTGGTTAGAGAAAACAACAACACAAATAACAGATTGTATTGTTAAAGTAAGAGGAGACATATTCAGTTATTTTTTAAAATAAAGATATTTTCTTATGCTTTGAAATAAATCATATTGTTTTTCTTAATTTGAAAAAAAAAGAACATACACATGATTAGAACTATATTGCTGTATAAAAATGTAATCCAATGATGATTTTACCAAGTGGTTCAAAAAAGTGCGTTAATGAGATTTTTGTGTGATTTTCTGATTGAGTTCTTTTGTCCATTGCTTCATTTCTTAATTTTGAAGTCCTATCACTTTTTTCAAAAGAGCAGGTAGATATGAGCAACACAGATTTAGGCATGTCTGGGTGGGTGGGTGTCTGGATGTATCTTGGTGGGTGAGGATGTGTCTGGGTGTCGATAGGTGTGTGTGTGTGTGTGTGTGTATTCTACTTTGCCTTCAAACATTTCTTATTTGGTGCACCTAACCTTCAAAGTTGTTTTGCATTTTCTATCACCAACTCCATGTCGATTATTGAAAATGTTTCTTATTTTTGGCCTACTTGTAAAGCACTGGAAATAAAGAGTACAAGGGAAAAGATCATAAAACTAGATAATACAGAAGGTATCATTATTTTTTCAACATTTTCTCCCTCAAAATCATATTTGGGTGGTTGTTAGCATGTAGAATGTGAGAAACAGTTCACTTGTGATAAGAAAAATACTTTGATAACTTTCTTACTTTTTTTTTTTTTTACAATCAATTACATTCTAAGTTCCATTATTTTTTTTGTTCCCATAATAATGTCTTTCAAAAACAATAAATAAGATGTTGCAGTAGAGTCAGCAATTCATTTGAAGTCCCACTGATATATTGTTGGTGGAATTGTGAACACATCCAGCCATTCTGGAGAGCAATTTGGAACTATGCTCAAAAAGTTATCAAACTGTGCATACCCTTTGATCCAGCATGTTTCTACTGGGCTTATACTCCAAAGAGATACTAAAGAAGGGAAAGGGACCTGTATGTGCCAAAATGTTTGTGGCAGCCCTGTTTGTAGTGGCTAGAAGCTGGAAAATGAATGGATGCCCATCAATTGGAGAATGGTTGAGCAAATTGTGGTATACGAATGTTATGGAATATTATTGTTCTGTAAAAAATGACCAACAGGATGAATACAGAGAGGATTGGGGAGACTTACATGAACTGATGCTGAGTGAAATGAGCAGAACCAGGAGATCATTATATACCTCAACAACGCTACTGTATGAGGATGTATTCTGATGGAAGTGGATTTCTTCAACAAAGAGAAGATCTAACTTAGTTTCAATTGATCAAGGATGGGCAGAAGCAGCTACACCCACAGAAATAACATTAGGAAATGAATGTAAACTGCTTGCATTTTTGTTCTTCTTCCCATGTTATTTATACCTTCTAAATCCAATTCTCCCTGAGCAACAAGAGAACTGTTTGGTTCTGCACACATATATTGTATCCAAGATCTACTGTAACCTATTTAACATGAACAGGACTGCTTGACATCTGGGGGAGGGGATGGAGGGAGGGAGGGGAAAAATCGGAACAGAAGTAAGTGCAAGGGATAATGTTGTAAAAAATTACCCTGGCATGGGTTCTGTCAATAAAAAGTTATTTAAAAAAAGTAGGAGACAATAAATAAATAAATAAAAGTTAGGACATTCCAAAAAACAAAACAAAACAAAACAAAAAAAACAACAAAAAAATTCATCTGAAATCCCAAATTCTAAGCCAAACAACTTTAAAATAATACCCCAAGTCAAATTCTGGAGCAGCAAGAACAACAAAAGGTTGGGCTTGAAACAATTTCTTCAGCATAGGAGCTCTGCAAGAAAATTCTGTTATATTTGGTGCACAGTGCAGCTCTAGCTGTGTCCTAGCAAGACAGCAACAAGCTTTAGAGGCAACTGCAATTGAAGAAGTTCTTGGCTCACAGATGATAAGGGGGTTAAGCAATAGGTCAGAAAGAGATTATAGGGAACTCTGTGCTATCACTGGATGCAGGACCATTTTGCATTGCCCATTCCTATGAAAGAGCAGCACATGGAGCAGCAGGGGATCAGAGGCCCTTGGTCATATTCACTAGGGATCAGAGGTCATGTTCTCATATTCAAAGTAGAAATTATTAAAAAAAACTTTCTATGCAAGGAGAGCAGGAGGCAAAGTTACATTTCCAGAAACAAGTGGAGTAAGAGCACTTGTGCTCATAGGAAAGCAAGGACCATTGTCACAATTATGGAGCAGATAAGAATTTTATAGTCACCAGAGCTCAAGCAGGGAATGCAAAGATCATACTTCTCCTTAAATCATACCACCTTGGAAGAACCAAAAATGGACAGACCCTCTAAGCTCTTCCTTAAAACAAGCTTTGAAATTACCAGCTAAAAAAACCCTGAAACTTAAGACAGTATCCTCTTTAACTCTGGAGCAAAGCCTAATTTAAATATAAGGTAAAAAGTCAAAAATAAACTGGGAAAATGAGAAAAAATTAACTCTGAGCATAAATCTTTACAATAATGAAAAGAAAAATAAAGATATAAACTCAGAAGGCAATGGAGTCATAGCAACTATGTGCAGACCCTAAAAGGATAAATAAAAATAAACACAATCCCCAAAATAATTCCAGAAAAAGGTCAAAAAATTGAAATCAAATAAGAGAAACAGAAAAAAATCAAGAAAATTAATGACAATAATGGAAGAAAATTATGAAAAGCAAGTCAATAGGTTGGTAAAAGAGGCAAAAAACAAAATAATATCTCAAAAAATTAGAAAATAAAAAAGAAGGTACAAAACTCACTAAAGATAAGAGCTTATTAAAAATTAGAAGACTGGCTAAATTGGGAGAGGGAGAAAAGGAGGAAATAAAATAAAATCATAGAAGAAAATACTTAAAAATTAGAATTGAACAAATGGAAGTTAAAGTCTTGAGATATTATTTTGTGATTGCCAGACTAAGATATTAAAATATATTTTTACATGTGAGTTATGTTTTTCCCTAACAAAAAGAGAATTGGTTGTTGAAAAGGGAACCGTCACTTTAAGGTAATGGTAGTAGCTTGATTTGTCTGACACATGTTGCCTTTTTTCTTTCCTTCTGGTTGTCTTACTTTTTCTGGTTGACTGACTTGCTTGGCCCATTTGGCACTTGATCAGCAGTACAAATAACTTGTTATTTCTCCATAGAGGTTTTTCACTGACTAATAACTGAGAGAGATGATCTGAATACAAAACTGATGGTATGGAAGATGCTACCACCCCAGAACTCAAATGATTATTGGTGACACATGATTAGCTGCTGACACTATTGGTGTCAAATACTTCTTTTTTTTTATTTTTTGTGTTTCTTTAACTGATTCTTGAAGACTTAGTCATTTACTTCCATTTGTTCAATTCTAATTTTTAGTGTATTATTTTCTTCAGTTAACTTTTTTAGCTCTTTTTGTAATTGGCCAATTAAATTATTTTGTTCATTGCATTATTTTCCATTTCATAAATTTTGTTTTTCAGTGAATTGTTGTCTTTTTCACATCTCTTTTGTAAGGCATTATATATTTTTTCCATTCCTTCTTGAAATGATCTGATTTCATTTTCCCATTTTTTTTTTCTAACTCTCTTTTAAGATTCTTTATACAATTTTCCAAGTAAGCCTTGTGAAATGGGGAACATCTCATGATTCTCTTTGGGGCTTCATCTTGAGTTGCTTTACCTTTAGAAATCTTACAATTTGAGGTCTGTTCTGTCTCTCAATAAAAGCCGTCTATGATGAGAGTTCTTTTTGCTGTTTTATTCATTTTTTTAAAGCTTAAGGTCTGTTCAATGCAAAGGAGTGACAGTTGATTTAATGTGCTCTGGGACAGTTCTGCTGATTGATTTCCAGTGCTGGGTAATGGTGGATAGGTCTATTGTTCTTCCCGGGGCTCGGTGGTTTACAGTTTGCCTTTTGTAGAAAAACTGCCATACCACCTCCTTGCAACCAGGAAAGAGTAGCCTAAGAGGCTCATAGAAGATGCATGGAAGCTCCCAGGTGCATGGAAGCTGCAACATTCTGACTCCCACCCCAGCTCCTTTCCCCCATCTCCTTGTACTTTGTTCTGGGCTTGGCAGAATGTCTCCCTGCCCGTTTTAAACAGACTGTTCTGAAATACTTCCATGGTATATTCCTCTGGGAATGTGTTATACTCCAAGTATTTGTGGATTCTTTGACTAAACCAGTTTAGAGGCTTAATATGTCATTGGTTTGAGAGAAGGTCAGAGGAGCTCACAGAAAGTCATGTCTGCTCTTTGTCTCTTGCTTCCACCCCTTAATTAACTTTTAAAAAACATAATTATTAATATCTGAAATTAGTGAATTAAAATACATTAAAATATATTTTAAAAAGGTATGTATCAAATGATAATATATAACAGGTACTGAATGGATTGTTGAAGATACATTAAGATGGTCTCTACTATCTAGGATTTTATATTCTGTTGAGAAGAGAAACCATACAAAGGGGAGTTAGAAAGCAGAATAATAGTTATCTGGCAGCATAGTTTGGAAATAACTGGGAAGTAGTATAGCTGTTTAATTCTGGTGAAAGTAAGGTGAAAGCTCTATCTATGCAGAAATCCAGGGGCATAGACTAGAGAAAGCATAATACCTTTTAAAAAGTCCTCCTTGCAAAGGCTAAAACACACTTTACCGCAAACACACAGATCCATGAAAACAATATGGTTCAAACTTCTAGTATAATTGTAATGTGGCATTTATGTAGAAAATAAATGAGCATAAAAGAATAACTCTGATTCCTGGATAGACTTCTACTTGCTGAGATTATACATCCATGGTAGAGGAAGAGGCTAGCTGTCACCTTGCAAGATCTCTAGACCATGCAATGCTTTTGAAGTTTCCAAATGGCCTTTGTACATCTCAAGTTTCTTGCTCAGTCATCTCCCATTTTCAGTGGCTAACTCTCTTACATTTGATGGATTCTATTACTGATTTTATTTTCTTGTTTGATCCCTGATAAGACATTGAGATTTCCTGAGTTCACTGGGCTGCTTATAGTTTGAGGAGAATGGTCCTTTATTCAAGTTATTTCTTCTAAGTTACCTGACTGGAGTTCCTTCAGCACTAGATAGAATTTCTGCTACATTTCATAATGTTGAACTTTTCACTGTTTAAAGTTGCAAATGTGTTTAATTCTTTCAGCTAAGTTTAAGGTTTTTGCTGTGCTATAGACTCTTCTTTATCCAGGAATTAAGTAAGCACTTTCTTCCAATAAAATTAAATACCCAGTCACACTCAGTTTATATTTTTAATCAATTGACTCAATTTAGTGATCTGAGCCTACTTTGATTATATTATTTGGAATGTGTATGCAGGAACAGCAACTCTTATTTTAAGCTTGAAGTTGATTTTTAAAAATATAACCTTGTAAAAGACATTCAAATCCATTTGTCTTGACCTTTATATCTGTGAAGTGAGTTACTGATTCCACTGAGATATAAGAAAACAAGAGGTTCTCAACTTTCATACTCTCATAATCTGGCAACAGAACCAATTAGAACAGCTAATTGTTAGGATCTCATATTTTTTATGTTCCTAAAAATCTTCAAAGAAAGATATTCCATATGTATACACACACAGATACATATACATACATGCATATGTGTGTATGCATGTCTATATATATATAAACTGTATACATGCACAATAAATATATTTACATATTTATCTATAGAAAAAATTAAACATCTGAATATGTGTACAGCATAAATTATGTTTATACATGTATGTATATGTGTACACATATACATAGAAATAAAGAATAAGGGAAGCAGGGGAGAAAGATAGAAAGAGAGAGAGAGAGAGAGAGAGAGACTGTAAAAATGGCCATCCTAATGTTTAAGCTTTTCTGTTTCAATTCAATTCCATTTTCTCTTCCTCAACTCCCAGTGGAAACAAGGAACAGCTGGTTGTCATCTTCTGTATAATAATCTTTCATGTTTTACTTTGTAAATTGGTTGAGATCCTTCAATAATGTGATGAAAATGCAAATTAATAACATTTTCTATGTAAACTGGGGAAATGAAAATCATTTGTGCCTAAGCATGTCTGACCTTTGTACATATGGTTTAAAATCTCTGTCACTTGCCACAAATTTAACCCAGTTAACCAATCTTAAAAAAAAAAATCCTCAACACTCAAATCTAATACTTTTAAGTGTCTCATTTTCATTTTGTCTTTTTGTTTCTTCTGGAAAAAACAGTAAAACTAACTTGAAGGCCTATAAAACATAAAGGTATGTGCATGGTGCAGTTGGCAATTATGTTATTTTATTAATTGCAACAAAGCATATATACTACAAACCAATAATTTGTTATGCATTGTAAATATACATGCATTTAATCAATAGGATTCATTTACTGTCTTTTAGCAAGTATTGAGCTCCATTGCACTAGATGTGTGACAATGTGCAAATCTCTTGATTTCCATAGGTTATCAGATTGTTCAAGTCCCTTAACCTATCTGAGTCAGTTTGTACATCAATAATAACAGGTTAGTTAATACCTGTATTACTTTCATTTTAGGATTGTTGTGAACCTCAACAGAGAAACTTTCCATCCAATGCTATAGACCTTTAAGCAATTTGTAAATTTCAATTTTCATATTTAAGCTATGTCTCTCATTGATATCCTCATGCCCTGAAACATCTCTTTGAGGCAATAAAATAAATTGCTAGCCACTTCTGGGGGAGGTGTTTCACACTAAGAATCTCTTCCTTCTTCCCTCTTCTCTCCCCTTTTCTTTTGATTTCATCTTTGTAGAGACACATGATGAAGTTCTATACCAGGAACTTCTTTTTACATAGTTGGATTGGCACCTTCTTGTCATGTATAATTGTACGGGGTTACCCAAGATACTGAGAAGTTGTATTCCAATTCCCCTTTTCTGCTCATCACCCCGTTTCTCCCTTCCCTTCTAAAACACACATACATGCACATACATACAAATATACTCATGCATACACATACCATAATCACTTTTATTCAGAGTCAGGATTTGTACTTTGTCAGATTGCCTCTTGGGAATGCCATAGTGAAGTCCTAATTCTGGTTCAGTCTGCTACCTCTCAATCTCATCAATATATGCTTCAGCAATTGGCGAGGAGACCTGTTACTAAACTATTAATTGCTCTTCTTTCCACATATCACTCTGGTGTGTATCAGTACATGGATTAAAGGGAATTAAAAATATAATGTGCAACTTTGTTTTCTATAAAAGTTTAACTTTATATCTGCCTGTATAAAAGGGGCATGACACCAAAAGATATTTCAGAAGACTTCAAATAAACCTTTATTCCCAATCTCTTTTTTTCTTTGGCTAAGGAAGAGAGAGGGTAAAAAAAAAAAAGATAAGCATAAAGCTGAATAGGTTCTATTACTTATCTCCTACAAAATGCTTTCAGATTTTATCTTTCAGTAATTTCAAATGATATTTATAAAGTTTCTTTTTACTGTTGGCAATGTGTTTATTATTGCTGAATTATTTGCAATTGTCTTCTGCATGGCCACTATCTATAAGCTTTTTACAATTTTTTTCTGCAGCTGGTAACTTGTTTTGGCCATAGGTAACCTGACTTTTTTTTTATTGCTCTGAAGAAGCACATAATCATATTAAAAGGAAAGGGAAGAAGAAAGGGAACAGACCATTTATTAAGCATTTTCTATGTACCAAATACTGTATTGTGTTTTATAAATATTACCTTATTTAATTAGAATGGTTGCTTTTGTTATATTCCTAAAAGTAGGTGATGCTAATGATTTAATTGAATCAAAAATGGACTTTGGCATGTTGTTCTTATTGAAATGGGTGATAGCTTGTAAATAGATATTCTTTCATTCAATTCTTTTATTAGGAAAGTAGTAATATTACCTTGGAAATGGGTAATCAATGCTTTTTAATAAACAAATACATCAATGAACGAATGCATGAAAAAATATGTGGGAAGGGTGAGAATCAGTTTGTATTTTCTAGAATCATATCATATTTGCTTTAAGGTCAGTTGTAGTAGATGAACATAAAGTACACTAAAATGCTCATTAGACTGACTATAAATGACTTTATTTTTTCCAGTAATATGTCCAGTAAAAGACAAATTGTATCTAGTCATATCATGTTAATGATGCTTTGAACGAACCAAACAGTGATCAGTCAGTCTCTCTCTCTCTCTCTCTCTCTCTCTCTCTTTGTCACATTAAAATTGGAATTGACAAACACTAGGAAATAAAGAATCTTGTTCATTTGCCATGTTTACATAGAATGCACAACCTTAAGTATTTATCTTCTAAGCTCTGAAATAAATATTTGAAAATAATTATTGCAGCCAAGTAATTAATTATTTCAAGCTAAGGGAAAAAATACTGCAATGGGATTAAAACAAAACAAAACAAAAATAATATCTTCAATTATGTCTTTCCTATAATAGACAAGATTTGGAATATTTCTAGAAATTACATTGGACTTTATATACTATTCATTCTATTCCAAAGATTATAATTTATACAATTTTTATAAGATCCTTAGTTCTTTTTTTTTTTTTTTTTTTTGGAAGGAATACCTCTAGGTTAGTCAGTGTGAAGGAAAAAACTCAGCTGGCCATTAATTTTTGTAGAATTTTCCTTGTAAAGAGAAATTAAATGACAAAAAATACACATTATTAATAGTTATATCTTTTGTTATTTCTCTTTTGGAAGAGGCAAGTATGGTACAATAGTAAATGTAATGACGGGTTTAAATACATGGATTTTAATACAAATTATATAGTGGATGCTACCTTATTGATAAATCACTTCCTCAGTTTCTTCATCTGAAAAATGGTAATAATAACATAGATGAAAATATAGTAGAAAATGTTTCTTAAGTACCAAGACCATAATTTTTTGTCTTCACATTTCCAGCACCTACCACAATGCCTGGGATATATTAAGAGCCAATGTAAACTTGGATTGTGAGCTTCAAATGAGATAATATAGATTGAAAACATCTTGGAAATTATAAAATGTATATGCCAGTTATTGTTCATGATTGTTGTTGATAGTCAGTCTTAGATATGGTCACCCAAATGTCATCTATACAAATTAATTGTAGATAATATATCTGCAAATTTTCATTTCACTTTAAAGATTATTTTCATAACTGAGTAATTCTCTATGCATACAGTCAAAGTGAGACATGAACAAATTAGATTTATATCTCTATAAAGAAATAGTCCAGTTGATTATAAGCTTGAGGAGGATTCAAATTACTGTCATTTATATATTTGCATTCTCATCACCTAGCACATGTTTTATACATGAGCTTGGCGAAGATAGCCAGATGATACAGTGCATGGATGCTAGATTTGGAATCAGAAAGATGTAAGTTTTAATTTGTTCTGATTTAATTTGAAGGCTGACCCTGTGAAAGTTACAACCTCTCTCAACTTCAGTTTGTAAAATGTATATAACAAGGAATATTTTCCTTCAAGTACTGTTGTGAGGATAAAATGAAAAAAAAAAAATAACTACAATGACAAGCACAGTGGATAAAGTGCCAGGCCAAGAGTCAGAAAGATTAATTTTTGTAAGTTCAACTCTGTCCTCAGGCACTTAGTAGCTGTGTGACCCTGAGCAAGTACTAAGCCAGTTTGCCTCAGTGTCTTCATCTGAAAAATTAGATGAAAATGGAAAATCATTTTAGTATTGCTGCCAAGAAAAATCCAGTGATGTCAGCAAGTCCTAATATGACTGAAAGGACTGAATAATAAGAAGAATCTCTTTACCATACTGGTAACTCAAGCCTTAATTGGCAACCCTTCACTAAGATTCCTTTTCTCTTTGATTGTAATGCTGCAGGACAGATTACCAAATTCCTTCTAATCCTTTGCTTTATACAGAATAGAAATACAACTTTTATTGTCATTCTATTCTGACTCTGTTGTCTTCCACGGTTTCACCTTCATGTAAAAATGTTATGTTCTGATCCACACTTAATCCCCACAGTTCTCTCTCTAGGGCTCTTTTCCTCAAAAGACTATTGGAACTGATCTTAATCACTTCACTGTTGAAAAGAGACACGTCCTTCAGAATTGATAATTATATAATCTTGCTCTTGCTGTGTACAATGTTTTCCTGCTTCTATTCACTTCAATTAGCATCAGTTCATGTAAATCTCCCCAGGCCTCTCTGAAATCATTCTGCTAATTGTTTCTTATAGAAAAATTATACTCCATAATATTCATATATTTATTCAGCCATTCTCCAACTGATGGGCATCCACTCAGTTTCCAGTTCTTTGCCACTACAAAAAGGGCTGCTACAAATACGTTTATACATGTGGGTCCTTTTCCCTTTTTTGTGATCTCTTTGGAATAGAGGCCCAGTAGAGACACTGCTGGATCAAAGGGAATGTTTAGTTTGATAATCCTTCAGACATAGTTCCATATTGCTCTCCAGAACAATGTATTGGTGTGCGAGTTTTACCAAATCTCCTCCAACATTCATCATTATCTCTTTTTGTCATTTTAGCCAAACTGAGAGGTATGTAGTGGTGTTTAGAGTTGTCTTAATTTGCATTTCTCTTGATCAATAATGATTTAGAAGAAGACACCTCTTCTTTAAGTAATATATTTCCTTTTCTGTTAATCTGGGCAATTTATATTTTTGAAAATATTCCTCCATTTTGGTTAGATTGTCAGATTTTGCTGCAACACAGTTCAACAAACAATAACTCCTTGTTATTGCTTTAATTTTTTTTCATGGGTGGTAAATTCACCTTTTTCATTTTTAATGGTGGTAATTTATTTTTCTTTCCTTTTTCTAATCAATTTAACTAAAAGTTTTTCTATTTTGTTAACTTTTTTTACATAAAACCAATTCTTATTTCTATTTATTAATTTAATAGTTTTCTTAGTTTTTATTTTATTCATTTCTTTGAATTTCAGAATTTCTAATTAGGCTTATAATTGGGTTGGGTTAATTTGCTCTTTTTCTAGATTTTTACTTGTTTACGTGCCCAATTTATTCCTCTTTCTTTATTTTATCCAGCATTTATTTAGAGATTACTTATTTCCCCTAAGAACTGCTTTGACTGCATCCCATAGATTTTGGTATGTTCTTACTTATTATTCTCATTTTTTTGGATGAAATTAAGGATTGTTTCTGTGATTTGTTGTTTGATAATATAATTCTAAAAAATGAGTCAAACAACAAATCACAGAAACAATCCATAATTTCACTTAAGAAAATGACCTTTTGGTTTTTGCTACTTGTTTGAGCCATTTATTGTTTAGAATTAGTTTATTTAATTTCCTTTTTTTGTCTATCTTTCCTTGGTTCTTTATTGATTATGATATTGAATATAATAATGAATATATTGAATATAAAATTGAATTGAATAATAAAAAGGAAACATTTACTATATTTGCCTTTCCATATTTGATTGTGAGGTTTTTATGCCCTAATACATGGTCAATTTTTGTGTAGGTGCCACCTACTGTCCTTATTCAGTTTTCTCTGGAGGTCTATCATATCTAGGTTTTTTAGGATTCTATTAACCTCTAGTTTTTTTCTTGTCTATTTTGTGGTTATATTTGTCTGTTTCTGAGAAGGGAAGGTTGAGGTTCCCCACTAGTATAGTGCTGCAGTCTATTTCTGTAAGTAGCTAAAAATCTTTAGGAATCTGGTTGCTTTACATTTGGTGCATACACATTTAGTATCATTACTACTTCATTGTTTATGGTACCTCTTATGAAGATATACTTTCCTTCCCTGTCTTTTTAAATTATATCTGTTTTTACTATCCCTGCTTATTTTACTTCCACTGAAGCATAATAAATTCTTTTTCAGTCTTTTATCTTAACTCTGAATGTGTCTCTCTGTGAAATATGTTTCTAGTAAATATATATATATATATATATATATATATATATATATATATATATATATGTGTGTGTGTGTGTATATATATTTTTAAATTCACTTAGTTATTTACTTGCATTTTATGAATTCACATTAACATTCAATTATGATTACCAATTTTATATTTCTTTCCATTATATTTTGTCTCCTGAATATACTTTTGTTCTCTCTTTCCACCTTGTCCTTAACATTGCTTTTTATTACCCAGCCCATCCACTCCCTCATTTCCTATCACCCCTTCCCTTTCACTTATTATTATTTTTAATCCACCCCACATGCTACTTTATTTTCTATCACCCCTCTGCCCCTTCTCTTATATTTTTTTCTAGTGTTTTTGCCCTTCCTTCAATTCTCCCCCTCCCTTTTTTTTCCCTTTTCATTCTCCTACTTCCTTATAGGGTTAGATAAATTTCTATACTCAGCTAAATTATTATTTCCTCTTAGAACCAAAAGTTATGAGATCAAGCTTCAGATAATGCTCATCTTCTTCCCTTCTTTTTCTGGATTGTAATAAGTTATTTCTGCCTCTTTATGTGACCTAATTTGTTCTATTACACCTCTCCTTTCCTCTTCTTCCAGTTCAGAGCTTTTTCCAACCCTTAATGTCCTTTATTTATTAATTTTTTGCTGAGGCAATTGGGGCTAAGTGACTTGACCAGGGTCACAAAGCTAAGAAGTGTTAAGTTTCTTGTGTCAGATTTGAATTCAGGTCCTCCTGACTTTAGGACTCATGTTCTATCCACTGTGCCTTTTCGCTGCCCCCCTTAATGTATTTTTTTATATTGGTATGTCAGAGTCCATTCACAATTTCACCCTTTGTCCATTTGATGCCCTCCTTATTCTGCCCCAGTAACAAATGCAATTCTCAAGAGTTATAGATATTATTTTCTCATCTAGGGTTGGAAACTGTTTAACCTCTAGATTATAAATAAATAAACAAACACATAAATATGTAAATAAATGAATAAATAAAATTCCCCTGTTTACCTTTCTATGCTTCTCTTGAGTCCTGTATTTGTATATTAAATTTTCTCTTTAGTTCTGATTTTTTCAATAGAAATGATTGAAAATCTTTTATTTTATTGAAGGTCCATTGCCTCAAAAATGTTACTGAGTTTTTCAATAATAGACTTAACATTATTTGTTAATTTTCTCTCCAGGGTATTTCATATTCATCTTATTTATTAATTACTTCATGTTATTGATTTAGAATAAAGAGTTGACATTTTTATTTAAAAAAAAAAAAGATCCATTGCCTCCTCTGCAAGATGATACTGAATCTTGCTAGGTAGTTAATTATTGGTTGTAATCCTGTGTTAGGGACCATGCCTAAATAAAGGGGCAGGTCAGTTCTCTGAGAGTCTTCATAGCTTTGAATTATAACACTTGAAAGAGTTACAAAGAAGCCTTTCCTTAAGAAGATGTTCCTTGTGGATTGGGAATTAAATAAATTGGAGGCATGAGGGAAGGGGAGAGAGGTCAAACAACTCAACTGCCTCTCAGTCTCCTTGTATATCATTATCCTCTCACAGGAAGAGATCCATTCTACTTGTCTGAGTTAGACCTTCAGCAGCCACTGGTAGGTGGCTCTCTTAATACAACAACCCTAGGTCCTTTGCCTTCCAGAATATGGTACTCCATATCCTTTATTGTAAAAGCTGTCAGATCCTGGGTAACCCTGACTATTTCATCTTGATATTTGAATTGTTTTTGTTTGGCAGCATGCAGTATTTTTTCCTTGAGAGTTTGGTTCTGGAATTTCACAACCATGTTCCTTGGTGTTTATCTTGTGGGATCTCTTTTCAAAGCAGATCAATACATTCTTTCAATGAATATTTCCCTTCCTGATTCTAGATTGTTGGGGCAGTTTTCCTTGATGATCTCTTGAAGAATACCATCCAGGCTCTTTTTTGGGTCATGGACTTGGGATAGGCCAATGATTTTTCTCTTCTGGATCTATTTTTCCGGTAGGCTCTTTTTTCTAGTGAGGTATTTCACATTTTCTTCCATTTTTTCATTCTTTTTAGTTTATTTACTCATTCTTGCTGTCTCATACAGACATTATCTTCCATTTTCCCCATTATAGTTTTTGATATGTGATTTTCTTCAATTAGCTTTGATGTACCTAGGTGAGAGAAAACACAGGGCAGCCAAAATAATAAACTTTTAAGAGCACAGGACTCTTACTGTCCAGGACTGATCCCCCAACACCAAGATGGAGGGGTCTCAGGGCCACATATTTATAGAAAGAAAAGAGAGATATCAAAATGATTCTTGATACATTTGTCATAATAAAAGGAATTTCTATTCTAAACAGGAGGCAAAAGTTGGTATCATTCCCAGACATCAATAAGACAGTATTTCTTTAAGTTTATCAAGTTGTCAAGGTCTTGGGTTTTTCAGGATAGCACATCTGGGGGTATAAAAATACCATCTGCATCAGGGCGCAAAGAAGATTCAAGATTGTATTTCTCATGGTCCCATTTGGGGTGCTTTTCCACTTAAGCTTTTGTATCACTTTTTTCTATTTGGTTAATTCTATTTTTGAAGATGTTGTTTTCTTCAATGGATTTTTTTTTTAATTTTGCCAATTGCATTTTTTAAGGGGTAGTTTTCTTCAGTCATTTTTTCCCTTTCTTTTTCCAAGCTTTATTCTGAATTGACTCTCTTGAATACCTTTCCTTTTCTCATTTTTTCTTCTACTTCTCTTATTAGTTTTTAAAGTCTTTTATGAGTAATTTCAAGAAGCCTCTTTGGGCTTGAGACCAATTCATATCACAATTTGAGATTTGCGCTGTGGACATTTTGCCCTTGTTTGAGTAAGTGTTTTGGTCTTCTTTGACAGGGTTCTTTTCAGTTTCATACTCATTTTCTTTCCTTTTTTTTTTTTTTTTTTTTTTAAACTTTTATGGTCAACCTCTGCTCCTGGGGTAAAGGGAGCCAAGCTCCAAAGCTTCTTGTGCAGCTTTGAGCCTTGACTTTGAATGGGGGCCCCTTGTGTTTGCAGGGAATAGCTTTGCCTGGTATTTTCAGGAAACAGCCTGGTTTCCCAGAGTTTGCCTTCTGAACTGGGACTGAAAGCTTATCAACTGATCTGCTTCTCTACTGAGCCAGGACTGAGGGTCTCTGCTGCTGACTTCCTGTGATTAAAACCCTTTCACTGGCTTTCCCAGAGTGTCTCTGAGGTAGATTTTTACTCTTTTCATCCCAGTGAGACTGATCTTTCTTGAATATTTCCAATTTATCTTGAGCTGGTTATATGAATGAATTTATACACACATATAATAATAAATAATAAATAATATAAAATAATATATAATAAAACCATGTCTACATACATATGTATGTACATGTGTACAAACAGGTATACCAATACTTTTAGATTTTACATATATATCTATATTTTTGTGGAACGAGGATAGATAAGAAGAAATGCAATTTGAATAAAGGAGATGTAGGAATATGAAAATTGACTGATAGGGAAATCGAGTGATATGTAAGTGAAATACTTTCTTCTCCTCCCCCCAAATCATTAATACTCTGTAGGACATTCCAGAGTAATTTTCATCATCCAAATCATTTTAATAATCTTTATAAATTATGTTAAATGTTTTAGAATGCAACATTATTATGAGTAAATCAGCTCATAGTTCTTAAAAAAATCCTTATTCTGTGGAATCCTTTATGTTTTCAGAATGTCAATGTTCATACATTCTGGTTTGTACAGTAATCTTTATTCTGAATTTTTTTCAGAATGGACCACAGGTGTTAGGATAGTTTGACTCATTACACATGGGAATGGAGTGATGATGAGGTGAGGAGTAGCACTAGGCAGGTTTGGATGGCCAAGTCAAAGGTCACCCATAGATGGGACAGACAGATCTAGTTCAGTATTCTTGGCTTCTGGTTGAGCTGTAGCTATTTGCATGGTGGACTCAGACAGGGATCATCACAGAGCTGGTGGATAAAGAGCTAGGTCATCAAGGGTAAAATAAGAGGATTGAGCTGGATGATCTCTAAAGACCTTCCCAGCTCTAAAGCTCTATGATACTATATGAGCCTAGGATAAGAAAGCAGGGCAGGCTTAGCTGGCTAGATAGGCTGCTGCCAGGGTCAGAGGTAAGTACTATGGATAAGCTTGATGAAAGCTACTTGATCTGACCAGGAACTAAAGCAAATGAAGTATTTTTTATCTGGAGCCTCCTCAGATTTACCAAGTTGGCTCTGCCATCTCCACAACACCCTTCCCCCCAGGTATTTCTTATTCTTTAAGAGAAAAAAAGGCTTTTGAAACAATATAGAATTTATTGATATTAAATTTTTTTGCCATCATCCATTCATTCTCTGAATCTTTGTGTGAGAGTAATGTGTTCAACATTGTGACATTTGGGGACATGCCCTGAATAAGGTATAAACTCTGATTAACTCTATGGGGGCTTCTATCTTAGGATCTTTAGTTTCTTCTTCCCTGGACACATGCTTCTTTAGGGTGTCATGTTCATCTAGGGCTCAGATTAGCATTTTATATATGGTTATTTGATATTTTAGGTTTTAACATTATTGATTTTCATTTAGATTTTTTAGAAGAATACTTATTTTTTTTACTTATTTTTTATTTTTTTTGTCCAATGCCTCTTCAAAAATAACAAACTGTCTTTCCTAAAGAACTGCCAGGGACTTTGTTTCTACAAATAGATTTTTCTTGTCTGGTATTGTGTTAACAGTCTTTATTGTCAGTATGTTTCTTCTAAAATTGAAATGGGAGAATGTTTCAAGTGCATTCAAAGCAAGGCTCATGGGGGAAAAATCACAAAAACTGAAGGCCAGAAATTACTAGAAAAAGGGTTGCAAAAATCCACATACTTAAAAGTACATCTTAGGAAAGGGGAAGGAAAGTGAATTTTTTCTTGTAATAAATATCCAGGCTTGCAGTGAGAAAAGGATCTCTGCTAGTATCTTCCTTAACCACCAGCTGAGGTTTAAGGGAACTTCTTTTTAAAACTATAACCTTTTTAGAAAAGTATTTCTCCTTTGAAATCCTTTCTACCCTGCCTGAATAGTAAATGAATCATCAACCCATAACACTCAGCTATTCAGAGTACAATAATTTGCAGAACTGTGAGGAATTTCAGGATACAAATAAACATAGATAAGCAAAAGAAATATATTTTTGGAAATACATTTTATTTTATATCATCTCTCAATAGTATGATTTTCCCTAATCTGTGGTTTTAAAGGCTCTAGCAATTAAAACACATTATATCGAGCATTTTGTAAGCACCTACTATATGCCAAGCCCTACAATAGGCAATGGTAATATAAAGACAAACATCAAGAAGCCCCTGAAATCACTGAATTTACACTCTACTGTGAGTGGAATACTAAGGTTATGACATGTAAATTACAAGGTAGAATATGCTTTTGGCCAAGAAGAAGTTAGCCAAATTACTCTAGAAATACTTGAGGAGATAGAGAATAATAATAGCCAGGAGAATAAAAGAAGGTTACATAAAGGAGATAGCATATAACCTGAGCTATAAGGGGAAATTGTGGTCAGCATGATAAAATAAAGAAATGTATTTCAAGCACTTTGATGACCCAGAGTAGAGGGGGAGAGGAACAATTTGAGGTATATGTGAGGAAATGGCAAACTGAATTTCAAAAATCTATACTTTCTGATTCTTGTCTATAATATTCTACTATTTCATCATATGGGTTTCAGTTTGCTGTGCTATAGGCCTTCCTCATCCATTCTTAAAATCCCAATGACAGTAGTTGAACTCAATTGCTACAAACCATTGATAGTTCACATTTAATATATAACTAGCCCATATTCTTTATTTTTCTTCTCTCTCTCTCTCTCTCTCTCTCTCTCTCTCTCTCTCTCCTACCAGTTAGGTGTAAAAATAGTTTACATTTGTTTTTAAAACTTTAAGT
The DNA here is from genome assembly GCF_902635505.1 of Sarcophilus harrisii. Taxonomy (NCBI): domain Eukaryota; kingdom Metazoa; phylum Chordata; class Mammalia; order Dasyuromorphia; family Dasyuridae; genus Sarcophilus; species Sarcophilus harrisii. The sequence goes on from NC_045428.1 coordinate 100,595,889, forward strand.
TGCAGATTCTCTCCCTTCCTCCTTACCCCACCCTTATTGAAAAGGCATTTATACAGTTACACAAACTATTTCCATAAAAGTCTTGTGATGCAGTTATTTTTTTTTTCAAATTTGCTTTACTATTCTCTTTAGATATTATGAATCGATACTTCAATGCCCTGCCATTTCAACTGTTTCCAGTATGTTCCTCCTCTAGGTGTACTTGACCCATTCCATATACTTTTCTCATTTTCATTCTTATGATCTCTCTGTCATCCTGAACCCCTCATTCTTAATCACTTCATATATCCTTTGCTAAATCCTATAAATTCTGACTTAAAAATGGGTCTCATCATGTTCCCTTTTCTCTATTTGCAAAGTCCCACCAAAATTTAGGCCCTTATCACCTTTCCAAAAACATTGCAACAACATTTAAGAAGTTTCTTGTCTCAAGTATTCTTATACTAAAACTTATTCTAAAATTCAGTTGGTAAACTGATCTTTCTGGGCATAATTCTTTACAGAAAACCCCTGTCTGCTCAATAATATCCAGTGTCTGTCTATCACCTTTAGAATCAAATACAACATCTTTTCATATGTAAATTTCTTCACAACCTAATTTATTTGTCTCCTTCCCTTCTTCTTCCTCTCTCCCTCCTTCCTCCCACTTCTTCTCTCTGTTATTCCAATCTAGACACTTGAAAATCTATTTACATTTCTTACTCTTGATTTCATGCTGTTCCTATCAAATGACACATCATCATCGTTCTTCTCTGTGACATGCATGGAACATTCTATCATCTATCCTGTCTTTCACATTTCCCAGCTTCCATCTAGACTAAACTCAGTCTATCCCTGGAGGAGGCTTCCTTTTGTCCATTTATCATCAAATACTTCCCTCATGAGCTCTCAAATAAGTTCTTTTATCTATCCTGAATATTTTTGTATGTGCTTAGTTATTTTTTATATTATAGGTTCCTTAAAGACATTAACAAATTTGTTAATTTGCTTTGTCTTTGTACGCCAAATGCTTAGCAAGTTGCCTGGATATGCTGTTAAATAAATGCTTGATAACTAACTGGCTGTAAGACCTAGACAAGGTTTTGTTGTTGTTCAGTCATTTTCAGTCTTGTCTATCTTATTGTGAATCATTTGGAGTCTTCTTAACAAAGATACTGGAATTCATTACTATTTCCTTCTCCATTCTCCATCCATAGATAAGGAATTGAGGGAAACATTGTTAAACAATTGCCTAGAATCATAAACCCAACCAAGTGCCCTATACATTTTGATGTCTAGCTACCCTTGGACAAATAACCTCTTTTGACTTCATTTCCTCATTTGACAAAAGAAGCAGTTGGACTGGTTGCTTCTAAAATACCTTCCAGGTCAAGATTTATGATGCATTTTATGAGGCAAAACTGAATCCATTACATCTGTATTACTTTTTAGTGAAATTATATTTTAATTTAGAATTATCCTTAGCCACTACAGTTTTAGGACAATTAGGTGGTGCAGTAAGTATGTAGTATATATGTTGTATATAAAGAATCAGGCCTGGCTTCAGGAAGACTCATCTTTGCAACTTAACATCTGGCCTCAGAAGCTTACTAACTCTCCTACCCAACTTAATTTATTTTACCTAATCTTGTCATTTGTAAAATGAACTGGAGAAAAAGACAAACCACTATAGTATCATTGACAAGAAAATAAGTATGGTCTGACTGAACCAGAAATGATAGAACAACAATAACAATACTTCATCTTTCCATTCAACAGATAAATGTTTGCTCTTGACTTTTTAATTCTCTCATTTTCTTGTTATAGATATTGATTTAAATAAGCTGAATTTCACTGTGAAATCATTGAAATTTGGGTCTATGTATTTTCTCATGTGAGCATCATTTTTGATTATTATTTTTTGTTTAAGTAAATAAAAATGGAATTGTTTTAAACTAGATCACATAGATTTTTAAAAATCATTCTATATTCTAGTTATATATTGATGCTGACATTTGCTCTAACAACTTTGATGGTCTGAGAGTTGATTTGAGTGATTCTTACATCAGTAGTAAATTATTTCTTGTCTGTTAAAATATACATAATTTTCATTTGTGTGATGATATTTCAAATTTTCCTTACCTAATGCCTCCTGGATCTTTTCTCAAAAAAAAGTATTCATGATCTATTGGTAGATCAGCATGAGGCTTCTGAGATATGTATGAGACTTTGGTCTCTCTCATTCTTTATTCTTAATCTAGATTTTACAAAATATTTCTTACTACTATCTTTACATTTTCCAATTTTGTGTTTAAATATCTGAGTTTCAAAGAATATAGTGATTGACATTACATGGTCTTACTGATTTATTTCACTGAATTTCACTACATCTTTGTCTTCTGCAATTGATATGGATACATGATGTATAATTATGTTCATTTTCTCCTTTTTTTGTGTGAATTCATATGAAATTTGAAGTTACCTAATATCCTATGAAATGATATATTTGGTTGCTCCTGAATACGAGATGATGCCAGTGCTGTCAGTACCTTTATTTAACTCTCCTAGGAGAACTGTTTTTCCAATTACATGCAATTTCTTTTTTTCTTCTTGTTCTGTTTTTACTGAGATCATTAAGATTGATAAAATGCACTTCTTCAAGTAATAAATTCATTCAGTTCTTGAAAAAATATCTCAAATTTAGAGCATCAGTATCCATGCTATACTTTCCAGGTCTTCTAAAATCTCTAAGGTTCTTAGCAGTCTCTTGCATGGATGTGTCAATAAAGGACATTATTGGAAAAGTGGTAATGGGTTTCATGGGCTCTTTTCAGAGTTATTTTTATTTTGTGGGTTATATTTTGAAAAATTATTCATTAACTTCACAGTCTGCTAGCAATGGGATCCATGAGATAAGTAAATAGCTCCTTGTTAAGCATACACACTGTGTGTCAAAGAAAATACCCAAGACTTTTTATTCAATTTTATTCAATGGGATCCTGTGTTCCATTGACGGAATTTATAAGCCATAGCAACTTCCATATGGAGGAGTTACTTGTAATATTGAAACAATAATTAAAAAAAATTAAACAAGCAAACTCCTGTCCATAAGGATTATATATCATGCTTTTTTTGGTGTGGTACAATATGTGTTCAGGTAAGGAAATTCTATAAGATGATTTAAGGAGGAAAGCAGAACGCCAACAATGGGAATTAAGAAATATTCTCTAGATGAGGTGACTGCTAAGCTCAGCCATGACTCAGTGGAAGGTAACGATTTTAAGAAGTAGACAATAATATGAAGTCTGTAATGGGCATGAGGAGAAGTCTGTAATGGGCATGGGGAGAAACTGGAAAATAAAAGAAGAAGGAATTAGAATATAAATGGACCTGTAGCATACATGGAAGAGAGTAATGAGACAGAAATGTAAATGGGAAGGATGGAGGAGAATGTGAAAGGCTGAATTTGCCAAGGTAACAAGCTTATACTTATTTGAAGAGATTTAAGGTGCTCTCCCATGGCAATCTATCATCCATATAGTTGCCAAATTTATTTTCCTTAAGTCTGATCATGTTACCTCCCTAGATAATACATTGCTTTACTCATTCTTTATTACTTGTTTTGTTCAGTTATTTTTCAGTTATGCTTGACACTCCATGACCCCATTTAGAGTTTTATTGGCAAAGATTCTGAAGTTGTTTACCATTTCCTTATCCAGATAATTTTACAGATGAGGAAGCTGAGGCAAATAGGGTTGTGATTTGTCCAGGTTCATATAGTTATCTAATAACTGTCAGATTTGAACTCATAAGCATAAGTCTTCCTGACTCCAAGACTCATACTCATTGCACCAAATAGAGACTCCATTGTTACCTCTAATTTGGATCAAATATAAGATACTCTTTACTTGCATTTAAAGTTAGTTACAACTGACCCTCTTCCTATCACACCTTTATTTTAATATATTATTCATTTCCACATATACACACACCACTCTACAGTCATACTTGTCTAATTAATCTTGTTTATGATGCCTTAACTCTAATCTTTGTACCTTTATACTGGCTATCTACTATGTTTAGAATATTCCCTTTTCCTAATCTCTCTTTCTTAGAAATTCTGCCTTTCTTCTTGAAGATCCAACTAAAGTGCTATCATATTATAGGAGGCCTTTTGTATTAGCTGTGAAATATTTCTTCCCTTCTAAAGCCCATTTACTCTGGCTGAATCTTATATGCACTAGTTTATTTGTATGTTACCACCTGCCTTTAGAATGTAAACTCTTTGATAACAGGAAAAAAAAATATCAGTTTTTTTTCTGGCCAGGATGCTGATCACAATAAAAAAAAAATGGTAGACTTCAAAGGATACCTCTTTGCTTATCTTGTCGATCTCTCCTGATGCTGTGAAAATTCAATAAAAATTATGTATACAAAAAAGGTTTCAGGCTGTATATAAATGTAAATGTTGTTTTGTTTTTAATAAAGAGGGAAGATACTTTTCATTGCTGTTTTTTGGTGAAAAATAAAGTCTTAAAATTGTATTTGGGGACATTTTATGACTATAACAAGAAGAAACATCTCACTAGGGAGGAGAAATTAGTAACTTACTATATTATACCTTTAATCTGAAGCCAAATGAATCCATATCTCTTTGCTCCTCCTTTTTCTAATCTTCTTCATTCACTAGTTCTGTAGAGGTTTTCCTGGTCTTCTTTCAAAAATTAATCAGTTTAGATACTTCCCAGTCTTCATCTGAACAAACTTGAAAAATCTAAAAGGTGAAGATGCTCAACACAATAGGGACTCATTAACATTGTCTTAACAAGCCTTGTTTTATGCAAGCCATTGTCTAACATGCAGCTCTAATTTAAATCCACATGTCTCAGAACAAAAATGAGGGTGCTCCTGAATGCTAATGTAATGCATACATATAAATAGTCTGTATTTAATCAAATCATAAAAAAAGAACCTTCTAACTCTGAGTGAAATGCCACTTTTGAAAATAGATTTTAAATCCATATCAAACTCCCTATTTCAAAGAAAGACGGAAAGGTTTCAAGGCAAGAAAACTTCTTTCTTAGTTATGTGACATAGTGGGACAGAACATTGCTCCAAGTGACAATAAATATTTATTTAATTACCAAGTTATTGGTATATTATATATATATATATGCTTATTAGAATGAAGCATAATCATTTCTTTGTTTTAAAATATATTTTGATGTGAAAATTATAGTAGGATTTTGTTAATGAATTTGGCAAGGTACAAATTGAAGAGCAAATATTCAATGCTTGCATAAAGTGAAAAAAGAAATAAAAATTATTGTAAATGTGGAAAAGTTTTAGGAAAATTGACTGAGATATAATGAGTATGCACAAGTTGATTAGACATTTATAAATTGTGATATTCTTAAATAAACAAGATATTTGGATATTTTAAATGGTTTTGTTACCCCATAAATATTATTATTCTCTCCAGTTGTTAGATTAAATGTCATATGATCACATTTTGGTCTTTATCCTCTCATAAGAACTTCATAGAAGCCCTTTTCAACTTTAAAAAATCATTTTATGAGTAGAAATGCAACATTTGATTTGTCAATTTCTTATCAATAAATCTTTATACCTGATTGATCCTCATATTTTTCACTTATTTTGCTATTTCTAAATGTATGTAAATATATGTATATATTTTTCTTTAAACAAAACTAATTTTATATATGGGTATAAATGCAATAAATTTGTGAATGTATATAAAGTAACAAAAAATATAAAATATTGACTCTCACAAATTGAACAACTTGGGATCTTAAAAGGAATAAGAAAAAAAAAAAAACTGCTTTAATATCAAAAACCCCTGCTAAAATTTATAAATAGAAAATACAATTTTTAGGTATTTGAGGCAGAAAATGAATAGTGAAATAAATATATAAAAGTATAAATTACCCTTTAAAAGATGTAAGGTGATTTATTTGTGTTTTTAAGTGAAGAGTATGGTTTAAAGGTTGTTTTAGGCTGGTTTGTCTGAGCTAATCCAACATGTATGTACTAATAAAATAACACGATGGGCTGTCATCCAACTTTATTTTATAATATGGGCACCTTCCCATCAATTGGGGAATGACTGAATAAGTTGTGGTATATGAAATATGAATATTATTGTTTCATAGGACCTGATATACAAGCTGATTGTAGAAAGACCTGGAAAGATTTAGACAAACTGATGCTGAGTGAAACAAGCAGAGCCAGGAATACATTGTACACAGTGACAGCAAGATTGTGTGATGATAAACTATGAAAAGACTTGGTTCAGTGTGCCAATGATCCAAAGTAATCCCAATAAACTTCAGATAGAAAATGCCATCTTTATCCAGAAAAAAATAATTCTGGAAATTGAATGTAAATCAATACATTCTATGTGTTCACTCCTTTTTTTTTTTATTCATCAGTTTTCTCTTTTGTTCTGATTTTTTTCTCTCCAAATATAATGCATAAAGAAATGTGTATCAAAAATTAATATACATGTAAAACCATAAAAAATAAGCAAGTAAAAATGTTTTTAAAAAAACAGCAAGAAAAAAAAAATATGGCACCTTGATTTAAGGTTCTGAAACTTGATGCAATTAACATAGTACTTTCTACAGAGATTAAAATCTGGAGGATTCTTTCCCAATCTATAGGAAATTCCTTTTCTGGGAAGTAGAACATAACAGTAGTATATACTTTTTTAAAACACTGTTCACTCTTTTATGCCATACCTGACATTTATATTTAGAAACTTGTGAGGAAAATGTTTCTTTTAGTTGTATCTATCAAGGAATTTTGATATTTTAGGGTCAAATATATTTTATCATTATTATCAATGTAATGAATGAAAACAATGGTGCCTTATCACATTTGTCATTAACTCCAAAGCAAAGGTACATAATTAATGTAATAGAAGATAGAGTATTTAATAGAAAGTCTTGAGAATATAGAGCATAAGCTGAATCTAATAAGAATATTTTAAAAGATAAGTATTATTCATAATTCCAAAAAATTAACTTCCCATATACATGATAGAAGAGAAATGCCTAGATAGTAATGAATAAGGAATGTTATATTGCATTTAAGAAAAATAATGTAATCCTAATATAATGGCTAAGTCTAATAAAAGATAGACTGAGGTAATTCTCCGAATAACACAAACTTTATTAGCAGGGCTAAGTAGCCTGGCAAGAAAGGAATCTTTTGGCTAGTCTCCATTTGCACCAAAAACATGGAACAAGTGCTGATAGCAGCCTTTATGTTTTTGTGTCTTCCTTCTGACTGGTCTAAGAGTACTTCATTTGGACTTTCCCTGGCAAATGTAAAGTAACCATGATTGGTGAACATTTTAATGAGGAGGTAGGCTAAGAATTCTCAACTCTAACCTGTCACTTCATAAAAGAGAAGAGGGGTGTGCAGGGAGGTTAGCAAAAAGCAAGGGCATCCCTTGACTAAGGCCTTAGTTCAAAATGGCTTATTTAGAAATGATATGATAATTCCATCTTGTTAACATGCAGATTCCTTGTAATTACTTTATCAGTAACTATTATTACTTGCTTCAAATAAATAAATAAATAAAAGGGAATTGCCTGACTTTAAGAGGTTAGGGGCTGAGAAAATGGATGGATTTACATAATAATACAATCCAAAGTTTATTCTTTTTCATTAGGAAAAATTAAAATAGACATAGGGAAATAACTAGCCTCACCCTATAATGTCCTTATCAGATGACATTTGGATTACTGTATTCCGTTTTCTTCACTACACTTTTGGAAAAAACAAAAACAAAACAAAATATTGATGTACAACAGTGAAGAGAGTAGAATAATCAGTAGAGTTAAAGGTCTTGATTAACTTTTTCATAATGGACAATCAAAGGGAATGTAAAGTTTTTGCTTTATTAAAAAGAGATGTATTGACAACATTTTAGCTATTTTTAAGTACTTGATGGTCTCACATTTGGTAAAAGACTGAGATTCATTCTGTTTCACCACAGAGCACAGAATAAGGAAAAGTGGGTAGAAGCTTCAGAGATATCAACATGGATTAAAGGAAAAAAAAATCCTTAAAATTAAGGCTACCTAAATGTAGAACAAACTGCTTTAGCTACTAGGAATTACTAAAATCTATATACTATCAGTTGATGTTTACATTTTGAGCTTGTTTTTAGCTTTGGGAGGTTTTGAATGGAACAAATCTTTTTCATTGCCTATATGTGTCAGCCCCTGTGCTAAATACTTTATAAATAGTATTTCATTTGATCCTTACAACAATCTTGTGAAATTGTTGCTATTATTATACACACATTGTACTTAAGGAAACTGAGATGGTTTAAATAACTTGTCTAAATTCCCATAGCTAATAAGTATCTGAAGTTGTATTTAAAATCAGATCTTCCTGAATTTAGATCCAATATCCTATTCCTTATGCCACCTATCTGCCTTGTAAAGAGTATAACCTGGCTTGGGTAGCTCATAAAATCCCTCTTATTTGTAGACTCTGGCAATCTGTAAGGTATATTTGATTCCACTGTCATTGATAACAACTGTAGATTGATGTAGAAATGCTGATAAATATGTTGTTTCATTTTGGATTGACTTTTCTTCCTTTTCTTGTCACCTATAAATGTTCTTGAAATCAATGTCATTTAAATAGTCCTGTTGACAGTTTTATAGGCTTATTTTTATTCATTTCTTCCCACTCTTCTGTGGTGTGATTATGAATGACTGTTTTTGCAATTTACTTTTTTCTTGGAAAGATTAAACATTTGTTGGCTTCTTGGCTTCTGGGATATTTTGATCTCATTATTGTGGTTCCACTTAGTTATATTTCTCTTTAAAGTCATAATAATCAGAGTCTTTTTTCTTGGCTTTGAACTCAGTATCTCAATATATTTGCTTTTACTTTTTCTCCCTTTCCTATGAATGTAAGGAAAGAATGAAGTAATTTCATAAATAATCTAGATCATAACTGTTATGATTTATGTGGCATCTCTTGACTATTGTTTATTATCTTTTCTTGTAGTGGGGATACTCCCTGTCCATATGCAGTTCATGCATCTAGCTTCTGACATTGTTCTCTTCTTACATATATTGACATCTAGTCCCAAAGTCAGAGGACTATTATACATGATTTTTAATCTTTTACATGCATTCTGATTTTCTAGCATTCCTTCCAACATTTGTCAGTTTTCTTTTCCATAATATTAACAATCTCATAGGTGTGAGATAGTACCTCAGAATTGTTTAAATTTACATGTTTCTAATCAATCATGATTTAGATCATTTATTTCTGACTACAGATAGCTTTGATAGCTTTTATTTCTTCCTCTGAAAACTGCCATTTTAACCACTTATTTTTGACTATATATTTTGACCAAGCATTTTGTGTTGTTTACAATTTATTTTAAATGGAATTTATCTTTATATCTCTTGCTGCTGAGCATTTTTGATCATATAAAAATGATATAAAGAAATGCAGGAACTTTGTTAAAGTTCCTTCAACTTTGTTAAAGTTATTAATTATTTGAGGTATTTTTAATTGATTTTTTATAATTCTGTAAGTAAATCATCCTATTATCTGCAAAGTGTGATGATTTTCCCCCCTCATTGCATATTGTAATTACTTCAGTCACTTTTTTCTTCTTTATTTCATATAGTTAATATTTTTAGTACTCATTTCTTAAGTCTATACTGGGATCTGAGAGTTGGAGTCTGCCCGCCCATTCCACTGGCTGTGTTAAGGCTGGTATGGAATTTTGGTGTTGGCATTTGGCTGCTCCATCATATTGGGGCTCAGAATCTTCTGATAGTTTATTGAGGTGGGGCTTGTTGCTGGCTTACTGTGATTTTTCATGTCCTGGACTGTGTTCTTCTTTTACCTGAGTGAGACAGAGCTTTCTTATTGATCTTCCAATTTCTTGGGTTAAAAGATTGTTTCACCACAACTTTTTGCTGGTTCTATTGTTTTAGGATTTGTTTTGGTGCAATATTTTATGGTTTTTTGGGAGGTGAATTTGGGACAGTTATAGCAATTTACAGCTTACTCTGCCATCTTGTTTCCTGAAAGTCTGTAGTATTTTTTTCTCTATTTTCTTTTATTCTCCCCATTTTAGTATCAAAACCACATTTATGCCATAAATATGCCATAGGGCAGGTAACTTTAAAATCTGTCTGGTCTTAGAGATATTTTCTTGATTAACTCAATTATGTCTTGTTTAATTAACTCTTTTCTTTTTTTCCCCATTGCAGGATTATTTTAGTATTCAACTTCTATTATTTGTGCAATTTGTATTTTTCTAAATTTGCATCCATTGTTTTTGGGTTGATAAGTTAACTGTTGTATAACTGGGCAAAATAATGCCTAACAATTGTTTTGATTTCATGTTCATTTGGTTATACATCTTTTCTTTTTATCCTAATTATTTGATTTTCTTATTTGTTTAAACTCCAAATAACCAATGTTTTATTTTTTTATTGATTATTTTCATAAACACTTCAAGTTTCATAAGTTTATTTTTATACTTAATTTTATTTTCTTTTGATTTTCAGGATTTTCATTTTAGTGTTTTATCAGTTTTTTTTTTAGTTTTTTTTTGATTGCATGGCTAATACATTTGCACTTTCTTTTACTTATATTTGAAGAGAACATTTTTGTCTTAAGTACTGCTTTGATTGCATTTTATAACTTTTGATATATTCTCTCATTATTCTCTTTAATGATATTATTGTTTCTATGATCTGTTCTTTGTCACACTCATTGTCTTTAAAGAAAGTTAGTTTTTGATATATGTTATATCTATACATCTATATTCAATTATTCAATGTAATTTTTAGTGAATTGCAGTCTATAAAATGTAAACTTAATGTATCTCCTTTGGTTGTATAATTTTGTGCCCTAATATTTGGTCTTTTGTTGTCAAATTGTCACATACAGGTGAGAAACCAGCATACTCCTTTCTTTTTTCCCATTCATTTTTCTTCAATGTTCTATTATCTTCAATTTTTAAAAATTCTGTTTATCCCCTTTAATTCTTTCTTATTTATTTCATGATTAATTTTATCTGTTTATGAGAGAAGAAAGCTGGGAGTTCCCTACTATAATTTTAGTATTTCCTCCTATAAATAATAATTTAACTTTTCATTTAAGAATGTGTATCATTACGAATTATGTGCAAATTATGCATTATATGCTATTATTATTATTATTATGGAAAAGTAATGATAGCCAATTAGGATAATCAATAAAATTTGTTCAGTCTGGCTTATAGTCAAAATGCATGGGTTTAAATGTATATGTGTGTGTATGTGTTTGTGTGTGTGTATATACACATATATATGTAATGAATGATATTATTATGTATAAAATGAATGGGATTCTCTCTATTGTCCCAACTGCAAACTCCATGCTCAGAGCATGGAACTTTGTGATACAAACAATCATTTTGTTCCAAGTCACTAATGAGCCATCCAAAGATGTCATTTGCAATGTCAAATCAAGAACTTTGACTCACAGAGTACCAATAGTATCCACTGTTCTTTCTTCCAGAATTTGTTCATTCAGTTAAATTCATCAATGCTATCACATAGTGATTGTCAGAATAAACATAATCTTTATCTTTTATTTCTAGTGCATTAATCATTAATAATCATTATTGAGATTTAAGTATTTAGTGGCTCTTCATCTTAAAAAAAACTTTCCTCTTTCAAATCTCTTGGGCATAACTTTAATAAGATAAACAGTTAACACTTGTTTTAAGAGTTTCAGTAGTATAATAATAATAATTTTGCTTAAATATAATCTACAGATATATTACTTTGTTCCCTATTATTATGAGGATACTATTTTTTAAAAAAAGATGAAATGGGAGAGTAATTAAAACAAATATTTAACCTAGTGCAAGATAGGGTTAACTACATTGCAAGTATGTCAAAGTGTGAAATCCATATAAAAGACCCTGAAGACTAAGCAATACTTGTTACACTAACATCTAAAGGTCATTGTATTCTTTGTGAAAGTCTTTTGATGACAACTGTCATTACAACTTCACTACAAAGCAAACTTCAGTCATAAAAGCACTCATGGGGAATGGTAGGCATTTCAGAACTAAGGGCTTACTGCTGGTCCTATTTTTACATGTCAAGTCTGCTTATAAACTGAGCAGTAAATAAGATAAATGAAGTGTGTGTTTAAACTGGATTGACAATCTGTTTTCCCTTCAGTTAAATATTTGATAATGAATTAATTGATATTCTGAGGTCATTTATTATTAGCATGGGAATCACAGGAGTTCCAACATTCATGTAAAACAAAGACATAAACAATTATTGAAAACATAGGTACACATTTTATTTTTGCTTGTTTAAGATCATTCCTGTATGCAGAGATAGAAAGAAATATGGCTTAGGTAGTTTTCTGCTTGAGATATTTCAGTTGCATTTCATGTAAGTGACAAGAGTCTATGTTTACTAATGAATTGTACTATGCTTTCATATTTAGTTTGTGTGTTCCAGTGGAAAAATAAAATATAAGAAACAGGATTTAAAGCTTAAAGTGTATTTATGGAGATTTTCTAATCCTTCTCCCTTCTTTTATAACTAAAGAAAATGAGACTGAAAAAGGTTAATTAATTATTCAGATTCACAGTCAGATAGTGGAGAATCCTAAGTCTTCTTATCTAAGTTTGTTGTTTGTTTTTGTTTCTTTGCTCCCTCCAACCTTTCTACCCATCTTTTTTTTCCTCCCTCCTTCTCCCTTCTTCGCTCCTTTTCTCTCTCTCTCCATCCTTCTTTTCCTCTCTCATTCCCTCTCTCTCCCTTTCCCTTCCTCTTTCTCTCCTCTTCCTTCTCTTACACCCTTCCTTTCTCCCTTCACTTCCTTCCTTCCTTCCACTTTGTTTTGGAGCAGTTTATTTATCTTTCCCAGGCTAGAAGTATAGTGGCCATTTACTGACTCAATCCCACTACTGACTGACGTTGAAACTTTTACCTACTGCTTTGTTTCTGACCTGGACAAATTTCTTCCTCTGTAGTCCGAATTCCAGATTTTAGGCTTATAGCACCTCACAAGTCCTGAGCTCAAGCAAAACATCACCTTTAGCTTCTTCAGTAGCAAGAATTCACAGTCTTCAGTTACCATATCTGCCTCACAATCATAGTTCTTAATGATCTTTTACTTTCTTATTTAAAAAAAATATTAATTTTACTTTCTTTCACTGAGGCAGAGGGGTTAAGTGACTTGCCCATGTTCACACAAATAGGAAGTGTTAAGTGTCACATTTGAACTCAGGTCACCCTGACTTCAGGGTTGGTGCTCTATCCACTGCACCAATTAGCTGGCTCTACTTTATTATTTAAAATGAAAAGCTTGCCAGTTTATGTTATTGATATCACTAAAAATTCATACAAATGTATAATATAGATTTGGGTGTATCTTAATGAAGATAATATGATAACTTAAATTTAGTTTAAACACATAATTGTACCATGAGCAGGTATTGGAGGAAGGGAAAATATTTACCTTTGTGAAATTGCGTTTATGTTTACTAATAGTGTAAACAATAAACAAAACTGTACTCAAAATTTTATTCAGTCCCATAGTTGGAAACCTTTTTGATTCCCAAAAAAGTAGGTAAAAATAACAGCTTATTTCTTGTCAAATTCTAGAATTAACATGTCAACAGTGATAGTTTTTCCATGATAGTATATTGGGAAACTTTGCCCATGTTCAATACTGCTTTCATCTTTGGCGGTTTGAACAACTTTAAAATAATGGAATACTCTATTCAGCAGAAAACCTAACCATGGGGGTTCTGGCTGCAAGGCAATCCTTGCTGCCTGAAGTGTGGAGCTTAGTGAGAAACTAAGCATTCTTTTAAGACCCAAATCACCATTTTCTCATGGTAAGAAATCTTAGGTTTTCATCATTAGATTTTTTCAGTTGCTGCTGTCTTTTCTATAATCTAATATGGGAAAAAGCCAATTTTAATTGGGGTGAGGAGAAATCCTCTAAGCATGTTCAATAAGATCTAAGATATCAACAGCAGGAGGCCATAGAATAGTTGAATATGTGGTATTTCTTCAAAGAAGTTCACCAGTAGGGAAGCTGCAGACAATAAGCCAAGATTCTTTCCAGAGGAGTGCCTTAGCATTCACTTACAGCAAGAAAAAAATGCCCTTTAACATTCTCTTTGCCAGTGTAGCTCTAGGCATATGCACTGAATTACAAACTTTCTGTTTCTTTTAAATAAATTATCAAAAATGTTTCTAAGAAGAAATTAATAAGACTAAGTTTTGAAGTAAGATTAAAATGCTTTGCACTTTAAAAGAACATATTACATGTTTTGCCAGATGGACATAAGTTGGAAGACAGCCTCTAAAATCAAGCTCAGTGGGGTTGCTGGGTTGATATTTGTCCTAATGAAACTGGATAGAAAATTTCTCCTGCAGCCCCTTTGGCTTGCAGCTAAAATAGAAAACAGAAGTAAGGCATTGATAAAATAAACAAACAAACAAACAAAAATTATTGGAAAATATTTGACTAGATTAGGCCTCCAATGTTTGTCATCTCCAATGTTGTCATTTAGGGTGCCTTCAACCCAGAGAAGATTAATAAAATAAGCCAAGTTCAAACAAATTTAGGAGGGAGAAAACATATTACTTAGAATAACTGGTAGAAGACAGATTTAATTTGTTCTCAGATTATACAATGATTTTTCTTCCAACAAATTAGAGTTACTATTTGCTCTTTTTTGACCTTGAAAACTTTAGGGTAATTGCAAGGTGAAAGATACTGCTTGATTTACAGGTAAGGCACTGAAATGCAAGAGGTTTATGCTTGATCAGCCTAGTGTAGAGCAGCATCTATATAGAAAATAAGGCCTTGGAATATGAAGTTCCTATTTGGGTGGAGACAAAATAAATTATTATCTTACCTAAAGTTATTAGCTAATCAGGTTGAAATCTATATGTACCACCTAAATTTATTTTAGTTTTGAGCATTAAAATTTATCTTCTCTTACTTTCTCTTTCCCCAGCAAAGTGGATCTCTTCACCACAGGGGTCTGTATAGATTTGCTCAAGTATGGACAAGCACCATGATTTTGAGTCAATGACCAATTTATTTCACTATACTCAAACACACTATCAGTGCCTCCCACTAAACCAAGACAATTGGTTAATAGGTTATGAAAGCAACAATCATGAAAATTCATTCATATTGCCGTGTTATATATTTGGGGCTATATTATCTTGATTGAACCAATAAGTAGTTTCTTTTTTTAGAAGTAAGAGCAGGCGAATAATATGAGATCTTCATAGTTAAAGAGGTTTTTTTAAAGCTTTAATGAAAGCTTATTATGATCTAAAAATCCATCATTACAGACAATAATCATAGTAGACCTTGAATTGACTGACCACTTTGCCATGTTTTATTCCAAATTAAAACTAACAACTTGATCAAGTAAAGAATAGAGAAAAGTAGGCATCATTTGTGAACAATAGACTTGGCTGTTAATCTATGAGGTAAATATGTTTTTACAACATAAAAATAGGATGATGGAATAAAAAATAACTGGAACAACATCAAAAATTTATTATTTCTTTTTTTTTCTTTTTAAAATTATTTATTTATTTATTTATAAAGCATATTCATGGGTAATTTTTCCGACATTGACCCTTGCAAAACCTTTTGTTCTAAATTTTCCCCACCTCCCCCCCACCCCCTGCCTTATCTGGCAGGTAGTCCAATACATGTTAAATATGTTGAAATACCTGTTAAATCCAATATATGTGTATACATATTTATACAGTTATCTTGCTGCACGAGAAAAATCAGATCAAGAAGAAAGGAAAAGAAAAACTGAAAAAGAAAACAAAATTCAAGCAAACAACAATAGGGAGAGTGAGAATACTATGTTGTGTTCCACACTCTGTCCCCATGGTTCTCTCTCTGGTTGTAGATGGCTCTCTTCATCACTGCACAAGTGGAACTGGTTTGAAACATCTCAATATTGAAGACAGCAATGTCCACTAGAACTGATCATTGTATACTCTTGTTGTTGCTGAGCACAATGATCTCCTGGTTCTGTTAATTTCACTCAGCATCAGTTAATGTAAGTTTCTCCAGGCCTTTCTGAAATCATCCTGCTGGTCATTTCTTACCGAACAATAATATTCCATAGCATTCATATACAATGTTTTATTAAGTCATTCTCCAATGGATGGACATCCACTCTATTTCCAATTTCTTGCCTCTACAAGGAGGGCTGCCACAAACATTCTTGCACATGTGGGTCCCTTTCCCTCCTTTAAGATCTCTTTGGGATATAATCCCAGTAGTAACACTGCTGGTTCAAAAGGTATGCACGATTTGATAAACTTTTTGAGCATAGTTCCAAACTGCTCTCCAGAATGATTGGATCCATTCACAGTTCCACCAACAATGTATCAGTGTCCCAGTTTTCCCATATCCCCTCCAACATTCATCATTATCTTTTCCTGTCATATTAGCCAATCTGAGAGATGTGGAGTGGTATCTCAGAGTGGTCTTAATTTGCATTTCTCTTATCAATAGTGATTTGGAGCACCTTTTCATGTCACTACATATAGTTTTAATTTCTTTATCTGAAAATTGTCTGTTCATATCCTTTGACCAGTTATCAATTGAAAAATAGCTTGAACTATTATAAATTTAAGTCAAATATATATATATATATATATATATATATATATATATATATTAGAAATGAGGCCTTTATCAGATCCTTTGGATAGAAAAATGTTTTCCCAATTTATCGCTTCCCTTGTAATCTTGTCTGCATTAGTTTTATTTGTACAAAACCCTTTTTAACTTAATATAATCAAAATTATCTATTTTGTGATCAATATTGGTCTCTAGTTCTTCTTTGCTCTCAAATTCCTTCCTCCTCCATTTCAACCTTATCTTTGTATATGGTTTTAAATGTGGATCTATGGCTACTTTGTGACATGCTAGTTTCTATTTTCCCAGTAGTGTTTGGCAAATAGTAAATTCTTATCCCAAAAGCTGGGGCCTTTAGATTTGTCAAATACTAGATTGCTATAGTCATTGACTATTTTGTTCTTTGAACCTTAACCTGTTCCACCGATCAACTTCTCTATTTCTTAGCCAATGGTTTTGATGGTTTTGATGGTTTTGATGACCTCTGCTTTATAATATAGTTTTAGATCTGGTACAGGTAGACCACCTTCATTTGCTTTTCTCTTCATTCTTTGAAATTCTTGACCTTTTGTTTTTCCAGATGAATTTTGTAATTTTTTCTAAGTCAGTAAAATAGTTTCTGGGGAGTTTGGTTGGTATAGTACCAAATATATAGATTTCTTTAGGGAGTATTGTCATCTTTATTATATTCACTCGACAACACTTCTAATTTCAATGTTATGCAAACCAATTCAAGTTGAAGCAAGAAGCTAGAAGAAAGTTAAGATAAAACTGATAAATATAAATGAAAGGAGAAGAATGTAAATACAAATAACATCAGAGATAATTCAGCTCTCATGAATTCAAGGAAGCTGGTAGATAATGGAATACTGGTAGATAATGGAGTGAGGACAATAAACAATGAATCTATTATATGAATAATATAGTTGGAATGTACTAAAAAAGACATTCATAGCTGAATTGGGTATTAGGAAATCAATTTTTGAGGGTATGATACCTGTAGTATACCCTATTAACCTCATATTAATTTCCTTTTAACATAAAATTTTCCAAACAATGCAGAAATTAGTTTCCTTCTCAAAGGTCTCTTTAACCAGTACATCAACGTTTTCTTATTAGCATTGCCATTATCCATGTTGGTATGATTTATACATCGACATTAAATTAAAATGTACTGACAAAAGCATTTTAGTTAGTTAACAGTAAGTAGGCAATTGTTATTAGTGTGAAGTTAAACATTAGTAGTGAAACACTGAGCAGGTGAGAAAATTAGTAGAAAAGAAATGAAAGCATTTTCTTGTGGAAGGAAAATATATGTCAACAGCAGTCAAATGCATATGAAAATTTGACTGAATAAATTTATACCCTGCTTTGCATAGATTATGAATGCATTTGCACCTATCTGAAAACATTATCTTCTTGCCTTGTTCCATACAACAAACTATATTAATCTTTAATATGGACATTGTTCTATTGATAGAATTAATATCAATCTATTCACGCAGATTTAGAGCATTATTCTTGACTTTGACTCTCACATTTCATAACCAATTCATTGCCAAATTTTTTAAATGCTAAATCCCTGTTATATTTTGATATCTACATATATGCATAATATAATGTAAATATATACAATATATTCCATTTTCTTTCTTCATAAAATCTATTATGCAATCAGATTATTTCCATGATGACTATTAAAATAGTCACCATATTAGTTATCTTGATTTATCCATCTTGAATTCCATTCACTCTTCATACAGCTGGTTAATTTCCCCCAAGTCATAGTTCAGATCATGTCATATTCCTACATAAAATATCTTCAGTGGTTCCCTGTGTCATTTAGGAAGAATATAAAAACTTCTAAAACTCATATTTCTTATTTCATTACTACTGAATGGTCTAATCAAAATAAAGTATCTGCAAATTTGTTTCCTTTTTCTCTAGTCTTAAAACATGACACTATGATTTAGAAAAAAAAAAAAAAAACTTTCTTTTTCTTGGAAATTAAGTTCTTACAAAACTAAAGATATGAAACTTCCTGATCATTTGTGCAAATCAATAGAGTACTGAGTACAAAACATATTTCTTGTTTCTGTGGTTTTACACATTATCATCCACAGGTTTTGGAATGATTTTTCCTCTTTACTCTTCCTTTTAGAATTCTTTCAAATAATGACTCGGGTTGTTTATTATATCCTTGGTAAATAGGATATTTTTACTCTTAAACTTGCTTTGTATAATTTCATAAATATGTAATTAAAGATGTATATTTATTTATATATATTATTCATCCACCCATATCTATCTGTCTGTCTATCTATCTATCTATCCACCTCCTTTATTTATTTACTCATGTATCCTGCCAGTAGAATGAAAATTTCTTGAGGGCAGAGATGAATTAGCTTTTTTATAATTTGTTCTATAAGAATACTTTTTTACTAAGAAGGAGATTAATAAATTTTAAATGAATAGCTGATAGTATGGGTAGACAGAGAAATATTTTACTCATTTCAGGCAGTGATTGTTCATAAATTGCTTTCTTGGTCTAAATTACTAATGTGTTTACTGTGTTTTCCCAGGTTTACTTGTATCATTTTAATATTTTGCAGGAAGCATAAATAAGGAAAAAGGAATAAAAAGAAAAAAATAATTCACAGTTTTTACAATGTGGATTAAAGTTTTAAAAGTCAAGGCAGTATATGCAGAGAAATGATTTAAATGTGCAATATATTGTATAATTTCTTTAATACTTTTTTGGGAGTTCCAGCTGTTATCACCTCTAATATATAACAATGAACAACCCTGTCATATGAACTTTTAATCATACCAGTCTCTTTCAGGATTCTTAGATAATAAGCAGTAAGTACCACGTATTGAACAGTGATAGATCAACTAAATTTCAATTGCCCCAGCTAATTCTTTATTGCATATGTAAACTGACTTTCATCTCTGCAAATCTCATTTACTTTCATTCTAGTCTTAAGTATGACACTATGATTTTAAAAAGTCTTTCTTTTTTTTAGGAAATGAAGTTTTTTATGAAACTAAAGAGGTTAAACTTTCTGGCCGTTTGTCCAAATGGAAAGAGTTCTAAGTACAAAATAAGCATGATTTGAAATTCTTTTAAAAACATACTTTTCTTCATTTAATACTTTCCAATTACATGTGATTTAAAATAAACATTCTTTTTTATATTATGAGTTCCAAATTCCATCATAGCTGGCTCTTTCGCATTCATTGAAAAGGCAAGCTTTATATCCATTATACATATGAAGTCTTATTCTTGCCTCCCCCAACCCTCTTTCCCCCTTTTAAAATTATGTACCCCTCTTGTATCACGATACTTATCCTCTTTATAATCCCTCCCTCCCCCCCTTTGAGTCTTTCCCCCTTCCTTCCCTTATTACTCTTTTTCTTTTCCCTTTTCCTCTCCCCCCTTTTTAATGAGGCGAGAGAGAATTTTCTCTAAATCAAATGTCAATTATTTTTTCTTTGAGCCAACTCTGATGAGAGTAAGATTCACACAATGTTCCTCCCCCTCTCTAAATTCCCTCAGATATGATAAGTTTCCTTAGCCTCTTTGTGGGATGTGTTTTCCCTCTTTTTATCCCTCCTTCCCACCTTATTCTGCCATCATCCCTTTTCCATATCTACTTCCCTTTTTTATGTTATATCAGTACAATCAAATTTTACATGTATTCTTTTTGTATATCCACAACAGAAGTACAATTCTCAAGAGTTATTTTTACCTTTTCTGCATCTCTTGAGTTCTATTCTTGGAGATCAAATTTTTTGTTTAATTCTGGTTTTTCTTCAGAAACAAATGGAATTCATTTGTTTCATTAAATGTCCATCTTCTTCCCTGGAAGAAAATGCTCAGCTTAGCTGGGTAGTTTATTCTTGGCTGCATCCCAAGTTCTTGTGCCTTTCGGGATATCATATTCCAGGCCCTTCTTTCCTTTAATGTAGAGGCAGCCAGATCTTGGGTGATCCTTATTGTGGCACCTGGGTATTTAAATGTTTTTTTTTTTGGCTGCTTGTAAAATTTTTTCCGTAATCTGATTGTTCTGAAATTTTGCCACAATATTCCTTGGGGTTTTTATTTTAGGGTTTCTTTCAGAAGGTGTTCGATGAATTCTTTCAATGCCTATTTTACCTTCTGATTCTATTACATCTGGGCAGTTCTCTTTGATGATTTCTTGTAAAATAGTATCTAGGCTCTTTTGTTCATCATAGTTTTCAGAAAGTCCAATAATCCTCAGATTATCTCCTAGATCTATTTTCTAAGTCTGTAGTTTTTGCAAGTAGATAATTCATGATTTTTTCCAGTTTGTCATTTTTTTGTTTTTGCTTGACTGATTCTTGCTGTCTCAATGAATCATTAGTTTCAATTTGTTCAGTTCTAATTTTTAAAGAATTATTTTCTTCATTAGCTTTTTTTACTTCTTTCTGTATATGTCCAATTGAGTTTTGAATGTATTGTTTTGGTCTGTGGAATTTTTTTCCATTTCACTAATTTCTTTTTTTTTGGTGAATTATTTTCTTTTTCCAATTCACAGATCCTACTTTCTTGCGAGTTCTTTGTCTTTTCCAATTCACAAATCCTACTTTCTAGTGAATTCTTTATTTTTTCCAATTCGTATTTCAGGAAGTTGTTGCTCTCTTGTAAGGCTTCTCTTTCCTTTCCCCATTTATCTTCTAACTCTCTTTTGAGACTTTTAATGGTCTCTTCTATGAGAGCATTATGTAAAGGAGGACAGTCTGATGCATTTTTGCTGTTTGAGGTCTCTTCAGGTTTGCTGACCTGCTCTTTTTCTGCATAGAAGCTGTCGATCGTTCTTTTCATCTTTTTATTCATGTTTTAAAGCCTTTAGGGTAGGTCTCCTAGGCAAGGGGGTTACCAGCTTCCTCTGCAGAGCAGGGAAAGATTTAAACCGATTTCCGGCTCCGAGGTATGGGAGTGCTCTGAGTGAGAGTTTTCCCTTCCCCCAACAGGAAGTGGATTCAGCACTGGCCTAGCTATCAAACTGCTTAGTAGGGCTGAGTGGATTAGCGATTGCCCTAGGCTAGAGACTAAGGGGTGAAAGTGTCACTGCCCCAGGCCAGAGCCTCTTGTGGGACTGTGAGTATTAGCAGCTGACCGCAGACCGCAGACTGCGGACCGCGGACGGACAGTAGACCGCAGACCGTAGACCGCAGACCGTAGACCGCAGACCACAGACCGCAGACCACAGACCACAGACCGCAGACCGCAGACCACAGACCGCAGACCGCCACAAACTCTGCCCAGCGTCTCTGCCTGATGCAAATCGGCCCTGGAAAAGCTCTATGGCCCCAAGCCGAGCTCCCCACTGCGCAGATTGGAGGCTAACCCGGGCTGTGTCCTCCTGCTGTGCAGGATCACAACTGCCCCAAGGAGAAGCCCCGTACTGCGGGTTGGGGCTGCGCGCTTGTGCTGAGATCTGTGCCTTTACCCTCGGTTTGAGACTCTCCTCGGAACCTAATTTCTCTCCCTGTCTGCGCCGATCTCCCCCCTGGCCCCAGAACCAACCTTTTTTGGCGAGATTGCAGATTTTCTTCGGCCGGTGAGTTGTTCTACTTCTTATCTTTACGAATTGTAGCAGTCAAGACTATTTTTGAGGCTCGATATAATATTGATAAAGAGGGTAAGAGAAGAGCTTAGAAAGTCGGGTGTGTCTTCTCCCCCATCTTGGCTCCGCCCCCATATGAAGTCTTGCAAAACATATTAACCATGTCACAAAGGAAAATACACACACACACACACACACACACACACACACAAAACAGTATGCTTTAAACTGCCTTCAAAATTCACCAGTTTTCTCCCTGCAAGTGGATAGCATTTTTCAACATGGATTTTTTGGAATTGACCTGAATCTTTTTCTTAATGAGAGTAGCAAAGTCCTTCACAATTAATCATCTTTACATTATTCCTACTTTATTCAATATTCTTCTGAATCTACTCTCATCACTTTGCATAAGGTCAAATGAGTCTTCCCAAGTTTTTCTGAAATAACCTTGTTAAGATTTTGTTATTGCGTTCTATCATAATCCTATACTACAAATTGTTCAGTTATTCCCCAGTCGATGAACATACCCTTGGTTCTACTGCATTGGCATTTCAAAATTTTGACATTCTGTCTGACATTTGTCATTTTCTTTTTCCATCATGTTTGTCATTCTAATAGATATCTATTGCTATCTCAGATTTGTTTAATTTGTTTCTTTAATCAATAGTAAGAATATTTTAAAGTCACTTATTAGCTTTCATTTTTTTCTGAAATTTTATAATTTATTTATTTATAAAATTGAGAAAGCTTCTTATTCATTTATTTTTTTGTTCATCCTTCCATCCATTCATTTATTTAGTCATTAGAATTATGGCTCTGTTCCTTATATATTTTAAAAAGTGACACTTTTTTTCTGAGAAATGCTATAATATTTTCCTCTGTTTCCTGTATTCTTTTAATACGGCTACATCAGTTTTATTTGTGCAAAAGTTTGTTCGTTCTTTTGCTTATTTTTTCCTTCCATGAAATCATACTTAAGACAAAGCTTCTTATGATCTTTTCTATTTCTTGTTAGATGTAATTTTGATAATTATTATTGTAGACATAGATCTGACATATACATCTTCCCATGCTCTTCATTTATTTTTAATTAATTCTTTATATTTAAATCCATTTTAGCATTATTTTTGGTATGTAGTATGAGAAATGGATTTATGACTAGATTCCTCCAGCTTTCTAGTTTCACCAACATTTTTTTTTGGCCAGATGATGAGTTCTAACTTTAAGGTTCTTACTCTAAAGTTTGAATTTTCGTATTTGTCAAACACAAAATAAGCGTGGCCATTTACATCGGAGTATTATGTTCCTAAGCTATTCCATGGACTCACCACTCAATTTTTCAACCAGTATCAGATTATTTTAATGAACTTAATATCACTGTTGTAATATAATTTGAAATCTTGTATCACTAAGATGCTTGAGTGTTTGTTCTACTTTAGTGTGTGTGTGTGTGTGTGTGTGTGTGTGTGTATGTGTGTTTGTGTGTGTGTGTATGCCTAAGAATAGATCTTGGAGAGTCACATCTGCTAACAATTACTCTCTCAAACTCCATTTCTATTCTGCCTCTTTTTTTAATCTTTGATGACTAGCCCATTACCTATATAGACTATGGTTAGTGTTGCAAAGCATTAACATTACAACTCTCTCAGTGATATTAGGTATTGGAATCAACAGGGGAAAAATCATTTTGTTCCCCTTGACAAAATTCATATTTGTCAGTGAAACTAGCTTCGAGAAAGTTGAATACTCAACAGCAGCACACACAGAGATGTGCATACCCACATACATATATACACAAAAATATGTGTGTGTGTATATGAATGAAACCTTTAGCAGCGTATAATAACTCTCAGGGCAGTATAATATCTCCCAATTCAGAGGCAGAGATTTCCTTTTGGGCTGCCTCTTTCATTTTCTTAGGCAACTAAGGAACTATTCAAATATTGGTGATGAACTTCCAAAAAAATTTAAGTTAGAAGAGATGACAAAAAAAAAATAATCCTAGCCAACATAGTAGGGACTCTAGTATACATTTCTCCTACCACATTTCGGTACAATTTTATAACTACATAAAAAAGGTAAAATTAGGCACATAAACCCTGTTTTCCATTGACACCCTCCTTTTCTATCTCTTGTGTAGCTTGCTTAACTGAACTTTTTTTCTCAAAAGTGAACATACTGGACAAGTTCTAGTAAACCAGAAAACCATTCAGCATGAACTTAATAATATTTATATGTTTGTAATCAAAAGAGTTAGTTAAATTCACAGAAGTTTATCACTGGAGGTTATAGTGGAAGTCACTGTACAATAGAAATTAATTGATTTTATTGTTTATAAATTGATTCAAGAAACAGCTCCCTACTAATATTCAGACAAAGCACACCTGGTAACATTCAAAACTAATTAATTACATGTGACTTTCAAACATCATAGTTTAATTGTTAATAGAAAGTAAGTCCATATCCTTCGACCTTGATAATATAGTGCTAATATCGATCATTTTGACATTAATTTGAATGTTGTTTTTGGTGTTGATTGTTGAGTTCAGTGTGTCCAACTGTGATTATCATATCAATATGAGCTCAGTGTGCTCAGCCACAGATAAATTGTCCCTATGAACATTTAGAGTAGATTCTCTAACTTTGTATATCTCATGTTTATTCTGAGATAATTCAGTTCTACTTTGCTCATAGAGCACAGCACCTTCTTTGATGAGGGTACACCATGCTGGGCTATCCTGTGCCAGTGTCTCACACATCATACAATCAATTCTAAAGTTTTTAATAGAGGTCTTGTGGCTGTCCTTGTATTGCTTTTTCTGATGAACTTGTGAGCACTTGCCTTGTATGAGTGCTCCAAAAAAAAAATAATAATAATTTTTTAATGGATTTCCCAAAATCTCTGATTTCCCTTGTAAAACTATTGACAAGAAAGATATCATGGGTCCTTGAAGTTTTAAAGAGATCCTTATTTTTTCAAGAGTTGACTATGTAAGTGAAGAAAGACAAAAATAAACAAGGAAGTTATATACTTCATAAATATTTACTAGTTAATTTGTTCTTGATCTTTGTATTTAAGGTGGTTGTCTTTCAATAACAATCACATTGTGTTTTTCTGACATACTCCCTGAACTCTTGTTGAAAAGCTATAATTCTCTAAAAAGGTAAAAAAAATGTATATTTATTTACACATAAATCAATATTATTAATTTTATATGAGAAATATTTTTATTTCATTAGTAAATATACCTTGTACACAATACCGATCAAGGAATATAAAAACCCAGAGGTGTCATTATAGTTATCCCAAGTCACACAAGTTAAAAAAGATTGAGCATGTCTTGATTATTTTTCTTGGAATTTCATACTATAATGATATCACGCTGTTTTCAAACTTTTAAAGATGAACTTTTATCTCTAGACTTGGTCTATGATTATATCAGATAATAATTCTAGGACAGAAAATTTTATGATAAATTAATTATTTTAAAGGTAACTCAAATTAATAATGAAACAATGTTGCTGTATGTAAGGCAGTTTTCCAGTTTCTATTTGCATAAAAAATAAGTCCTTACTGAGTAGAAAATTTATAATGATTTGCCAGTCTCTTTCCAGGGTATCTTAAGTTCTTCAACCATCATGGAACAAAAGAAAAGATAAAGAAGCAATATTGATGTCACTGAAAAGTCAATTTTCTGTATTCATTATCTTAATCCAGAAGAGTCAAATGAATTCTAATCCACTTACTCATAATACTGACATATATAAAAGAATAGATTGTTGATTCAATTCAATAAACATTTGCCAAATATCTACCAATCTAAGTAATTTTATGTATGTTTGGAATATGGAAGATAAATAATGCTATAGTCTATCACATAAAATATTCTACTATAATGTATGAATTGGGAATTTGAGGGGATGAGATAGATATGTTAAAATGATTTAAAGTAGAATCATATGAAAGAAATAAGAGGCCTGGGAAATATGTTCTAAAAGCATCTTGATTGATTTTCTTTTATTAATAGTCTCAGAGAAAATCTGATGGAGGAAGTTGCCTTTGCACTATGATTTGAAAGAAGATGAGGCTTTAAATGGGTAGAATCAAGAAGGAAGTAGTTTCTAGACACAGAAATGTGCTATTCAAATAAAGAGACAGAAGAAGGTGGAATAAGTTTAAGAAGAAGCTACTTGTCAACTTTAACCAATTACACAATGCATAATGATTAAAAACAAACAAACAAATAAGGATATTCTACTGGAAAGATGATTTAGAAAATAATTTCACAAGACCTTGAAGAGAAGAATAAAGAATTTATTATCCTATTACTAGTACAGAGCTATGGGAATTTTTCTTGGGGGAGGGAAGAATGGAATGTGAATCAATGTCACATACTGAAATTATTTTTGCAGTTTTGTGAATCATAAAGTGGAGAAGATATAGACTAAAGGCAAAGCATTAGATCAATAATATAATGGCACAAGGATGGGTTAATGAGAGCTGAAATTAAGATGATATCATTAGGATTATAGAGAAATGAAGAGATATGAGAGGAGATAGACTTGATAAGATTGTCAGCTATTTGGATGTGAGGTTTGAGGATGAATGACAAATCAAAGAACATATATAAAAATAATTTTTCCTGTTGATTTTCATTATTTTCCTTTAGTATTCATTACTTTATCATCTTAGCAGCTTCAGTGACCTTCCAAATAGTTGTTTACCTTCCATCCTTGCTTGTCATCCTCTAAGGTATTTTTGAAAAACTAGACCAATAGCATATCTTATTTTATAAGCAGCTATGTAGGATGAGGTTTTATCTAAAGGAAAAAAATTGATTCTCCAAATATTCTAAATAATATGCTTGAAGGAAAGGGATAAACACCTTATTTTCCTTTTTGAGAAATGCACAGGGAAAAAGCTTACCTGTAGAAATCTAGTGAAATGTAAGAGAGGAATTCTGAGATCTTATAGTTTCTCAATTCTATTCTTGCTATCCAGGTACTAATTTCAGTTGTCTTTATGTGACTGAATGAGTAGAAGTGCTGTTTATCCCTATTAAGTTAGACATGTAGGTTAGTTATAATTTTGATTGGAGACATAAAATAAGTCCTGAAACCCCTTTTAAGCAATCATAGAAAGCTAAATAACCAAATGTCTTAAATATTCCATACACAAATCTTTATTAGGATCTTGACATTATGAAGATGCACATCTCTTTGTAATTTCTCCCAGGGAGGAGGAATTTCAAATTGATTAGACTGAATCTAATGCAATATTCTTAATTGTGACCTGAACAAGATATCATTACCTCTTAGATTCTCTCGAAGATGGATTCCAGAACATACCAATTCCTGGCATAATTCAATATCCTAATTAAAAATTTATATTTAGACATTTATTAAACATACATTATTTACAAAGTGCAATATTAGGGACAAACATAAAATATGAAAACTATGCTCTACTTTCAAGAAGATGACATTTGTCTGTCATTTCCCAGTTTTCTGACTCATCAGCAGAGGTAAAGCACAAAGATACTGAGACTCAGGAGCCAGGATTATGTTGTTTTCCACCTTAATATTCTTATCCCCACACACAATGCCCTGTATATAATAGACACTAAGAAATCCAGACACATTGTAGTGACAGTAATATACAATAAGATTAACAGAAAACCCATAACTCCCATTACCAAACTAATAAGTATTCTTCAGAATCCACAAACCAAATCAAGCAACACCAGCCCTCAAGGTAGTACAAAGACTGTTTAAACATTATACTCATTGCCTAAAGAAACTACAGAAAAAGTTTACCAGGGGTCCTCAAACTACGGCCCGCAGGCCAGCTGTAGAAGCTGAGGATGCTTATCTCCCTCACCCAGGGCTATGAAGTTTCTTTAAAGGCCCACAAAAAAAGTTTTTGTTTTTACTATAGTCTGGCCCTCCAACAGTCTGAGGGACAGTGAATTGGCCTCCTATTTAAAAAGTTTGAGGACCCCTGGAACTCTCCTCTCAGCTGTGGTCCTATACCTCCAGTCTTTCAGTAAAGTTTGCAAATTCTGATTGCCAGGATATAAGACCAGTGACAGCATCATGCTGGAGATAAAGGGAATGATCTAAAAGGCCTTGTCAAAGACACAGCTACCATTGAGCTAGTGATAAATATCCTTCTCTGAAAAAACATTCTATTTTCTCTGTGTTCAATACCTCAGGGAATTTTTAGCTTAGTTTAGCAAACAATACTTCTTCCACATACTTCAAGGGAAAAGAAATAGACATATTGGGAAGGTCATCAATGATTCCAAAGCTTTACAGGCAAATGTTTATTCTGAAAGATTCTCTCTCTCTCTCTCTCTCTCTCTCTCTTTCTGTATATATATATATATATATATATATATATGATTGGCTGACTGGCTTTTTCTCTGCATTGTCACTCCATTTTCCCTCCCTTCTTCATGGATAGATCTACAACAGCAATATAAAATGATTGTGTTGAGAACAATTAGGGATGGTCTTCTGAGACATTTAATTTATTGTTTTATTTGTCAGTTTCAGATAATCTTGAAAAAAAGTCAGAAATTATCTGTCCTGTTCTAAAATCTTGGCAACCAGTCTAATTGCCTTGCCTTCTTTTTGTAAGCATTTAATTTAAATACAAACTCACATGCATATGTATTTACACATATACACACAATGCATATATATACACATATATGTAATATTAGAATATGCATTACACACACACATATCTATCTATCTATCCTAACTTTTCACCACGTAGCACAAGGAATACTGGACCTATCCATAGGTCTGTATTTCAACACTGATTTCAATATTCATGAACATGGTACAACTACGAAAGTTACTACCTCTCTTGAGTCTGTTGGTTCATTAGCAATATATATAAAACAATATTTTGCTGATCTCTCAGTGTATTTGCAGGAATTTGTTTTACCATCATTATAATGACAAATAAATGTGATTTTTATCTCCACAACAGAATAATGAAATACATGTTGTTTCCCACACACACAAATAAATTAAAATTATAAACTAAAATCAAATAAACCAAAAGATCACATATTTGGATGTCTAAAATGTAAGCCACACATTCCTTTTTTTTGGAATTTTGAGTTGCAAATCTAAGGTATTGAACTGTTTGACCAAATAAGAATACCTACACTGAAAAGTTCATATTCATGCTGATTATGTACCCAAGTAAGGCAGCAGGAGTCAATTTATTACCTTTTCAGCAGGATAAAAAAATAAACTATTCATTTTTTAGTTTGTATTTTTAAAAATTATGTTAGTGTTAATTTGCATTACTTTAGGTAAACAAATATATCACCACTAGATACTTCATAGCTGTAAGACAATTCAACACAGAGGAAAAATCTCAGTAGCAACAGTGTTTATCTGAGTTACTTTCTGTTTTAAAAAAAGTAGACTTAATAAAAGGCAAAATTGGGCATGGAAATCCCATTTTTTTACATAACAGACAATAATAATCTTTATTTTTCAATCAAGAAATAAAACTACAAAATAAGTTTGTTGTTGTGTTTTCTGAGGTCCACTGAAGAGAAAAATCATGAGGATTAAGAAAAAAGGAAATACAATACCAATGATTCAACAGGCAACGTACCACCTGCCAACATAAAATAAAGAAATTATTATATATACCAACACCTTATTCATCATCATTAAGAAATTGTTTAATGCCTGAGCCTGCTGTTAATTGAACTGACATGTGGAACAAGGAATGAACTGAAATCATAAAGCTAAACAAGGATTACTGAAAGGGAAACACAAATCTCATGACAAGCCACAAACTGGAAATTTTAAAATTAAATTTAAAATTTCAATTTTTAGTCATTCACTAGAAATGGAGCAAATATTAATCTAGTTCATAGTTAAAATTAGATATCTTTACAAAGATTTAATTTCTAAAGCATTTTACCAACTTCAAAGCACTGTAAAAGTATCTTTTTTCCCCCACAATGGAGTTCAGATAGAAAATGCTTTGGGACAAGAAAGTCATTATCCTACTATCATTCTGCATTATTTTACATTGACTATTGAAGACGGAAATACAATAAAATTCTTTTTGTTTTTGTTACTGAAAAAAAAGTTTTAGAGTATAAGCTCATCTCTAGGATCATTGAAATAATCTTCAGGAGAAAGTCAGTAGCAGACAGAATGATGGATTTAATATGTACATCATCTTTTCCTTGTGTGATTTTTATTTCTTCCTAAAGTCTCTGTTTTCTAAAGGTATCATATTTCATATATTTTAGTATGTTTTGAATATGTAATTGGATAAAATATAATACAATTTTTCTTGGGATTTTTGTGGGTAAATGCAATGTCTTGATGATTCAATCTGACATTATAATGTTGTTCCAGCATAATATAGTGATCTACATGCTCAAGGATATCTTGAACCATGTATTTGTGTTATGCTACTTTACAGATACAAAAACAACCAAAAACAAATAAATTGAGCTTTTAATGGACAATTTCAAAACTGACAATTTTAATCACACAACAATCCTTTACTAGGTTATCAATCTTGCCCAAATTTTGCTGCCTGAGGTGATATATTTGCTGAACAGATCCTATAATATATTTGTATGCATATAGTTTTTAATATAATACGCTTTTAGATGAAAACAGATCAAACAAAGGCATTTACCAAGATAGTATATATATTTTTTAAAAGCTGCAAAACATTTTCTTTCCCATCATGCTTTGGAAGATTTTTTATTTTGCTTTGTTTTTGTTGTTCCTTTACCACAAACATTACATTATTGGGAATACTGAGTATAAACTAAAAATACTTTGGTAATGGAATGCATTCTTAGGAAACACAGATGACCAAAACTTATTATAATTCTGGTACCAATTCTTCAATGTCCTCAATTCAATGAGTAGCAAACTCATACTGCTTTATTTGGGTTGAACCCAAGCTAGTGAAATAGTAAACAAAATGTCAGGCCTGAAGGCATGAAGATCTGAGTTCAAACCTATTTTTGGAAGATTAATAGTTGTTCCTGGATAAATTACTTTCTATATCTCTTTCTCTTCCTCTGTACCCTTTTAGATATGTTCTCTCCTTTTTAGCAAACAGCTCTGCTGTAAGATGTCATGATTGAAACAACTTCCTAATTTTATAGGAAGAATGTCAATTTTCATATGGATAGGGTAGTGTAGAGTTTTGATAGTATCTAAGTGAGTTTTTTAATATAAACAGTTGCAGCTCTAATCTTAATATCTTTGCACTCAGAGGAAGCTAAGATATTTGTAAATGTTACATTTATACATGAGTTTGAATAGATTTTAGGACTCGGGCTTTACTTTGTACCCTCTCATTTCTTGTAGGATACTGAAATATTTGCTTCTATTTAAGTCCAAGTGAACCTTTGTAGTAGTAGTAGTAGTACACTGCCTTTTTAAAATAATAAGTTTTGATTTTCAAAATATAAGCAAAGATAATTTTCAACATTCACCCTTGCAAAACACTGTGTTCCAATTTTTTCCCTACCTTGCTTGCATCCCCTCTCCTAGACAACAAGTAATCCAATATAGGTTAAACATATGCAATTCTTCTAAACATATATCCATAGTTATCATGCAGCCTAAGAAAAATCAGATCAAAATGGGGAAAAATGAGAAAAAAAAAGCAAGCAAACAACAAAAAAGTTGAAATATTATGATGTGGTCCACATTCAGTCCTCATAATTCTCTTTCTGGATATAGACAGTTCTCTCCATCAATAGTCTATTAGAATTGGTCTGAACCATGTCATTGCTGAAAAGAGCCAAGTCTATCATAGTTGGTATTTACATAATCTTGTTGCTTTATACAATATTCTCTTGGTTCTAATCACTTCACTTAGCATTATTTCATGTAAGTCTCTCCAGGCCTTTTTAAAGTCACCATGTTAATTGTTTCTTATAGAACAATAATAATTCCATTATATTAATATACCATAACTTATTTAGCCATTCTTCAACTGATGGATATCCACTCAAACTTGTATATTATTAAAGAAAGATTATATGATATGGGAAGTTTATATTTTCTTTTTTCTGGGAGAGCCATATAAAATATCATCCTCCTTGTACTTTTGTTGTTGTGCATTTCACTCATGTCCAATTCTTTTTGACCTCATTGGGGTTTTCTTGGCAAAGAAACTGAAATGATTTGGAGATTCTCTTCTCCAGCTCATGTTATTTATGAGAAAACTGAGGCAAACAAGATTAAGAGACTTTCCTAGTGTCACACAAATTCTAAGAGTTTGAGGCCAGATTTGAACTAGGAATTTTCCTGACTCCAATTCTGATGTTCTATCAATTTCACTGCTTAGCTGTCCCTTTACCATGTCATTAATATTTGAATGGTTTAATATAATACTTTCAACATGGAATCAATACTCAGTTCTATTGAATTTAAAATTACATTAAAACATAAAAAAAAGGTCTCTATAAAAAATGTTGGAGGGGATGTGGGAAAACTGAGACACTAATGAATTGTTGGTGAAGTTGTAACTGATCCAGTGATTCTAGAGAACTATTTGGACCCAAGTCCAAAAAGACTATAAAGTTTGCATACACTTTGATCCAGCAGACCACTACTGTGATTGTATTCCAGAAAGATCTTAAAAGAGGAAAGATAACTCATGTGCAAAAATGTTTGTAGCAACTCTTTTTGGAGTGACAAGAAATTGGAAACTGAATTAATGCTCATCAATCAGGGGAATGGCTGAATATACGATGGTATATGAATGTAATGGAATATTATTGTTCTATAAGAAATGATGAACAGACTGATTTCAGAAAAGCCTGGAAAGACTTACTTGAACTAAACTGAGTTAACAGAAGCAGGAGAACATTATACATAGTAACAGTAAGATTATGTGATGATCAAATATAATAAAAGTAGTTCTTTTCAGCAATGCAATGATCCAAGATGATAGCAATAGCCTTGGAATAGAAAATGCCAACTGCATCCAGATGGAGAATTATGGATATTAATGTACATTGAAACATACTATTTTCATTTTTTTGTTTTATTTGTTTTTTTCTTTCCCATGGTTTTTTCCCCTTTTTGTTCTGATTTTTCTAAATGTTTAACCTACATCAGGGTGCTTGCTATCTTAGGAGTAAGGAAGATAAGGGAGAGAGAAAAAATGGAATTCATAATTTTACAAAAATGAATATTGAAAATTGTTTACATGTAATCGGAAAAGTATAATACTATTGAGAAAAAGAAAAAAAGCCCCGAGATTCACCTATATTGAGATTATAGTTTCAATGATAACTGAAGAGGGAAAAGCAGTGTCATGGGAGAGACATGACGTAATTTATATGAAGATAAATCAAAGGATATAAAGAATGAATAATCCAAGGTAGAAAGAAAACAAGAAAAGAATAGGCATTAAACACTATAGAGAAAATACTATCATAAAGCAGCAGGTGATCAACAGCATCCAAGGCTATGGAGAAGTAAAAAAACAAAAGGATAAAGACTAAGAAAAAAGTTATCAAATCTACTGATTAAAGAAATCATTTGTAACCTTGGAGAAAGTAGTTTTAATTGAATAGTGAGACTGGAAGGCAGATGCAGGAAGTGAGAGAAAAGGAAATAGAAATGCTATTTGTAAATGGCCTTCTCAAAAACTTCAACTCAAAAAAAAAAAAAAAAAGAGAGAGAGGAGATATGAAAGATGGCTGGAAAGAACAAGTTTTTTTATTTTTTTTTCTGCAGATTTGGAGACATAAATATGTTTACAGATAGTAGGAAAACAACCAATAGACATTAAATCCTGTAAAACCTGTATGTTTATAGTAATATTTTATATTAGAACTTAATGATACTATTATAAATTCTTCTCATGATCCATTCTCTTATTCTGCCCTGACCCCACAGCAGGTGTTCTTTTTTATCTTATTGTAAGTACTTTGATCTTTGGACCTGGGTTTGGAGTACCAGACTGGTGGTTGCTTGTAAATCAAAGGCAACGGGAATTTAAAAATACTATGTTTATTTTTCAATAAAAAGGAGTTAAGGCAGATAAAATTAATTTTCAAAAGCCTAATAAAAATAAAGAGAACTTTCTTATTAAAAAAAGAAGAAAAACTGCTCAGTTTGGTGAAGGGTACGTTAGCTAAGAATCCTCTGAACCTAATAATTGTATATGTAATATGTTAAGCTCTTAGGGCTGCACATATTAAAAGTCCCACTACCATATATATGTGTTGTTCATAGAAATATTATATTCTTTGTGAATACCTTCACTGACAATGCTGAGAGACTGACAGGATCATGTGTGTATGCATGTATATCTTTTAAATGATAAGTTGACTTAACCTAAAAAGTTTTAAAAGCTATCTAGAAACTTAACCAAATGATTAAAAAATTAACAAAATTATAGCATATGAAAAAATCCAAATCAAAGATCAAATTCCCCAAACCCAAAGAACATTAAGATGAAAGCAATCTGATGAATTGCTTTGCAATTCCAATTATGTACACATATAGATTCCCACTGGGAAATTGTCAAGTATTTTTAAAGTATTATTAAAAATAAATTATTATTTAAAAGATATACATGCATACATACATAGATTTAAAAATATATAATATATATATATATATACATACATACATATACATGCAAACACACATAGATGGATAGACAGAGAGAGAAAGAAAGAGAGAAAGAGAGAGAGAGAGAGAGAGAGAGAGAGATACTTCTTTGCCTATGCGGTATTCTTCACAAAGGGTCACATAGCTAATATGTATCTGAAGATTCAGATTCTCTTGATTTCAGAGCTAGCACTTGGCCCACTGTACTGCCAAGCTGCCATGCTGCCCCAACAACAACAACAACAACAACATTTATAGGTTGCCATTAAGAAACTGTGAAGCATTCTTAATTGTCAGAAGTTTTTCCCTGAATCAAAAGCCTAATTTTTCAAAACAGCACCCTTCCAGTAATATATTTTTAATCTATGTAATATTCTGTAAAAAAAAATTAGTTAAATTACTGTCAAGCAGTGGAAAGTGGAGAATTGGGCATAGGCATGGTACAAAACAGTAAAAAGGAAGAATTTTGTGAAATAAATGATGCAAAGAATATCAACAAAATGTATGACTTAAAAATTGGATCAGTCATATACTCAGAAGAGTTAACTGAGGGGCAGTCTATAATAGATTCCTCTTATAAAGTAGTCTTAGAGATTCTCAACAAAAAAAAGTAGGAAGATAATTTGGAAAGGTGTAGACAAGAGTAGCAGAAAAGTGGCAGACATAGCTTTGCTGTGGCTTACACTGGTGAAGGGAATACCCATATTGTCAAAATTAAAGATTTTTCAGTGTATTTTGATAGCCTAATTTTATCATTTTAATTAATTTATTCAGTCATCCCAGTGAGTGATGATTTGTATTTGTAAGTACAGGTGGGAATACAAGGTAGACTGGATCTAAAGAAAATTTTATAGCTGGTGCAACTATCTTGCTTTTCCTGCACTCTGATAACTCAACTCTCCTTGAAAAAGTAATGTCAGTAAAGTCATTAACAACAGTCATGTATACGTAAGTAGGAACTTAAGTTAACAAATTATCTTTTTTTTTTCCTAGAACATGTACATGTTATGTTAAAATTTTATTTTAATCTTTTCTTCGAGAACATAATCTTTAATTTCTGTCAGTTTAAGAAATTTCACAAAGCAATAGCTGAGATGGTAGATTTTTACTAAGTCTAAGAATAGTAAGATTTAAAAACCCATATAGGAAAAAACAGTCTTATCCACACAGGGCCCCACACAAACTATGCTGCTTTTTTTTCCCTGACCCCTTTGGCTTGGTGTTATTATTTTCTTCTTAAGCTAATATTTAAATGGATTGGGGGGGGGAAAGCAAGATTGGGATAGCAGAATATTCCAGATATAAGATTATTAGTAACATGACTAATAAATAATAGATGCTAATGATAAATAAGCTATTTTTGAACCATGTACAACAATGCTTAGAAAATGAAAACGAGGTCTTGGTTCACTGGGTCACACAGTTAGACTTTCTGAAAGGTGAAATAGGTATTCAATGAGTAAAATCATTTCACAATGGCTTTCAGAGCTTTGTCAAATGAAAATGAACATGACTTTCAGTGAATGTTCTAGGGAAAGAGAAAAAAAATAAATTGGGCAGTAATTGTTAGTTTCCCAAATGAATCACCTTTGCAAGCTGTAATACATTGAACATATTCTGCTCCTGGAGATTAAATTAATCATGTATTTTAAATATAAGTACTTTCTGACTGCAATAAGCTGTAGTCATTTAATATGTGCTAAGTCAAGTTCTTTAGATTAAGACTAGGTGAAAGGAAGAAAAATCTCCATAACATTCTCCTTTATATTTTTAAGATTAGTTTTACTTTAAATATACATCTGTCAGACTTTCTAGTGGGGCATTTAAGTATTTTACATTTGTGGAGCTATGTAAGTTGTTTAATGTCTCTGAGATGTTTTAATACCCAGCACCATGACAGCAAGATAAGCAACTTATTTATAGTTTTATATTTTGATGCACCTATTGATTTTATCTTTGTAGCATGTGCCAAAATTCTTGTCATTTTAAGTTTTAATAGCTTAAAATGTCACTGACTTTCATAATAACTTGTATTAAAATTGTAGAATTTAAAAAGGATACAAAAAATAATATGTAATGATTTTGTTTCAGTTATTCCACAAATAACTTACACGAATTAAAAAATCTGTTCACATAAAGTGTTTTTTTCTAAATATGGCAATTTTTACTTCAAGAAACGCATTCCCAAATGTACGGAAATTTCCAAATTTTGCTTTCCAAATATGCTTATTGATGTTTGATTGTTTTATAAAGGATGAAATCAAATTTGATGAAATTCCCATCCTGTTTTCTGTTTGCTGCTCTTCTTTAAACCTATCCCTCCAATAACTTTCACTTTTAGAACTTTTGATGGCTTTTTTTCCCTTCATTACCTTAAACATACTATCACATTCTTTTAGGTTACCTATAACTCAGGAAACAATTCA
This sequence comes from Sarcophilus harrisii, assembly GCF_902635505.1. Lineage (NCBI taxonomy): Eukaryota > Metazoa > Chordata > Mammalia > Dasyuromorphia > Dasyuridae > Sarcophilus > Sarcophilus harrisii. The sequence continues at coordinate 100,633,267 of NC_045428.1, forward strand.
TATTGCTCTAAGGCAACTAAACCTAATATCCAAACTTAGTGCTAAATATAATTCCCTCCAAAATTAATATTTAGGGGCAGCTAGATGGCACAATGTATAGAGCAGCAGTCCTGGAGTTGAGAGAACCTGTGTTCAATCCAGGGGTCCTCAAACTTTTTAAATAGGGGGCCAGTTCACTGTCCCTCCGACTGTTGGAGGGCCGGACTATATTAAAAACAAAAACTTTGTTTTCTGGGCCTTTACATCCCCTGCATTAGACTTTTATAGCTAGGCAACCCTGGGCAAGTCACTTAACACTAACTGCCTGCAAAAACAACAAACAAAATAAATCTGTATTTTATCCTACTGAAACTAGAAATACTTTAATTTAATGAATTACTTTTTTAAGGCAGAGATTCTTTATTATTATTATTTATCATTTACTGTCTTAAGTAAGTCTAGATTAAAAAAGTATATTTCCTTGTCCCTCTTTTTATTTGAATCATGATTAAAAAAAAGGTTTGGGTTCCTCATATCTATCTTTTCCCTCTTTATTCTAGTCAATAAGTCAAGTTGGAATTCTTGTTTTAATTCAGTTATTGTCTTCTCATATCTATCTTTCTTTTAGTTTGCTATTGATTTTTAACTTTATTAAAATTCATCAGTGGATTGAGGACATGCTATTTGATAAATGACTCTTAATTTCATAAATCATTTCTTATCTATTAAGATATAGCCAAGTCTTCCTTACTTGTGGTCTTTAGTCCCCACAATGGACAGCACTTTCATCTCTTATCATCAATAATTTGCAAAGAGAGTTGGATGCTGTTGGAAAGGTAAATACTTAAAAAAATACAATTAGATCTTTTTACATTATGGAACCTGGTAGAACATACATTGTCGATTGATTAATCATCACTCTCCTACCAAACCAGTTTTCTTCTTTTATGATTTTACATTCCCTCAAAAATATTTATTTACTATCTTTCTTGAGTACAGCTTATCATTAGAGCAACTTTTTTTGTACTTACCATGAATGTTTCCTTTGGAAAAAACTCATACATTGATATCTCTGAGTATGGAGTTACCATAGTCACATGTCTACATATCTATCTAGATGGATACACACAACACACACACACACACACATACATATATACATATCTATGTCTGTGTATACACACACACATGCACATACAGGGACATAAGCTGAGATATTGAAAATACTATAACATTTCCTAAATCAAATACAAATTGGTCTCTTTTATTATTCAATACAAAGACCAAATCACTGTCCATCTACAGTTATTGACCAAGATATATTTATTTGCATAGTAAATAGAGATGTAAAAACAAGCAAAACAACAACAAAAAATGGACTCATCATCCAAGTGCATATAATAGTCTGAACAACAAAAAATTTAAATTCATTTTGTTTTTTCTATAATGCTTGTAAGTTTGTAAATAATCAGATTTGATTGAGAAGTTTCTGTAGTTTTCCAAGGTTTTTTGAAAAACAACAAGAACAAACAAAAACATTAATGTTCATATACTAGAAAGTTTGGTAAACTTATAGGAAAAAAAAACATTTCCATCTGACCCTTTCATAGGAAAAACTTTATGACAATAATGAGCAGGATTGACAAGTATACAATATCTGATTTGTGTTTCAATTAAATTTAAAGATCAGAGATAATATATGCATTAGTCTTTTGGATGAAGAAGAACATCTTGGCTATGTTTCCTCCACTTAATTAAATAATTTCTCAATGTGCTATATAAAAGTAATTTCAAAAAAGTAAATTTGGTAATAATGGCTACACTAGATTTTATACACTCTATGGAAATCAATGTTAGAAGCTAAACATTTGAAAGCTTTGCAAGATCATATCACAAGTTATCAAAGGAGGATAAAAGGAAATATTAGATGCTATTAGAACCTTATAAGGTCAAATAAAATAAAATCAATAGCCTCTTAACCATATGCTTACTTTCTTATCTGTTTGAAATCTTTTTATGATGATTATCTCCATGCATATTACATTTTCTTGATGAAAATATAACCAGGGAACAAATGCGTTTTCACCTGAAATTCCTTACAACAGATCACATCCTTAGATTTTGATAAGGTGAAAGGTACAAACCCTATAAGATGCTGTTCTCTTTATGTATTATTTGCAAAAACAAATATTATTTTCTCAAACCACTGACATTTAAATAAATCCCATTATTTAAGTAAATAGTAACACAACACCTTAGTAGAAATATCCTCCTTGGTTTCCTTACAATTGTGACTTTTATTTCAGTCACATCTGATTCGGTGAACCCATTTGTCTCTTTCTTGACAAAGATACTGTACTGGTTTGCCATTACCTTTTCCAGCTCATTTTATAGATGGAAGACTGAGGCAAATAGGTTAAGTGACATTCTCAAGGTCACATAGCTTGTAAGTCTCTAAGGCCATTTTTGTACTAATGAAGATGAGTCTTCCAAACTTAAAGCTTGAAAGTATATTCAATGCCTTATTTAGCTGTCATAATTATGACTCTGGATACCTGAAAATTATGCAAACAAAATACATTCTCTGGTAGATACCACCAAGCTGCAAAGAAATCCCTGAAATGGATACAAATATATAACTTCTTTCATTCCTGTATCTTTACCTCATGCTTCTAGAGTGATAGTAACAGAGGAGTAAAGAAAGGGAAAAAAAACAAATATTTATATCTTCTAGATGTAAACTCTTAATGTTTGATCTTTGGCTTACTGGGGAGTTAACATTTCAATATTTCACTTTCTCAATATAAGTCAAACTGGAAGACATAGAAATTGATGAACAAATGTATCTATAGTCTACAGAAGATGTTCTATATCATTTGACTAAAAGATAATAAGGGATACCATTAGGTAAGAAACTGTCATTTTGCCTGTTGGTCTCCATAATGACTTTAAACATATAGGACTAATAATTCTAGAGAGGAAGGAAGGAGGAAGGATAAGACAGGAAAAATATAGAAAAAAGTGAACAGTGACAAGAAAGGATGGATGCAGAAAATGAAGAAGAAAGGAAAAAATAAAGATGGAAAGGAAGAAGATTAAGGAAAGAGGAAGAAAGAAGAAATCTAAAGAAAGAACAAATGAACTTTTTTCTTTAGAAAATTAACTCTATATATGGCAGAAACTAGGCATTGACCCACACTTAACACTGTACACCAAGATAAGGTCAAAATGGGTTCATGATCTAGGCATAAAGGATGAGATCATAAATAAATTGGAAGAGCATAGGATAGTTTACCTCTCAGACCTGTGGAAGAGGAAGGAATTTATGACCAAAGAAGAATTAGAGATCAATATTGACTACAAAATTGAAAATTTTGACTATATCAAATTGAAAAGTTTTTGTACAAACAAAACTAATTCAGGCAAGATTAGAAGGGAAACAATAAAATGGGAAAACATTTTTACAGTCAAAGGTTCTGATAAAGGACTCATTTCCAAGATATATAGAGAATTGACTCTAATTTATAAGAAATCAAGCCATTCTCCAATTGATAAATGGTCAAAATATATGAACAGACAATTTTCAGATGATGAAATTAAAACTATTACTACTCATATGAAAGAGTGTTCCAAATCACTATTGATCAGAGAAATGCAAATTAAGACAACTCTGAGATACCACTATGCACCTGTCAGATTGGCCAGAATGACAGGGAAAGATAATGCAGAATGTTGGAGGGGATGTGGGAAAACAGGGACACTGATACATTGTTGATGGAATTGTGAATACATCCAGCCATTCTAGAGAGCAATTTGGAACTATGCCCAAAAAGTTATCAAACTGTGCATACCCTTTGATCCAGCAGTGTCTCTACTGGGCTTATACCCCAAGGAGACACTAAAAAAGGGAAAGGGACCTGTATGTGCCAAAATGTTTGTGGCAGCCCTGTTTGTAGTGGCCAGAAGCTGGAAAATGAATGGATGCCCATCAACTGGAGAATGGTTGAGTAAATTGTGGTATATGAATGTTACGGAATATTATTGTTTTGTAAGAAATGACCAGCAGGACGAATACAGAGAGGATTGGTGAGACTTACATGAATTGATGCTGAGCGAAATGAGCAGAATTTAGGAAATCATTATATACCTCAACAGAGATATTGTATGAGGATGTATTCTGATGGAAGTGGATTTCTTCAACAAAGACAAGATCTAACTTAGTTTCAATTGATCAAGGATGGACAGAAGCAGCTACACCCAAAGAAAGAACACTAGGAAATGAATGTAAACTGCTTGCATTTTTGTTCTTCTTCCCAGGTTATTTATACTTTCTAAATCCAATTCTCCCTGAGCAACAAGAAAACTGTTCGGTTCTGCACACATATATTGTATCCAAGATCTAATGTAATCTATTTAACATGTATAGGACTGCTTGCCATCTTTGGGGAGAGGGCGGAGGGAGGGAGGGGAAAAATCAGAACAGAAGTGAGTGCAAGGGATAATGTAAAAAATTACCCTGGCATAGGTTCTGTCAATAAAAAGTTATTTAATAAAAGGAAAAAAAAATTAACTATATATTCACACATATACATACACAGAGACAGACACAGACACACAGGCACGCACATGTCCATGATTAACTATAATTAACTTTTCAGGCTTTCTTTTTGTGACCAATGTGCAGCTATGTTGTTCTTGATAAAGTAGGACAGGGAGAACTCTTGTATATGCAATTTGTTATGTACTTCTGAAACCACCATTTACTTTAACAGACTCTGAATTCCTTTTATAAATCTAATACTTATTAATAGCAGTGAATAGTTATTTTCATTTTTCTTCTCAAAAGTCTACTTTTTAGGGAATAATACCAAGATCAAAAAATAGGTAATAGAAGAGGAAATCTACAATATGCTGCCACTAGATTATACTTCTCTATAAACAGGTGTTTGTGCTTACTCTATTTTACCATGTTTTCAACATTTCATTTAACTTAATATTCATCTTCTTTCTAATAATTATCATAATTTGAATGAGAGGAAAATGCAAATTCCATTTAAGAAATATACACTTTAAAGCAAAATGAATTTCAAACACTATCCACAAAATGTACAAAAAATGTCTCATTCTGTATCTTGAATTCATCACCTCTCTAGCAGAACATGACTTTATCTTTAGTTCTTTAGAATCACGGTTGGCCTTTAAATTTAGGAGAGTTTATGAAAATAGCTGGGTGGTAAAAATTCCTGGAAGCAGTTGCTGCATATATAAAAACCTGAAAACATCAGGTGGGTATAATTAGTCACTAATAGCCAGGGATTAATCAGTTAAAACTATATCCCAAATAATGAAGTTAGTGTCTCAGAAAAGTTATCCTATACAATCAAGTGCCAAATTCATGGAGGTGTATCATGTCTAATTTCAGTAATAGTTATAATTTTGTTTGTCACATGTTGTATATCTCTGCAATAAAGGCAGTATTTTTTCATTATTTTGGGTTATAGATTCACTGTTCAATATTTCAGTATCCATAAAACTATTTCAAAAGAGAGTTCTTAAATACTTCAAAGGTTTTCATCTTCATAATTATGTTATTATTGTATCAACATTTCCACTTGTTCTGCTTATTTCATTCTCCATCATATTTTCCTAGGTTTCTCTGAAACAATTTGTTCATTTATTATAATAGTACAATAATATTCATTCAACATTTATATGTAAAAATGTGTTCATCCTTTCCCAATACATATGCATCAAAATTTGCTCATGATTTTCTATTATCTGTTAAAAGAAGTTATATAAACATTTTATTCATGAGTTTCTTTCCTCTTTCTTTGATCTCTTTAGAGAAGAGGCCTAGCAGAGTCAAAACTTGTCAATGAATATACACAGTTGGTGTGGGAGGGATTCTTTTTTGGGAGGGTGTGTCACATTTCCAATATGTTTTCCAGAAATAGCTACACCAAGTCTAAGTTCCACTATTAATACATTAATATCACTACTTTTGTTTGGTTTTTGTTGGTCTGCATCCCCATTTATACAGACATATATTTCCTAATATGAAAGATGTGACCTAGAATTTCAAAGTTGTTTTAATTATAATCTTTTTAATTTTTAGTGATTTGAAGCTTTTTTTGCAAGTAGCTAATTTTCCATGTGGTTGATAGCTTGAAAGCTTCCTTAGCAAACTATTTATGTACATCTGTTGATCATTTATTATTTAAGGCATTTTCTAATTTAAAAAAATTGAATTAGTTCTTTATATATTTTGGTAATATGAGTCTTATAAGATTTTATTTTCATGGTGACATTTACCTTCTAATTTTAGTTGTATTGATTTTGTTTGTGCAAAATCTTAGCAATCAGAGTCACAATTATCCTCATTTCCCTGTGATCCTGGCAATTTGTGTTTATTCACAGACATTACTTCTTTCTATAGATTTAAAAGAAAACATTTCTCTTGCTGTCATTTCTTTTTGATGTAACTCATTTTAACAACTGAGACATAAATTCATTTAAGCTAAATCTTGACATCAAAGCTCCTATTTACCAAACCCTTTTAAAGTTTTTTCCATGAATTTTTGTACTATGCTAAGTTCTAAAACTGAAGTTTTGGGATATAACAAATACCAGGTTACTGTCTGTGTCTTTGGCACTATGTTGTCTACCCATTCTGTTACACAACCTTTCTCTCTTTTATACATACATACATACATACGTACATATATACATATGAATTTATAATTTTTTCACTCAATATTTTATTTTTTCCAATTACAAGTAATTTTATTCAAAATTAAATTTTATGAAATTTTTGATTCTTTTTCATTCCCTTCTTCCCTCTTCTCTCTTCATGTCTTTTTATTCTTTTCTGAAATTAGCCTACTTGTCATTTCTTACAGAACAATAATATTCAACTATATTTATATGCCATGACTTATTTTGCCAGTTCCTAAGTGAGGCATATGCACTTAGTTTCCAGTTCCTTGCCACTACAAAAAGGGCTGCTAAAAACATTGTTTGCACATGTTAGTCCTTCCCCTTTTTTATGATTCTTTTAGGATACAGACCCACTGCTGCATCAAAGGGTATATACAGTTTTATAGCTCTTTGAGAACAGTTCAAAACAACTCTCCAGAAAGGTTAGATCAGTTTGCAACTTTCACCAACAATATATTAGTGTCCTAGTTTTCCCACATCCCCTCAAACATTCATCATTATTGTTTCTGTCATCTTAGCCAATCTGAGAAGTATGAACCTCAGAATTGTCTTAATTTGCATTTTTCTAATCAATAGTGATCTAGAGTATTTTTTTCATTTCCTTAGCAATGGCTTTAATTTCTTTGTCTGAAAATTGCCTGTTCAAATCCTGTGACCATTTATCAATTGGGGACTGACTTGTATTCTTATAAATTTGAGTCAGTTCTGGTATTTGAATGTAATGGAATTCTATTGTTCCATAAGAAATGATGAGCAGGCTGATTTCAGAAAAAAAATTGAGAAATATGTAAATGAACTGATTCTGAGTGAAAAGAACAGAAACAGAACACTGTATACAGTAACAGCAACATTGTGTGACCAACTATAACAGACTTAGCTCTTCTCAGCAATACAGAAATACAGTGATCCAAGACAATTCCAATATACAGGATGGAATGTGCCATCTGCAGCTAGAAAAAGAACCATGAAAAGTACATGTTGATGGCCGTAACTACTTTTGGTATTTTTTTTCCTAGTGCTTTTGCCATTTTCATTTGACTTTTTAAAAAATAATCAATATGGAAATGTTAGCTGAGTTTACATATCAGCTTGCTTGTTGTCTGGAGGGAAGAAAGGAAGAGAGGAAGGAAAAAAAATTGAACTTAAAATCATACAAAAGTGAATGTTGAAAACTATTTTTATGTAAAATTAGAAAGAATAAAATACTAAGTGAAAAACCCTGATGCTCCCACCTTCTCCCTGATTGGAATCAGAAAGAAGGCTGTAGACTTGTCCAAGGTGGTGAAGAGATAGAGCTTCACCCAGTGATTGGCCACTTCAGTTCCACTCCTTCTTCACAGGCTCCATCTTATAAATGGTTTTGATGAGGAAAAGCCAAACATTCAGTTATTCACTTAAAGATCTTTGGGCCCACTGTATTCCTTGAGTGTCATCTTTCCTTTGGAAGTACTGGTTTGAGGCACATAATGAGCTTATCCAACCTTGCCCCCAACAATACCTTGAATCCCTTGAGCAGTTAAAAATTCCTGTCTGTATTCCAAGTCTGGACAACCTCCTTTATTAAAAACTATTTTCTTCCAGTGGACTTTCCCCATTAGAGGTCTTCTGTCACTTGCTGTGATCTGAACCAGCCAAATAGTCTTTTGGTCCATAAGCTCATAAAAGTGTCTTTGAACACTAAAGTTGGTGCTAGAAGCAGATTCTGACCCTTCTTCTTTGAATTCAGAATAAAACTCACCCTCCATCACATCTCCTGATTTTCCCACCAATTCTTCCACAGATTTTTTATCCAGTCTGGAGTAGCCCAAGCTCCAACATTCCAAGATGGTGTTCAGCTTCTTAAAACTCAGAGCCACTGAATGTACCAAGCGGCACTCTACCCAAACAACTTTGAAAAACCTGCTTAGCCCAAACAGTACTAGAAAAGTAGAGCAGCAAGAAGAGTTTCCTCAACATTTTTAGCCTATTTCATGGATGTTAAAGTTGAGCTCTTATACTGGGGCATAGGGTACACCATTCCAGTCTTCTTGCACAGGGGGTCCAGGAGCTGGCCATTGATTTTATATATTGGTCCCTCAGGTGTTGATGGCCAGCCCAGAACCAGTGACTGTGACTGCATTAGTTCTGGGGCTGGCAATTTGCCTTTTGCTCACCTGCTGTGCAATTGGCATACTGACCCCACACCAAGGGAACTTGCTGATCTATACTGTAGTAAGACACTCCTGTTGGCTTGTTGGGGATCTATTTGTGCTCTTGTTTACTCAAGTAAGACTCTGTCCCCATGTCCCTCTATGTTTATCTTAAGCTTGAAAATTGTTTCATTCTATCTTTTTGGATATCCTTTTAGAGATCTGATTTAACTTTGTTTCTAAAAGAAATTGAAAAGAGTTTAGGCAACTTCCTGGCTCCACCTCTAGGAAATGAAAACATCGTTTTGATGATTAGGATTTTGAAATGTTGTTTGAGATCAAGGACTGCTAAGGCATCGTCCCTTATGTTTTTCTTTTTTTTTTTTTTTTTAACTTATTGTTCCTCCAAATGAATGTTATCTTTTATTGTTGAGCTAGTTGTTTGAGGCTGGATTTCAGCTCAGGTTTTCCTGATTCTAGGCTAGTGCTACTGAATCACCCACAATCAATATGTCTGATAGCTCTTACTATTGCATAATTTTGAACACTGACATAGACTTATCCAGCTTTCTGCTTTCTTCCCTATATAATAAGCCCCCCCCCAACATAAATCTGAAGCATGTTACTTTTAATAAATTATGATTATTAAAAAATTTCTTTACTAAATATCCTAAAAATAAAAAAGTGGCAGCAAATCATTGCTCTTACAAAAAAGAAACAAAAAGTCTTGAAATGCCATTTCAGTTTCAATCACAAAGTATAACTAAGCATTTTTTTTAACAAGTCAAAATAGAGAAATGAAACTCAGTCTTCTCTTGCAATTTTGGCAGCCTTGGATTTTAGAAACTGATTCTCTGAGCCTCCTTCAACCTAAAGCTTTTTCCCCAAGACAAATTGACTTGCCTATCAAATAAGTTATGTTTGCATTATTTGCTCCCCTTTTCTTAGACTTACTTATAGTCATTGTTTGAGAAATCAATGATCTCATTGAAAGTTCCCTTCTTCCACTATTGTTTTCCTGTGACTCTTACCTATTATAGAGATTTGAAATAAAAATACAATTTTACCCAGAAGAAAGTGATTAGAGCATTGATTGACAGTTATTTTTTTTCTTTTACTGTAATGTCTTTACTTATATGAAACTAAAATAATGTACAAGTGTCTTGTGACTACAAAATGTGCAACTGCTACAATGTATAAAAGAGCATTTTTGCGTATATTTATATGTAATATATATTTATAGGTAAAATAGCACCTTTGAATTAAAAAAAAAAAACTCTGAAATTCCTTATAGTTATAGAATACCTAGTAGAGAAAACTAAAAGGAACCCTATTATAAAGGAATTTGAAAATAGTTCATGTTATCAGATTAAATACTTGGAAATGCCCTTAGAAGTGTATGTTGCTACAGGGATTTGCATTGACTCTTTATATTTTCATTGTATTGGTTTATATGTTCACCTTGAAACTGAAAAGTTAAATGTATTTCTTATACCCTAAGAGGCAGTAGCATTTAAATTTAAAGAAAATGATATTTTGAAATACATATGACATGAATAAAAGTGTGAAGATGAAATCAGAATCAGATAAACACAATCTTTGGGGAAATCTCTGTTTAAATTAAGGAAACATAACCTTGTGCATAATGTAAAATAGAAAATTCTCAAGAGGTGTTTACTTGAAACAGCACACCCACCTGACCACTTGGAGGCAGTGTTTATCCACTTTGACTTTTCAAACCATGCAGATTGCTTGCAGACAAAATGATAGAACAAATTAATCTTTCTTTCACATGGTGATTTTTATCTCTCAAATCTTTATCCAAAACCAACAAACAAATCAACAAAAACAACAAAAACTGACAAAAATCTTTACTTTCAAGAAGTGGACCCAATGAATAGAAAATGTATGAAGGAGGGAAACAAGAATCATAAAGCATTTGAAATTAGGTACTACAATTTATTTTGTATTTAATTTATACTCTAATATATTTGGCTTAGACATGTATACTTATTTTGTATTTAATTTATACTCTAATATATTTGGCTTAGACATGTATACTTATTTTGTATTTAATTTATACTCTAATATATTTAGCATGTATTGGTCATCCTGCCATCTAGGGGAGGGGGTGGGGGGAAGGAGGGGAAAAATTGGAACAAAAGGTTTGGCAATTGTCAATGCTGTAAAATTATCCATGCACATAACTTGTAAATAAAAAGCTATTAAATTTTTTTTAAAAAATTAGATATTACATCCCAAAGGTAAAAAGAGTGATAATTTTTCAGTCCAGAGAGTAAAAAAAAAAATCAAGGAATGACATATTTATTAAGTCCACACATGTTTTTATTGTTCATTCTTCATTCTTGAAGAGGACCAGTGACATCATGAGGCTGCTATCTAATCTTTTCTCTTTTCAGTGATTATGGGCATTATTTAACCAAATACTATTGTTTGAAAAATGAAAAAATACAATAACTCAGAATTGAAAAAAAGTATTTTTCTCCCACTTAAATATAAACAAAATTGAAAAACAATTAAATTTTATAGAATCAGATTCCCCAGTCATGATTTAAACCATGTATGATAAAATTTTCTCTTTCTCATTCTCAATAAGTAATGTCCTATTATTTGAAGACTCCATATGATAGTAAACTCTTTACTTCCAAAATTTCCTATCATTATTTCTTGACAATGCTGCTATTATTTTCCTTTATTAATCAAAGTTTATCCACTTAACTTTCATCCATTGCCTCCATTTCTGCCCTCAGAGAAAAATAAAAGTCTAATTCTCTTTTTTCATACTTCAATTTCAAATACTTGAAAATAGCCTGTATACTTTATATATTTTATCACATTGCAGAGGGATCATAATAACTGAATATCAAAAAAGGAAAAAATTCTCTCTCTAAACAAATAATAAATGAAATACTTATGCCTTCTTAGGATTTAAGTCTATTTTTCATGTCTATTCAGGTTTGTTTTTCTTGACAATAGTTTTATTCATTCATGTGGAATCCACTCAACTTTAGAAATCTCAGAATAAAACTAGATGATAGCAAATGACTGTTCAAAAATAATATTATATTCTCTTGGGATCATTTTTAAGGTGTTTCAGGAAAGGAAGGAGAAAATACAATGTCCCACTAATCTAAAGTATACCTGAAAGATAGAAATGTCATTTTACAAATATTAGTTTTTTGAAGCAAATAAACAAGCATTTATTAAGTACTTGATAGGATCCCTGTTCTAGGTAGATGATGAAAGTGGGGTCTAGAAAGATAGAAATAATTGAAGTTTTATAGACTTAACAGTAGATAGATATCCAGGTACTACAAGGAAATAAAGTAAACTTCCTTTATAGACAAGCAAAGGAAATCTGGATAACTCTATTGATTTGTTCAAAATGAGAAATAATATTGACATTTGAAAATATTAAAGCCCAAGTGCTTTTATGCTCAAATGGATCTGTGATTTCATCAATTCAGGTTTCCTTAAAAGATGCAGATTCTAGCCCAACTTCCTTAGTTACAGTTTTAATTATTTTAGTTAAATGACTTCGTCTCTTTAATTTACTATACAAACATGCACACTATATGTCGTTTTATAAATATGGATGTCATTGGTTCAATTGTAAAATATTTATGTTGTTTTTATTTTAAAAACAAAATAAGAAATTAGGATAGATTTCATCCCAATACACCAGCTATTTTTCTTGGAGGAAAGCAGCTATTGGCATATGATCCAATGAGAAAATTATTGCTAAACTTTGAAAACACTATCTAGTCAAGCAATAATAAAATTCACAGAATGAATATTTGTGATTTCTAGAATTTTGTTGTTACAAAGTTCACAAGACAATTACCCTGTAAAGTTATATATATTTTTTAAAAATCAAAGAATTGGAATTTCTTATATTTTCAAAGTTACTTTCATCCTTCTGTTTACTAGATATCATTTGTTGTACTCTAAGATACCCACTTTTTTGTTTGCAATGTTTTGGGATGATACTATTGCTCATATTTCTATAATTGAAGAAATCTGGAAAACCAACTTCTCATTTCCTTCCTAATTTTAGAACAGAGGTTATTATTACATGAGGTCTGAAAAATGAATAGTTACTTACAAATATGTATATATGCATATTATGTGTCTAGATAGATAATTATTTAAGTATAATTTTTCTTTGTATTCCAATGAAATATGTGTGCATGTGTTAGAAGTTGTCCATAGGTTTCACCAGATTACTAGTAGTGCTCTTGGTTTAAATAATGTAATTACATTTTAAAATATTTTTTCACAATGGCATTCTCTGTCAAAAATGAACCTAAAGATATAGTAAGAGCTGTTTAAGATAGAAAAGAATATCAATTGGATCAATGTCAGATGTGGATATCTAATTTTTTTCTTAATATTTTAACATTAATGAATTAATCAATTTAAAATAAGGTAATCATGATTTTTATTGCCATGATGATATACATCCTTGCTTAAAAAATGTTTCAGGGTATGACAGAAATCCATCTATGAGAAGAGTGACTATTAGTGAGTTTTAGTTTTTCTGAACTCTATTAATGCTGAAGATATCAGTGCTTTTTTTTAGGCTTATTACTGTGAGTTGACAGTGATGATTTTCATGGAACAGCTTTTCCCTTTCATCTCTCATTGAAATGAAGAGCAAGAAATGGAGAAATGGTCATAACTGAATCCTTCCTCATGACTCATAATGAGGATGAAGGTTTATGGAAGTGTGAAAGATGGCATACTAGACTGGGAAATCTATAAGCTTTTATCTGATACCTAATAGATAATTGTCAAATAAAGTAAGCACAAATTTATTTAGACTCTACTATGGAGCCAATATTATCTCAGTTGTTCTGGGAATGCAAGGGATAAACAATATTATTTTCTGACTAAAAGGAAAATATAATCATATTGGAAAGTAGATACATGGATATATTAAATTATTAAAGAGAAATAAAATATATGAGCCAATCAAGTTGTGAATGGCATATTATAAGTTCTGTAAAAATTAGGAAGGAATTTCTTTATAATGTACCCTGTCCATATGCAATGAGAGATTAGTATTGACTTGCCAAGTTTCTTAGTGCTTACCAAAGTTATAAGAAATTAAACTTTGAAAAACATACTATCACTTTTATCATAAGTGATACACAGTAAAAAAAAAAAAAAAAAAAAAAAAAAGTAAAAAAAAAAAAAAAAAAATTAAAATATCATTTTATTTCTCCCATTTTTTTTTTTTTTTTTTTTTTTTTTTTTTTTTTTTTCTGAAGCAATTGGGGTTAAGTGACTTGCCCAGGGTCACACAGCTAGGAAATCTTAAGTTTCCAAGAGCAGATTTGAACTGAGGTCCTCCTGACTTCAGGGTTGATGCTCTATCCACTGTGCCGTGCCATATAGCTGCCCCAATCCTTTCAAATTTTAAAAATATTACTTTTATGTCATTAAAAAGATGTCTGAATTCAAATTTAAATCATAGGTACACAGAAAATTGTTATGATCTCCAAAAGAAGTATATATGGTTCAGAAAATCACAACCTTGTGGAAACTATACATTCTAGCCTTCAGTGAGAGTACAAAAGCAAGAGTAGTTTCAGAGAAAAATTTCTCTGTAAAGCAATATTCTTAATTTTCAAACCTATGCCAGGAGAGGGAATGTGGAATGTCTGACAAAATATTGGATACACAGTGAACAGCTTCATTTGACACAGGAAGCAAGGTTTGTGGTGCAATACACTGGAAACTATTAAAAATCAATCAGGTGGCAGGGTTTTTGTTATACCTGATTTAATAAAAAAGGAGATAAGACTCTAAGAAATGTCAGTGACTGAAACGAGGTTAAACAGAAGACAATTCAAGCAATGCACTTGAATTTAAATTATCTTGCCAGGAAGATGTGTGTGTATGTGTGTATGTATAATCATACATGTATACATGTATACATGTATGTATGTGTGTATATATATATATTTATATATATATATTTATGTGTTTACATATATACAGATACAAGAGCAGATATGCATAGGTATGTATATACACATACCTATGTATTGGCTTTTTCTTTTTCAAGTTCTTGTCCCCCCACAAATTTTTTCACCCCATTTTTTTTAAAAGGTATTACAGTAGTTAAGAGTTTCTCCTCTTTTATATATAATCACGCACCAAGCCATGTTGTCTAGGCATTGTTGCTGCTCCTGCTGCTATATTCCCCACTTCACCCCCACTCCCACCCCGATTTATCTTTCCTATTCTAGGGCTAAGCTAATTCATGAGAAGTCATCTCTCATTTGCCTGTTCTAAACACACCATCACAAAATGGTTGTCCCTCACCCCTATTCCATTCTTCAGCTTTTGGAATGGGGAAAATAATTAACATTTTGGAGTAACTTGATTATTAAAAGTAACTTTTCTTTACTCTTTGGAGAAAAAAGTATAACTGTTGCAATTCCATTGTTATAAGCCCATCAAACCAATTTTAAAGCATCTCTACTATATATATTGAAACTTTTTATACATGGAAAAAAATATTTGTAAATATTTTTAATGTACCTGAGGGGGAAAGAATGGATTTCTATCCTTCATCATCCCAAAGTAGTCCTAAGTGGTGTTGTCATTTGCAACATGCAAGGATGTTGATATATGGAACTAATGTGCTGATATCTAATCAAGGAGCTCATCTGACTCTTCAGGACTCTATGTTGCCCACATACCTGATAGAAAGACATGCTTAGTGCTGCAAGTGTCTTAAGGTTACTCTACTTCCTCCTAGCTATTTGGGAAGCTTTCATTCACTTTTCCCTTTCCACATGTTTTTTTTTTTCCTTTTTAAAATAACTGATAAAGGCCCAAATCCAGATATAAAAGTGAGCATTATTCCATTTTATTTATAATAAAGAATAATCTACTTTCCATAAATAATATGCTTTAATAAATTTATTGATATTCATATATTGAATGCAAGTGGCTTGATTCTTTGACTATGATGTTTGTCTCATGATCTAATCATCCACAGGACAATTATTTCTAAATGTAGCAAGTAATGCGAGCATAAGATTTTGTAACTTGTACAAATATTTTCTATGAATTAAAAGATCAAATCTGATTCATGTCTAAAAAATAATGTGCCAAAATATTACTCTACACACTTTTAAAATTGTGATATAAGATTCTCAAAATATGAGAAAAAAATATTACATAAAGAACCAATGAAAATGCTTATTGGTGGGTCTGAAACAGAGGAATGATTTTAAATATATCTGTGTTTATGTCTAAACGTACCTACATATGTAGACATGGATTATTACCAAAATATTTTAATTATATAACTTATTTTAAGACATTTTTGGTTGGGTATGTGGATTTTTAATAGATTGACAATGGGGTGCAGAAAATGAAAGTAGTAGTTAAAAAATTGTAACTTAAATGGATATGAACTATGAAATGCCAGGGGGAATGGGAGTAGATTTTAAAGGTAAGATGCCATTATTATGCTATTATGTCATTTTCTTCCTGTTCCATGTAGTACCTTTTTTTTTTTACACTTTCAGTGAAACTGTTATCTTTCCCTTAAAATATTGATCTTTTGTTATATAACTTTATAGAACATAATTTTTTTCAGAATTTCTATCCCAAAGAGCTATCATATATATGTTTTTTTAAGTGAAAGAGGAGTAAAAAAATTAACAAAACTGATTTATATATCTCCAGAGTCTGAAAATATATAAAATGAATCATTTGTGCTTCTTCTTTATACAAAAAGGGGGAAGCGGGTAAATCTTCTCATTTTTTTTCCTTTTGGGTTTTGCATATTTTTGATCAATTTACAACATTCACACTTTTTTTGCTGTTGTTCTTTGGATGTCCATCATAGCAGTTACTTTATATGTTATATTCTTGCCTTTTTTTCATTATATATCAGCTCATATAAATCGTTCCATGTTTCCACATTCATAATAATTCCATAATTCATAATAATAAAAGAAAATTTCTTGAAGCAAATTAATATTTTATCACATTCTTTTGCAACAATTTGTTTAGATATTCTCCAGTCTTTGGATATAAAGTCTGTCTATAGTTTTTCCAAAACTTTGCTACCAAAGAATTACTTTTGTTAACTTTTGTGTGTCAATTTTCTAATTATCAATGATTCCTCCAGAGTATAGGCCTAGTTATAGAATCTCTTTTTCAAAATGTATGCACATTTTGGTCACATTAACATTTTCATTTTTAAAATAGCAGAATTGATTAACAACTCTATCAATAATACAGTAATTGGTGCATGTTCCCAATCTCTAAATCATCCATTTGCTAATTTTTTTCCGTTTTCTGTGTGTTTTGCTTTATTAGTGATTTGCAGCATTCTTTCATATGGTTTCTCATAGGTTGTAATTCTTTTGAGTTTCTATTCTTTTAAAATGTCTGCTTTTGAGAAGAGATTGTTCTTATAACTTGACAAGTTAGGTATAAGAGCTTGGTTTTTGCATATATACATATGTACTTCCAAACATTTATATACCCATATTTGCATATGTACATATTTATATAAATGTGCATGTACATGCACATATATCACATACTCTGATACCAAGTCCTTATCAGAAAAAAAGTGTTTTTTAAATTCACTTAACTCCTTATCTTAAATGTAAATGTTTTATTTGTGCAGAAAATGTTGACATAATATATTTTTTTAAATTGCCTTTTATATGTATGTTTGTGTGTATAAAAATCCTACCATAACTATGAAAGATAGGTAACATTTTGGTCTGATTTTAATATGAAGATAAAATATCAATTAGGAATGTGTTGTAAAATATGATATAAGATTTTTTGTCTATAATCTCTGCTAGACCAATTTCCAGTTTTCTAAGTACATTTATTTTTAAAATTTAAATCAAAACTGATTTTCCTTTCTAAGTAATATTTTCAGTTTTTGAGCACTGGCAAATTATGTCCCAGTTTTTCCAGATACTACTTACTTATTTGATCTATTGCAGTGATTTCTCTCTCTTTCTCTGTCAGTATCAGATAGTGTTGATGACTGCTATTTTAGAATGTAGTTTGAAGTCAGAAAATATTATTTTCACTCCAAGATTAATCTCTTTTAAATATTTCCTTAATGTGTTAAAACTTTTGTTTCTCTAAATGTATTTACTTTCATTATTATTTTATCAATTTTTTTAAGATTTACTTTAATAGTTGATAAGATTAAAGCTGAGAATTATATGTCATTTTATTATATTAGAATAGTTTATCAATGAGCATTAAATCTATCTTCATCTGTTTAGAGTTTCCTTATGGTTTTAAATGAGTATTTCATAGTGAAAGAAAAACTTTTGGGGGGTATGGTTTTATATCAACATCACATAGGAAGAGTTTTATCTCGTTGTGTAGTTGTATATCTTTAATTTCTTTGTCATGGTGAATTGCTATAGCTATCATTTCTAAAACTATTTAAATTAATAGTGGCAAGAGTGCAGTCCCTGGATTAATCCTTCTATTAATTGGGAAAACTTTTATTATTTTGCTGTTGCATTTGATGTTTCTTTACTTCTCTATATCAGCATATATTTGCAGAAGTAATATATGTCAAATATAGTCTAATTTTAAATGGTTTATCTGTTCCTCTGTCATGAAGATCAGCATATTTGACCAAACTTCAGTACAACAATATGAGTTTGAAATGTAGAGAGGTAGCATTTTATATTTCTTTGCTTCATTGAGGGAAAACAAAAGAACATAAGCACTTTTGTACCTGACAGAAATGTATAAGAAAGAGAAAAATAGAGCTTTTTTACTCCTTTCTACATTTTTTTTTTATTTTCCTGTGACTCAAAGAACATATTAGAAATGAAATATGTAACCTTGCCCAGATTATATTATCTCTCTATACCTCAAGTTTTCTATATACGTGAAGAGAATGAATATTCATCCTTCTATAATTCAATGAAATATTATGAGAAATATTTGGGGAAAAGGTATAGAAGTAATACAGCTTTTCAGTTATTACATATTCCTTATGTTTAATTATTAATGGTAATCTTTGATTTTTTTTTTGTTTTTCATTGTAGGTATGTTTGGAAAACTTCTATATAGAAAGCTGGACAACAAGGTTTATCACTCCCCAAATGAGTAAGCATCGTATTCACTATTAATCAGTTTCAAGAACATCTTTAAAAGTATACCTACCTTGAAATATGATTATAATTGTAATAATTTAATGAAAACATATGTATATTCTGATGCTACTTTGAGAAAGTACAATTTCATATTTATAGTTACAGAAGGGATCTTTATTATAATATACAATTTTTCTAAGGAGCTCAGTATATTAAATAGCAAAATAGCATTAAAATGGTATTTTAATATTAAAAACTATTAATCATATTAAAATATTAAAAACCATTAAAAATTCAATGTATCTTTTATCCAATATTTCAAGCTATTTATTTCATTTGGTCATGTAAATAAATTAATTTTATTTAAAAATTAACATTGATTAAATGTATAAAATTGCAATTGATAATTACCATTAGGTGTGCATTTCTCTCTTTATAAATTTTCACAATATATTCTGGTGGTTGAGATGTAGGATAAAGGAAAATGTTTTCTGTTTTAATCTTACTTCATATTACTCATTTATTTGGCTTAAAATAGAAATCTTAAGTTCTCCAGAAATTACTTCTAAAAAGAATTTGCTTTATACATAAAGAAATTCTTAGGTGTTCAATAATATCTAAAGTGAAAAGAATTTGTACTAATTGTCATAGATGTAAGTGCAAAATCCCAATTTTCATTCCTCTTCTTTCTTCTCTTTTCTTTGGTATCAAAAAACATAAAAAGTCACATTCACTCCCCTTAGTAATAAGGTATGAATAAATGAGTATGTTAGAAAAGTAAGATTAAATTTTTTTAAACATAACTCATAGTCTAATTCTGATTACATTATATTACTGTACTTTAGTCAATATAGATGAGAATCTCAAAACCTAGTAAAGATTGTGAAAAATGATGTAAGTCTATTGGCCAGATATTTGCTTATTTCCAGTATAAAACATTTTGGAATAAAATTACTAAAAAAATCCAATAATTACAAAAGTAGTTTTACAATATAATCCCATTTTTTCAAAATCATTCTTATCAAAAAAGCATGTCTTAGATTATAGTATTAAAAATAATTAGAACCATACCATACTATTAAGGAGATAATTTCAGTTTGCTTATGTGCAATTTAACAGGTTGATGATATGTCAGTGAACTTTCTGTTCCATCTCCCTTGTGTCACAGATTATAAACATGTAGCTGAGAAATTTTCATTTAGTTGCCATAGGCAAAACCTTTTATTAACAGAGAAGGATATTAAAATCTAGGATTCCTAATGCCCAATTTTATGATCTATCCATTACATCACACTACTTAACTGCCAGGTTCAAATGTGGATCTGTTGAGTTATTTATGGTTTAAATTTGTGTTACTTATTCCATTAGATTCCATCTCATTTAATTTAATTGTCTTGATATTTATTAAGCACTTATATACAAAACATGTTAAGTACATAAAGCAAAAACAACAATAACAAAAACAAAACCTGACCTCCATGAGTTTTAATTTAATTGGGGATGGGATTTTTACAACAGAAAACAATTTTTTTAGTGAAGGATATGGAAAGAAACTTATTTAATAACTCTAATTCTGAGACTAAGAACTTGAATTCCCTTTTTTAAAGTATTTTGATACGGGAACCATCTGCCAGTAGTTGCTGGAAGTCTAACTCAGACTTATAGAATGAATCTCTTCATGTGAGTGGATGATGATGATGATGATGATACAAGGAGACTGAGAGGCAGTTGTGTTCTCTGACCTCTCTCCTCTCTTACCTCCAATTTATTTCATTCCTAATCCACAAGGAACACCTGTATGTTATGATCCATAATTGCAGAGGCTATAGAAGACATGACCTGCCCCTTCACTTAGGCATGGTCCTTAACACATATATAATGTCCTTTCTGTTATCTCACACTATTTTTCTAAAACTTCAAAGGACTTCACTTCAAAGCTTAGAACAGCATGATGCTTGAATAGAAAGTTGAAAAGATGAGCTCAGCATAACCTAGATGTTTTAGTGTTTCTACTTTATTTTAATTTTTAATTTAACTGTTATATTCTATTTTTATTTTATCTTTCCTCCAAAGAATCCTTTCTGACATTGCATCATGGCAAGGAGGCAATGGATTCTTCAAGAGTGTTCTAACAGGGCGACTAGAGATTGTATCAGGTTCTAGGAAATTGGAAAGACTTTAATGTAGGACTGCTAACAGAATGCGTTTGCTGCCTGACTACTCATCTAGGTAAGTAAGGAATGAAATATCCCCAATTTAGTGCAAATCATTAGGTGATGAACTCTCAGGTAGTTGGCAACTTAAGAAATAGACAAAAACTCCATGGGCCCTCAGTTTTAATAGTAGTACTTCATTGCCACAAAAACAATGATGTGAACAAAAAAAAGGGCATCATACTGTTTTAACCTTCTAAAAATATTGTTTAAACTCTAAGTATTTTTAACATATTTATACACAGATAAACAAGTTGAAGAAATGTAGAAGTGGGATGGCCACAAACACTTAATACTTGCTATTTATATGACAGTTGTCAAGTCACTTAACCCCAATTGCTTTCTCTCTATCAATCTGTCAGTTGATCTATGTGATATTTATATGGAAACAGAGTAGTTATAAATGACAAAGGATGCTTTGAAAGTTATAATAGTAACAACAACAATTATAATAATAGCTAGCTTTTATATAGCAATATATTAAAAATGGATATCTCCTTTTATCATCAACATCCAAGTGAGATGGATGTTATTACTATACTCATTTTATAGTTGGCATAAGAGTAGCTTAACAATGATTCATCCAAAGTAGCATAGCTTATATCTGCCTAAAGCAGGATTCAGAATCTTTACACTATACAAGGCTGACTAATCAATATAATTCTTTCAATGGAAAAAATGAATTAATAAATCAATGAGAATTTATTAAGCATTAATAATTTTTGGCATAGATAGAGATAAACTAGAGATAAAGTAAAAAAAAGAGACAGATTCTACCTTCTACTACTACTTATTATTATTATTGTTGTTGTTGTTGTTGAAGCAATTGGGGTTAAGTTAGGAAGCGTTAAGTGTATGAGACCAGATTTGAACTCAGGTCCTCCTGACTTCAGGGATGGTACTCTATCCATTGTGCTACCTAGCTGCCCCTATTTATTTTTAAAGTATCTTAAAAATATATAGGTGACTAGGTGGCATGGAAGAGGATTTTGACCTATAACATCACAGGAATTATGAAATGAGTTGTGTGGATTATCACACATTTTTCAAAGGCTTTAATAACATCTATTTGATTGCTCTTCCAAGAGCAATAAGCAGATAAAAGCATGTAAGGATGTTGGAGGGGGAGAAGGAAAGCATAAACAAGAAAAATGAAAGTTATCATTGGTACATCCTGGCTTGCTATTGGATTCCTGGGTAGGATAAACCATATGTTTATATCCAATAGGCATTGTTTATTGGTTTAATTTTCACTAATCTATCCACCAATTGGTGAATTCCCCTGGTGTTTCCATTTAGGGAAGTATGGATAATGTTCATAAGCTTACTTGCTATAATTCTGATTCTCTGGGCTGTAACATCATTTTCTACCCCACCCTAGGCTGTAAAGATCACTCCCATCAAATACAAGCTTCTCAGCTCCCTTTTGTGTATAGTCTACCACTATTAGAAAGTGTTCTACTTAAAGCAGGGATTGTCTTTTCTTTTTTTGCTTGTATTTGTATCCTAATCACCTCACACAATGTCTAGAATATAGCTTGTATATTTATTTATTATTAAAGTTTTTTTTTATTTTTAAAACATATGCAAGTATAATTTTTCAACACTGATCCTTACATAGCCTTATGTTCCAAATTTTCCCCTTCTTCCTCACACCCCCTTCCCTAGATGGCAAGTAATCCAATATATGTTATACACGTTAAATATATGTTAAATCCAATATATGTAAACATATTTGTATAATTATCTTGCTGCAAAAGAAAGATCAGATCAAAAAGAAAAGAAAATGGATAAGAAAATAAAATGCAAACAAACAAAAACAAAAAGAGTGAGAATGTTATATTATGATCCACATTCAGTTCCTGCAGTTTTCTCTCTGGGTATAGATAGCTCTTTTCATCACAAGATCATTGGAACTGGTCTCAACCATTTTATTGCTGGAAAGAATGATGCCCATCAGAATTGATTGCTATATAATATTGTTGTTGCCATGGGCAATGATCTCCTGGTTCTGTTCATTTCACTTAACCTCAGTTCATGTAAGCCTCTACGAGCCTTTCTAAAATCATCCTGCTGATCATGTCTTATAGAACAATAATTTTCAATAACATTCATATACCATAATTTATTCAGCCATTCTCTAACTGATGGGCATCCACTCTGTTTCCAGTTTCTTGCCACTAGGAAAAAGGCTGCACAAACATTTTTGCATATGTGGGTCCTTTCCTTCCTTTAAGATCGCTTTGGAATATAGACATAGTAGAAACACTGCTGGGTCAAAGGGAATGCATAATTTGATAATTTTTTTTGAGCATAGTTTCTAATTGCTTTCCAGTATCCCAGTTTTCCCATATCCCCTCTAACATTTATCATTATATTTTCCTGTCATCTTAAGTCAACCTGAGAGGTGTGTAGTGGTATCTCAGAGTTGTCTTAATTAGTATTTCTCAGATCAATTGTGATTTAGAGCATCTTTGCATATGACTAGAAATGGTTTTAATTTCTTCTTCTGATAATTGTCTGTTCATATCATTTGACCATTTATCAAATGGTGAATAGCTAGAATTCTTATAAATTTCAGTTAATTCTCTCTATATTTTAGAAATGAGGCCTTTATCAGAATGCTTAAATGCAAAAGTGTTTTCCCAACTTACTGCTTCCCTTCTAATCTTGTCTGCATTAGTTTTGTTTGTACAAAAACTTTTTTAGTATAATATAATCAAAGTTATCTATTTAGTGTTCATTTATGAGTTCCAGCTCTTCTTTGGTCACAAATCCCTTCCTTTTTCACAGATCTGAGAGGGAAACTATCCTATGTTATTCTAATTTGCTTATAATATCACTCTTTATGTCTAAATCAAGAAACCATTTTAACCTTATCTTGGTATGTGATATTAGGTATGGGTCAATGCCTAGTTTCTGCCATACTAGTTTCTAATTTTCCCAACAGTTTTTTTAATTAAATATTTGGTTCTTATTCCAAATTCTTTGGGTTTGTCAAACACTAGATTGCTATAGTTATTAACTATTTTGTCCTGTGAACTTAACCTATTCCCTTGATCAACTACTTTAATTCTTAGACAGTACCAAATGGTTTTGATGACTGCTCCTTTATACCATGTCAGCCACCTTCACTAGCATTTTTTTCCATCAATTCCCTTGAAATTCTTGACCTTTTTCTCTTCTAGATGAACTTCGTTATTATTTTTTCTAGATCTCTAAAACAATTTCTTGGGAGTTTGAATGGTATGGCACTAAATGAGCAGATTAATTTAGGAAGCATTGTCTTTTCTGTTAAGTTTGTTCAGTTTCCTTGTGAGCTCTTGAAATTTTCCCAAATGATTAGATCTGATGTCATTTGTATGGAAAGTGTTTTGTACTTGTGTTCATATAGTTCCCAACTTTCCCTTGACAGATAGATTCCTAAATATTTTGAATAGAATTTCTCCTTTATTTCTTGCTGTTGGACTTTGTTGGTAATATATAAAAATGCTAATGATTTATGCGGATTCATTTTATTTCCTGCAACTTTAGAAAAGTTGTGAATTGTTTCTAGTAGTTTTTTAGTTGATTCTCTAGGGTTCTCTAAGAGTACCATCATATCATCTTCAAAGAGTGAAAATTTGGTTTCCTCATCATCTATTATAATTCCTTTAATCTCTTTTTCTTCTCTTATAACGAATGCTAACATTTCTTATATAATATTGAATAGTAATGGTGTTAGTGGGCAACCTTCTTTCACTCTTGATCTTATTGGGTATGGTTCTAGTTTGTCCCCATTACATATGATGCTTGCTGATGGTTTTAAATAGATGCTACAGATCATTTTAAGGAAAAGTCCATTTATCCCTATATTCTCTAGGGTTTTTAAGAAGAATGTGTGTTGGATTTTATAAAATGTTTTTTTTTCTGCATCTATTGAGATAATCATATGATTCGTATTAGTTTGCTTGTTGATATAGTCAATTATAATAATAGTTTTCCTAATATTAAACCAACCCTGCATTCCTGGTATAAATGCTACTTGATCATAATGTATTATCCGGGGGATGACTTTCTATAATCTCTTTGCTAATATTTTATATAAGATTTTTGCATCAATATTCATTAGGGAGATTGTTCTATAATTTTCTTTCTCTGTTTTACCTTACCTGGTTTAGGTATCAGCACCATATCTGGGTCATAAATGGAATTTGGTAGGAGTCCTTTCCTTATTTTTAAAAAAAATATTTTATATAACATTGGACTTATTTGTTGTATAAATGTTTGTTAGAATTCACATGTAAATCCATCTGGCTTGGAGATGTTTTCTTTGGGAAACGTTTGATTAATAACTTGTTGTATTTCTTTTTCTAAAAATGGGACTATTTAAGTAATATATTTCCTGTTCTGTTAACCTGGGTAATCAATATTTTTTGTAGATATTTTTCCATTTCACTTAGATTATCAAATTTATTGACATATAGTTGGGTAAAATAGCTTCTAATTATTGCTCTAATTTCTTCTTCATTGTTAGAAAATTCTTACTTTTTTTTTTTTGAGACTAACAGTTTGGTTATCTTCTTTCCTTTTTTTAATCAAATTGCCTAAAGGTTTATCTATTTTGTTGTTTTTTTTTTCATAAAGCCAACTCTTAGTACTACTTATTAATTCAATACTTTTCTTATTATAATTTTATTAATCTCACCTTTTCTTTTCAGAATTTCTCTTGGCCTGATAGTTCTGAAATTTAGCCACAGTATTCCTTGGCCTTTTCATTTTGGGTTCTCTTTCAGGAGGTGATTGATGAATTCTTTCAATGGCTATTTTACCTTCTGATTCTAGGACATCAGGGCAGTTTTTTCTTAGGATTTCCTGTAAGATAACATCTAGGTCCTTTTTTCATCATGTCTTTCAGGAAATTCAATAATGCTTTGATTGTCTCTCTTAGATCTATTTTCCAGGTCAGTTGTCTTTCCTAGAAGGTATTTCATATTTTCTTCTCTTTTTTTTTTCATTTTTTTTTTGTTTTATTTCACTGATTCTTGAAGTCTTATTAAGTCATTCACTTCCATAAGTTCAAATCTAATATTAGTGTATTATTTTCTTAAGTTACCTTTTTTAGCTCCTTTTATGTTTGGTCAATTGAATTTTTAAGTGAGTTGTTTTGTTCATTGCATTTTTTTTCTATTTCACAAATTCTGTTTTTCAACAAGTTGGTATCTTGTTCATATCTATTTTGTAAGGCATTATATGCTATTCCCCTTTCATCCAATCTATGTAGGAAGTTATATGCTTTTCCCATTTCATTATATCTGTTTTTAAGCAGTTTTCTTAAGAAAAAAAAATCCTCTTGCAAAAATCTCATTTTCTTTCCCATTTTTCTTTCAACTCTCTTTTAAAATTTTTTTTTGAAATCTTCCATGAAAGTCTTGTGAAATAATGGAGAACAATTTCCTTTGGGGATTTATCGGGAGTTGATTTACCTTTGGGAACCTTAGGACTTGTGGTCTGTTCTCTCTCTTTATAAAAAGTGCCTATGGTAAAAGTTCTTTTTTTTTTTTTTTTTGTTTTTTGTTTTTTGTTTATTGTTTTTTAAAGGGTTAGATCTGCTCTTAATGCAAAGTAGTAACAGCTTCCTTAATTTGCCCTGGGGAAGTTCTGCTGATTGACTTCCTGTATTGGGCAATCATTACTTTCTTCTGGGGCCCAGGGGTTTGAAATTTGCCTTTTGTAGCAAATCTGCCAAACCACATTCTCACATCCAGAGCTTGTATGTTTTAAATGCCTTTTGCCATTTTTTTTTTATTGCTTTTCAGCAGCTAAATGGAATGATTTTCCTAACATGAAGTTAGTTCTGACTTAAAGGGTGATAATCTCTCTGATGTATCTACTAGAAAAACAGGGAGTATGGAAGAGGAAGCAACAAAGAAGTTGACAAAATGTGCACCAGGTAAGCCTTGACTCCGAGGTAGATTGAACATTTTTTACATGCAAAGTTTCATGCTACAATAAGCAAAACAGAATCCTTCTTTTTAAGTAACTTGTATTGTATCAGGGACTAGGTAACATATAAGCAAATAAGTAAATACAAAGTGATGTATACAAGATAATCTAATGCAATTTTAAAAGGGAGAGAGTGCTATACACTAGATAAATAAAGAAATTTCTGTTGGTATGCTCATAGGAGCTATGATTTGGGGGAATCTAAGGATGCTGATAGAGGTAAAGAAAAGTAGTACAGGCAAATATGGGAAAAATAAAAAATGTCAAATGTAACTCATATGCTCTAGGAGGCCAAATTTGCTGTAAAAGAAAGTATATAAAAGGGAAGAAAATGAAATAAGACTTTGAAAAGGTAGGGGAAGACCAGCTTCCCATGGAATAAAAATATAACAAGAAACAACAAAATAAGGAATTGATGTATAAGAAATGGGTAGTTATTAAAATATTTTTGTTTTTTTTATAAATAGGAGTCTCTCATTGTTAAATATGTACCTTGGAAACATCATTTTTACAAGTTTTGGAACACCAAATTGAAGAACAAAGAGCCACATTAGAAGGCCTTTGCAATATTACAGGACAATAGTTTTGTAGATCAAATCTAAAATAAACTTTGTGAATTAAAAGAAAGGGGAAAGTACAAGGTGCATAAAATTAAGATCAGTAAGACATACAATTGATTGGCCAAATAGAGTGAAAGAAAATAAAGAGTTGAAGGTCACAAAAAGAATATAAATATGGGTGACTGGAAGGATTATGGAGCCATCGAAAAATCGTGCAATTTTAAGTTTTAGTAGATTAAAACTGCACTGAAATGTTTCAAATGCCCTGTATAACAAATTCTATTTTGAGCAAACTGAGCTTGATATGCTTAAAGGATATTGAAATGAGCGTGATCAGCATGCAATTGGAAATATGAGATTAAAGATAATGAGAGACATTAGGACTGTATATTCTGAGTTGGAAGTCCATTGATATGTGGGGATAATTGATTGAATAACACACTTCATATGAAAAATTGATTTGAAATTAGAGGAAGAAAGAGAGTAAAACTGACATTACTTGGGGGATTATTTTCTTTTCTCCAGGAATTTGCTGTATAATCTTTTTAATGCATAGAATTTGTTTGTTGTAGAAAAATTTCCCCCCACTTACTCATTTCTATAGTTTCAGTATTTGGATAGGCAAAAATGTCTGTTGTCAGTTTCAGGATCTACTATATCCCTGAACTTGTGATCGGAGTAACTAAGTTTAAGTACTATTGCCTACTGCAATATCAGAGGAGGATAACGTAGTATCAAAGTTCCATACTAAATACATTTTATTCTGAAAGCAATTTATTTGAAATATAAAAGGTGGAGCCTACAGGGGACAAAGGTCTATATTCTCCCAGGTGCTTTGCAAAGGATCCTATGAGCTAGAGCAACTTTATTATTAACTCTAACCCATTTCTTCAGTCTGCAGATTACAATTTTATTACAGAGCTCGTTTTAACACTGGTGTCACTAGTTTCATCTGTCTCAGACTATTTTAGTAATAGGCTTAATACACATATACAATATAAGTAAAATCTATTTTTACATTTCTTTTTTCCCAAAAGTGTCACTGAGCATACCCAGTAGGAATGACTGGAGTTCTCTTTCATGAAATCTACATCTCTTGGCTTCTCTGGCTTCCTTCATCTCTTTACTAAAATCTCACTTTATAAAAAAAAAAAAAAAAACTTTCCCAGCCCTTTTTATGTTAGCGCCTTCTCTCCTTTGATCACCCCTGTATAACTTTTATGTATGTATATATTTGCCTATTGTCTCTCCCATTAAAATGTGAGATCCCTGAGAATGACTGTTTTTTGTCCTTCTTTATTTATCTAATACTTAGAGTCTAGTGAATAGCAAATGCTTAATAAAAGTTTTATTGACATATTAAAGGTGATAAAAATGGCAAATTCATCTCATCTTAAGATCTCATGATTATTATAAATATTCACAAGAAAATGAAAATAATTTTTATTTTATTAGCTAACATATTGAACAGAATGCAGAAATAAAGATATCCTCACTCCAACTTGTTAATATATTCTAAACTAAAGATACATGAATTGTTAAATTCATTGACTTTCATGTTAATGTAGACAGTAGAGGATTTAAGAAATATGATGAAAATACCAGATGATATAAATTAATGAAAAGGCTAAATTTTTTTATGAATAATGTAGCAGCCTTGAATCTGTATTTCATTAATACATTCTTCTATAAGGATCTAAAAGTTGATGTAACTGATGACTACCAATAATATTATTAAAATAACATAACTTTCTAGAAAATAAGAAACAAAGGAATATAGATGTAGCAGATATCTAAGTACTAATCATTTATCAATCCTAAATTTATTAGAGATATTATGGTAAATAGCAAATTAGAAAAATGGAGACAAAAAATGAAAAAATATGCAGATTTAGATTTTCAATTTTCAATTTGATTGTTAACATTAGTTGTTGACTCAAAATTTTACTCTGGAATCATTTTTAGAGACATTTAAAATCCATAAACAATTTACTATAATGTATTAAACCAAACAATCACAGGAAGAGTTTTACCTGTTCTACATGAGCATCAAAGGCAAAGAAAACCTTCATTAGAGTATAAGTTAATTTGCAACATATTATGAGGGAAATAAGGAGGAAATCAGTTTACTTAAATCTTGACATGAGATCTAGTTTAGATAGATTATTTTGAGAACAGATGTTGATCACCCTGGAAAAATACAGTAAATACATGCACAATGGAACACTTCTGATGTTATTTTTATTCTCTCTCTTTTTTAATATATATATATATATTATGATTATCATAGTAAAATCACTACATTCAGCCTTGTACTACTTGAGGAAGTGACAAAAGTAACTATGAAGATGAAAGCATGCTGAACTCTTTTCCAGACCAAAATGGCCCACATTCCAACATTTAAGCCATGGATTGAACAGAAATACAAAAACTAACAAAAGAAAAATAATGGAAAAGTGTTGGGGGATTCATTTTTTGTTTATTCAAAGGAATTCTTCATTGTCTATAGTATCTTTTTAGCAAGATGTAATTTCCTTCCTAATCTCTTTTAATTAAACTTTTTTTTTTTTGCTTTTATCTTTGTCTCAGATCAGGATTGCTACCCAAGTTTTTATTAATTCAGCTGAGGCACAATATATTGTGATTGAACCATTTTTCTTTTACTTTGTGTATACCTCTCTATTTCAAATATTTTTCTTGTAAGCAACATATTGTAAGATTCTGGCTTTTAGTCAACTTTGTTATCTGCTTCCATTTTATGGGAGAGTTCATACCATTCCAACTCACAGTTGTTATTAGCAACTGTGTATTTCTCTCCAACTTATTGTCTCCTTTCTTTATATCTTTTTTTCCCTCTTTTCACTGTCAGCAGTGTTTTGCTTTTGACTACCACTTCCCTCTTCTGCAATTCTTCTATCACCCCCTACATTTACTTTCCCCTTTCCTCTGTTACTTCTATTCTTTTTTTCTATCTACCCCTATCTTCCCTTTTCCCCTTTTTTTGGTAAAATTTACAAGATAAATTTCTATACCCAATTGACTGTGTATCTTATTTGAGCTAAATCTGATGAGATGAAGATTCAATCAGTGGTCATACTCCATGTTTCTTCCCTCTACTATAACAATTCTTTTGTGCTTCTCCTTGTAATATAATTTACTCTGTTTTGCCTCCCCTTTCCTAGTCATCTAGTATAATTATCTTTCTATCTTTTAATTTGTTTTTTAATATCATCATATCAATATTAATTGCCTATATATTCTTCTAACTGCTCTAATAAAGATAGTTACAAGAATCACTTCCAATATAGTGATATAAATATTTAATTTTTGAATAACATGTGTGTTTGTTTGTTTTGAAGATTTAATTTCCTATTTAATTTTGATCTTTTCATCAGAAATGACAGAAAGTCTCCTATTTTATTGACTGTGCATTGTCTCACCTGAAAATGAATGCTCATTTTTCAAGGGAGTTGATTTTTGACTATGTGTAATCCAGACTGTGGGTCCTCCATATTTGAATTCTTTCTTTCTGACTACTTAACTTAATTTGCTGTTTGTTTGTTTCTTTGTTAACCATATTGCTTTATGAGTCATGTTAGGGGAGAAAAATCGTTGCAAAAAGGAAAAAAAAAGCATGGGAGAAATTTTAAAAAATAGTAAAAAAGAAGGGAACAGAGCTTGTGTTGTGTTGTGTTGTGTTAGTTCTTTTGCTGGATGCACACGACATTTTCTATCCCAAGTTTATTGAGATTGCTTTGGATCACTGAACTACTGAAAAGAACCAAGATTTTCATAGTTTATCATTGTACATTTTTGTTGTTTTTGTTTTCAAAGTATTCCTAGTTCTGCTTGTTGTGCTCAGCATCTGTTCATGTAAACTTTCCAGATCTTTCTAAAATCAGTTTCTTCATCATTTTTATAGAATAATATTCCATTACCTTCATATACCACAACTTGTTCAGCAATTCCCAAATTGATGGTTATCTAATCATTTTCTAATTCTTAGCTAACGCAAAAAGAGCTGCTGCAAACATTTTGTCACTTGTTGATCCTTTTCCCTCCTTTATGATTTCCGTGGGATATAGATGCAGTGGTGGCACTGCTATATCAAAGAGTATACACATCTTGATAGCCCTTTGGCCATACTTCCAAATTGCTTTCCGGCATGGGTGGATCATTTCACAACTTCACCAACAATGCATTAGTGTCCCAGTTTTCCCACATCCCCTCCAACATTCATCATTATCTTCTTCTGCCATCTTAGCCAATCTGAGAGGTGTGTAGCCGTACCACAGAGTTGTCTTAATTTTCATTTATTTAATCAGTAGTAATTTAAAATATTTTTTCAAAAAAAATTTATAGATGGCTTAAATTTCATTATCTCTTCATTGTCTCTTTATATCCTTTGACTATTTACCAATTAGGGAATGACTTGTATTCTTATAAATTTGATGCAATTCTTTATATGTTTTAGAAATGAAACTGTTATTGCTAAAGATTTTTTCCCAGATTTGTACTTCCCTTTTAATCTTGCTTAAGTTGGTTTTGTTTGTGCAAACCCCTTTTAATTTAATGTAATCAAAGTTGTACATTTTGCCTTTTATAATGTTCTCTAATTCTTTGGCTGGTATCTGACATTCACTGCTGGATTCTTTGAGATGATAGTCTCATTCAACCTTGAGACCAATCACGGATCCATTTGGTCCCAGTAAATCTCTCCCATTTAATAAATTATTAAATTGTTCTCTAATCTTTATCTTGTTCAGTTTCTCTGGCATTACACCCTGTTCTAGTTTTTAATGTGTGATTTTCTTCAAAAAGCTTTTTTATATATTTTTTCTATTTGGTTAATCATATTGTTTAAGGACTTGTTTTCTTCAGATGATTTTTTTTTCCTTTCTTTTTCCAAGTTGTTGATTCTCTCATGGATACTTCTCATTTCCTTTCTCATTTTTCTTCTACCTGTCTTATTTGCCTTTTAAAGTGTTTGATGGACACTTTAAAGGAGCCCCTTTGGCTTGAAACCAATTCATATCACTCTTTCAGAGTTCTTCTGATGAGGTCTGAACCTGAGCTTGGAGAAGGAGGAAAACAAGAAAGGCAGAGAGAGATGAGTCCACCTGACAAGAATTCCAGAACTCGAGTTATCTGTGGCACAGAATAGGAAAGTTTATTTCTGAATATCACTAAGAAAGATAATCTCTTCATGGACAAAGGCCCCTAGAAAAATCAGGAGATTTTGTAAAGAGGTTTGTTGATGTTACTTAGTTTTATGGACAGGTCCTAGAGCTTGGGACAATTGAAACAATGGAAAAGTTCAGAATTGAATGGGTATTTTACCTCTATAGAGAACTTAATCAGTAGTGAGGGTTACCAATGGGGGTGGTCTCTCAGGATAACAGAATGAAGCTGGTTATCCTGTTTGCCTCAGGTGGGGTACAGAGGCAAAGTTTTTGGTCCCAAGGCTGAATGAAACTCATCTCCAAGAATTCAGCAAGCAATGAGAGTTCTCAATGACATATATATATATATATATATATATATATATATATATATATATATCTCAGAAACAGGGGTAGAGTGAGGCAAGGGTGGAATCAGGGTGCTGAGAGCAAGAATAGGACTCTGACAAGGTGAGGTGAGCTACTGGAGATGAGATGACACAATAGGGAGAGGCATCCTGGACGTGGGGAAAGGCATTCTGATATTCTAAAACATAAGATCTTTTATCGTTATCAAATATTCTGAGTAAAGAGGGTGGGGAGGTTTTGCAGGATTGAGCTTTGACTGAAGCAGGGAAACTGAGTCAGGACTTGGTTGGGATAATTAGGGAGACTGAGAACTGTGGCATAACATTTTGTTGAAATTTTTTCAGACTGTCTTGATCTGAAGAGTGGTTTCATTCCATGAGACTGTTAAGAGGCTTGATTTCATGTGATTTTCAAGGGAAATTGGGAGAGCCTGAGCAGCTTCCTGATTTTACTCCATTATCTTGGCTTCTTTCTTTCTGGCTATTTAAAAAGCATTTTCTCCTTGATCTGAGAATTCTGGTATTTGGCTACATTATTCCTTGGAATTTTCATTTTAGTAACTATTTCAGGAAGTGATTGGTGACTTTTTTTCAATGACTACTTTAAACTTTGTTAATATGATACCAGGGAAATTTTTCTTGATAATCTCTTAAAAGATATTCTCTTTTCTGGATCAATTTTCCAAGTTTGTTGTTTTTCCAATGAGGTATTTTACTTTTTTTTCTATTTTTTTAAATTTGTTTGATCAATTCTTTATGATTTGTACGTTATTAACTTACATTAGCAGAATTCTAATTTTTTAGGTATGCTTTTCTTTTGTTAGCTTTTATAACAACTATTTTCCATTTTACTAATTCTACTTTTTAAGGAGTTTTATTGTTGTTTTTTTTTTATTGGTTTATGTTTTATATTGCTTTCCTTTGGTGGATTCCCTCAAAAAAGTTTTAGCTAATTATATTTTTAATGAAATTGGGAAGAGTTTTTGGTTAATTTTTGTTCTTTCTTTTCCAAATATTTTCTCTCTCTTGCAAACTTCTCATTTCTTTTTTCCAATTTTTCTTCTACCTCTCTCTTATTAAAATGGTTTTTGATCTCTTCCAAGAAAGTTTGGGCTTGAGACTGACCAGTTCATATATCACTTTGAGATTTCACATGTAGTCATTTTATCATCTTGTGTGTCAGTGTTTTGACTTCTTGTCACCATAATAGCTTTCTATTATCAAAATTTTTTGTTTGTTTTGTAATTTTTTTTGTTTTCTGCTGATTATTATTATTCTCTTTCATTGCTTTTAATGTTGAAGTCATAGAGGGCAGTCCCAAGCTTCTTGTGGAGGTATGTGTGTCTTTGAATGCTGGGGCCTTAAGTGATTGGCAGATTGGTCACTGTGCTCCAGTAGCCCAGCTTCATTGTACCTATTGTTGCCTGGTTTCCTGGAGATGGCAACTTTCCTTCTCTATGGGGTCTGGAGGCTGAATTGCTGGCCTGATGTTCTACTCTCTTGTTATGTCAGTACCAAGGGGTTTAAATTGTTGATGTGTGCTGTGGTTATGGCTTTCCCACATCATATCTGTTCTGTATTATTCTCCCTTTTAAGCTAAAGACCTCTCCTGAAAGTTTTATCTTACACTAAAAAATAGTTTTCCTCCATCTTTTTTTATAGGTTCTGTCACTCCAGAATCTGTTTAGAGGATTTAATATTGTTTCCAAGGGAAACCAGGCAAAGTTTATGCAACTTTCTGGTGTCTCTGTAGTATCTTTGCTGCACAGTCACAAGATTATATTCTTACAGTGTTTTTTTTTTTTTTTTTTCCATTGATGGCCATGAAGAACATGAGATCTCAATGTAATCTATTTTTCAAAGCATTTGTGTCACTGGAAAAAGAAATTAGAGTCTTGACAGACATTCTTTAATAAGATAAATTCTTCTTAAGTGGTAAACCAGAAAAAAAAATCAAAAGTATAATTATTGACATAACTTTGTTCAATAAGTTTTTTAAGTATTGACACTAATTGAGACTACATACACACACACACACACACACACAGATTTATATAGGGTATTTTTAGTGTCAATGAAAATGTCTTAAGCATATAAAAACAAAATGTCTTACCCATTTTGATGAGGTTGTCACAGATGCCATTTAATAACTGCATTATGCTGCATTACAATAAATCGTATTTCAGAAACTGTGTTGTAATACTTCAAAAAGGATGAGTCCAACTATTCACAAGTGAGAAGTAAAGTTATTTTGTTTAGCATATGGCATGCCGTTAAGTATACATTTTCTGGATTAATAAAATATGACACTGGTTAGAGAAGATGGAACATGATAAGATCACTCCATTGCACATGCTATACAATTGTATAATGAACCACAATTGAATAGGAAGAGAAGACTTCATTCATGCACATCATTCCTTTCAATGATTTCAGTCTTTTCATTGCTGTAAAATATTAATAATTAATTGATTAACATCAATAATCTTTGGTGAACATATATTGTTTTGAGTCATAATCATTTATATGCCAAGAATAAAAAATCTTAAATAAAGAGTGCACTTAAAAGGATTTCAGTAGAGATATGTAGGCTCTAGTAAAATACTAAAGGACATTAATAATTGTGAAATGGTTTAAAATTTATGATAAAGAATTTTTGATTAGAAAATGAAGTGAATTTTATGCAGGCTTTTGATCTAGAAAAAAATTTAATGATCATCTTATTTAAAAATATTTCTCTTCAAAATAAGTAAAGTTAGGTTGACAGAAGTGAATTATCAGGTCAAGATTAATTGGCAGTGCTAAAATCCATAAGTGAATTTTCTTTCTTTTGTTGCATATTTCCTTTTTTGGGGGTGGCAATTTTTTTAAATTAAAACTTTTTATTTTCAAAATATATACCTAGAAAATTTTCAATATTTACCCTTACAAAACCTTGTGCTCTATTTTTCCCTTCCTTCCACTCCTTCCCCTAGACCACAAGTGATCCAAAATAAGTTAAACATTTGCAGTTCTTCTATACATATTTCCAAACATATGCTGTACTAAGTCAGATCAGAAACGAAAAAAAAAAATGAGAAGGAAAACAAAATGGAAGCAAACAACAAGAAAAAGAATGGAATACTTTGTTATGGGCCACACACATTCAGTTCTCACTGTCCTCTCTTTGAGCGCAGATGGCTTTCTTCATCACAAGACCATTGGAATTGGTCTGAATCACCTCTTTGTTGATGAGAGTCATGTCCATCAAAATTGATTGTCCTACAAATTTCCTGTTGCCATGTATAATGATATCTGGTTATGTCCATTTCACTTATTATCATTTCATGTAAGCCTTTCCAGGCCTTTC
The DNA here is from genome assembly GCF_902635505.1 of Sarcophilus harrisii. Taxonomy (NCBI): domain Eukaryota; kingdom Metazoa; phylum Chordata; class Mammalia; order Dasyuromorphia; family Dasyuridae; genus Sarcophilus; species Sarcophilus harrisii. The sequence goes on from NC_045428.1 coordinate 100,669,868, forward strand.
TGAAGTGATCGTGCTGATCATTTCTTATAGAACAATAATATTCCATAACATTCATATACCATAACTTGTTCAGCCATTCTCCAATTGATGGGCATCCACTCAATTTTAAGCTTCTTGCTGCTACAAAAAGGGCTGCCACAAACATTTTTGCCTATGTGGGTCCCTTTCCCTCATCTCCCTTTAGGATACAAGCCAAGTAAAAATACTGCTGGATCAAAGAGTATGCACAGTTTGTTAGCCCTTTGGGCATAGTTCCAAATAGCTCTTTAGAATGTTTGAATCAGTTTACAACTCCACCAATATTGTATTACTGTCCCAGTATTCCCACATCCCCTCCAACATTTATATCTTTTCCTGTCATCTTAACCGATTTTTGAAGTATGAGGTTATACCTCAGAAATGTTTTAATTTACATTTCTCTAATAGTGATTTAGAGAAATTCTTCACATGATTATATAGCTCTAATTCACATTCATAGTCAAATAACTAATTCAGTATTTCTCAACATCACATTTATGGTGCTTCTTTTTTTCCTTTCTCCTTTTCCCTCCTCCCCAATATTTTGCTTCTTGCCATCAGCTCCCTCAAAAGCCCTCCCCCTTTACAGCCTCTCCTCCTTTCTTATACCTTTCCTCTATTACTACTTCAGTATTTCCTTCTGTGAGACTTCCCCTTTCTATTCCCCTTTCCCCTCCAACTTTCCAATAAAGTGACCCAGTTTCTCTGTGAAACCAAATATGGCTGATATTCTTTCTTTGAGTCAAAGCTGAAGAGAGTGAAATTCACCCAATGCTCACCCCCCTCCCTTCTTTCCTTCAATTATAATAAGTCGTTTTTGCCTCTGGATGAAATTTAATTTCCCTTATTTTTCCTTCTTTTTTCAGTACACCTCTAGTTTCTTTTTCATATTATTATAGTAAAATCAAATTATGCCTGCACTAAGTGTACCCATGACAGAGATATCATTCTCAAGAGTTCGTTCCTTTTTACCTTTTTATGCTTTTCTTGAGTGCTATATGTAAAAGTCAAATTTTTGGTCAGCTCTGGTTTTTTCATCAGAAATAAATGAATTTCACCTGTATCATTGAATGCCCATCTTCTTCCTTGAAAGACAGTTTAGCTGGGTAGTTGATTCTTGATTGCAATCCAAGTTCCTTTGCCTTTTGCAATATAAGATTCTGAGTCCTTTGATCCTTTAAACTGGAAGCTGCTAGGTCCTGGATAACCTGATCATAGCTCCTCAATATTTGAATTGTTTCTTCCTGGCTTCTTGCAATATTTTATCCTTGATCCTATAATTCTGAAATTTAACTATGATATTCCTTGCAGTTATTATGGTTAGGTATTAAGTAGATAATCAGTGAATTCTTTTGGTGGCTATTTTACCTTACTTCTAGGACATCAAGGCAGTTTTACTTGATGATTTCCTGAAAGATGCTTTATAGGCTCTTTTTGTTTTTCATCATGGTTTTCAGTCCGGAAATCCTTTTATTGTCAATCCTAGATCTATTTTCTAAGGTCAGTTGTTTTTCCCATGAGGTATTTTATATTTTCTTCTATTTTTTCATTTTTTTTTTGGTTTTATTTGACTGATTATTTATGTCTCACTGAGTCATTCATTTCCATTTACTCAATTTTAATTTTTACTGAATTATTTTCTTCAGTTATCAGGTTAACGCCTTTTTTTATTTGGACAACTGAATTTTTAAATGAGTTGATTTTTGTTCAAAGAATTTTTCACCCATTTCATAAATTATGTTTTTCTTGGAATTGTTTTCTTTGTCCATTTTGTCAAATTAGTTTGTGAGGAGTTATATACTTTTTGTATTTCACTAAATCTCTTTTGAAAGAAGTTTTCTTAAGATAATTATTTCCTTTTCCTAATTTTCCTGCAATGTTTTCATTTATTTTCCCCAATTTTCTTCTAAGTCTCTTTTAAGATCCTTTTTTTAATTTTCATGAGATACTTGTGAGATGGGAACTAACTCATATCATCCTTTTGAGCTTCATCTGGTGATGATTTCCTTTTAATGTCCTCAGGGTTTGAGGTCTGTTCTTTTGTTTCTACATAAAAACTATGTATGGTCAGAGATTTTTTGCTTTTTTGCTCATTTTTTTTTAAGGTTGAGCTCTGCTTTTAGGGCAAAGGGGAAATTGTCCAGGCTTCCTCTTTAGGCAACAGTGGCTGTGCTGGGTAAGTGTTGATGAATTCTCAAATTCTGAGTATATGTGGCCAAGTCCCATATTATTCTGGGGTTCAGAAATTCATTCTTTGTGTTTTGTATTTGTGTTGCATATCTCATAGCTAATCTACTGATCCAGCAGCTTTCCACCAGGATAGAGTAAGCAAAGCTGCTGTAGATTCCTCTTAATATATTTTCTGGTGCACAGACCCCACGCTGCCTTGGGTCTCTAGCCTATTCCTGCTCTCAGCCATTTCCCCTCTTTCCCTGCCCATGTCCAATTGAAACAGACATTTTCTAAAGTTCTTCCAAAATATCTTCTGCTGGAAATTTGTTACATTCCAAATATTGTGAATCCTTTCCCTTCAAAACCAGTTCAGAGGCTTTATTTGGTATTTTTCTGAGGGACATCAGGAGAGCTAAGATAAAGACATTTCTCTTCTCCACAATCTTCGCTCTGTGATAACTGGATTTTCTTATTCCTAATTCCGTATTTGTAGTATTCAATTGTTTCCAATTCAAGAATCATTAAGTATAATCAAGTTCTACATTTGTATTTTCAAGTTAATTAAGTAGCTACAGGAAGTTACAAAATGTTTCAAATATATATGCATTGAAGACAACAGCTAAAAGAAAATGATCACAATTTGAAAAGACAAAATGTTATTGATTTTTGGTCTAATCTGCTGGTCTACTGGTAATCAGTATCAAATTTGATAAAATTATACTTTTATTAAAGGATCAAAGTTTTTTGTTTGTTTGTTTTTTATTGTACTGTGCCTGTTTTCTTTTACTTAATTTCATTGATAAGGTTTTCCTATTTTTCTAATGAAATTGCTATCGTCTTAAGTTAGGATGATGACTAGGACAAAAATTACTCTAATAAGACTATATACACACACACACACATATATATATACATATATACATGTGTATATATGTGTGTGTTAGAGTGTATATATATGCAATATAATGTATTTATATGGGGAAAGAATAATAAGGTCTATATTTTAGTCCTTCCTTTGTTCTGTACTATCTTTCTGACCACAGAAAATTGACTTGGCTTTTCCTTCAGTTTACTAATTTCTAAAACACCTATCTATTATATTGAATCACTTAAAAATGCTGATTTGTTCATTCTGAGATTATATCAATTTATTTTGCACATATCTTGTTTGTTAAGTTGTTTGCATATTATCTGCCTTATTAAACTGTGAAGTCATTGAAAGCAAGGTCTGTTCTGTTTGTTTTGTTTATTACTTTTGCTTTATTTTACCTTTCTTTGTTTCCCTGAACATTAATATAGTGACTGAAACATAATGGGAAGTTAGTAAATTATTATTCACCAAATTATTTCTTAACTCTTCAAGATTAACTATATAAGTAGCTGTTCCAGCACATGTACAATAATATAATGAAGACAAAAATTTTTGTAGAGCAAGCAGTTATTGTGGAGTAGGAAAGCATAGAGACTTGAAATTACAAACATAATGATCCATTAGATTCTAGAGACAGAGAGCCAACAACATACTAGGAGAACACTAATTAGGACACTACTCCTGGGACCAGGAAAAAGGAATTTCAAAGGTTGAGGGAAAGCAAGCAGGTTTCTCTACTTGATAGCTTTTTATATTCACTAAATATTCTTCATAAATAAGTTTCACAGTTGTTTTTAACCTGCTGTGGGAATTAAATCCTTAGCACATGCTAAAGCTGAGAGAGACTTAGATCCTATTCCAGTACATATTTAAAGAGGTAGGTTAACTTCCTTTGAAAAAAAAATCATGTAGGGAATAGCTTTAGGCACTTAAAGTGATTGGTATAATTTGTGCCAAAATTTTACTGTTGCTATTTTTTCACAAATCTTTCTTTAATCTTGAATACATTGATTATCTTTCTATCTATCATCATCTGCGTATATGTTTGTCTATCTCCCACTGTCTCTATCTATCTCTTCATCTTACCTAATTATAAAAAGTTCAAGTGAATACTTAAAAGATCAAAAAACATGAAAAAGAGATAAAGAAGGGGTAGAGACAAAGAGAGAGAGAGAAAAATAGAAGGGGGAGTAGGGAAAGGAGTAGAGGGGAGGAGCAGTCAGAGTTGAGGGGGAGGGGAAAAGGAGGAGAAGAGCAGTGAGGGAAGAGGAGAGAGGGAGGGGGGACAGGGAAGGAAAGAAGAGCAGAGAAGGCAGAGGGGAAGGAGGAGGGAGGGAGATCTTTGACCACTTCATCCTGAAAAAATATTCTTTCATCCTCAGACATTTGTCAAATTTGATCTTACTTCATATCACTGAAATAATTTATTTCTTTCATAGAAAATTAATTCTGTGCTTCTCTGGTAACTCTTTAATGAACAGACAATTATAAAGGGGGAAAAGTTATTATTTTTGTTGATCTTGGTTCTCATATTTTCAACTAGGAATCCACTGGCAGTATTCTTTTTTGGATACATGGAAGTAAGAAAAACATCCTTTATAGATTTTGAACTGAAAGAAGCAAGGAAAAAAGTGAATATTTGTTCTGCTGCCTGAAGAATCTTTGAAGCACAAATATCTCCCAGGCAGAGAGAGGAGAGGGAGCCTAGAGATGAGAGACAGAAAAGGGGAGAAAATATCCTCTAACACCATTTTCTACACTTTTATCCTTTGAGTCACACTTGGAGAACATTTTGCGGTATATTTTTTGAGATTGAGCACAGTTTTATATGAACAGAGTGCCTATTCTTACATGTGGAAATATTTTTTAAAAAATACAGAAAGACCAAATCATTTGTTTATGTCTTAGTGGTAGTATTAGTAATATTCTCCCAGTGTTTCTTATTAGGCATGGAGAAGTTAATGAAAAAGTTTTCTAATAGCAGCTCAACAAAGAATTGACACTCAGAGGCCCTTATACTACAAGAGATTTTTACAAACCATATAGTACCATTCCTTTAAGTTCTTCTAGCACACCAATATTATTTTAGAAATAAAGAATTTAAATGACTTGTCCAAGGACACCTAATTCACATCTGCCATATTCCAGATTTTAACCCAGACAATTGACTGGATCCAATCATACTTTTTCTGTACTACACTAACTTAGCACTGCATGATGAAAGTAAATACCATGCACTACTTTTCATTTTCCCTAAGATCAAATGTAATATCAGGAATACTTGTTTATTAAATATCAACTTATTAATTCTAAGACATGACAAAGATTGAGAAACAAAGGTAAAATTTTATTTTAACAATTAGCATATACATATACATGTAAATAGCATGTTAAAGTTTTCAAAATATTTTAAATTAAGTACATGTGAGACAAAATTTGGACCTCAGTCATCTAGTCTTCAAGTTTAATACTCTACAAAATCCCACATTCCTTTTTAATGTAATAACTACTCACTAACATAACAAATGTTCTTAATAAACAAACTCTTAATAGACATAAAAGGTATAAAATTTTTAAAAAAGCATTTTGTGTGTGTTTTATTGTTCCTCTAATTTTTGCTTTAAAACTTAAAATTTGCTCTAGTGCAATCACATCATTTTCTTCTTTGGTGATATTTTTTTTTCTTTTTAGATTAATGTCTTAGTAATCAAACAAGTTCCCAGAAGAATCTTTGAATAAAGAGTTTAACTATGGTACTAATAAATTTCAATTGTAAGTAGTTCAAATAATTCTTATATGCCTAATGACCAATGTTTTTAAACAGAGATTTTTAGCTTGTGTGTACCATGTACTTGCTGAAATATCTTAAATAGTGAAGGCAGTACTAAATTGTATTGAATACAATGTTAGTATTCTGGATTTTAGTTCATTCCATTTTTTTGTTTAAATCAGTAATTCTATTACAATAAAAAGAAAATTCAAGTAAAAAAAAACTTTTCAGGCATGTAAATCACTGGATGTAGTCTTGAAATGTTACTTTTATACATGGAGTTACTCACTGTGCCAGGATACATACAAAAGATAATGGGAAAATAAAAGGGATGAGATAATGTATCAATTTCATTCTCTTGTCTTATTTCCTTAATCATGCCGGTATGAAATGTGATAGTGAAATTTCAATAATTTCAAAAAAATTAAGCAATAAGAGGTAATTGTTTTTTTTTTTAATATTTCCAAAAAGCCCATACAAAACTGAATTAGATTCATTTCCTTGTTTTTGAGTGACCCCTTTTTAATGATTATAGTGCCTATTTTCCTTTTTCCTACAAAATGGTATCCAGTCGGAATTAAGGCTTCCACTTGTTTTCTGCTACATGCCTTTGATATTTGATATTTCTCTGATTCTTTTTCATCAAGGACTTCATCAATTATTATCATTCTATTGCAGATCAACTATCAGGAACTTGTGGCTCAATATCAAGAACAAAGTACAAACAAATAAGTGGTGCCAGCACTTAAACCAAAGTCTTCATGAACAGATTGTCAGACAGACTGGAGCAATAATCTTCTAAGCCACCATGCTGGCTTACAGATTGCAGTATGTTTTAAGTGACTTCAATTATTATGGTTTTTTGGCAGTGGTTCTTAAAATGGACTTTAGTTTTTTTGAACCCAGATGTAAGACAGGAGCTTAAATGAATCTCTTAGATGTGATCCTGAAGAGTAGAAGATATGTTAATAATGGAGTATTTCTTAATTTGAAAATAGATAAACGAATTCTGAAGGGGCAAGTTTGTATACTTTACTTTAACTACATAGAGAGAGAAGTATCATAGTTATATTCTGGATTTATAGGGAATTGTACACATAGGGATGATTTTTTTAGTATGTTTAATGCTAATAGAAAACAATATTTCATTTACACAATTTTGTTCACATAAACTTCATAAAAAAAATGTTGAGAACTAAAAAATTGTCTCAGAAACCATCTAGTAAAACTTCATTTCATGAATGAGGGAACTGAGGCCCAAGCAAGGCAAATGACTTGTCTTAGATTACAGAGAGAATAAGAATTAGAGGTGATTTATGAAATTGTATTCTTCAATTCCAACACAAGTGTAATTTTGACAAGAATTTACCTCAAAAAACACTATAGGATGGATAGTACAAATCCTATCTCCATATATATATTTAATATGGAAGAATGTTAGAAAAAAGAAAGAAATCAACAACAAAATATTTGAGGTTTTGTTCGTAAAATACAGCATATGAGCTTTGATTCAAATCCAAGTTTCTCATTATAATTCTAATGCTCTACCCAATAAATCATATTAAAAATAATGAACATTTATAAAGCATTTTAAGTTTTCCAAAAACCTTTAATTTTGTCATTTTGTTATAGTGTAAGTGAAGTAAAAGTTATTATCTCATTTTAAATATGAGGTGCCAGAGGCTAGGCTTGGTTAGGTAATCTTTACATACTTTCAAAGCTATTTAGTTTCTGAGAAAAATTTGAAATCAGATATATCTCTATATGTGTTATATTGAAGATATCAAAGGGAATTGTCCATAATATTGAGGAGCAGTTGCTTTCAAAAAGTTTCCTCATTTAATGAAGTACCTATGCTATTCAGCCAGCTCCCGTCTTAGACTCTCCCCTTAAAAAGAGCAATTACAACTGACAATTTAAATTTTAAATTAATACTTGAAATATTGAAAGATTATATCCAAGAAACTTTAGTTGGGAACATTTTTATTTCATTTGAAATAAAAATACATTGTAAGAAGGAAGAGGAAGATGGGGGGAGGAGAAACAGCTGTAATACCAGTTGTAATAAACAATTGAAATTTGGTAGACTATGCTAGGCAAGTCTTTATATTCTGAATATATAGAATATATCTTGACTAACTAGCACCTGATAGTTTAGGACCAAAAAAAAAAAAATGCTTCAAGTGTATGCTAGTAATATAGTTAACAATTGTTTCTCTGGGGGGAATTGTACCCATGATGCACTTTTCCATTTAATTTGGATTACCAAATTAATCTACATCATTTTCTAAAGTCTTCAAAGTTAACAAAAACAAAGTCTAACATATTTGGTTATTTACTGAGTTATACATTTTCATAAAATGCAATGGTCAACTGTTGAGAAAAATTCAAGTTATTTTCAACAGTTCCTATTATTCTAGTCCTTCATCTTACTCTGTACATCTGTTTAGGGTTTCCTATGTTGATGATATTCCCCAGGTATACTGAAAAGTTAATCATCTCAGTCTTTTTTCTTAGTAATAAAATCACTTTTGAAGGATAGGGAAAGGCTAAGGAGACCTTAGCTGTTGATATTCCAATATGGCACAAAAAATTGACAGATAATCCATTAATATATGTTAATTAGAATATACACACAGAGAGATACACATACATTCTATATATATGTATGTATGTGCTATGCTGTTTATGTTTTTAAAACAAAGCTGTCACTTGAAAGGATTTTAATATCCAAATAGAAGTATTCTAGCAATCATTAATATGAAAGTAGTAGAGGAAATGTAAGCCCTTTCTATCTGTAATGATAGAATTATATCATTATGTGTTAAACCTGCCAGGTTGAAGAACATATGGTATAAACCTGTCCAAAGAAAATCGTTATTAAAGGCCTTTAGTGCTAGGACTTCTATTTCTACTGTAATTGTTAGGGGTCATTGTTAGCAAAGAACAGAAAGTTCGTTCTAAAAGTGTAAATAGGTCATCAATAAGGGGAATATCTTCAAATATTCAACAAAGATATAATTAAATAAGTAACTGAAAATTTAGGAATTATGAGAACAGCAAAATATTAATTTTCACTTTTCAATGTCATTAATAGAAATTTTTAACATTAAAAATCTAGTTTTCAGACTTAGAAGATGAAAGACAGCAAGATAAACAGAAGATTGCCTGAACTGTCCCATAGTTCCCTCTAAACAAAATCAAACAGTTCCCCCAAATTAACTTGATAACAGCAGAATTAACAAAAGATGAGGTAAAAAAAAATTTCTAGGTTAAGTCAATTTTGAATGTCAGTAGAAAAGACACTTGGGGAATAGGAGATCATATTTGGGACAAACAGGTTGAGCAACCAACAGCAAGTCTTACTTTAGCAAGCTAGGGAGTGGTTGGGAGTCCAATATAAGTCAGTGACAAAGGCCCAGCAGCTTCGTGAAGCAACTAATTCTATCTCCATGTACCTCAGTACAGCATCATATTAATGATAGAATCTTTTTGTTTTTTAATTTTTATTTTCCTTACTTACATGTAAAAACAAATTTTTTTTGGTTATATACATGTATTCATTTTTCAACATGTTTCATTATATATCATGTTGTGAGATAAAAAAGCAGAACAAAAGCAAAAGACCACAAAAAGAAAAAGAAAAAAAGAAGTAAAAGGGAAAAAAAAAGGGAAGTTGTTCAGAATTAAATAAGTGTTGATTTACATTCAGTTTCCATAATTCTCTCTCTGGATGCAGATGGTCTTTTCCATCCAAAGTTTTCCTGGATAGCTAAAGCTCTTAAAAGATTCAAATCTGTCATGGTTTTGTAGAGGGCTGGAATGATTGCAGAGGGCTGGAACTCTGAAAAAGTGTACTTGAATCTAAGACAGCAAAGTACTTAATGCTAAGTACCTACTCAATGTTAGATAATGGTTCTATAAACATATACTTAGATGATATGGTGATGTGATGGCTCTCCTCAGGATTGGCACCTGTGGAATGTGTTGTGGTGAAGTAATAATAGAGAAGGATTGGAGGGCTGAGGAATAGAGCCAGAGTTGCTCTGCCACAGCATGTCAGAAGGGAAGACTTCAGGCTCCAGACTCCAGAGTCTAAGATCCATGTTTGACAAGCCATGTGGCAACTTGCCTGCCTCCTTCATTTCTCCTCCTAAAGACCAAGGATTTTGACTGATCCTGACTGTAACTTATCCTGAGACCCTCCAGAGAGCTAGCCTGAACATTACAATGGTTGATCATCACACAAATTTGCTGTTACTATACAGTGTTTTCCTAGTTCTGCTTGTTTCCCTCAGGAATAGTTTTATATTTATATATTTCTTGGCCTTTCTAAAATCGTTATTCATATTTTTTATAGAACAATGATATCTTGTTAATTTTATATAATATAACTTATTCAGCTATTTCCTAATTGATAAGCATCTAATTATTTTCCAATTCTTTGCCACCACAAAAATAGAGGCTACAAAATTTTTTGTACATGTGGCTTCTTTTCCTTCTTTCATGATTTCTTTGGGATACAGACTCAGTAATTGGCACTGTTGGATCAAAAAGTATGAACAATTTTATATCCATTTTGGGTGTAATTCCAAATTCCTCTCCAGAATGGTTGGATCATTTCACAAATATACCAACAATATATTAGTGTCCCAGTTTTCCCACATCCCCTTCAACATTTGTTGTTTCCTTTTCCTGTTATTTTGGCCAGTCTGAGAGGTGTGAGGCGATACCTCAGAGTTGTTTTAATTTGCATTCTCTAATAAATAGTCATTTAGAGCAATTTGTTATTATTTGACAATAGATGGCTTTAATTTTTTCATCTGAAAAGTGTCTTATCCTTTGACCATTTATCAATTGGCGAATGACTTATAGTTTTTATAAATGTGACCCAGTTCTTTACATATTTTAGAAATGAGACGATTATTAGAAACATTTGCTGTAAAGAAAAAAAAAAAATCCCCAGATTTGTGCTTCCCTTCCAATCTTGGCTGTGTTGATTTTGTTTGGGCAAAACCTTTTTAATTTCATGTAATGAAAGTTTTCCATTTTGCATTCCATAATGTTCTCTAATTCTTGTTTAGTCTTAAATTCTTCCCTTCTCCAAAGATCTAATAGGTAAATTATTCCTTGTTCTCCTAATTTGTGAGATGTAGGTCTATACCAAGTTTCTGACATATTAGTTTCTAGTTTTCCCAGCAATTTTTATGAAACAGTGACTTATCCCAGAAGCAGGAGTTGGGGGTTATCAAACACTAGATTATTACAATCATTCATTATTATGTCCTGTGTACCTAACCCATTTTACTCTATTTCTTAGCCAGTGTCACATGGTTTTGATGACTACTGTTTTACAACAGTTTTATGGCATATCCTTTGCTTTTTAAGAGTTTTTTAAAATTAATTCTTTTGTCCTTCCACATTAATTTCATTATTTTTTCTAACTCTATAAAATAATCTTTTTGGCAGTTTGATTGGTGTGGCACTGAACAAGTAGAACAATTTAGGTAGAAATCATTTTTAGTTATATTAGGTTGTTCTACCCATGAGCAATTCATACTTTCCAATTGTTTAGATTTGACTTTATTTGTGTGAAAAGTGTTTTGTAATTTTGTTCATATAATTCCTGGGTTTTTCTTGGCAGGTAGTATATGCCCTAATATTTTATTTTGTCTATAGTTATTTTAAATGGAATTTCTCTTTCTATCTCTTGCTGCTGGGCTTTGCTAGTAACATGAAAATGGTGATGATTTGTATGTTTTTTTTTTTAATATCCTTCAACTTTATTAATGTTGTTATTTTTTTCAAGTAAATTTTTGGATTATTCTCTAGGAGTCTATAAGTATACCATCATATCATCCTGCTAAGAGAAATGGTTTAATCTCCTCATTGACTACTCTAATTCTTTTAATTTCTTTTTCTTTTCTCATTGCTAAAGCTAACATTTCTAGTACAATATTGAATAATAGTGGTGACAATAGGCATCCTTGTTTCACCCCTGATTTTCCTAGGAATGCATCCAGCTTCTTCTCATTACAATTAATGCTTCCTTATGATTTTAGATAGATACTGCTTATTATTTTAAGAATGTTTTTTCAGTGTCTTTTGAGATTATCATATGTTTTTGTTAGTTTTCTGATTGATATTGTCAATTATGCAAATAGTTTTCCTGATATTCAACCAACCCTACATTTTTTGTATAAATCCAACTTGGTCATAGTATTTTATCTTCCTGACAAGTTGTAATCTCTTTGCTAATGATTTATGTAAAATTTCTGCATCAATATTCATTAGGAAGATAGGTTTGTAATTTAATTTCTTTGTTTTGACTCTTCTTGGTTGAGTTATCAATATGATATTTATTTCACAGAAGGTATTTGTCAGGACTCCTTTGCCTATTTCTTCAAATGGTTTATATAGTATTGAAATTGATTTTTAAATTTAAAATATTTTTAAATAAAATTATTTATTTTAATGTGCATTGCTTTATGAATCATATTAGGAGAGAAAAATTAGAGCAAAAGGGAAAAAAATGGAGAGAAGAAAAAAAAACTCAGAAAACAGAAAAAAAAAAGTGAACATAGCCTGTGTTGATTTACATTCAGTCTTCATAGTTCTTTTTCTGCATGCAGATGGCATTTTCTATCCAAAGTCCATTGGAATTGTTTTAGGTCCATGAACCACTGCAAAGAACCAAGTCTTTCATTTTTGATCATCATATATTCTTGTGCTTATTGTGTACAATGTATTCTTGGCGCTACTTTTGTTCACTCAGCATCGATTCTTGTGAATCTTTCCAAGACTATCTAAAATCAGCTTGTTCATCATTTCTATGAACAATAATATTTTACTATCTTCATGTACCATAGCTTGTTCAACCATTCCCCAATTGATGAGCATCTACACATTTTCCAATTGACAAGTTTTTTGTTTAGCCATCCCCAAAGTGATGGACATCTAATCATTTTCTAATTCTTTGCTACCACAAAAAGAGCTGCTACAAGCATTTTTGAACATGTGTGACCTTTTCCCTCCTTTATGATTACTGTGGGATATAGACATAGTAGTGGCACTGCTAGATCAAAAGACATGTACAGTTTTATAGCCCTTTGGCCATAGTTCCAAATTGCTCTCCAGAATAGTTGGATTATTTCACATCTCCACCAACAATGCATAAGTGTTCTAACTTTCAAATATCCCTGTACTCCCGATAAACATATCTTTTCCTGTCATTTTAGCCAATATGAGAGATGTGAGGAGATACCTCAAAATTGTCTTAATTTGTATTTCTCTAGTCAATAATGATTTAGAGCATTTTTTCATATATAAATTTAAATGGATTTAATTTCTTCATCTGAAAATTGTCTGTTCATGTCCTTAGACCATTTATCAATTGGGGGTTGCCTTATATTCTATATAAATTTGACACAGTTCTTTATATATTTTAGAAATGAGACTTTTATTAGAAACACTGGTAAATATTTTTTCCTAGCTTTGTATTTACCTTTTAATCTCGTTTCTGTTGATTTTGTTTGTGCAAAAACTTATTAATTTAATGTAAATCGAAAGTTGTCCATTTTGCCTTTCATAATGTTTTCTAGTGCTTCTTTGGCCATAAATTCCTCTATTCTTTAAAGATGTGATAAGTAAATTGTCCCTTGCTCCCCTGATTAGTTTATGGTATTATCCTTTATTCCCAAATCATGTGCTGCATTGACCTTATATTGGTATGGGTTCTGAGAGGTAGGTTTAATGCCAAGTTTCTGACTATGATTTTACAGTTTTCTGAGCAATTTTTGTCACATCGTTCTTATTCCAGAAGCTGGTATTTGGGAGGTTGTAAAATACTAGATAACTATAAGCCTTGGTTACTGTGCTGTGTTTGATCCACTACTCTATTTCTTAGCCATTGCCAAAAGGTTTTAATGGCTGAATGTTTATAATATTAGGACACAATTAACAGCTTTAGCATAGTTGCAGATTATGTTTAGTCTAGTTGAGCAGTTGATTCTTGTCCTTTTCCCAGGTCCTTTTCCATCTAAAATATAGTATTCCAGGCTCTCTTATACTTTATTGTAGAAGCTTCCAGATCCTGGGAAATTCTGTTGATCCTTGATCCTTGAATTGTTTTTCTTCACAGCTTGCAATATTATCTTTTTTGGAATTATAGTTTTTGAATTTTGCAACAATGTTTCTTAATTTAATAATTATAACTTTTTATTGACAGAACCCATGCCTGGGTAATTTTTTTACATTATCTCTTGCACTTACTTTTGTTCCAACTTTTCCCCTCCCTCCCTTCGACCCTTCCCCCAGATGGCAAGCAGTCCTATACATGTTAAATATGTCACAGTATATCCTAGATACAATATATGTGTGTAGAACTGAACAGTTCTCTTGTTGCACAGGAAGAATTGGATTCAGAATGTAAAAAATAATCTGGGAAGAAAAACAAAAATACAAATAGTTTACCTTCATTTCCCAGTGTTCTTTCTTTCAGTGTAGCTGCTTCTGTCCATCATCGATTCTAGTGATTTAGTAAAATTTGTGTACTTACTTCTTAAGTGTTTGACATCTAAACTACAAGGAATGAAGCAATACATCATTTATTTGCAGCATATTCAGATAGGAATTCTTTTCTTAAAGTTTATCTTGCTCATATGAGATGAACATACTCTGAGAAATAAATGGCAATCAGCATTTTTTCATCTTCTTGAAATTTGTCCTTACTTTACCTTATCATTAAGATGAAATTCTTTAAGTAATGTACAAGATAAAATACACAAACTTTTAAAAAATATCATAATCATTGGTTTGGTCCTAATATATACATTCTCTTTGAAGAATCTAATGAGTGATTTTATTTTTCTCTTGTTTTTTAGCATTACTATTTTTCATTTAAGTGCCATAATACTTTATATTTGGGTTAGAATTTTTGCTACTATATGTCTCACTGATAGGATATTTTATCTGATATAAGAAAGAATATTATAAGTGATGCTATTCGGTATCTGATAATATCACTGAGGAACCTTAGTGAATAGCATGTTTCTTTTCCATGATGTCAACCAAAAATCATTAGATGTATACTAAAGACCTTCAACTTTCTTTTCTATCTTTTAAAATTATTTACAATTTTTCTGATATATTTCAGCTCATACCATCTGTTGATGTAACTCATTCTATCAACCTAAAACTTGCTGTGGAAAACAGTTGTCTTATAACTATCTTTTTGAAACTTTAGGAAAATGAGGTTAAGCATTCTCAGTACCAAATAAAGAAACCAACTGAAGTAGAAAATTAAAGGAAGAAAGATGCTTTGCTACCAAAAAAATGCAAACAACAATAAAGGAATCATCCTTATTATGTTCTCATTTCACTAACTCTGTAGCTGAATATTCTATAAGTCCTATTTAGCAGTTTTGTGCCTATATATTATGCTTTTCGTTGTTGTGCATTTTTCTGTGAACTTATTTGTGATTTTCTTCACAAAAATATTGGAGTGGTTTGCTACTTTCTCCTTCAGCTTATTTTCACATGAGGAACTAAGGCAAACAAATTAAGTGTCTTGCCCAGGGTGACATTGCTGTTTCTGGAATAAGATTTAAACTCATGAAGTTATGTACTCCTATTTCATGATGCAACATTCTATCTATTGTGTCACCTAGCTGCCCTGGCTTTTTTTTTAAAACTGTAATTCCCAGTTTTAACTTACCCTTTTACATAAATTTAAAAATATTCCTCATAGACTTTTTCACATTTGATCATTTTATATTTTTCATAGTTACTAATATCTAAGGACATAAGCTACAAGTAAAACTTTTAAGGTCCATGTCTGTCTCACTTTTGTGCTCAAGAAAGACACTGAAGTATATATATATATATATACACACCCACACACTTTTTTTAAGTCTATCACAACATGAAACAACTTGAAAAATGAAGAATGTTGGGGGTAAATCATGATACAAAAGTTATTTGAGCTCATCTAAAATATTCAAACTTATAAGTCCATCAACTTCAAATCACTTTTATAATTATAAAAGAAAGAATTTGTTAGAATTGAATAAAACTGGATACATGAATAATGTATTGCATTTTATTTTTAGAAAAAAATCTTTATTATCATAGTGATATTTTATATTTATATACAATTTTAATGTGAAAATGATTTACAATTATGTAGTGGTTAAAACAGGGAAATTAATGAAGCGTTAGATTGTAACTCTTTATTACTGTTGATGAAAGACCAAAAGAAAAAGGAAAACAAAACTAATGCTTTTGTGAAAGACATTATGAAATTAATAACTATAGTTGTCATTAAAGGCAAAATATGATTTAAACTTCAGTTTTAAAATAGTCTTTCTCTCTAAGGCCTTCCTTAATTTTCATATTAATAATGACCTCCTTCAACCACACAACCTTAATATTTTGTTTTATCACTCTCTAATGCACCTAGAATGTTTATTATGTATAAAAAGTTATTTATATATGTCTTTCATTGATCTATAAGACTAACTTACATGAATACAATGGGCATATGTTGTAATGAAAACATAAAATTTTATTCCATAATTACTAGATGTTTAATAAGTACTAATTAAATTTTATTATTTAATTGTTTCCTGGAGGCTTCTATGTTGTGTTTTGTTATGGATGGCCATTTGTTTTATTTCAATGTACAAAGATTTATTTACCTAATTTGAGGTTTATATTGGGTTTGAGAAGTGTTAATCTTTGATTATCTAGATTAATTTTTGCCAGGCGGGGATTCTCTTAGCAAGAGGTTGGCAAAAGTTTCTAGTGAATATGTGGACCTATGAGTGTGAGTTTCTCGTCTTTTCATTGCTTTCATCCTTTGCACATCCATCTTCATCACTGTTATCACCTTTATTACCACTATCACCAACATTATTTATTACTTACAACCACATGTGGACATCCTCTATTTTCATCACCCACTCTTATAACACATCTTACACATTTATTGAAGTTGTATTCTTTGCAAGGTCTTGTGTTAGATGTAAGAGATGAAAGAAAATATATGATATGATCCATAATGTGAGGAGGCATATAAATAATCAAATGAGGAATCAGAAAATTGTGCATAAGGATGGTTTCAGAAAAATAATTGTTTAAAATCATTATAAAATAGTATCTAATTCTATTCAAATTAAAGACACCATTGATATTCAACTCAAACTTTGCTTAGATTTGTTTACAATAATTCATTATAATGAATTATAATACCTTTTATCTCCTCTTTACAAAATGTAATCAAACCAATTGTCTTTCAGAACTTAGAAAGGTTAACCTTATATGCAGTACAAATCAGTAAGCTGATCAATGTTTTCTAAAAAAATTTTCTAAAAACATTTTTCTAAAAAGTCTTGAATTTCATTTAAGAAATTTGTTAGAACTGTTATTGGTTTTGATTTGCACAGGAAAATTAATCAAGATTTGTGATTCATATTGTCTGTATTGTTGTCATATATGGTGAAAGGGAAATTAAATCATCCCTCTCTCTTTTTGTTGGAATTAAATACTCAGGCTAGCCATCCTCACTTCCTCTCATTTTTTCTTCTTCTAAGATGGCCCTGATGAATTGTGCAGCAATTAAAAAGTATGTCATGGAAAGGGGGACTACTCAAAGAAATGTGTCAATAAAGTAGGTGTACTGGAAGAACTTTATTCTGCCTAACTCACACTCATAATTAACTAATATTCCTTTACTACCTAGAATATTTCAGGATTGTATTAACTGAAGCAATTATATGAAAATACATATAGCTGTATCTATGCATCTCCATATAAGCATAAGCCCATAAATATGAATACAAACACATATGTGCATATTATTTAAAACTTTTCACATGTGTATGTGTAGGTGAGTACATAAATTCATACATACATACAAGTTGCAAAGAAAGTGGGTAATCTAAATTTGTTGGATTAACTTGAAAGGAATCCTCTAAAAGGGTTAAATCAAAGCTTAAGTCCAAAAAGTAATCATATACAAACCACCCGTATCTGACATGTAACATATGTCTTTATTTTATTTGCATGGATATGAGTGTTCATTTCATATGTGAATTTTGAACATATATAGTTATTACAAAGTTAGAAGAATTTATCTTTTATCAAATCTATGACAGCCTACTAAGCATTTCCTTCCAATGATATTTATTTATAAGTTACAAGCCTTTGGTTTTTGTCTTTCAATCAGTGATGATTCTACTTAACCATAGTTCAACCCCCAATTTTTCCTCTTGGCAACTGCCCTATAAACAAAAGAAAACAAAACAATAACCATCCCCTAAAAAAGACAAAACATATTTTTAAAATAGAGCAACTTTGCTGAATGTCTTTATGAAATGGTACGTTGTGTAAATTGGTTATGTTTTCTCCAGTATTCTCCAAAAATGTCCAATATCCAACATTTTTCAATTCTTCCAATTGATCTCCAATCACTTCAGGGCCTCTATTATTACCCCAGTCTTCTTATTGAACCCAGAAGAGATACATAAGAACATTCTGATTATCTTTAGAAAGAATAACATCATAAGCAATTGTGGAAGGGGTGATATTCATACAAAATATTTTGGCAATTAAGAAACATAATTAAAGTTGGAATGGTCTTGAAGCAAATCTAAGCTTTGATGAAACAAAGAAAAGAAGGGAATCAAAAAGTGTTTGTATTTGTAGAGGAAACACGAACCAAAGGGCAACTTTGATGTCTTACAGGCTATACAGGGGGACAATAAGATTTCTGCTTGTATTTATGAAAGGTTAATATTAAGGAAATGTTAGGGATACATTTCAATGGGTATGTTGGGTGTATTGCAAAGTAAAAATGCCAGGATGAAGAATTTTCAATCATCCTGTCAATTTTCATCAATTTGAGGGGGTTAATGGCCTGATGAATATGATATTATAAAATATTATAAGAATGTAATTTTATTCTGTAGAGTAAAATATTGTTTGGTTTATAAATAATCTGTTTGGAATATATTTCTTGATCATCTTTCTAAAAGCATAAAATGGTAGTTTTCAAAAGTAGGAAATGAGTACATTGAGTGAATACATTAAATTTCCTTGAACTGTATGAGATAATTGATTCATTTCTACTTAGTGTTGAAGACTCTTTACCCATATGTGTTGTTGGTTTTTTGTTTTGTTTTGTTTGTTTGTTTCCTTTGAGAATTTACAAATTCTTGGCATTACAATTAAGTATTTTAAATATACACTGAAGTGTACAATTAGCAAAGACTTCAGGAGGACCTTTACATCTTTACATATTTGTACAGGTGCCTTCACTGTTCATCACTTTACACTAATATTCCTTTCAACATCCCTTGTCCCTGCTATGTTATTCAAATATGTAGGGGCGGAGCCAAGATGGCTGAGAAGACACACGCGACTTTCTAAGCTCTTCTCTTACCCTCTTTATCAATATTATATCGAGCCTCAAAAATAGTCTTGACTGCTACAATTCGTAAAGATAAGAAGTAGAACAACTCACCAGCCGAAGAAAATCTGCAGTCTCGCCAAAAAAGGTTGGTTCCGGGGCAAGGGGGGAGATCGGCACAGACGGGGAGAGAAATTAGGTTCCAAGGAGAGTCTCAAACCGAAAGTGAAAGCACAGATCTCAGCACAAGCACGCAGCCCCAACCCACAGTACTGGGCTTTTCCTTGGGGCAGTTGTGATCCTGCTCGGCAGGAGGACACAGCCCGGGTTAGCCTCCAATCTGCACAGTGGGGGGCTCGGCTTGGGGCCATAGAGCTTTTCCAGGGCTGATTGGCATCGGGCAGAGACACTGGGGCAGAGTTCGGGGTGGTCTGCGGTCTGCGGTCTGCAGTCTGCAGTCTGTGGTCAGCTGTTAATACTCACAGTCCCACAAGAGGCTCCGGCCTGGGGCAGTGACACTTTCACCCCTTAGTCTCTATCCCAGGGCAATCTCTAACCCACTCAGCCCAACTCGGCACTTTGATAGCTTGGCCAGTGCTGAATCCACTTCCTGTTGGGGGAAGGGAAAACTCTCACTCAGAGCACTCCCATACCTCGGAGCCTGAAATCGGTTTACAACTTTCCCTGCTCTGCAGAGGAAGCTGGTAACCCCCTTGCCTAGGAGACCTACCCTAAAGGCTTTAAAACATGAATAAAAAGATGAAAAGAACGATTGACAGTTTCTATGCAGAAAAAGAGCAGGTTAGCAAACCTGAAGAGACCTCAAACAGCAAACATGCATCAGACTGTCCTCCTTTACATGATGCTCTCATGGAAGAGACCATTAAAAGTCTCAAAAGAGAGTTAGAAGATAAATGGGAAAAGGAAAGATAAGCCTTACAAGAGAGCAACAACTTCCTGAAATACGAATTGGAAAAAGTAAAAAAATCTCAGGAAAGTAAGAATTGTGAATTGGAAAAAATAAAGAATTCACTAGAAAGTAGGATTTGTGAATTGGAAAAGACAAAGAACTCGCAAGAAAGTAGGATCCGTGAATTGGAAAAGACAAAGAACACGCAAGAAAGTAGGATCTGTGAATTGGAAAAAGAAAATAATTCACTAAAAAAAAAAATTAGTGAAATGGAAAAAAATTCCACAGACCAAAACAATACATTCAAAAACTCAATTGGACATATACAGAAAGAAGTAAAAAAAGCTAATGAAGAAAATAATTCTTTAAAAATTAGAACTGAACAAATAGAAACTAATGATTCATTGAGACAGCAAGAATCAGTCAAGCAAAAACAAAAAAATGACAAACTGGAAAAAACCATGAATTATCTACTTGCAAAAACGACAGACTTGGAAAATAGATCTAGGAGAGATAATCTGAGGATTATTGGACTTTCTGAAAACTATGATGAAAAAAAGAGCCTAGATACTATTTTACAAGAAATCATCAAAGAGAACTGCCCAGATGTAATAGAATCAGAAGGTAAAATAGGCATTGAAAGAATTCATCGAACACCTTCTGAAAGAAACCCTAAAATAAAAACCCCAAGGAATATTGTGGCAAAATTTCAGAACTATCAGATTAAGGAAAAAATTTTACAAGCAGCCAAAAAAAAACCATTTAAATACCGAGGTGCCACAATAAGGATCACCCAAGATCTGGCTGCCTCTACATTAAAGGAAAGAAGGGCCTGGAATATGATATTCCGAAAGGCACAAGAACTTGGGATGCAGCCAAGAATAAACTACCCAGCTAAGCTGAGCATTTTCTTCCAGGGAAGAAGATGGACATTTAATGAAACAAATGAATTCCATTTGTTTCTGAAGAAAAAACCAGAACTAAACAAAAAATTTGATCTCCAAGAATAGAACTCAAGAGATGCAGAAAAGGTAAAAATAACTCTTGAGAATTGTATTTCTGTTGTGGATATACAAAAAGAATACATGTATAATTTGATTGTACTGATATAACATAAAAAAGGGAAGTAGATATGGAAAAGGGATGATGGCAGAATAAGGTGGGAAGGAGGGATAAAAAGAGGGAAACCACATCCCACAAAGAGGCTAAGGAAACTTATCATATCTGAGGGAATTTAGAGAGGGGGAGGAACATTGTGTGAATCTTACTCTCATCAGAGTTGGCTCAAAGAAAAAATAATTGACATTTGTTTTAGAGAAAATTCTCTCTCGCCTCATTAAAAACGGGGGAGAGGAAAAGGGAAAAGAAAAAGAGTAATAAGGGAAGGAAGGGGGAAAGACTCAAAGGGGGGGAGGGAGGGATTATAAAGAGGATAAGTATCGTGATACAAGAGGGGTACATAAGTTTAAAAGGGGGAAAGAGGGTTGGGGGAGGCAAGAATAAGTAAAGCACAATCTGGGGTTATTAGGATGGCAGGAAATACAGATTTAGTAATTCTAACCGTAAATGTGAATGGGATGAACTCCCCCATAAAGAGGAGGCAGATAGCAGACTGGATCAAAAGTCAGAACCCTACAATATGTTGTTTACAAGAAACACATTTAAAGCAGGGGGATACATATAGAGTAAAGGTAAAAGGCTGGAGCAAAATCTATTATGCTTCAGGTGAAGTCAAAAAAGCAGGGGTAGCCATCCTTATCTCAGATCAAGCAAAAGTAAAAATTGATCTAATTAAAAGAGATAAGGAAGGAAACTACATCCTGCTAAAGGGTAGCATAAACAACGAAGCAATATCAATATTAAACATATATGCACCAAGTGGTATGGCACTCAACTTCCTAAAGGAGAAGTTAAGAGAGTTGCAAGAAGAAATAGACAACAAAACTGTAATAGTAGGAGATCTCAACCTTGCACTCTCAGAATTAGACAAATCAAACCACAAAACAAATAAGAAAGAAATTAAAGAAGTAAATAGAATATTAGAAAAATTAGGTATGTTGGATCTTTGGAGAAAATTGAATGGAGATAGAAGGGAATATACTTTCTTCTCAGCAGTTCATGGAACCTATTCAAAAATTGACCATATATTAGGACATAAAGACCTCAAAATTAAATGCAAGAAAGCAGAAATAGTAAATGCTTTCTTTTCAGATCATGATGCAATAAAAACTACATTCAACAAAAAGTTAGGGGGAAATAGACCAAAAAGTAATTGGAAACTAAACAATCTCATCTTAAAGAATGATTGGGTGAAGCAGCAAATTATAGATACAATTAATAATTTCACTCAAGATAATGACAATGATGAGACATCATACCAAAATTTGTGGGATGCAGCCAAAGCGGTAATAAGAGGGAATTTTATATCCTTAGAGGCTTACTTGAATAAAACAGAGAAAGAAAAGATTAATGAATTGGGCTTGCAACTAAAAAAACTAAAAAAAGACCAAATTAAAAACCCCCAATCAAATACTAAATTGGAAATTCTAAAATTAAAAGGAGAAATTAAAAATATTGAAAGTAAAAAAACTATTGAACTAATTAATAAAACTAAGAGTTGGTTCTATGAAAAAGCCAATAAAATAGATAAGCCTTTGGTAAATCTGATTAGAAAAAGGAGGGAGGAAAATGAAATTAGTAGTCTTAAAAATGAAAAGGGAGAACTTTCCACCAATGAAGAGGAAATTAGAGAAATAATAAGGAGTTATTTTGCTCAACTTTATGCCAATAAATTTGATAACCTAAGTGAAATGGATGACTACCTCCAAAAATATAGACTTCCCAGACTAACAGAGGAGGAAGTAAATTGCTTGAATAGTCCCATTTCAGAAAAAGAAATAGAACAGGCAATTAAACAACTCCCTAAGAAAAAATCCCCAGGACCAGATGGATTTACATGTGAATTTTACCAAACATTTAAAGAACAATTGGCCCCAATGCTATATAAATTATTTGATAAAATAGGGAATGAAGGAGTCCTACCAAATTCCTTCTATGACACAGACATGGTACTGATACCTAAACCAGGTAGGCTGAAAACAGAGAAAGAAAATTATAGACCAATCTCCCTAATGAATATTGATGCTAAAATCTTAAATAAGATATTAGCAAAAAGACTACAGAAAATCATCTCCAAGATAATACACTATGATCAAGTAGGATTTATACCAGGAATGCAGGGCTGGTTCAATATTAGGAAAACTATCAATATAATTGGCCATGTTAATAACCAAATTAACAAAAACCATATGATCATCTCAATAGATGCAGAAAAAGCATTTGATAAAATCCAACATCCATTCCTATTAAAAACACTTGAGAGTATAGGAATAAATGGACTTTTCCTTAAAATAATCAGCAGCATCTATTTAAAACCATCAGTAAGCATCATATGTAATGGAGACAAACTGCAACCATTCCCAATAAGATCTGGAGTGAAACAAGGTTGCCCACTATCACCGTTACTATTTAATATTGTATTAGAAACGCTAGCTATAGCAATAAGAGCTGAGAAAGAGATTAAAGGAATAAGAATAGGCAATGAGGAAGCCAAATTATCACTCTTTGCCGATGACATGATGGTATACTTAGAGAACCCCAGAGATTCTGCTAAAAAGTTATTAGAAATAATCCACAACTTTAGCAAAGTTGCTGGTTATAAAATAAACCCACATAAGTCATCAGCATTCTTATATATCACTAACAAAATCCAACAGTCAGAGTTACAAAGAGAAATTCCATTTAAAGTAACTACTGATAATATAAAATATTTAGGAATCTATCTGCCAAGGGAAAATCAGAAACTTTATGAGCAAAATTACAGACCACTTTTCACACAAATTAAGTCTGATCTAACCAATTGGAAAAATATTAAATGCTCTTGGATAGGGCGAGCAAATATAATAAAGATGACAATATTACCTAAACTAATCTATTTATTTAGCGCTATACCAATCAGACTCCCAAAAAACTATTTTAATGACCTAGAAAAAATAACAACAAAGTTCATATGGAAAAACAAAAGGTCAAGAATTTCAAGGGAATTAATGAAAAAAAAATCAAATGATGGTGGCTTAGCTGTACCAGATCTAAAATTATATTATAGAGCAGCAGTTACCAAAACTATTTGGTATTGGCTAAGGAATAGATTAGTTGATCAGTGGAATAGATTAGGTTCAAGGGATAAAACAGTCAACAAATATAGCAACCTAGTCTTTGACAAACCCAAAGATCCCAGCTTTTGGGATAAGAACTTACTGTTTGATAAAAATTGCTGGGAAAATTGGAAACTAATATGGCAGAAACTAGGCATTGATCCATACTTAACGCCGTACACCAAGATAAGGTCAAAATGGGTTCATGTCCTAGGCATAAAGAATGAAATTATTAATAAATTAGAGGAACATAGGATAGTTTACCTGTCAAACCTGTGGAAGGGGAAGGTCTTTATGACCAAAGCAGAACTAGAGATCATTAGTGATCACAAAATAGAAAATTTCGATTATACCAAACTGAAAAGTTTTTGTACAAACAAAACTAATGCAGACAAGATTAGAAGGGAAGCAATAAACTGGGAAAATATTTTTACAGTCAAAGGTTCTGATAAAGGCCTCATTTCCAAAATATATAGAGAATTAACTCTAATTTATAAAAAATCAAGCCATTCTCCAATTGAAAAATGGTCAAAGGATATGAACAGACAATTCTCAGATGAAGAAATTGAAACTATTTCTAGTCATATGAAAAGATGCTCCAAGTCATTATTAATCAGAGAAATGCAAATTAAGACAACTCTAAGATACCACTACACACCTGTCAGATTGGCTAAGATGACAGGAAAAAATAATGATGATTGTTGGAGGGGATGCGGGAAAACTGGGACATTGATGCATTGTTGGTGGAGTTGTGAACGAATCCAACCATTTTGGAGAGTAGTTTGGAACTATGCTCAAAAAGTTATCAAACTGTGCATACCCTTTGATCCAGCAGTGTTACTACTGGGATTATATCCCAAAGAGATTATAAAGAAGGGAAAGGGGCCTGTATGTGCACGAATGTTTGTGGCAGCCCTTTTTGTAGTGGCTAGAAACTGGAAACTGAATGGATGTCCATCAGTTGGAGAATGGCTGAATAAATTGTGGTATATGAAAATTATGGAATATTACTGTTCTGTAAGAAATGACCAACAGGATGATTTCAGAAAGGCCTGGAGAGACTTACATGAACTGATGCTGAGTGAAATGAGCAGGACCAGGAGATCATTATATACTTCAACAACAATACTATATGATGACCAGTTCTGATGGATCAGGCCATCCTCAGCAACGAGATCAACCAAATCATTTCTAATGGAGCAATAATGAACTGAACTAGCTATGCCCAGAAAAAGAACTCTGGGAGATGACTAAAAACCATTACATTGAATTCCCAATCCCTATATTTATGCCCACCTGCATTTTTGATTTCCTTCACAAGCTAATTGTACAATATTTCAGAGTCTGATTCTTTTTCTACAGCAAAATAACGTTTTGGTCAGGTATACTTATTGTGTATCTAATTTATATTTTAATATATTTAACATCTACTGGTCATCCTGCCATCTAGGGGAGGGGGTGGGGGGGTAAGAGGTGAAAAATTGGAACAAGAGGTTTGGCAATTGTTAATGCTGTAAAGTTACCCATGTATATATCCTGTAAATAAAAGGCTATTAAATAAAAAAAAAACAAATATGTACAAAACTATTTTCCATAGTTTTAATTAATTAACCAGGTTCATGTGAAAGCCATAGAGCCACAAAACATATTGTCTTTCCTACATATAGTACACTATAAAATAGAACAAAACATGATGAATAAACTATAACTGAGGATGGTAATAAATAACTTTTGTGAACTTAAGTTTGATGTGGTGGTAAATGAAGCATTTATTATTATTATTATTATTTATCACCTGTCAAATGAGAACACATTTGCTTTTGACAGACAAATACTAGGCCCTGCAAAACCAGATACTAAACCAAAACGAGTTCAGGAAAGATGTTTCAATAGACATAGAAATTTAGGGCTCTAGTCCATGAAAAGATTATTTACTGAGGGAGAAGCTACCTATCATTTGGATTTCTGGCAGCAACTGAATCATGTATCATACAATAACTGATAGTTGCATTGCTCTTATATTACTTAAGTAAGTGACTGCAAAAATATTGGAGAAATATACAGTGAGTCATTTGCCATCTGTTTGTTGATTTTTTTTTATTATATATGTGAAATTTGCATAAAACCAATAAAAATGTATCATTAAACATCATATCTGTCAGGACTATGTTGATTTCTCCTAGAGGACCTTCAATGTCTATGTTATTATAGGCAAGCATATTTAGTACAAAGAAATTCATGTTTTTAAGAAACTTTTTCAAAACATAAAGTGTTTGTATATTTTTTGTACATATGAATAACCTTTAGCAATCAGCTTTTTTTGTCACAAACTAAGAGAAGTCCTATTGTTAGTGTTCCTTCTTTCCTTCTCAATTTTCACATATTTATAGCAGGGGGCCTCTAGCCAGAAATATCTGCAAATCTAGCCTCGGTACTTATAGGTTATGTGTTCATGAGCAAGGGATTTCAATTTGTCTCATTTTCTTCAACTCTAAAGCTAGAATAATAATAATAATAATAGTATCTGTCCCTCAAAGTTATTATGACAATCAAATGAGGTAATGTTAGTAAAAAAACATAGTCCAGGACCTAGCAAAAAAAAAAATAGGCATATTAAAAAAATTTAAATTCCCTGAAAGACTTAACTCTTTTAGTTCTAGATCTTCTCTGGGATCGTTAATTCCTGACTGTATCGTATGTGGCCCAATATATCATGCTTGCTGCTCCAACCATATTTTTCTTTAGTTTATTGGAATTTTCTCACTTGCCTTCTTACTCTGTGTGTACCTTCTTGTCCTCTCTCCCATCCCTGCTTTTCCAGTTAAATAATAATAGTCAAAAGCATACTGCCACTAGTAAAGGAAATAATGCATTAATCTATACTCATATGTGTCCACTTGTTGTCCATGCAATTTTATAAATTAAAATATCTGTTCATTCTTCCCTCATATGTGTAATTATATTGGAATATTTGATCCTTGAGAACAGAAACTTTCTATCCCCTTCTTTTTTTTGTGCTTAGAAGATGTACCTGATGTAATAATTATAAAAATTATATTCTATACATTTTCTGAATGAAATAATATTTATAAAGCACATTCCACAGTGCCAGTCATGTAATAAGTGCTTAATAAATTCTCATTCCTCCCTACCCTTCATTCATTCATTCCTTTCATAGTCTTGCAATAGCTCTAATAGTACAATGTAATTTTATTAATAGCAGATAGTATTTTTTTGTGCAATTGTATATATACATATATGTGAACAGAAGTGTTGTCCCCAGCATCTTGACTTAGTAAGCACTTAATATGCTTGTTTTTTAGACTGTATCGGATTGAACTTAATTTATTTCTTTTATGCTATGTCTCAACAGGACAAAATCTATTATCATGTCTAAAGACAACTGCAAGATGGTGAATTCCTTTGTATTCTTTTCTCCTATCCCACTGGCAACTGAAATTTTAAGGTCTAATTGCTAAGAATTAATTATAAATTTACAGTGGATATAATTGATGACCAAAATAATTTATAAACTATATAGTCCCTGGCTATTTTAACATTTTAATACAAAGTCCAAGCAAAACAATCATGGTAATATACATCATATGCTAAATATTCCTCTAGGGTTAATATATATACTTCTATAAATCTTTAACTTCTATAATTGGGAGTAATGTTGGAATGTGAAAACTATGTATAAAATAAAAATTTCAGTGTAAAGACAGTGCAAGTAGCTATGAGAACATTCTCCAATATGGTTATTTTATTTCACCTTATGTTCATTTCAATATTGTAATTTTTTTTAAGAAACTGTTGTTGAATTTTTGATCACAAAGTTTCATTCTTTGCAGGTGATTAGTAATAATCTATAATCTTAGTTCAATTTTCTCTGGTTGTACATATCTTGACATATTAAATGTCATCAATTAATGAATATTTTTATTTATACTTATGTGAATTAATTTTGGTTTTTGTTATGGAAACTGAGGAGAATATTCAAAGAAAATCAACTAGAATGAGCAACACAGTCAAACTCTCCCATAATTCCCCTACTAACAAATTTAAAACAATACCTTAAAATGAATTCTAGCGGAGACAACAAAAGTTTAGAGTGAAATATTACCAAGCCCAAGACAATTTGGAAGTTTAGAAGAGACTTGTGACACAAAGATGATGTTTGACTCAAATCCCACATAGATTATATATCCGTGATGGGACTAGGTAGTGGGAACAGAAGCAGTAGCAGCTTTGAGAGCTCTCATGCCAGAAATAGTAAGGAAACCTGGAAATTGGTCAGAGGGATTATAAAAGACTCCTTTGCTGGCACTGGATACAATACCAAATGGCTGTTTGGCACTACCTATACCCACTTCTGAATCATTGTTCAAGGGCAGAGAGAAGGACTTTTGGTCAAGATGGAATAGGATTCCCTAAGGAATATTCTGGGCCCTAAGAGATCAGAGATTCTGGTGTCCTGAGAAGCAGTACTGATTGTAATCCAAGGGGATCAAGGTGCTTGATAGATAAGGACAAGAGTAGAAATTAGCAAAGCAATGATCACACCTCTTTCCAGAATAACCAGTACTGGCTCTGAAAAGAGCAATGTGAAAAAGCTCTATAAGTTTAGATAGGTCCTCACAAAACCTATAATTTAAGCATAGTCTAATTTTAACATAATGTTCAAAATCAAGAAATGAGATAGAAAAATTGGCAAATAACTGGATCCTAAAACCCTATTATGGTGACAGGGAAATCAAAATAGAAGCCCAGTAGAAGAAAATAAAGTAACAATAGTTACAAAGCAAAGTCATAAAGGGAAATAAAATGTGGATATAAGCCCAGCAATAATTCCTGGAAGTGCTAAAAATAATTTCAAAAACAAATAAGAGTGGCAGTAAAAATTTGGAAAAAAATGAAAGCAATGTAATAAAATTACCCCTCCCCAAAGTTAACAGTTTAGAATACTGACACAAAAAACTCTGAAGAAAATTTTAAAAATTATAGAAATAGAATAGAAAATAGAAAAAAAAGTACAAAGATTCAATGATTAAAATGTCTTCAAAAAGCAGAATAAATCAATGAATGAAGTGATACAAAATATTATTAAAGAAAATAATTTCTCAAATCTTGGAATTAGCAATTGGAAGCTAATGAGAACATTGGACATCAAGAAATAATAAAACAAAGTCAACAGCATGGGAAAAAGAAAATATGAAATGTATCATCTAGAAAATAATTGACTTAAAATGGAGTAAGAAGACTGAGAATTATTGGACTATCTGAAAGTCATGATTAAAAATTTTTAAAAAGATCATAAAAAAGCATCTTTCAAGAAATTACTATCCCAGAAATTGTCCTAACCAAGAAAAGCTATCCTAATGATTTAGAACCAGAGGATAAAATAGAAATTTGAAGAATACAATTATCAGCACCTGAAACAGATCCTAAAATAAAGACTCCTAGGATTATAATATTCAAATTCCAGAACTATGAGGTCAAAAAGAAAATGTTGCTAGAAAGAAACTATTTAAAAATTATAGAACTACAGTCAAGATAGCATAAAACTAGCCACTTATCCATTAAAGAATCCAAGGACTTTAAATATGATACTTTGGAAGACAAAGATTTAGAATTATAACCAAGAACAATCCACCAAACAAAATGAAGTATAACTCATCAGGGGGAAATAGACATTTAAATGAGAGAACTTTCAAGCATTAGGGATCAAAAGAATAGAGTTGAATAGAAAATTACACATACATTATTAAAAATAAGTATAAAAAATAAACATGAAAAAGAAACTATAATGGGTTGAATAAATTGAAAGTATTACTCCATGGGAACATAGTATATGTAACTCCTAAGCATTTTAACATTATTTGGGCAACAAATGTAGAAAAACAGAAATATTAAATATATATTTTTCTGAGAATAATGCAAGAAAATTTACTTAATCATATCTTAATAAAAGAAATCTAACAAGGTATCAATGTGCTCTTTAATAAAATATCCCAAGGACAAAATGGATGAACAAATGAAAACTACCAAATATTATGGAACAATAATTCTCAATACTATATAAAATATTTGAAAAATATATAGATAAAGGAGTCCTATCAAATTCCTTCATTTTGGGAAAAATATATAAAATTTTGTTACCTAAAGCAGGGAGAGTTAAAAAAAAGAAAAGAAAGAAAATTATAGACACAATTTACTCAATAAATATTAATATAAAAATTTTCAAAAAACACTAGCAATAGATTAAAATATCACAAATATTATATACTTTGAATATATGGGGTTTATACCAGGAATGTAGCAATAGTTCAATATTAAGAAAACTATCAGCATATTTCACCTTACCAGTAAGAAAAACAACAAATGTCAAGCAAATATCACAATGGATGTAGAAAAAGCCTTTGACAAAATACAACTAGATAACTGGAATCAATGAAGCCTTTTTCAAAATGATAAGTAGTGTATCTCAAATGAAGAGTAAACATTATCCATAATACAAATCAACTAGAAGTCATATCAATATGATTAGGAGCAAAGCAAGCACATCCATGATCACTAGGATCATTCAATCAATAATGAAATAAAATTATCACATTGTAGATGATGCGATATTGTATTTGGATAACCTTAAAGAACCAACAGAAAAATCTAATTAAAATATTGGCAATTCTAACAAAATTTCAGGATATAAAGTAATCCCATATAATTCATTGGCATTTCTATGTTCTACCAATAAAACATATCAGGAAAAGAAAGACAAATTCCATTTCAATAACTGCAGACAATACAAAATATTTGGGAGTCTACCTTCCATGAAAAAAAAAAAACAGGGAATATGTGAACACAATTACACAACACTATTCATAGATATAAAAACTTATCTAAACAATTAGAGAAAAATTGTCATGATTAGGCCTAAATAATATAATAAAATGACAATTCTAACTAAATTAATATGTTTATCCTGTGTCATATCAATCATATTATCAAAGATTTAATCATTTTATAGAGCTAGAAAACAAAAACAAATCTCTCTGAAATGAACAAAATTCAAGAATCCGATGAGAATCAGTGAAAAAAATGAGAAATTAGTGACTAAATAACTTGACTAAATTCTTCAATCATTGATTGAACTAATTCCCTTCTACTTGCTTTTTAATCACTACAATAGGAATTGTTAGATGATAGTGTTCCCCTTCAAAAAAAAAGAGCAGGAAGCAATATAATTTAGAAAAATATTGAAAATTGAGATTTCATTTTTCAAAGATGCTCTTTGCAGTTTTTAGAGTTTGCCTTCATTTGTGTCTACTGATTTGTCACTAACAACATTGGTCTCTTTTGTTCCTTTTTTAACAAGTCATTCTATTTGATGGCAATAAAATATTGATTATATATAATAATGGGCTTATTTACATCTCAATTTTCATCATTTGATTTTCATGTTTATTTTAATATTCTTTTAAAAATTGATTTCCGATATTTCTCCCATTAACCCATCCCAAAATACTGAAAAGACAAATACTTATGAGATCTTGAAAAATATTTTCATATCAGTCATGTTCAAAATTCATAATTCTACCAACAATGCATTGGTATTTCAATTTGTTGGTGTGCCCTGCAGCATTTGTCATTTTAATTTTCTAATATTAGTCAATCTGATAGGCATGAGGTGATGACACAAATTTTTTTATTTGCATTTCTCTAAACAGATGTGATATAGAGTAATTTTTTTTCATATAATTATTGATTTTTCTTTCTCCTGATGATTATCTGTTCCCTTTCTTTAATGATTTATCAACTAAGAAATAGCTATTATTTTTATAATTTGTTTCAGTTACATATTTATTTGACACTTGAGGCCTGTTTATGGACAATTTTCATAAAATTTTCCCCAGTTTCCTATTTTTTGGCTTGGATTAGTTTTGCTTGTGCAAACACGTTTTCATTTCTTGTAAACAACATTTTCATTTATTTTCCATGATTCCCTTCTATTATTTGTGCATACACTGTTCCCTTATCTATAGATCTGAAAAGTACATTTTTTCATGATGCTCTAATTTACTTATGGCATTATCATTCATGTCTGAATAACTTTGACTTTATCTTAGAATGTTCTGTTAGTTCTGCCAAACTATTTTCCAGTTTTCTTAGCAATTTTTGTCAAATGTTGAGTTTTTAACCCCCAAAAGCTTGACTTTTTACTTCTATCAAACTTGAAATTACTTTGGTCATTTTGTACCCCATTTCTTATCCTAGAAGCTGAAGTGTTGTGGTGAATCAAGTAGTAGATTACTATATTCAATAACTATTGTTTGTTGTGTTCTTAACCTCTTTCACTGATCTACCATTCCTTTTATTAATCAATACCAAACAATTTTGAGAATTAGCACTTCATACTTTAGATTTTGATATTGCTATCCTCTGAAATTGTTTTTTCATACATTCTCTTGATATTTTTCAACTTTGTTTTTCTGGATGAATTTTATTATTATTTTCCTGGCTCTTTCAATTAATTTTTTGGTAAAAGGTATAAAAAATGATCAGGAGGATGATTTTAGATGGTATAAGAAAAAAGTAAATTTTCATTTATCTACCACTGAATGAATGAAAAACATTAAATAGAGTTGTTATTTTTATTATATTAGCTCGATATGATTGTGTTCACATAGTTCCAGGGTTTATCTTGTCTATTAGATTAAAAAATATTTTATATTATCTATACTTACTATTTATGAAATTTATCTGCATTTTGCTGCTGGGCTTTTTTGGCAATATGTAGAAATGCTGATAATTTATATAAAATTATTTTATACCCTACATTTTTGTTAATGTTGTCAATTGTTTCAAGCAGTTTTTTAGTTGATTCTTTATGTTTCTCTGAATATACACATCTATATCATCTGCAAAAGTGAGTTTTTTCTCCATTGCTTATTAAGATTCTTTCACTTTCTTTTTTTTTGTGTGTGTGTAAATATTTATACAATTCTCTTGCTGCACAAGAAAAATCAGATTAAAAAAAAGTAGATGAGTAAGAAAACAAAATGCAAGCAAACAACAAAAAGAGTGAGAATATTATGTTGTGATCCACATTCAGTTCCCACAGTCCTCTCACTGGGTGTAGATAGCTCTCTTCATCACAAGATTATTGGAACTGACATCAATCATCTCATTGTTGGAAAGAGTGACATTCATCAGAATTGACCAATGTATAAAATTGATGTTGTCAGGTACAATGATCTTCTAGTTCTGCTCATTTCACTTAGCATCAGTTCAGGCTTTTTTAAAATCATCCTCCTGATCATTTCTTATAGAACAATGATATTCCATAACATGCATACACCATAACTTATTCAGCCAATCTCCAACTGCTGGGCATTCACTTAGTTTCTAGTTCTTGTCACTATGAAAAGGGTTGCCACAAACATTTTTTGCACATGTGGGTACCTTTCCTTCCTTCAAGATTTCTTTGGGATACATGCTTAATAGAAACATTGCTGGGTCAAAGAGTATGCAAAGTTTGATAACTTGTTAAATATAGTTCCAAATTGCTCTCCAGAGAAGTTTTTTAGTTGATTATTTTTCTTTTCCCAAAATGGCATTATTAAAATCTTTTTTTTTTCCTGTTCATTCTCTGTTCTTCTCATCAAGAAAATTTGCAAGTCCCTATTCCATTAAATATCCATATAAATTATCAGCATTTCAGTTGCTTTTCCCATGAGGCAATTTACTTTTCCTTTCTTTTATTTTTGACTGATTCTTGATGTTTCATATGTCACATAAATATTATATCATGTTTATAAGTTTCTACTTGCCAAATTCTACTTTTTAAAGAATTATTTACTTCAGTTAATTTATGTTTCTTCTTTTACATTTGACCCGCTAAACTTTTAAAGCATTAGTTTTCTTCAATGGATTTTTTTTTAATTTGGCTAATAATATTTTTTAACGAATTGTTTTCTTCAGTAAATTTTTTGTGCTTCCTTTCCCAATTGTTGACTTTCTTTTTTTCATAATTCTCTTGCATTAACTCTCATTTCTTTTCCTAAATTTTCTCCTTTCTCTCTTACTTTATTTTTTAAATTATTTTTCAGCTCTTATAAGAGGACTTTTTGAGATTGATAGTACCCATTGATGCTTCATATGCATACATTTGGCCACTGTTATTCTCTACTGAATTTGTCTTTTGATTTTTCCTGTCACCATAGTAGCTTTCTATGGTCAATATTTTTTTTCTTATTTTAAAAAGTTGAACTCTTCAGTGATTCAAAGCAATCCTAATAAACTTTGGACAGAAAATGCCATCTGCATCCAGAAAAGGACTTAAGAGAATGAATGTAAATGAACACATGCTATGTTCATTTATTTTTTTCTGTTTTCTTTAATCTCTCCATTTTTTTTTCCTTTTTCTCTGATTTTTTCTCTGCCAATATGATTCATGAATCAATGAGTGTTAAAAATAAGTAAATAAATATTTATAAAATTAAACAACAACAACAAAAGGAAATTGAGTGTATGCCCACCAGTTAAGGAATGGCTGAATAAGTTAATAGTATATGGATCTATTGGAATATTATTGTTCTATAAGATGAGCTGGATGACTTCAGAAAAGACCATAAAGACATACATGAACTGATGCTGACTGAAAAGTAAGCAGAAGCAGAAGAACATTGTACACAGTAACATCAACTATGATAGACTTTTCTCAGCAAGAACCAAGACAATTCCATCTTTTAGTTCTGAAAATAGCTATGAGATATATATTTTCCTGTATCACATCAACCATGAATAATTTGCACCATTAAAGAAAGCTTTTTATGTCCAAAGGACTATAAAACTATGCATACCCTTTGACTCAACAGTGCTACTACTGAGTCTGTATCCCAAGGA
This sequence comes from Sarcophilus harrisii, assembly GCF_902635505.1. Lineage (NCBI taxonomy): Eukaryota > Metazoa > Chordata > Mammalia > Dasyuromorphia > Dasyuridae > Sarcophilus > Sarcophilus harrisii. The sequence continues at coordinate 100,705,136 of NC_045428.1, forward strand.
AATCATTAAAGGAGGGGAAAGGACCCACAGGTGCAGAAATGTTTGTAGCAGTTCCTTTTGTGGTAGCAAAAATCTCAAAATGAGTAGATGCACATCAATTGGGGAATGGCTGAATAAGTTGTGGTATATGAAGGTTATGATGTATTATTTTCTATAAAAAATAATGAACAAATTGGTTTTAGAAAAGCCTGGGAAGATTTTCATGACCACACAATGAGAAAAACAAGCAGGACCAGGACTACATTGTACCTAGTAATGGCAAGAATATGTGATGATCAGCTATGAAAGATTTGGTTCTTCTCAGTGATTCATTGATCCAAGGCAATCCCAATAAACTGGACAGATAAAACCATATACATCCAAAAAAGAACTATAGAGATTTAATGCAAATCAATACATGGCATGTTCACTTCTTTCTGTTTTTTTTTTTTTCTCTCTCATGACTTTTCCCTCTTGTTATGATTTTTCTCTCCCAACATGATCTATAAAGCAATGTGTATTAAAAATAAATATTTAAAACAAAAAGAGGAAGCTTTATATCACTGAGAAGACTAAGTGTCAGAAATTTTTCTAACTCTAGTCTAATAACAAGGTTTGCAACATGCAGATAAAAACCATAACTCGATCAAACATTCTTTTATGACAGAGAGAAATAGTTATTACTATCACACTGCTGTTAGGCCATTTTCCTTGATGTAACCAATCATGTTGCCTCTCATGGTGCTGTCTACCATATAAACAATCACATTGCTTTGTTTTGTTTTGTTTTGTTTTAACCTACCCTAACTCTAAGTCTTTGTTCATTGAAAAAAGTCATTGCTCCAGTTTATAGATTATTGCAAATTTAATTAAACCTATATGGTCTGAGCATGGTGGTCATCATTCCCTCTCATCTCAGATCTAGGTCTTGTTTTTTATTTATTTATTTATTTATTTATTTATTTTTTTGCACTGCTGATCTATATGCAAATTGAGGGTTCTTAGTATCTTAGATCAGCACTATTCTAGGGTTCTTGACTTTGACATTCACATGTAGTTTGAATTTGTTTCTCCTTTGATTTCCTTATTATTATTTCATCTTAATCTCCTCTTGCTAAAAATATGATTTTATTTCAAAGGGAGTGACATTTTCCTTTTCCTAATGAAGGGATAAATATTTAAGTTCCAATTATATATGCTATTATGGGAAACATACCATTATATGTGGAATATTTAGCATGTTTTCTAATTGTATACTATAAGATAGGACATAGAATATGAAAATGTACAAAGTAAATGTAATGTTTGTTTTTGTTTTTCTTTAAACATTAGATTGTATGGGAAATAGTAATGTATAACTGATCAATCTGTATGTCAATATATTTTGACATTCAATTCAATAATCCAACATTCAAGATAATTCCATGAAATGATCAGATCTATGCTTTAAAAATGTTGATTTAGCAAGCATGTGGAAGATGAGTTATAGAAGAGTAAGATTAGGTTCAGGTAGACCAATTATGCTTCCTCCATTGCCATGATCCAAGCAAGAAATGATTACTACATGTACTAGAGTGGTTAGCTGTGCAAATAGAAATAGATAGAAGAGATGTGAAGATATAATAACAAAAAATTCAATCTTTTGAATTGAACGGTAGGGAAGAAATAAAAGTAATGGATGATATTGAAATAGGTTGTTAACCTGCCTGTAACTGGAAGAATGGTGGTTTTCTCAATAAAAATCAGAAATTTTGGAAGATGAGAAGATTAGGAGGAAAACTATGAATTCCATTTGGGATCTTTTTAGTAAACTTATTTATTTTTTATTTTGTTATGCATTTGCTTGTTTTCTTATAAGGACTAACTAAAGAGATATAACAAACCATTGCAAATATGGAGTGGTACTTACTAAGAAGGCCAAGGATATATATGCTATATAGACAGACAAGATAACTGAACTAATGTGAGCAGGATGTACAAACAATTAAAAGAATAGAAAAGGGGTACTCAGTAAAAATTCGTGGGCATATATGACACAGGGGTTAAGTATAGATGATAACCCAACAAAGAAAAATGAGGATTGAGAATATAAGAATTACAAGGAGATTGCAATGTTATAAAATGCCATAAAAACTGAGGGTAGAGAGTTTATCCACAAGAAGGATATTGTCAATGAAGAAAAAACTCAGAATTAAGAATCATAAGCACAAACAAAACAAACATTAAATTTAGTAATTAACAGATTCTTTGTAACTGAAAAAAAAAAACATTTATGTCAAATGGTGAAATCAGAAGTTAGATTGGAAGGTACTAAGGTGAATGGTATATGAGAAAATGGAAGCAAAAAGAATTAGTATCTTTCTGGAAGTTGCACTTCAAAGTAAAAGAGATTTAGGATTATGATTTGAGGAGCTGGCATACACAAGTGACTTTTTAAAGGGTATTTGGATTCTGAAGCACATACACAAGTAGGAGAAAAGGAAGTAGTCAATAAACAAATAAATATTAGAGAAAGAGATGGGGTGATGGAATACACAGGTTATTGTAGAGAACAGAATTTTCATCAAGGACACAAATGGAGGAGTAGTTTTTGGCAAGTACAAAGATCATGGCCTCCTCAGAGGATGAAGAAAAAGAAAGGAAGAACAACAAATTGTATTGAAAAGGATTTAAGGTAAATGATTAGCATTCTGGAGAGCAATTAGGACCTATGCTCAAAAAGTTATCAAACTGTGCATACCCTTTGATCCAGCAGTGTTACTACTGGGCTTATATCCCAAAGAGATCATAAAGAAGGGAAAAGGACCTGTATGTGCACGAATGTTTGTGGCAGCCCTCTTTGTAGTGGCTAGAAACTGGAAACTGAGTGGATGCCCATCAGTTGGAGAATGGCTGAATAAATTGTGGTATATGAATATTATGGAATATTATTGTTCTGTAAGAAATGACCAACAGGATGATTTCAGAAAGGCCTGGAGATACTTACACGAACTGATGCTGAGTGAAATGAGCAGGACCAGGAGATCATTATATACTTCAACAACAATACTATATGATGACCAGTTCTGATGGACCTGGCCATCCTCAGCAATGAGATCAACCAAATCATTTCCAATGGAGCAATAATGAACTGAACTAGCTACGCCCAGAGAAAGAACTCTGGGAGATGACTAAAAACCATTACATTGAATTCCCAATCCCTATATTTATGCTCACCTGCATTTTTGATTTCCTTCACAAGCTAATTGTACAATATTTCAGAGTCTGATTCTTTTTGTACAGCAAAATAACAGTTTGGTCATGTATACTTATTGTGTATCTAATTTATATTTTAATATATTTAACATCTACTGGTCATCCTGCCATCTGGGGGAGAGAGTGGGGGGTAAGAGGTGAAAAATTGGAACAAGAGGTTTGGCAATTGTTAATGCTGTAAAGTTACTCATACATATAACCTGTAAATAAAAGGCTATTAAAGAAAGGAAGAAAGAAAGAAAGAAAGAAGGCATTTTTGGTAAAAAGAGACTATGGGCATATACACAGTTTTAGGAGAGAAGAGGGGTTTTAGTAAATATGTTGTAGATAGTTTGGTGGAGGGTTTATTTAAAAATAGATTGATACGCAATAATGAGTGACTAGTTGTGATTAAACAATGTCCATTTTTAATGATTCCAATAAACTCAGGGTTATTTATTTATAACATGACATTTAGTGTAAATTCAGGTACACACAAAATTTCTTATACAATGTCATTAAAGCATGTTTCATGTAATAGAATAAATAAAATTTAAAAAAAAACTAAGAATTATTGTAATGCTATCCCCACCTTTCTTTTTTGCACATTTAACTTTTGGGTAGCAATATATAGCAAGGAAATAAGAAATGTTTTATTTGCAAAAAGAAGCACATGGATCTCCTTAAATAAAAGAGGCCACCAAATTAAGGGTTCCTGGGAGAATAAAGGAATCTGATAATACATTGCACTTGTTTTAGGCACAACGGCAAATCCAAATTTTCCCATTTTACTCCTGGTGGAATTTCCAAAGATTCTGATATTATTTCAAGAACATTTTATTTCACAGTTTGGCATCTGCTTCATATTCAAAAATAAGGAAAAGTGTTACAATAGTTCAGGAAAAAAAAGTTTTCATAATATACCTTCTTGTCTCATTTTGATTCCTATCACATTTTTGTAAACACTATTCTAATTTTTGTGCATTTAAATTCTTTTCTATTCCAGTAAATATATCGTACATGGTTATACATAGTGAAAGTGCTAATTCAGTTCATTAGGTAAAAGGAGATGACATACAAGTGTCTAGAAAAAAAATCTTTTTTCTCCCTTTCTCTCTTTTTGTTTCAGTCTGTATGTTTGCATGTGTGTCAGTATATATATATAAATGTACATAAGCATACTAGGATACCTTACAGATAAATGATATAGATATGTGTATATATATGATGAAATCCTGAATGGCTATATGTAGTTGGTAGAAACAAAAAAGAAAGAAAGAAAAAGAAAGAAACTGTAGTATTGATTGAATCATTCCTCTGGCCAAGGAGGGGAAAGCTCTAATAGAAATTAGTTTAGCTCCATAGAACCATCCTATATGGAGGTTGTCCAGTCAGAAATCCAAATTATGTCAAACCCTGATACATACCTTCTCTGGGGGTCTTGAGCAGGCTCAATTTGCTGTATCCTGTCAGAAATCTCAATCAGGTTCTTGAGGTTTAATTTTCCCTTTAAATCAGTTTATAGCACATACCATCTTTGCTGCACTTTTTTAGAGTAGTCCACCAGGACATTCTGTCTCATTGTGTCTTTTCTCTTCCCCCTTCCAAATGCTACATGATGTTTTTCCTAACTCTAATGATGTCTCTCTATCATTAGGCCTCTCAGACCCCACTTCTTCCTACTCATAGCTAACTAACCCTTTTAGGATACTAAGTCCCTTGTAGTATTTAGCCTGTCACTTAAGGACACGCCCCATACCTCATAGGGTATTCTCTATTAGATAATTGTGAGTCCCTTTAAGGAACTTGTTTTTTCAGTCATTATTAAAACTCCTTTCTTTTTACCTATAAGCTCCCCCTCTATTTCATATTTAACAGTCCTGATGTCTATTGTATTTCTTTATTTTGTTGGTAACCTCTTTTAATAAATGAACCTATCTTTTGCCAAAGAGAATGGCCATTATGAATCTTTCACATGATTGAACCCCAATATTTGCTGTTTTTCCTAAAGCACATCACCTGGTGCTGCATCATTTGCTACATCATTTGTATCACATGCATATAATATATGTGTATACATGCCTGTTAGTTTCCCTGTAAGGATATTGAGGAAGGAAAGAAGGAAACAAGTTGTGTCACCTGGTCCTCAGTGGGGCAGGTCCTATTCAGAAAGCTTGTTTGTCCTTCCTCTTTGAAGAAAATAATGACATCAGGAAGGTGATGACATGTCATACAAGACAACTGGATTTGAGTAGGGGTGGGAATGAGAATAGGAGCTGTGCAGTCACCAGTCTCACTAGCTTCTCCAGAACCATCAGCATCCAGTGGGTGGATATAGATCTGGATGACTGGAGATGACCAAGTATGTAGTGGGAGACCTTGGTTGGCCATTTTAAGCTAAGGTCTTTAACAGGTCTCATTTGAATGGGGCAACAATCCATTCAGTGATTAAATAAGAAAGAAATAAGGCAATGAATGGTCTTTACCTATTTAAAACAAAACAAAAACAAAAAGACTCAATAAGGGAGTGGAAGACTGTCTGAAATCCTGAGGCCAAAAGAAGGACTTTATGGGCTTGTGTAATCCAGGAGAGCTAGAGTGATTTTGGTTTAAGGCTTTGTCCTTAAGAAAAAAATCTGGAAATCTCTGAAAACAAGACTCCCTCCCTTGCTCCCTCTCTCCCTCCATTTGAGAAGGGAGAACAAAAAGCAACTTGAATTTGCCTGCAATGATCTTCATTTGATTAAGCCTTAAAATATTTCCAATATTGGTCTTTGGTAAGTTTGATTTATTACAAAAGCACATAAATTTACAGGATTAGTGAACCTTGTCTCTATATGTATAAAATTAAAATCGTGATTGTCTTTCAGAAATAACATGAGTTAAGGAATTTAAAAAATCCTTGTATTTTAAGGAACACAGGTTGAATTACTTTTAGGCATTGCTCAGAAGAAAGTCTGGGAAAGAGAGGAATAAGGCCCTACTGGGGCTTGACAATAATATATTTTTGAAATGTTTATAACAAATACACTAAACATAATTTAATTACATGTTGGGGAAAGATAAATAAGCAAAAGAGACAATTAACCTATAGTTAATTTATCTGACATTTTATCTGTGACAGAATTACCTATCTGTTCTTGCTAATTTTTTAAATTCATCATTTTAAATGTTAGTGCATTCTTTCATTATAGGCATAAATATTTAAAAATATACACTTTTGAAGTGTTCTATCCAAATCAATTGTGAGGTAATCATAAAATAAACTATTATCTCTTCCTAAAACAAGAAGTCTTACATTGTTCCTATTACATACCCCTCAACACTCTTCTTATTTTTATAATAATGTTATTTTATATCAAGGCTAAAATTTTTCCTCTTTTTTACTATACTATGAATTTTCCAATATCCTGACATTTATTATTCCCATATCTGTGTGTGCACATATATACACACATAAAACTATAGATAATGAATAGTTTTAGCTACATGAATAGTTAATTGGGTATATATATATATATATATATATATATATATATATATATATATATCCATGCATATAAATATAGATAGATAGATAGATAGATAGATATGGATCATTGATATTTGGTAAAAAAATATCTTAAAACCCCCTTGGGTATAAATTCTATCATTCATCTATTTACTTTTCTATTCACCATTTATTTGTTTATTTTAATAATAAGAAGTCTTACAAACATCTGATAATGGCACATGCCACTATCATTTTCCTTGTTTAAAATATTTTATTTTTATAGTCAATCTTTTAATAATTTAATATTTTCTTTTTATAATCAATTCCTCATGAATTTGAATATATTTCTATTCTCTTTTCAATGTAGATAGATCAATAGTTAATCTATTTCAAAAGATTTTTTTTATGTTCAAATGAATATACTTTTCAAATAAATATTTGAATCAAAATTATATTTGGCAATTTGAATTCCAAATATTTAAATTTTTATGATAGAAACAAAGTGAAATATTATAAAATTACATAAATCGCTACTTATTTTGAAAATGTGTGGTTTTCAATTCCTTAAAATAGAAGTAAAAAAGCTGTAATTTGTAAAACTAAATTACATTTTGAATAGTACTTCTTAAACATAATCCAGTAAACTTCTCTGCTATAATTAATAAACCTTGGAAAGCATATGGCATCAATCAGCTTTTGTTTTTTCCCTTTTGAGTTGAAAGTTTTAGCAATGAACTTTTAAAAAAGGAAGGAACTTGCCAATATCCTATATGTTACTTTTTTGTAAGTCAATTATTAGAAATCCTGTGGTTGTTCCTTTCACTTTCTGGAAGAAAAAACTCTGAATTCCATGGAATCAAGGGTGAAATGAGGATGAAAAAAAATTTGAAGAGAGAAAGAGAACATGTTGAATGATGAGCAAGTGAAAAGTAAAGTGTGAATGAGATATACTTTGATTTGTACAGGCACTAAAGAATGGTGGGAGGAAGAGGAAACCAAAAAGATGGAAATAAATGAAGGAAATAAGTAAAAAATAAAGTGTTTAACATGAAAGTAGAAACTCATTAATTTTTCAGAGCAATTTGTTTTATTTGTGTACAAATAAGCAGTATATATCCTCTAAAATGCATCAGATATGTTCCTGCTTATGAAAGAGTGAAATAAATGAACTTGTTTTGGAAAACATGCCTGTAGCAAAACAGAAATGCTTGCACTACTTTGCCTACTTTGGAGAAAGAAAAAAAAAAAAAAAAAAAGAGTGGATTTACAGAGTAAAAAAAATTGTATTTTAAGGATGTTTTAAAAGATGAAAGATTATTTAAAAATAGAACACTAATGGGGAGGCTAACACAATTATGCATATATTATTTTTCCTAATACATGATCCCTATTATGTCATTTCTTAAAAACAAATAAAAATGGGTGATTATTGCTTGTCAAACAAAGCAGGCCCCCAAATCTTATCTAATGGGGGACTGCTCTTATGTTTTATTGTGTGATGATGCAGCCAGTTTGGGATGAGTGAAATCAAAGAATAATTTCATGATGAACAAAGCCTCCTTTATCTTTTTTTTGGGTCTCCAGGAGTACACTAAAGGGTAATACTAAGAAAATGGCAAAGTGAGCTGCCATTCTGATTTGATCCTCCACTTTTAAACATCAATAACTAGTTTCCCAGTTCTATTTAAACAATTAATGTATTTTTTTTTCCCAAAGAAAAATTTACTTAGGAATTAATTAACAAGAGTACAAAGACACTAAAAAAGGTACAATATCTCTTTAAGCCATTGCTCCATGAGAAAAGTTGGATCAGACAATAAAATTACAAGTAGTATTAGTTCTCCAAGTTAATGACCAAAATGAACAGAGCCCTTTTTCAAGTGGTGGAGAGCTGGATTGGACTTGCAGTGTTGCTTCTCTCTCCTTAGGCCCTCAAAGCTGGCTCATGAGTTGTAAAGAATAGCACAATATCCATTCTTAGATATCTATTCCTTGTATTGTGGAAATTAAAGAATTATTACCTTTAATCACTTTCACCCAAAATGAAATAATAAATGCTGAGACAAGGAAATGACACATATTCTTGGCTATATGTCATGCTTTTATAGCAAGGCCAGAGATTCTTCTCTTAAGCCATTGTCTTTCTCATTTTAATGCCTCCAGTTAGGAAAAAAGTCAAATAAAAGGGTTGGAGTGCTTCTGATTAAGCACTCCTTTTTAAATGCATCTCCAAGTCTGACTCTGAAGTTAATCAAAGAGATTCCTCTTCAGTATAAAATTAGAAATCTAGGATAGTGGAAGATTTTCTGCCCATTTTCCAATATCCACCTGTTAATTTCATCAGCCAAATCTGTGCAGGCTCCTAAAGTCCTGAATAGCAATGGCATTCGAGTCCCTCCATAATCTTACTTCACTCTTCCTTTCCAAGTTTATTTCACATTTCAGCACATCTATTTTTGAACCTAGACATAGTATTTTCACAGATACTTGACTGTTCAATTCCAGAAATAAATTCCAAAATTTCTATTATCCTTATTTTAATACCTGTTTTAACACCTGGAATATGTATTGCATTGTGATCCCAACAGAATCTATATTCTGCAAAAGACTGTTATGACTCCCACTTCCTCTTTAATCTTAAATCTCTCCCATCTTAATGACTGCTTTTCTGCTGCCTAGAGGCATGGCCCTGTTTTACCTCTTTTGAAAAGAAAAAAATTGAAATAATAATGATAAAAAAAATAAAAACAAAATCCTTCTTCAATTTATCCATTTCCATCAGCTATCATCCCATATTTCCTCTTGCTATAAAAAGTTCTACTCCTTGTAAAAGTAATCTACAGTCAGTGTTTCCACTTTCTTTCCTGTTATTCTCTTCTTAATTTTCCGCAGTCTAACTTCTGCTCTCATCAGGAAACACTCTTTTCTTCAAAATTGTCAATGAGCTCTTAATTGCTAATTTTTAATATTCTTTTTCTCAATCTTCGCCCATGTTGGTCTTTCTGCAATTTTTGATATTATTACTCTCTTCACCTTATTCAATCTTGATTATCTCTCTGTTTTTTTTTTTTTTGTTTGTTTGTTTAGTATTGTGCTTTAACAAATAAGAGGATGGTTTTAGAGAAACCTGTTAAGAATTGTATGAACTAATACAGAGTGAACTTAGTAGAACCAGAAAGAGAACATTGTAAAATTAAACATTTTTTAAAAAGCCTTGATAACTTTCATTATTTCAGTGATGAATCATTTTTTTTTTTAAGAAAACCACTGATGAAGATTGCTGCATATTATTTATTCCTGCTGTTTCAGAATGACATTTATTTGGGGGAATGCCCAATGTAGGCGTATATTGCTTCACCATGCATATTTGTCATAAGGACTTCTTTCTTTCTGGAGAAAGAGTTTGAAGGGGGAGAAAATGTTTGTTGATTAATTAAAAAACAAATAAAATAACCTCAAAATATTATTTTGGTACTGACATATTCCTTTTGAAAATAATTTTAAATGTTAATTGAAAATAATTTTATTTTAAAAATTAAAATCACTTTAATTCTGAATTCATTACTAGAATATTATATCCAGTATTAAATTTCATTAAATCACATTTGCTACTTATTTTAATGCTTGCACTAGTACTTTGTAGCCTTAAATAGTTATCAGCAGAGGAAAACTATTAAACTCTTAAGATTTAGGTACTGGAAATGTGTGTGTGTGTGTGTGTGTGTGTGTGTGTAATGCATATGCATATATATGTAGTATTACATTTATAGTAGTAAAATTATATAACTCCATTTAAGTGAGATAATCTATTCTTTATCGGTTTTGTTTCAGATTCTTTTGTTAAATATAATCTATTTTTTGTAAGTATTTCTCACAGGAACAAATTTCTACTCCTTAATGACAGTTTAAAGGTCACATTCTTATATGAATTTCCTCACAGTGACATTTGTGGTTTTGAAATATCTAAAATTATTGAGAAAAACCCACAATGAATGCTTAAAGGACATGTCCCCCCCAAAAAATGGCAAGAGAAAACAGATTTGTGATTTTGATTTTTAACCCAGTAAAGTTTCACTGGTCTTCCACCCTTGCTCTTTCCTTTTCCCTCCATATTCCATTTTCTATTTTCCTCCCACAACTATCTTATTTCTGCCTGATTGTGATCACATCTTAAGTGATCATATATTAAATATATCATTTCAAATGGGAACATTAACCTTAGTACTATTCATGCTAAGCAGAAATTTCATATTTGGTGAACTAATGAAGAAAAAATTAATAACGACAAGAAACCTTTACCTCATATTCTTTTGCATTAAATATTTTCCATACCTCTTTTAATTGTTGTACAAGACTTCACAATAATAACCAATTAAAAAAAGTCAATCTGTTTCAATTTAATAAAGACTATACATAAATTTATCAGTATGGGCAGTGACTCTTTAGCTTTTGTAAATTTGGGGTGGGACTATAGTCCCAAAAAATTCTGAGTCCCTCTTCTCAAGAGAAGTCTAGAATTATCTTTATTAGATATTTGTTCTTCCTTGCCTCATGCTGGATGGCTGATACTTTAACCTCATGCTTTGCTTTTGAATGAGCCATCATCAGATATTCCTGCCTTTGTGACTGGAATTAAATTGGCATACACTTTTGTTATGTTTATCCCCTGGGGACAGATTAGTGTATGTTATATTGAGGTTTACACATAAGAGTTCTTAATTAATGGGCAACAAGGAAATTAGCAATCAGAATATATTTGCTTTTATCAGTGACCTTGTCATGTTAGAGGAACTATTCTAGAAAACATTATGAATCAAGAAATGCTATCACAATTAAAAACTTCAATATAAAGCAATTTTGCATGAATATCTTTAACTTTAGAATACAACCTTAATCAAATACAGCCAGAAGAATGACAATTAGGTAGTGTTTCATCATTTAAAGGGGTTTAGAGTTATCTTCCAGAGAGTTTATTTTCACACATATGAGTTGTCATTAATTCCCTTCTAGTATGTGTTGTAAATGGAGTTCAATAAAGAAACTGTTTTAAGATACACAATTCAAAGTATGTTAAAATACTTCTAAGAATAATAAACATACATTTAAATAACTTGGAAAACAATTAGGGAGCTATGTGAAGTGAAAATAAATCAGTTGGTTTATTAACCCTCAATTGCTTTGTACAAAGTAATTCTAATTCATTTCAACAAGAGAGGCAAGAAGTGTGTGTGTATTTGTGTGTGTATGTATGTATTGAATGTAAAGAAATCCCTGTTTCAAAAAAAGAAAAAAAATAAGGACTAAAAATAAAATATTATAAATTTAATGGAATTTTTTCAAATATTCATATGATAGTTTTTTGTAAAATATATTTCACTGATTTTCTTATTATCATAAAAAGTTATTAGTTATCAAATATAAAGCAACTTTAAATTACCACATACCATTACCTCTCATAATTAAATCTTTCTCATTTTGTCTCTAATGTCAATACATATGGGGGTGGGGGCAGCTTTCATCACAGAGAGTTCACATTAACAGGCAGAAACCAATACTAAATCAAATTGTTAATATCGGGGGATTAACTTGCAGATATATTTATTTTTCTTTTCCTATTATTTGATGTTATGTATTTGAGAGGCAGTGAAATTGGCCTAAAACTCAGAAAGATCCAAGTTTAAGTCTATCCACATGTAGGTGTGTCACTGCCCAAGTGACATATGTTCTGTTTCTTTGAATTCACAAAATCAAGACAATTATTTGCAAAATATATCCTGATTTGCATTTGCAGAAGGTTTCTTCACAAAAAATTGCCTGCATAAGTGAAATCACATTTATAATTATTATTACTAATTATGATAATAATGACAATTAAACAATGATTAACCACTGTGAATTAATGTAAATAGTTCTTAGTTGAAAATCATGAGAATTTAGTGGCAATTCTGTCTCAGTCATTAACTAAGCTTGTGATATGAGCTGTCAAAGATTTATCTATTCAGATAATTTGTAAAATTAATTGCCATTGTAAAATTTGATAATGGATTCATCCATACTTTTATTGTGAATTACAAATGTTAAATATTTCAATTTAACACAATCAAAACAGGATTGGAATCTAGGACTTTTGCATTTCTAATACTGCTCTTAAATGAATCAATATACACTTTGTTACTGGTTCCATCTTTATCCTATTTTATCCATTACCATGTAATTGTTACTAAAGAGGAGGTAATCTTTGGCCTATAGAAACAGGGTCTAGTAAACCAATGAGCTGCATGAGAAATCAATCCAAGACCTATAAGTACTTTATTTTGTATGGGTAAAGCTATGATTTTTAAATTGAAATTGAAAATAAAGTTTGAATAGGCCCTGGAAATATTATTAGTTGTTTAATGTTCAGAAGAATAACAAAGTATACTACAGTAAACAAGACAAGAATTCAAAATCCCAGATGCTGGGTCATTAATTTAAAAAAATAATAAAACTTAGAACAAAACCATTCTTTAGTTCTATTGTCCAGTTTAGTTTGAGTTGTCCTTAAGGAATTATTATTTTTTTTTTATTTCTTTGGCTTTACTATTTATTCTTGGGAACCAATTTTTAAATTATATCCATGAAACATCATATTCTTTAATCACTCTCTGTAGATGGCAATAAAACTGCAAAACTGACGAATCTGTCCTTTTGAAAGGCAATAAGTATGACTGAGATTTGGTTTCTGACAAGCAATAATATTATTAAATTTCTGGAAAAGGTAGATGAATCTTTTTAAATTCAAAATTTTATATACTTCTGGTGAACATTATCTGCATTATAATAGATTCTTTAAGCTACTGATAACAGGGCAGATGCTATTTTTCATAGATGCAGAATTCTTTTATACCAAATGATAATTTATTTCTCATTCATTTTATTTTACTATTTACAAAGGCATTGTGCACTATGAGAAATTTATGAATTTTACTTAATTCAATAGTTTATCATCATCAATAATTATTATTTTTCCCCAATCAATGTGAAATATCATCTCTACTAATTGGTTATCCAAATATATTAAGAAAATTACCAATGAGGGGTCTGGCACCAATGTTTTTGTCTGTGGCTTCAAGGTTCTCACCATCCCCTCCCCTGCCACCTGTCCTTGCTAACCCCATCTTTCTCCTTGGCATCCTACTTCTCTAACCTATTTCCATCCAATCTCCCATCCCAGACCAAATATCTGGACTGTGTCAGGTAAGATCAAGCAGGACCTCTGTCCTCTGCTCAGGCTTTTCAGCCTGGACAACCATCCTGCTGCCTCCATCATCCCTGCCCAGAAAACAGAATGAGATCTACAAATATGAGGTACTTGAGGCACTGTGAGAAGACAGCCCAACAAGTTCTTCTGCTTGACACTGGGTAGATTTATAGAAGAATATAACAAGAACTCTGACTTCTGTACTCCTTTAATCTTCTTTGACTTCAATGAGGTAAATCTATATCTCTTAACTACCTCAAGCATTGTTACAACCACACTCTTTGGAGTCTGGAAACTAGTCAGATTTTAGGGGTAGTGCATATGGCCATATGAAGATTCAGCTGATAGTACATGATAAAGAGGTCCATGGAATTTCATTTAGCTACGCCAAGTGTGGCAGGTACAAGTTTATCTCAGTGGGTACAACAGTTATCTAGACAACAGAATCATCATTTATGAAGACCCACAGCATTATCCCTTGCTACACCTCTGCTGGAACAAGCAGGACTCTTAACTATCTAGGATGGAATAAAGGTGATAATTTTTGATGTAAAAGTTCCTTGGTTAAAAAATCATGTTTAATGACACATGAGCATGTGTCATTGGCATTACATGAATGCCCCACATTCATCTTGGGGCATCTGTACTGCAGCTGATAACTACCAGTCTCTCATCTGTAATATCCAACAAATGTTCCAAGTCATTGAGGACCATATCTTAACCTACAAAACAGAAGTAAAATCAACAATGTGCAGTGGACATCAACTCAACCTGACTGGATAACCATCTGTTATAACTGCCTGGAGATACTGAGAGTTCAATAGTGTTAGGATCTATGCCAAAGAGAAAGGGGCTACATTTTCTGTTCCATCTTTATCCCCAAAGTAAGAACAACTTTTCAGTGGCCAGTATGTCTTTTGTTGCTTTGCATTTGCTGTTCCCAGAAGCTGTTCACCAGTGTTCCCATTACCTGTGCTAGACTCAGACCACAGAGATAAGTGGAGCCTTATGGGCCTCTGAGGTTTGGATTCTACTTCTCCTCTATTATTATCCCTTATTTTCACAATTAAAAGTTTTTGTCTATGTGCTTGTCAGCTATTGTGTTAATGAGCATTATAAGCACTGACTGTGTTTGTGATAATTTATTGCATATATCTGTATTTGTCAGCTGCCTAAGGCAACAAATCCAGTTTATTTGTTAGCTCTTAAATGGAAAGAAAATGTCAATTTTAAAGGAGTCTCTCCTTTTGTCTTTTGATATCTTCAGTACATTCTAAGTTGTTTTGTTTTAAAGAAAATTACCAGTATACATTGCTGAAAAAAAAAATCAGATAACATTGTAATGATTTTAAAAATTGAAATTAGAGAATAGGTGATTCACTTTCACTAATTTCCCCAGAAAAATTTAATAAGTGACTATTAAGCTTGATAATACAATTTTGAACAGAAAGAGATACAAATATAAGTGATACAGTGCCAATCCCTTTTATCAGTGAATTGTCAATCTACTAAAACTCTTAGAAATGTGTGTAGAAAAATATGGTGATTTTCCTAATGGGATGTGTACAGAAATTTGCAAGACAATATAAAAATAAGGGTAGAGACAAGATGGTGAAGTAAAGACCATGCTTTCTCCTAGAAGCCTTCAAATACTTTTAAATAATGATTCTAAACACATTTTAGAGCATCAGAATCCACAAGAAGATGTATTGAAACAATTTTCCAGCCAAAGATAAATTAGAAGGTCATCAGGAAAGGTTTGTTGCACTGGTCTAAGTTACACCAGCACAGCTCCAGTCACAATGAGGAGCAGGCCTTGAGGCCCCTGAATCAATAGTGGTATCCAGGAATGTCAGCCCACAGACAACAAAGACAGCTTGGAAAGTTGATAGGAAAGGTTTGTCTATTAGGATGAGAGGTACTTAGGAAACCAGCAAACCAGGAGAGGGCTTTGGGAGTGGCTGTTGTTTCCAGAGTTCTCAGCCCATGGATGATAAGGAAGTTGGACAACTGGTCAGAAAGAGATTATAGCACAGAGCACTGAATGAAAGCTCAGGTAGGTCTTTGTTGTTTTGCCAATATTCAGATCCAGGACTTATTCCAGGGCTAGGAGGAGCACTACCACACTAGAACTTATAACCACAGTGGATCAGGTATTCTCTTTAAAGTTCCAGGGCAGAAAAATGTGCTTGTGGTCACTACAGATAAGAGCCTAGGCCAGGAGAGTAGTAAACACACTTCTCTTTAGATCATACCAACTTGGATAACTAAAAGCTTAAAAGTCCCTAAAAGAATCTTTGAAAACATTTTCAAGCTGCACAAACCTCCTGATGCTTGGGACATTGCATTGTCTCTCTTAGAGATACAAAAATGTTTGTAGATACAAAAGTTCAATGAGGAAAACAATTCCTAAAACACTAGAATTGAACAAATGGAAGCTAATGACTTTATAAGAAATTAAGAAACAAGAAAACAAAACCAAGAGAAGAATAATAAAAAAAAATTAAATATTTCATTGGAAAAACAACTACTCTAGAAAATAGATCTGTTGTTCTGATGCGGGTGTGGTCCCTTTAAGAATTGACATATTCCTTTCTTTCTGATTCCCAACCTCTCCTAGTTGATCAATCCAGGACCTTTTGATTCACAAATCCTGGTTCCTTTGAATTCCAATAGAAAATCAGGGCCTGTCCCAGCCTCACCCAGATCTGAGTCAACTTGGGACTCCACCCACAGGCCCCTTTAGCTAAATGTCTCTTTATAAAAGAACCAAGCTGGGACCCTCTCTTTGCAGAGGTTCCAAACATGCTAACCTTATGCCTGGCATGCCAGGACCCTCTGTCCAATGGAACCCTGTTTCTGGTGCCCATCTTATCTCTACCTTCACCTATTTCCTTAACTATACTTTAACCTTACTTTGAAACCCCATAAAAAAACTTCTTTTGTCAATCTAGCTTTTTGGGCCAATAAATTCCTTTATTGGGAAATCTCACACAGCTACTAGACTTCATTTAACTCTATATCCTTGTGCTGAATCCAAAGGAGTTGCAGGGAAACTCTGACTCCCTGTACCCCAAACCTGCCACTAGATTATATATAGTTTCTGTGGGAGATAACTCCCTTATATGTTTTATTATTAGTTTTAAAATATATTTTATTTCCTTAGATATTTCACAATTGAATACTTAAAACACTCTTCTTTTTGAAAATTTAAATTACATTCTCTGCCTAGCTCAAAACTCTGTCCAAACTCTTGAGAAAACAAGTAATATGATATCAATTATACATGTACAGTCATGAAAAACATTTTCTTATTAATCATAATTTTAAAAAAAATCAGACACACCAAGAAAAGAACAACAATGGGAAAAAAAAAAAAATATGGTTCATTATGCACTTAAGAGTTCATCATTTCTTTCTCTGGAGATGAATAGCATTTTCCATCATGGGTTATTTGGAGAATAATCTCTGATAATGGTCTAATCAAGATTTCTAAGTTTTTCACAGTTGATCATCATGAACGTATTGCTATTACTTTGTAAAATGTTTTCCAAGTTCTGTTCACTTTACTTTGCTAATAATTTCTTAGAGGATAATAGAATTACATGACAATGACATACCACAATTTGTTCATCTGTTCTTTAATTGATGGACATCACCTCAATTACTAATTGTCATCTCACACACACACACACACACACACACACACATACACACAAATAAACATAAGAGCTATTCCCCAATTGAAGATATTACAGTACCACATCATCCTTTGATTTTCTTACCTGTAAAATGAGATTATTAGATTAGATTTTTTTCTAAACATAAGCTTCAGTTTCAATGCTAAGATACTTTGCGTGAGGTTTTTTGTTTGTTTTTTGTTTGGTTATTTTGGTATAATCTCAAACAAAGTATTGATTTAGGATACTAACATAATTTTTAGTCCTCCATGTTTGAACCAATAAGCAAATAATATAAAAGGATTAGGCAAATTGAAAATAGTCTTTCTAATTCAATATAGACATAATACTTAATATGGTTTATGTAAAAGGTACTTTGTACTAATTATTCTTCATCATCCTTCCCTGAGAAAGGTATCATTGCATTTATTATTGTTATTCATTTGTTGAATGTTTCCAATGTTGTCTGAGAGACATGAAAGATGATTTGATCTTTATGCTAAGGATTGATAAAGTAAGTTGTCATTAAAACTATTCAGCCATAAAACAAATTAACTAAAAGGGTATTTGAATGGTCATAGTAGTGTCCCTAGCATTTCCTCTGAAATTATCATAACATTCTAAGTATTACTATTATAATATTATCAAACAATTATTGTGAAAGGCAAGTTTTTAGGAGACATTTTTAAGAAACAATAGTATTATCCTGTTAACAGTCAGGAAGAAAAATTCAATGTACAATAGTCTAAGTAGAAGTAATTAGAGCAATAAAATTTGAGAATAAAAAGTAGCTTCAGGCTGGTGTGCCACAAAGAGAAAAAAGAAGCTGTAATTTAGAATAGAATGATGTCACTATGTAGGGAAATGTATTAATTCCTCTTTATCAACCTTTAGGTTTGTGAATCCCTGATGGCTTTGTTCAATCCTTTTTTCTTCTCACTATATTGTCTATTCTGAAAAACTCATCTGCATCCTGTTCACCTTAATCCATCCCCTTTATTCAAGATTATCTATTTCATTCTCATCTAAATTCTTTATATTTATATGTTTAGAATTTCAATCTTGAGAGCTTCTCATTCTGATTTTTGGCTGATTGGAAATTGACTTTTGGTGGCTCAGATACCATCTTCTTTAGACTTGAAATCTGGCCTCCAAAAATCTAGGTGTGTATCAAACCATTTCTTGCTTTCTTCTCATTTTCTATGTTTGTCATACATTTTAACATTGATGACAACTAGGTCAGAAGTTCACTTCATTGTGTTATCCTATGTTTGAATAATGGTGTCATCATTAATGTAAATATTCAATAATTATTAATTGGTTTTAGCTGAAAGATTATGCCTTGGAATCTCAATGGTTTTACTAATAGAATAAGATAGCTGATTTGAATATGACTCTTTTAAGAGTATTCTTCTGTCTCTCACAGTTCAGAAAAAAATATTTTACCTGTTGGTATTTTATAAGATATTGAAATTTTCAAGGGGGGTTATGCCAAGATGACAGAGAATAGATAGGTCTTGGTGTGAACTCTTCCTGCCTTCCCTCAGAATTAACATCAGATTAAGCTTCTGAACAAATTTTGGAGTGACAAAAAACCATGAAAATTTGAATGTAACAAATTTCCAGCAGGAGATATTTTAGAAAAAACTTCAGAAAAGTCTGTCTCTATCAGACAGAGGGAGACAGTCCAGAACAGATATAGAGCAGGCACAGTTCAGGAGACCCAGAGTGGAGAGACCTCTGAGTGCTAGGGGAAAGTAGTGAGAGGCTCTTACCTAAAATACAAACAGATTTGACTATTTTGTCCTGATTCCACAACCAGTGGATGAGCAGACTAACTGTGAGACCACCCAGCACAGGAAAGAAATGGACAGCATTAGTCCCAGAGCACATTGAAGAACACTGCTACCTATAGAGAACCCTTGGGGCAATCTTCCCCTTGCTCAGAGAGTAGACATCAACCTTTGAAAGTGAGCAAAAATGTAAAAAGAGCTCTGACCATAGATGGCAGTTATGGAGACAGGGAAGAACAGATTTCAAATCTTGAGAACACTAAAGGAAAAAAACATCTTCAGATGAAGCCTCAAAGAATTATATGAGTTGATCGCCAACTGAAAAGGCTCTCTTAGAAGGATTCAAAAGTATCTTAAAATAGACTTAGAAGAAAAATAGGCAAAGGAAATAAGAGCTTTGCAGGAGAGTTTGGAAAAGGAAACATAGTAAGTGCTTGCAGAACAACCACTCCTTAAAAATAGATTTGGCAAAATGGAAAAAGAAAACAACTCCTTGAAAAATAGAATTGGTGAAATGGAAAAAGAGAACAATTCCCTAAAAATTAAAATTGGTGAAATGGGGGGAGGGGAAATCCAGTGAACAAAACACCTCATTTAAAAATTTAATTGGCCAAATGTGAAGGGAGACAAAAAAATTAGCTAACAGAAAAAAATAATTCAGTAAAAACTAGAATTGAACAAATAGAAATGAATAATTCAATGAGGTATGAAAAATCACTCAAAATAAAAGGTGAAATAATAAAAGAAAGTGTAAAATATCTCATCAGAAAAAAAACAGCTGACCTGGAAAATAGATTCAGGAAAGACAATGTAAGAATTATTGGACTACCTAGAAATGATGAAAAAAATTATTTTCAAGAAATCATAAAGGAAAACTACCCTGATATCCTAAAACTAGAGGATGAAATAGTCATTGAAATAATCCACTCGTTACTTCCTGAAAGAGACCCAAAAATAAAACTCCAAGGAATATTGTAGCTAAATTTCAGAGCTATCACATCAAAGAGAAAATGTTGAAAGCAACTATATGTATGATCGATCACCCAGGAGAAATACTAGCCTCAGGTTTACTGATACACACTCCTGATAGACAATTTGGTGATATTTATCCATATTTTGACTCCCAACAACAAAATCCAGGAATATTCTGGACTGTAGCTGTTAAAATCTAACCATTCTGTGCTATCTATGTAAATGGCATACCATTGAACGGGTTGGTAGACTCAAGTGCAGATCATACAGTCATTAGAAGTGCCAGTTGGCCCAGTCATTGGCCAGAGATTAAGGTAAACACCCATATGTCTGGAAAGCAACCAATTCAAGCCAAGAAACAATTAAAATATCAAGGACCCATAATCAGTATTCCCCAGGACATAGTAGCTTGGATTTTAAAAGACAGAAGAGCCTAGAACATGATGTTCCAGAGAGCAAAGGAGGACTGCAGCCAAAAATAAACTATCCAGCAAAAATAAGCATTGTCTTCTATAGGAAAAGATGGACATTCAGTGAAATAGGGGATTTTCATTTATTTTGATGAAATCACCAGAGTTGAAGAGAAAGTTTGAGTTTCAAATATAGAATTCTATATAAGTATAAAAAGTTAAAGAGAAATGAAAATGCACTATGTTTTTAAAGGTTAAAATAGTTTCAACCCTATATGGGAAGATGACATGTTTAATTCTTGAGAACTGTATCTTTGTTAGGGGAATACTTAGAGGGTGTCAGTATAATTTGACTACTACAATGATATAAAAATAAACTAGAATTAGACAAGAGATTGTAGTGCAAGAGGATGAAAGGGAAGGTAAAATGGAGTAAAATACATCACATAAAGCAGCAAAAAGACCTATTACACTTGAGGGAAAGAAAGGAAGAGGATGAGTATTTTGTTAGCTTTAATCTCATTGGATTTGGCTCAGAGAGAATACCAGACATAATTAATTTGATATATAAACTTGTATCATCCTACAGCTAAGTAGGAGGAAAAGGGGGAAAAGGAAGAGGGAGGATAATAGGAGGAAGAACAGAAGTAGAAGGGTGAAATGGATAAGAAAAGGGGGAGGGGTTGTAAAAGAGGAGGACAGATTGAGGTAAATGGTGGGTAGAAGCAAAATACTGGTGAAGAGTCAAAGGTGGAAAGGAAAGAGAAAAATACAACTTGGGGAAAATAAAATGGTAGGAAATAGTCATTTTAACTGTGAATGATAATGGATGAACTCTCCCATAAAATAGAAGTGGATAGCATAATGGATTAAAAGCCAGAATTTTATAATATGTAGTTTACAAGCAACACATTTAAAGCAGCGTAATATATATAGTGTAAAGGTAAAAGGCTGGAGCAGAATATATCATGCTTTAGCTTACATTAAAAAAAAAAAAAGCAGGGATAGTGATCCTGATCTCAGATCAAGCAAAAACAACAACAACAACAACAACAACAACAACAACAACAAATAACAAGCAGTTCTAATTAAAATAGATAAGGACAGAAACTACATTTCCCTAAATGGAATGGTACCATATAGATCACAGCAAAGTATTTCCATCATTTTGTTGTTGTTTTCTTGCTTTTGTTTTCTTTCTCATTTCTTTTCCTTTTTGATCTGATTTTTCCTATGCAGTATGATAAATATACAGATATATGTAGAAGAATTACACATGTTTAATACATATTGTATATAAGAAATTGGCCAATTCAGTTATAAGATATCATCAGAATGTTTCTTAAAGCTGGAATTGACAAAGTTACATGTCATTAGAGGCCAATCACTGCATGTTTTCTAACAGTATTTTGTCCAATTACATGTAAAGTTAATTATTTTACAAATTTTGTATTCTAAATTTTCCTTTCCCTTGCTTCTTCTTCTGCTTCCCACTGCTTAAAATGGTAAGAATTGTAAATAAGTTATATTTGTGCAATCACATAAAACATATTTCAATATATTCATGTTGTGGGGGAGGGGAGAAAGAGCAAAAGAGAAAAAATAAAATATGAAAAGTTTTTGTAACCAAACAAAATCAAAGGCCAAATTTTAATTCAGATCTCAGGTCAGGTAAAAAATAAAAGTATGTGAACATTAGTTATTTAAAAAAAAGAAATTTTCATTACTGAAATTCAAGCACATCATTTAGAAAGCTATAGATAGGCTTCATTTGACAAATTCTTGAAGGTTTAAAGTATATGTGTAAATGAAGATTTAATACATCTTTCTTATAATTTTATTTTATTTTTATGTGCTTTCCCCAGTAGGACTAAGTGAATCATGAGCAAGTATTACTTTTTTCACAAATAATGCAAGTAATCTGAATTGAAATTATAAAGGTCTCTGAGTTTACCTGTGTTGATCTATCTATTGGATGAAAAAATGGGGAAAAAATGGCATGAAATTGAATGGATTGAGTGATATAAGTTCATATAAATGTCAGCACCATTATCAAATTCAACATGTTCTCTATGACATGATCTTGGATTACAGAAAGAAGTGTTTAACTTGCATGAATAAAGAGGTCATTTTCCTTCTAGAGTTTGCCTTGGTAATTTAAAATTTTGAGTACTATTTTGAGTTTTCTGAGAAGGTCAATGATAAAATTGTCCTGGATAAGTAAAATAAAATAGTGAAGGATTTCAAATTCATGCCATTAAATTTAATAAGGAAATGAGAATTACTTAACTCATAGAAGGGAAAGATCAGCTAGGGAAATTGGGTATGTATGTACATGTGTGTGCATATGCACACACACAAAATTGTCAGGTGGAAGAGAAAGAACTTTCTCCCCTTGTCTCTGAATGACAGAATTAAAAGCAAACAATGGGGAAAGATTGATAAGAGGCTTTTTTTTTTTTTTCTTTTGCTTGATGTAAGGAAAAATTATATCACAATTGCAATTAAATAAAAATGACAGCATTGGAAGAAGGTGTGAAGATTCAAGGGGGTCCCCAAAAATGTGGCATCCCAGCCTGATATCTTGAGGCATCTCAAAAGAAGTTGAAGGCTTGGACCCAACTCCAAGTAAAGAGGCAAAGTTTATTATAATTATAATGTCAATTAAAGTTCGAAAATAATTTAGCAAAGAACAAGGAGCAAGAAGATAAATTTACAGGAAAAAGTTAAATAGATCAGCTGCTCCATGTCACTGATATTCTAATCTTATGGCTTAGAAGTAGGATTGGGGAATGGTCTTAGAGGTAGAATTGAGGAGTCCTCTGGTCTGAATCTCATACTTGAATTTTATGGCTTAGAGGTGGAACTGAGAAGTGGTCTACTATGCACCTCATTATTGTCTCAGAAAGGACGATTATCACTGGGCAACAGATTTTTATCTGACAGGCTAGATGTTTTTGGAACTATAGCACACTCAAGGTAAGGTGGCCTTAGGTCTAATGGCAGGTAGCCTTTGCATAATTGCTTCATCTTCTCTAGGAGCTATACCACATTGAAGGGATTTGATCACTTCTCATTCAATACATATTGCAAGTACACTGGCAGATGGAAAGAAACATTCTTTTTTCAGAACAGATTGGACTACATTTTCAATAAGGTCCTTTCCAAAACCTTGCACTTTTATGATTCCATAATCCTATAATTTTATTAAAATATACCCCAGGTATATAGACCAGAGAGAAATATTTAGTTGTGTTAAAGAGAGAAATATGGCAACCAAGAATAAATTTTGAAGTATAAAATTATTTGTAGAAACTCATGGAAGAATATGATAAAACATGATAAGTGACATTGATAAACAAAACCATGATTAGTAGCGAAAAATCAAGTTTACAGAAACCTATGTAGGTGGTGTAACTGAGCTATTGCATTCTAACAGCATTTAAAGATAAATATTTATATGCAATAGAGAAAGAGAAACAATTTTAGTCATGAAAATCTCTTCTACAAAGAAAAGTAATAAAGATTGTATATAAAGTTGGAGAAAATTGATAAGATTGAGAATAGTGCAATAGCACCCTACCTACATTCAAAAAAGTAGTATAGATGTTGGGAATAATGGTAGAATTAGACATACAATTAATGTCAAAGCTTAAATAAGCAACAAACATACTCTTAAATTATTTTTAACTAGATACTGCTATAAATATCATTTTAGAGTATTAGTATACATGGTATTTAAAATCAATACAAAGTCATTGAAATTATAAATTTATTGTAGAGACATAGAAATTAGAAAAATACACACTTCCCATATCTATCTCATAATAGGAATTTGTATATTTTATTAAATATATTTATTTATTTATAATGGTAAATTATTTTGTTATCTGATATGAACATAGTAAATAATCCCAAATACCAATAAGCATTAACACTTAGATGTTTCAAGAAGCTTGGGGGAGAGAAACGTTTCATAAAATTCTTTTATATCTTTAAGTCAAAATTGTTCTCTCATTCTTTTTATTTCACTATGTGTGTGTTATTTTTCTGTATGTGTCCTTGTCACCTTCCCTCTACCCCATACAACTTGGGGACAAAGATGATTGGATTTTTGTTTCTTTACAGATTGAAATTTCTTTATAGGTTTTCTTTATAGATTCAGTTGTTAGCAGTTGGAGAGATGACTAAAAAGAGTTGAGAAAAAACCATAATTAAAATGTAAGAAATATGGAAGTTAAAGACATGCTGCTATATGAAAAGAATGAGAAATATGGCAAATTTAATAACAATATGTATGTTTTAAAATAGAATTAAATAGATCAATAATTTTAGATACAATATATATACAATTACCATTGGATTTATGTCTAAAACGTCACAGTAAATATGCTCCAAGTAACAGTCAATATTAAAGAATAAAATAAATACAAAGTTGACTTAAATATTGTTGTATTCATCTACTGAATTTGGAAATTTTATCCTTATTTCCTTTAGGAAATATTTAAAATTATTCTACATATTCAGTCTTTTAATTGTTAAAATTTCTCTAAATTAATTGGGGAAAATTAAATCTCAATTGAGTAAAATAACAAGTACAAATTGAAATAATACTCATACCACTTTTGGAGTCTAGAATTACCCACTAGCTTTTTTTTTCATTATTATTATTCAATAGTACTAATTGAATTCTCATATAAAATTACCTCGATATCACATGAATTAAATGTTAAATATTGAAGTTGGAAAGTGATATAAATGCTCTCCAGCACCAAATGATATCAAATGAGATATGTTTAAAGGACTTAGAGTAATGTCTCCCTTTCCTCTTTCACACTTTTTAGAATATAGTCACAATAGGTATAAATAGCATAAATATGATGGAGATGGAAGTCTATTTTAATGAAAATGAGTACAAGCCATAGTTCATATGAGAGTCTATTCCTGGACTCTCATAGTTCTGGAACTGTAAAAAAATTCTCATATACTAAAATTACTATTTTATAGCAATTACTGCTGAAGATGATACTTCCTGTATATGAATGACATTTATAGCAAAGAGAGATAGGATATAAATTATATCTATTTCTTTTATTTTACACTCCTATCCACTTTTTACTCTTTTTATAACTAAAATTGTTTTTCATATGTTTATCAAGATTCTTCCTCTGCCACCAGGTTATATCACAAGCCAGCCTTTGACAGTCATTAATTGTGGATATACACCCTTGATTGATAAATCTGAAAAGTGCAACATGTTTTATTGTTTTTTCATTTATTTAGAAATGACAAAGTGAAAGAGAAAATTATAATAATGATAATAAAATGAAGGTTTAGAAGTTTCTTTTAAAAAAAAAATCTAGTGATAATTTATATAGAAAAAAGAAAAATAATACAGTTAGTTATTATAGCTATTAATTTAAAATGTTAATGTTCTGCATTATTGAGTCCAAAACTATAAAAATAATAATTTTTAACACACATACCTCTATGTGTGTTTTAAATTATCTGAAATAAAAGAAAACAGAGGAAAAAGTCCTTCATAATATTCTTTAATATTTATTGTACTGTAAACTACTGTGCAATGTTGTTAATCATTGACTAGACACCCCATATCTGTACTACCTATTTCCCTTTCCTTGCAACCTATCTTTTTATGTTCTGACCATAACAGCAGGCAACTAGACACATGCAGAAGTCAGCTTTAGTTGACATGCATTTTAAACTTAGAGTCTGAATAAAAAGGAGACAGTTACATAAAACTCATAAATCATTATTTAGATAATAGTTGTCTACTGATTATTTTAGTTTATGTTCTTCTTCTTATTAAAGTTATCCTCTTTTAGAATCATTGTAATTAAAAAAAGGAATCTAAGTACTCAAATAACATTTTCAATTTGTTATAACAAACAATATCTCGATTATAACTCTTCCCTCATTCAATCGATATTTAAGTGCATATTTTTCACAAAGTATTAAGGTATTTTTTTAATTAATGGAACCAAAATAATATTTTTGACTACATAGTACATGTGAAGTAGAGGTGCATAACACATACACAAACAAACACAAAAGCAAAATAAAAAAACAGCGGCAATAAAAACAACAGCAGTTACAACCAAAAAGTAACTAATAGACTAATGGTTTAATAGTCATTCCTCACAGAAATTATATAGTTTATATTGAAATAATCCAGACCTACAGACCAATGCAAATCTCATGAAATCTTGGGAACTTCAGCACAATATTACTGACTGAATATAAAATAATAGTACTCGTTAAATATTACTTGTGTGATTAGAAACTACTTATGCAATTAATAATTCATGATCATGTAGACTAAAGTCATACACCAAAAACTCAATGTTTATCATTAAAACTTAAGATTATAAATCCTATTATATGACTGTAGTCTTTGATATATCTTTGTGAATTCAATAAATACAATGTACTGGAAGTGGACTATTGTAAAATTTAGAACTGACAATGATGATTGCCTAGATACTGAATTAATTTATAAAATTAATAAAAGCCATTTAATAGATATCACCATACAAAGTAGTCATATGTACCAGATAAATTTAAGTCATGTGGGAAGAGAATATGATACATTTTTAATTGCTTCTAGTTTTCATACTGAAATATTTTTACTGCTAATAAAAATTCCAGTTATTTTAGTCATCTGCACAGTAGTTTACAGTACAATAAATATTAAAGATTATGAAGAAATTTGTCTTCAGTTTTTTTATTTCAAATAATTTAAAACATGCATATATATGTATGTGTTTAAAAAATGATTACCCAACAATGCAGAACATTAAATTTTCATATATATATATATATATATATATATATATATATATATATATATATACACACATATATCTATGTATATACAATGTATTAACTAACTGGATTATTTTTCTTTTTTCTATATAAATTATCACTAGATTTTTTTTTTAAAAAAGGAACTTCTAAATCTTCCTTCTGTTTCTACAACCTCAAATTATCTTAGGTACTCTGTAGAAAAATCCCTCTGGAATCCACCAATGGACAGAAAAGTTCAGTGCGTTCTAATACAGTTTTGTTTTTAAAAATTCATAAACACACTTTTGTAAAAACATTTCTGTTCTTTGTAGATGAACTTATAAAATCATCTCCATCAGGAAGCTTTAATATTAGGTGGCCAGTGGTATTTGAACAAAAAATATCTTCCCTGCACCTTCAACTCCCTTTCATGTCTGAAACACTAAACTTTGGAGGATTGCTGACCTGTTTATAAATACCCAGTGCTAGAATTCTACACTCTTCTGTCTTTCTCTTATCAACATTTAATGGAAAGGGGAGAACTGGAAATGTATGCTGTTAGCTATTATCTTTACAAATGACTTGTTAGCCTTTTATTTGTTTGCTCATGCTTCAAACACTCAAAGGACATTTTCAGATTTTCACTAGATGAAAGTCCAATCTTGAAATGACTTGACAAGCTGTATCTTCCTTAAGAGATTTTGACATGATATTAAGCCATAGTTACAAGTCAATACTTGAATGTGGAGCCCTGGGGAAATCTTTCAGAACTGGAACACAGCATTTACAGCAGGAGGCAGGTGTCTGCACCAGTGAAGCAAACATCGATATGATATATTTAGTATTGAAAATGGAAGCAAAACTAGTCTCTTTACCACTGGGGAAAATGGAAGAAGTTGAATGAGGGGAAAAAAATAATTCTTTTGGGCCCCAGAGAATGTTAATTTACTGACAGTATGAAATACACTCTCATCACGGCAGGTGCAGAAAAGACCAGGTGCTGCTCACAATATTGTCTTTGAATTTATGTGTTTCCTTAGTGGTAAGAGGATGTAAAGCAGCTGTACTGGCCATGTGGATAGAAAGCAAAGAGTTTTTAATTAGCAATAAGAGGGCTGTTAATTTCTTTTAGGAGGCATTTTTCCCCTCCCCAAGTACTCATATCAGGGTCTCAGCAGGAGTTTTTGTATAACTTCAAATGCACTGACTCAAATCAGAAAAGCAATTTGTTGCAGGTTTAGGACAAGAGTTCAATGGGTGTAGAGAAGTGGACTTAAGAACTGAAATAATTATTTTTTTGAATTAAAAACAAAATTTAAATTAAAACAACAACAACAACAAAAAAAAAAAAAAAAAAAAACCTGGAAAGCCTTAAGATTAACAAAAGACAAAATCATTAGAGTAGCAAGTTTGAATCAACATAAGTGGTAATATTTAATTACAAAATGAAACTTATTATTCAAGGTTTTCTAGGAAGTGATCATCATATGGGAGGGAAAAATGGCTTTTCAAACAGTTTTTGTGGTGAAAGGTGTACTAATGGAAAACAATACTTTAATTTAAATGCAAACTTTTTTTTTTTCCAACATAAGAGCAAGTCATTATGCAAAGGGTTTAACACAAAGTTTAATATCAATAGATGCCTATGATGCTATGTAACTTTTTACCTTTAGCATATTGCCAATTTCATTTTAAGTATGCTCTACATGTAAATCATTAAAGGATTTGTTTTATATATTTTTTTATTAAAGCTTTTTATTTACAAAACATATGCATGAGAATTTTTCAACATTGACCCTTGCAAAACCTTATTCCAAATTTTCCCTTTCTTCCCCCCACACCATCTCCTAGATGGCAGGTCATCCCGTACATGTTAAATATGTTAAAATATATGGTAAATCTAATATATGTATACATTTTTATACAGTTATCTTGCTGCACAAGAAAAATTGGATTAAGAAGGAAAAAAAAACTGAGAAAGAGTGAAAATGCTATGTTGTGGTCTACCCTCAGTTTCCACAGTTCTCTTTCTGGGTGTAGATGGCTCTCCTCATTGCAAGATGATTGGAATTGATCTGAATCATCTCACTGTTGGAAATAGCCACATCCATCAGAATTGATCATCGTATAATCTTGCAGTATACAATGATTTCCTGATTCTGCTCATTTTACTTAGCTTCAGTTCATGTAAGTCTCCCCAGGCCTCTCTAAAGTCATCTTGCTGATCATTTCTTATATAAAAATAATATTCTATAACATTCACATAACATAACTTATTCATCCATTCTCCAACTGCTGGGCAGCCTCTCAGTTTCTACTTTCTTGCCACAACAAAAAGGGCTGCCACAAACATTTTTGTACTGGTGGGTTCTTTTCCCTACTTTAAGATCTCTCTAGGAGATATACCCAGTAGAAATACTACTGCTGGATCAAAGAGTGTGCACAGTTTGACAACTTTTTGAGCATAGTTCCAAATTGCTCTCCAGAATTGTTGTATCCATTCACAACTCTACCAACAATGTATTAGTGTCCTAGTTCCCTAGTTTCCCTCTAACAATATTCATTTTCTTTTCTTGTCATCTTAGACAATCTGACAGGTGTAGTGGTATCTCAAAGTTGCATTTCTTTGACCAATAATGGGGATCATTTAATCTTAATCTTCGTAGCATCTATAGAAAATAGGCCAATAAGATATGTCTAAAATAATTTTAATTCCTTATAGGATGGGAAAATATACAAGTAAATAAAAAATTCCCCAGAACAAAAATTATCATTATAGTATAGGAATTGAAGGTAAAAACACTTTTTTTTTTAAATTTCAAGAGCAAATAACTTATCTGTTTGTTTGTTTTTTTTCTTCCTTAATTCTCCTATTCCCTTATCCATGCAAACAATATGTTATGTATGCTCATATGTTCTTTGGAACTTGATTATTTGGAAAGAATCAAGTTTTCCTCCATTCAATCTCTCCCGAAAGAACATTTATATTCCCATTTTCAGGAACAAATGAAGTATGGTTCTGTAGAATATAATAGGAATTTCTTAGAGGAAGTAAGTTGGTATACTTGGATATAGGTCACAGTTTTTAGCAGAAATTCGATGTTTTATTTCACAATTCATTTCCTAATGGGGAGCTTTGTTTTATTTTGCTTTTGTCAAATAAAATTCACTGATAAAAGTAAAGCAGAGGAGTCAATGGGGATAAGAAATAAGAGATACACACAAACATAACATTAATGATAGGAGCCAAATTGTTATGGGAAAAAAAAGCAGGTATAGTAATCATTGATCTCAGAAAAAAGTTAATGTTAAGATAGATTTAATCAAAAGAGGAAAAAACCAGGGAAATCACATTATATGTCATCATTAATATTTTAGACTATTCAAAAATCTCTAGGTAGCATAGGGTTGGAATATTGCTCTGGCATAGGAAATGAAAAATTGTTTGATTTGGAAAAAATATGGAAAGGCTTGGACTAAAGAAGAAAGATTTTATCCACCTTCAGAAAAACAAAATACAAGATGGACAAGCATACTATGACCTTATATAAATGTTTATGAATTCATCTATGTGGGATTATATATATATATATATATATATATATATATATATGTATCTGTGTATGTATATATGTACTTATGTATAATTTTATCCACATTCAATTGTAGCCTTCTTAGAGGAAGTAGAAGAGTGGCAGGAAATGGAAAAAATAATAAAATTTTTTAAAAAGCACATAGCAGAACTGTTTGGAAATGTATACTTATTTTGTATTTCATTTATACTTTAAAATATTTAACACATATTGGTCAACCTGCCATCTAGGGAAGGGGGTGGAGAGAAGGAGGGGAAAATTGGAACAAAAGGTTTGGCAATTGTCAATGCTGTAAAATTATCCATGCATATAACTTGTAAATAAAAAGCTATTTTAAAAAAGCACATAGCAGAAAACAAAAGAAAAACTACAAGGGAGCAAAGAAAAACTGGGCAGCTTGGAACACAATGTGTAGCATTTATTATATACATTTTCTTGAAATGGGCATTTTTTTATATTTTAATTATCTCATGTACTGTACACAAAGTAATACTTTTAAATTTATTTTATATTTAAATTTTAAATCAATAAATGAAGTTAAAGTAAAAATAAAAATTGTTGACTTGTTAAAAAAATGCTCAAGGCCATTCACTCAATATTTATAGAAAAGAGGCTTGTTTCCAAGTATTTACATTTTTATTAAACTAACTTGCTTTAATGATACATTTTATTAATTTGAAATACTATAAACATAAACTCAAATATACATTTATACATAATGATATGTGAATATGTATATGTGAATTCATGATAAGTATATGTATGATATCTCCATATTTATATGCATGTAAACTAAATTTGCAATAATATGTATATAACATTTATAATATAGGACACATTGTATGTATGAATCCGTGTTATACAGTTATGTCCAAAAAGTCTTAATACAGATATAAAAGACTTTAGAAACCCTTTTTATTTCTTGCATCTATTTCTTGGAATAACATATGTTTCTTGAATATCTAGATTGGGGTTATTTTTATAGAAAGTCAATTCTTGAAAATTGTCTAAAGCAATTACAAAACATCTTAAGAAGCACATTCTCAAGAGAAAGAGGTGAAAAAAGCTTTTTTATATTAATTTTTATTCCAAAATACTCTCTGTGTCTCCCTAAAGTTATTTATCTCAGACACCATTGCAAATTAAGACCATGAGAGTATTGACCCCTTTGCACTGAAGGGTGACAAAAAAGGGTGACAAAAAAGTAATAACTTTTTTGTAAGAAGCATAAGTCACTTAATGAAGTTCTTGCAGTCATTTGGAAAGATGGCCTGGAGCATATTATTACTCCTTTTAAATTTATTACTTATTACTCTTCTCAGAGATTTATCTTTCACTTGCACATAAGTTAATAATAGGAAGTTCTTTGATACCATACTCAGGCCTTGTTCTTGATGAGCAATAAACTGAGCCATTTTTCACAGTCTCGTTTAGTTTCTGCTTGTTCTCTCTGTGATTGATGAACTGAATTCAATTTTGCTTTAATTGACAGTTTTTGTTGGAAGCTTGTTGGAAGAATAACAGAAATCCCAAAATTATACAAATGAAAGGAACTTTAGGAGTCATCTAATCCACGTTTTATTTGTAAAGGAATTCTCACTCTAAATTATATGATAAGTGGTCATCCAGCTGCTGCTATAAAACTACCCTGTTATGTCAAAATCTGTATTCAGAGAAATTCCATTTTACTTTGAGTTAGCTCTAATTATTTTAATTTCCCCCCATATCAACAACATGTTTGCATCTCTTGAAATTCTACTGATTGTCTTTTTATTCTGTCCTCTTGGGTCAAATGTAACAAACTGAACTCTTTTATGTAATAAACAGTTGTACACATCTATCATATCCTTCAAACCAAGTACTTCCTTATGATATGTATTCAAGAAGTGGTTCATGACCTCTGGAAGCTTTCTGGTTTATCAGTATCCTTCCTAATCTCCAGTGCCTAAATAACTAGTTAAAATTTTAGGGCACTGGAATAGGAAAAGAAGATATAGATAAAATGTTGATTTATTAATTCTCTTGTTGTTTTTGCATTTTGGAATTTTCATCTACTTATTATTCATTTATAACTTAAGATATGACAGGTAAATAATTTATTTAATCCCTTTGCTTCCCAATACTTCTTATAAGACTAGAATATATTTCCCTTCTCTTCAAAAACTCTATGTATTTTACAAACAAAACTTTTTCTCTGTGTTTTTCCACTTTGGATTTGAATGGAATATTATAATTTGTGATCTCATTACAATATATTGTTCATCTTCTTTGTGCATCCAACATTAGCACATGGGGGATTTTTAGGATTTTAAGGTTAAGAATTAGAAACAACATTCATCTAGTTGTCTTATTTCATATATAAGGAAACAGAGATTATGACTTTAAGGATATTTTTTAAAATCATAATTGCAATTGGAAGAAGAATAATTTTAACCTAGCCTTCTCTCAAATCCCAAATCCCAAATCCAGCCCTTTTCCACCACCTCACTCTGCCTCCATTAGCATTTTATAGCACTGCACATGTTATGACAATATGCATATCATTCTAATACTTGCTAAGATTTAGAAATTGGAAGCAAAAAGGTTGAATTTAGCCAACTCTTTTTTGGTAGAATCTCTATCAAAGTTGTACTTTGCCTACTAAAATGACCCATTAATAAATAACATTTATACAACTTATATGTATGTATTATATTATTTACATGT
Source organism: Sarcophilus harrisii (assembly GCF_902635505.1). NCBI lineage: Eukaryota > Metazoa > Chordata > Mammalia > Dasyuromorphia > Dasyuridae > Sarcophilus > Sarcophilus harrisii. The sequence goes on from NC_045428.1 coordinate 100,739,043, forward strand.
AATATGTTGAAAATGTTAATATATGTATATAATTTTGTGAAATCTATTTAAAGAGAATCACCTTATATTTGGCATGGGTTTTTACCAAAAAAAAAAAATATATATTTATAGAGTATTGACCTATTGTAGAATTGAGGATCGAATTTTCCATCTTAAGTCTTTTGAAATTATCCTGGATCACTATATTGCTGAGGAGAGCTAAGTCTATCATAATGGATCATCACATAATCTTGCTGTTACTGTCTGCTGATTTTGCTCACTTCACTCAGCATCAGTTCATTTAAATCTTTCCAGGCTTTTCTGAAATCAGCTGCTCTATTTCTTGCAGAACAATAATATTCCTTTATATTCATATAGAATGACATTCTGCCATTCCCCCAATTGATGAGCATCCACTCAATTTGCAATTTCTTACCAACTCAAAAAGAGCTGCTACAAACATTTTTGCAGGTAGAGTCCTTTTCCCCTCTTTTATAATTTCTTTTGAATACAGACCCAGTAGAGACACTGTTGTATCAAAATATATGCATAGTTTTATAACCTTTTGAGAATAGTTCCAAATTGCTTTCCAGAATGATTGGATCATTTTCACAACTCTACCAACAATAAATTAAGTGTTCCAGTTTTCCCGATATTTGTCATTATATCTTCTTTTATCATGATGGTCATCTTCTAAAGATACTTTTTCAAAGCTCCTTTTTAATTATAGTGTTCTGAGACATTAGATGTAATGTAGTGTATAAAAAAATTATCATCTCTATTTTCTTGAAAGGTGGCACTCTGTTGTTATAGCTGAAAATTTTTAAACTAATTAAAGCTTTTGTATTTATTCTTATTTAATGTTATCTGATTAGATTCAACCTAATGCTCTATTGTCTAGAATCTTAAGATATTTTTTGCTCCTGAACTCTCACCCAATAGTGTCATTTTTTTTTATTTAGATTTTTTCATCTGATAATTTGCAAAATAATCTATTTATGGTTTCATCCAAATTGTTAATACAAAAGATTAACTGCATAGAGTAACTCATAAATTTATATAATTTTTTTTTTTGCAGAGAAAGGAGGCATTATTTTTAACATGAAATCTTTTAAATACCTCTTCTTGAGTTCAGTCATTAAACTACTTTAAATTCCAACTAAGTTATAGGTCTTGATATATTTGAAGAAAATTATTTAGATTATCTAAAGCTTTGACATAATTTATTAAAATTATTATTATTAGATTATTAATTAGATTATACTTATAAATTAATTATTAATTAGATAATTAGATTATCAATATTATTAAAAATTAGGTCTTTAATATATTCCCTACCTGCCAATCCAATAATCCTGAACATGAAGAAAATATGGTTAGTCTACTATGACCTACTTTTAATGAAGCCATTCTGATTGTTTATAATCAGGTTCCTTTTATATATGTTGAAGAACCACCTCTTTTATATTTTTTAAACCATGCAATGATTTTCTCAAAAGAAAAGTCAAGGTCATTTGCCTATGGTCTACAGGGTCTTCTATCTCTCACAAAAATAAACAAGAATTCTTTTTGACTTCTCCAGTTCTCTGTAATCTTTTCCCATTTCCCATGATCTTTTAGGTATCACTAAAAATGGCAGTGAATAATCACTCCTACAAAGTATTAGTCTAATAGAGAATGCAGTTTATCTGGAGCATCCAGGTGCCTGGAAGTCATCAAGGTGAACTATATTATAGAACTCTCTAATCAAAAGTCATTTGTATGACTCGCCTTACCAAAAGGCTTTTAATTATTGAAGATTTTTTACTAAAACATTTGATGCTTGCATTCAATTAAATTGCTTTTTAAGGAGCAGAACTTGTGAGAGCTTGAGGAAAGAGTTATTTTGGTCTTATGATATATGTTTATTGTTCTTAGGAAAACACAGTTACATTCCCAAACAAGATTTCACTCACTTGTGCAATTATCAAGTTGAAATATAAATTCCTTTAAACTAATATTAAAGGTGTCTATTGGTCAATATTAACAAAAATAGCCTACTAAAAGGACCAGGGATATTCTTTTGTCTTTAAATTCAATAGTACAAATGTTAATATATTAATTGATATCAGATAATTGGGAGATTTTGCCACATTAGTATAGCAAAATTTACCGACTTCTATTTTTTAAACATTTTATTATGAATAGTTGTAATTAATCCTAACTGGGCTTGAGATAAATTCTATTTGAATAGGAGGGCAAAAAGGGAATATAATAGTACAAAGGACAGTTCCAGTATGAGTAAAATTCATAATGAGGGGGTGACCCTGAATTGAGATGGTGTAGTTTATTTTTAATATCTGGAGGCAACTATCTCAGAAGTAAAGATATGCTCAGGGAAAAGGCTTCTGTGGCTACAGAGATGGTAGCTAAAATGGCTGTTATCTCTTATCACTAAGTATGGTGGGGAGTGGTATGAACATGATGGTTGGTAGGATGGGGAACACATTGGGAGTAGATGTGCTTTTCAGTGTTGATAGCCTGAAGCTTTGTCACCTTCCACTTGCCTTTGTTATAACTCTAAATTCAGTCAGTATTTAATGCATAGAAAGATAGTATAAAGATTAACCACTAGATATCAAATGCATTTTTATTTATATGACTGTATTTGAGTAGCTGTAATATAGTGCACAGTTTAACTCAAAGAGTGAAGGCAGGAAGTAATTGAACATTAAGCATATGCAGAAGAGTGATCTTGGTGGGATGAAAATTTTGTTTAGAGTAGAACTCAGTGGCTTAAACATTCATTATTAAATATTGGACATAAAATATGAAATTGAACAAAGCCTTAAGACCTTTAAGCATTTTCCTGTGTAGTAACAAGTCTAATTTCCATGAAATAACTTCATTGTTCTTCCACCGACTGGGGAGAAAATGAAAAGTCTTAGAAAAGAAAACACCATATAATCCAAAATGTATTCCTTTAATTTCCCTCCCTTTCAATCCTTGATTTTTCCCTTTTCCATATGTATGAATATATACCTACATAAGTAATCTTTTTAAAGAAAAATAAATTTAGGAGGCAGCTAGATGGCACAGTGGATAATGCACTAGCCCAGAAGTCAGGAGGACCTGAGTTCCTCCTGCCTTAGACACTTAAGTTGTGTGACTCTGGATAAGTCACTTAACCCCAATTGTCTCACCAAAAATAAATAAATAAATGTAGTAAAATAACTAAACAATAAATAATGAATAAATAAACTTAAAAGTGAAAGTTTCATTCATTTCTCCTCTTTGGTTTCTTATAACATGTTGTCAGAAGCTGATCCTCCTAATCTGAGAAGCACTATGATTGATACATCTTCAAAGGATATATGTATCTGGCAATTCTGAAGTTATTTGTAATTAAATGTATTCCCCAAATGTGAGATTATTTAATAAATATATGATTATCTTCTGTTTAAGATAAATATTGCTAGCTAGCAAAACTACGTCAATGTGTTTTGTAAGATTAGAAATGATGCACTTCATTCTTTCATTCTGTTGCAAAAAATGAAGACTAAAATCATGATAGCTTCTTCTGATCCACTAGTTCTAAGTGAGTGGAAGAATACATATATTTGCTTTATATTTCTGCCCTCCCAGCCCCCTTTTGCTATTTGTCCACTTCTTGAAAGACAATGTTAAATCCATGGAACTTCTTTCTTTAAACATCTCTAATAGCACTCTTTTAAAATACTTTTTACACATATCTATTATCAAAGAATGAATGAGGTAGTTATGCTACTACTTAGAAAGATCTTAGGTAGAATTATATCTGAGGACCTATTCACACAAACACACACACACACACACACACACACACACACACACACACACCTCCAACTTATCATGTGGTGCAGTAGATCATTTACTCAAGCCAAAAAAGTTTCAAACTTAAATATGTAGGCAGGATTCTCTTTCGTCTTTGATCTCTGCACAGAACCATTGAATTCATTAAGGATGCAAGATAGCCCAGAGTGTTTAAGCAAACACATTTTCACCCTAAAAAAGAATCAAATTGAGAAATGGGAAGCACATTCTCTTTCATCTATAAATTATAAAACAAGTTCAACAAATTCCAACTACTTGAAAAGAAACATTTGATTTCTTATATAATAACAGTGTAAAAATATTAAAAAACTCTATGTAGGCTTGAATGAATAATGAGAACTTTTTTATATTTTAAATAGCAATTCAGAAATCTATATCCAAATGGATTTTTTTGGTGTAATTCTTTACAAACTTGTAAGCTTATTTAAGTGTTTAATAGCACTTAAATCTAAAATAAGTATTCATTGATAAAATGAGTATTAGACTATAAATCTTCAACACAAAAAAGTACCTTTTTTCTCCCATTTTTTCTCCTATTATGTATGTACTGCCCTTTTATCTAAGAGTTATTCTTCCTAATTTTTTCTTCCACTTTTGGAAACATGGGATAATAAACTCTCCAAATTATAGATGAAAAATGAAATAGTTCTATCCTGATTTTCCACATAGAATTACATAATCTTAGAATTAGAAGGAACCTAGAGTTTGTTATACAATTTATCCCTAAACAGACCAAAAAAACCTAAGACTTTTTTTTTCAAAAAGCAACATCTCTGAAATGTAATCAGTAAGTCTGCATGGAGACTTCTTTCCTTAAAGAGGAATTTCTACCTACCAGAACAAACTGTATAAGCTCTGGAGGCAGCCTTCATTTCAGTTAAGTAATTGCAAGTGCAGTCAGGTGTTAAAGTCCAAATCCTTTATTATCTCTTTTAAGGTCTTGTCTCCTTTCCTGGGGCCTGATTAGCTTTCTTATAGCCCAGATCCTTTATTATTTCCTTCCTGGGGCTGGGCAGCTTTCTGGAGAGCCTTTCAGTCTAACCTTGGTCTTAGTGGGAGAAGTGCAGGAGTCCAGACCAGCCACCAGGAAGATCAAAGATTAATTTAATTTCTCCCCTTGGTTCTGAGAGCTTAAGCTCCTGCCTCTAGTCCTTTGCCTTCTCTCCTTATGTCTCTGAATCTCCCTGGCTGAGGCTTGTAGCTTATATGTTTCCACACTGAGTACAAACCAATCATTATATCACTAGGAAATCATTATTTGTTGTAAGATTAAATCAATGCTAAACTAGATTAAATTATTGTCTCTTCAATTCCACTTAGTATCTTGTTTCAAGTTCTGGTCCATAACATCTCCTTCTAGGATTAAATCAATCATACTGAACCATGCTAAATTAGATAACTATTATCTCTATCAATTCCACTGACTTAGTATCTTGTAAGAATCCTCTGTTTCAAGTTCAGAGTTCTGGCCCACAACATTTCTCCCTTCTAATTGTACTCTACATCCTAGTAGTTAAGTAGGGTGTATAGTGTTTTTTAAGGTTATGAAGTACTTTGAAAATATCAGATTTTATCCTTACAAAAATCATGGAAGGCCAATACTATTATTGCCCCACTTTATAAGTTAAGAAACTGAGATGACAATGTTTAATCTGAAGGGTAAAAAAGTACAGAATATTTAAAAAAATAATGTAACTAAGTAGAAACAGAAGGCCTATGATGTGTCCAGGGAAACAATTTTTTTTTTTTATTATGAGCTTGGAAAATAATGAATTTTTATCTAAATTAGTTCCTAAAGTTTCTTACTAATGTTAAGTAATGCTTTAAACCACAATAGAATAACTTTAATTATTTCTCTTGGAACTTTTTAAACACAAAGATAAATTAACAGTTATGCAGATGTTTTGTAAAACTCAGGAAATTTTGTGAAAAAAAATTGCTAGTATTTGATGGTCTATTTTTTCCCTTCATTTCTGAAATAACAATAAGCAAGAAAATTAGTCAGGAAGCTTTTCTGAGAACTTTCTAAGTTTATAGAAACTTCATTTGTCTACCCTGACTCTATAGTAATATTAATTCTACCACTGATGGATTTTCTGTTCAGGGCAAAGGACAATTGTAAGATTAAACTTTTTTCTGGATTCTCATTCTTCATAATTTTGAAAAGCAGTCTGCAGATTTTCTTATTATGCTGTTGCACATATCATGATATTTTTACATGAAAGATATCAGACCCAATGCCTTATAAAAACACAGTTGGGTCTTATGAGGTATGATGATATCCTAGACAACAAAATTTACGTACTGCACAATCACTCACCACTTTTTATTTACTCTCTAACCACAAAGTCTTCAAGCAAATTTCCTTATTTCTCTAATTCCTAGTTTTCACATTTGTAAAATGAAGCATTGGGTTATACAATCATTACATTCTCTTTTAGCTGCATCTTTCTGTGCTTTATGAACTGAACTATGGAAAATGCAAAAAAGTTTCCTGTATCATGGGTTTGTTAAGCCTTTGCTGGATTTTTTTTAAAGGTGGAGAAAATAATAAAATGAGAAAAAAAAATGAACAAGTTCTTGCTATCTTGTGTCAATGTCCTTCCAGGTATTAGCATAACAAATAACCTATATTCATAATTTGGATCATCTGACTCAATCAACCTCACTTTAGATGACTGAGTTTTAAGACTACTTACCAAAAATAATTTTTCTCCTCTCCTTCATCTTCCATATTACAAATCTTATACCAGAGTTCACCAAGAAGTTTTTCCTTTTCATCATGGCAGTGAAAGAACTGATTACTTTTCAAATTCATTACCTCTAAACACACATATATATTATTAGTGTTACCATATCACACTTCTAAATAACTTGTAGTCATGTTGCCAGTACTATTATGTAAAGCTGATACTAAAAACCTTTGAAAAGCAACTGAAGAAGAAACATCAAAACATGGTTTCTATATCAATCACAAGACATGCTTGGATGACATATGGCTGTTTCTTCTAGGTATTCTCAGTTTGATATGAGCAGGTTGTAAAAAACCTAGTTTCCCAAGGATCCAGGTTCAGTCTTGTTAATAGCAATGTGTGATTCAGAAATGGTGAGGGGGTCACCATTTAATAAAAAAGCTGGAGAGATCTCTAGAAGCAAAGCAAAGTTTATTATACATTCTCAAGAGAAGGGCATCCCATCAGTCAAGCAGATAATCAAGGGGAGAAGCACCTTCTGGGATAGAGTCAACACTTTTAATCCCTAAGCAAATACCTCCTCCCAGCACTGACCCTCATTCTCATTGGCTGAGGATCTTACATTCTAAACACGGGAACTACCCAAGAAATTGAACTTGACCAATAAGTACATAGTTGCCCATATTTGACTGAAATAGGGAGAAAATGATGTCATGGGAGGATGGCAGGAAGGGGACTTAAGTATGCCCTTGACTCAATCTTCAAAGTCCTTCAGGCCTACTCAAACTCTGAAGTAGATGAAGCCTTACTCTATTTTCACAACTGTCTTGAAAGATCTCACCTCATCTCGTTCAGCAAGACTTCTATCAAAAGTCTACTAACAGCGGCAAGTCTGAAATATTAGAAAGAAGCACAGAAAACTTCTCAAGAATGCAGCTGTCACTAATCTTACCTTATCATTGTCCATCCTTTTGGTGCTTTCTCTGTCCTGGACTTCAAGAAATTTAAATCATATTCAAAACAAATATTCCCTAGGGAGCAAGGAAGCAAAACCATAGGCACAATGAAAAAGCTATGCAAAAGTACTATTCTTCCTGGAGACTGCTTGCTTTGCTACTGTTCCCTTCCTTACCCATTCTTTTGCATTTTATCTAACTAGATAATCAACTATGTTGCAACCAGTTTACATTAATGTAATTTTAAGAACATCAGCTGAAAGATTCTTGGTTTCCTTGCTATTTTGTAATAACTCAAGTTAGTTCATTAGAGAGAAGGAGGGTGATACCCTCAGATCAATGCAGAGCAAATGCCTTTATTTATTTATTTGGCTCCTTCATTTAAACAAATTTGCCTTCCTGGTAATTATCATTTCAAAGTCCATTGGGAGTAATAAATATTAAAATACTACAAGTTGGGGAATATTATTCAGTGTTTTCTTTGGGGTGGACACAAGGACATGTTTAGAAAGGCATTCTATGTTTGCTTTTTCCCACTTTTAGTCTGATTTTTTTTCTTGTACAATATGACAAATATGGAAATATGTTTAAAAGAATTGAACATATTTAATCTACATCATATTACTTGTCTTGGAGATGGAGTAGGTAAGGAAGGAAGAGAAAACAATTTGGAAGACAAAGCGTTAACAAAAAGGAATGTTGAAAACTGTCTTTACATGAAAAATAAAATACTATTTAAAATATAAATTATTTGTATTCCAAGAAGTCATGAAGAATTGATCAAGCCAGCCTATCTTGTGATTTCCTCCCCACCCCACCCCCATTCTGATGGTGCATCTTTGAGGGAGGAAGAAATTTTCAATTGAACTGCAGGGTCATCTTCTCTTAGAACAGAAGGAAAATACATTGTGTTGTCTAACATAGGCTGATTATATGAAATTGTTTGGGGAAAAAAATAAATAATATACAAAAGCAGGTGGCCTTGATGACATATCCATGGATACATATATAATATTAAAAGGATTATTTAAAGCTTCTCTTTGCCCTATCTGACATAATTGATTTATTCAAAGGTGACTTGATTTTGCTCCAAGTAAACTGGTACAATGAAAAAAGAAGCTAGTGACCTTTCCTAACTTCTCTATGAAATGACTTCGGCCAGTTTGAAACCTGGATAAAATTAATATAATGGATTCATATATGTGTATATATGTATATATAAATTCATATATATATATGTACATATATGTGTTTCTTATTTACATTAATATATGTAAATTATATATGTGTATATATATTCATGTATGTACGTTCTATCTATCTATATATATATAGATACTTATATATAGTGACAAATATGAATATTTTACATTATTCTAATAACTAATTATTAAATTAGAATTAAGACTTTTCTTCTTTATTTCCTCATATGATTGCCAAGATCTTACAGGCACATACTTCTTGATCTAGGGCAAGACTCAATCCAATTAAGACTTTACTTCTGTTCAAAGTGTAAACAGAATCTTATCTAGGTGAATTCCAAATCCAAAGCATTAAGACCATATTCTTATGGGACTTGGTAGCCAAGAATAGGTTAAATAAGGAATACCACATCTGTATATAACATGAAAGGCACGCTTCAAAATCTACAAAGAAATAAGGGGGAAGGGAATAATATAAGATAGGGTATAGAAAAATATGTTGATTTATGGCAGTTCAGCAGAGTATGTAAATTAATGGGTAAGGTATAAAGAATAAGTGGAGTATAGAAGCTATCTTTAGATTAATAGGAGCATTTTAAAGAGTGAGGGAAAGGGTGGTGGGGAGAAGATAAGGGAGGGATTCATGGATGGGGGATGTTAAGTAATAGCAGGAAAAGTTAAGGAGTAGAATAAAAGTAAAAGAATTAGCAGGGATAGGAAATTTTGTAGACATACATACACACAAATGCTAGAATTTACCAGAAATTAAAAAAGTAGGATTAGAAATAATTGACCTCATGAAAAATCAAACTTAAAATGAATAAAAAGAGAAATATATATGTTCAGCCCTATTAATAGTGTTTTAGATATTTACATGTGTGTAAATACATCTCTGTGTGTTTATGTGTGTATTTGTATGTGTGTGTGTGTATAGATATGAATGAGGTCTATTTGTATATATAAATTAGATAGATGTGTGTATGTGTGTGTTTGTGTGTGTGTATGTATGTATATATGTGTATCCATGCTTAACTGCAGGGGAAATGAGGGGGAATAGAGGAAGAAACTTTAAAATAGAGTTTTTCTTTAGATTGAGTTTCTTAAGAACTAGAAATTAAGAACTAGAAAATTCTTAAGAACTTGCTTTTTATTTTTTGTGCTTAACATAATTTCTGGAACTTGTAGCAACTTAATATCTGCTTGTTGATTTTAGTTACCATAACTATATAATTGCTAATTATTGCAAGTCAAATGATCTTCTCTTTTCAGTGTTTCCTCCCTACAGTTTAGAACATCTTTTCTATGAGGTAAAATACTTTGATATTACTAAATGTCCACTGAAAATCAATCTTGGTACAAACTATTTTGATACAAACTTTGTATGTCACTGTGTCTCTGAAATCAGTGCTTACTGATTGTCTTGCCTACACTGTGACCTATTCTGATCCCTCAAATCACAAAAACAATAACCATTTCTGATTTCAGGATACAAAAAATCTGTACATCCATAGCATATAATATTAGTTTATCTTTTTTAAAAAAAAGTAAGAACAATCTTATTTTCCTATTTATTTTGGATGTGTGCTTTTTTACGAATGTGAATGTTAGTATAACTTAAGAAATAAACCTCATGAACAAAACAGTTGGGGTGATCCATTTTTACAGTTAATGTTTTCCCTGGGAAAATGTTTAAACCCTGTAGTGAAAATTAAATTCTTGATCCCTCTTGCATGAGATAAATTGCCACTTTCCAAGAAGTTTAAAGCCAATGGCATTCTCATAGTAGCAGGTGTAGAGCTCTTGTAATAGGCAGTTTTCCAGCAAAACAGTCCACAATAATTGCTTAAACTGCCTAAAGATATTTAGTCAATGTAATCTGTTTATGTATTTGCCTTTTTTTTAAATCACTCTAGCAAGGACTTCAGGGTTACATATAATTATTCTCTGTAAAAATAATCAAGATAATGAATATACTGCATTTATCTAAGTGTACAAAAGTATTGATAAATGTGGCTCTATTCATTTATTATTTTGAGAAAAATAATTCAAAATAATCTTAATATGTACATATACTTTAGTATAGATAAATGCTAAATAAACATTCTGCTTTTCAGCTATTTTGTACATTTCTTCAATCTTTCTCTTTTTTCGTGTGTTTGTTTTTGTCTACCCCTCCCTCATCTCCTTTATTTTAGGAACTTTCATTCACATCTCTGCATTAAAGAAAATCTTTTTTCTAGCTATTGGTTTGTCACTCTCTTTTAAAAGTTTACTAGAGAAAGAAAAGATATAGTTAATTATTCAACAAACTTAGTCAATAAATAGGTATGGAATATCTATGTGTGTATAGGTGTGCATAACTGTATAACCAACCATAACAAAATATTCCCAATTGTCTTTTTGACAGTGTAGAAATGAGCAACGGATGTAAAACCTTAACTTCAAGTTTCTTAGGAAACAGAGACCTCATCAAAGGATATTAGTCAAGCCATATGAATTTGTATTGTTTTTACTACTATACTAACATCCTGTTTCATGATTAGTTATTGATAAATAATTGAAGTGCACTCAAGTGAATATGGTGTAATATGATTGGTGTTATATTTAATAGTGAATTATATTGTCATGTATGTTTAATTTGTAATTAAACTTGTAATTGAATTTTAGTTTCCATTTGCAGGTATTTAGAAAGTAACAATTTAGAAGAAAACTATGATAAATATGTTGCAAAGTGAAATATTCCTTTATAAGGTAAGTAATCAAATTGAAGTTTTGGTCATCAAAATCTTTATTACATCAATAGATATTTATTAATTCTAGGAACGATGCTAAATTAGAGATCCAAAGACAGGTCAAAGGATAATGCTTTCTCTTAAGGTGCATATACTCTAATGTGGCAGACATTATGTAAACACTTAGTTGAGTATAAGATATATCAGAAGATGGATGAAAGGCACAATAGCTGAGAAACCTAGGAAGATCACTTGTATTAAGTGGACTTTGAATTAGTTCAAAGAGACTAAGAGGGAGGTAAAAAGGCATAGCAGCATTCTAGATAAAGTCACTGAAATGAAAGATGACATCTAGTCTACAAGAAACTTCAAATGAGCCTATATTGCTATAATGTAGAGTACAGTGAGGAGACTTTGAAAGAAAAATGGAGAGATATAAAGGGTCAAGTTTTACTTTAAATGCTAAACAAGGTCATTTAATTTCTTTTTTTTCTTAAAGGAAAACACATCTAAAATCTATAAATTCTGCATACCAACATGTCTTCATGACTAATTATTTGGAACTATATTCCATTATATGTAGAATGATCATTCCCAAAGACCCTAAATTTTTCAAATGCAAGTAATTCTATTGTTTCATGTATCATTTTCATTAAAATAGTGATATTTTCACTGTCTTCCTCACCCAGGATATTAAATCTTATTATCATGTTAAGCAAATTTATAATACATATTTTTACTTAAATGTTTATTATTTCATTCATGGTTTAAACATCTTACAATACTATCTATCATAACATGTGTTTCATAATTATTTTCCCTTATAGAGTCTGTCTTTTTAAGATAGTGATGACTTTGTTATTCTCTTTGATTCCACACACTGTGTCTATTACAAGGTAGGTAGTTAATAAATGCTTATCAAACTAGATGAGAAGTCTTAGGCAAAAAATGGTAGTGAGAATAAGTCAAATTTCTATGGCAATCTTTTTTTCCCCCAAGTCAATAGGCATTAAATGACTTGCTCAGCATCTCACAACTAAGAAATGTTGTGTCTGAGACCAGACTCAGGTCTTCCTGACTTCAGTGCTGGTGCTTTATCCACTGCATCACCTAGTTGTCCCTTGTATAACAATCTTAAGTCAAACTTTTCTTTAAAATAGTGAGGTAATTAGTGCCAAGTATTATTCTCATTTTTTAGTAAAAGAAAGATTAATTTATCTTTTGTTAATCTAATACATTATTTGACTTGTCATGTCATGAATTTAGTAAGGGTATGAGGAAGTTATTCTAATTCTAAACCCAATGCACTTTCTTTTGGGTTTTCAATTCCAGAAATAAATATAATTTCTTCTTTCCAAATAGTAACCTATTTGAGGAACAAACTCCTTGATCTGTTTTTGAGAATTTATCGCCATCTGGCAAACTCAACCTTTCATATCTTGTAATGTGCATCTACTATTCACTCTCTCCAAGTATCAACTAAATTGAATTTACTTTTCTCTGAAATCTTTTCCCCTTCCCCTTCCCCTAACTATATACAACTGTTTAATCCTATGTTTGGACCACATTACCTCCATATCTATTTTTAATCTTTTCTTGTACTTCAAAATCCAGTACAATTGTCACTCATCAACAAAATCTTCTGGGGTTTCCCATCTGAAATTATCTATTCCTTTTCCTTTTTAATTTTTATTTAGAAACACTGTTACAAAAACATCTTATCCTATCTTACTCATAAATATATAGATTTTGTATGTGCCATATCTCTCTTTATTGAGGACAAGTACTGCATATCATTTCATCTCTGCATCCATAGAGACTAGGATAGTGTCTCATACAATGTGTGTGTTTAATAAATATAGCAATAGAATTTTTATTGTTTCTTTTTTATATTTTTATTAAAGCTTTTTATTATCAAGATATATGCAAAGATAATTTTCAACATTCACCCTTGCAAAACCTTTTGTTGCAACTTTTTCCTTCTCTTCCTCCCACTTCCTCCCCTAGAGAGCAATAATCTAATATACATTACATATTTGCAATTCTTCTACACATATTTCCACAATTATCATGCTGTACAAGAAAAACCAATCAAAAGGAAAAAATGAGAAAGCAAACAAAATGCAAGCAAACAACAACAGAAATGAAAATTCTATGTTGTTAATCCACATTCAGTCCCCTCCTTCCTTTCTCTGGGTACAGATGGCTCTCTTCATCACAAGATCATTAAAACTGACCTGAATCATCTCATGGTTGAAAAGAGTAATATCTGTCAGTATTTATCATTGCATAATCTTGTTGCTATACACAATGTTCTCCTGGTTCTGCTCACTTCACTTAGCATCAATTCATGTAAGTCTCTATAGAATCATACTTCTGATTGTTTCTTTCTTTTTTTTTTTTTTTTACAATCTAAAATTTTTGTCTTAAAGCCAATTCTGATGGCAGTAAGATACCCACTATATTCATCCCCCTTTATTCTTTGTCTCAGATATAATAAGTTTCCTTTGTCTCTTCGTGAGATGTAGTATCCCCACTTTACCCTTTTCCAGGTACAATGTCCTTTCCACCTCTAGTTTCTAGAACAAGGTATACATGTATTCTCTATACATCTTTACAGCAGAAATATAGTTCCAAAGATTTCCTTTTACCTTTTTAGGTTTCTCTTGAGTTCTATATTTGTAGATCAAACTTTTTGTTAAGTTCTGTTTTTTTCATCAAAAATAGGTGAAATTCGCTTATTTTGTTGAATGACCATCTTCTTCCCTGGAAAAAGATGCTCATTCTGGCTGGGTAAGTTATTTCTGGTTGCATACCGAGTTCCTTAGCCTTTCGGAATATCATATTCCAGGCCCTTCCATCTTTTAATGTGGACTCTGCTAGATCCTGGGTAATCCTTGTTGTGGCTCGTCTATATTTGAATTGGATTTTTCTAGCCGCTTGCAGTATTTTTTCCTTCATTTGAGGATTCTGGCAGTTGGCCACTATATTTCTTGGTGTTTTGATTTTAGGATCCATTTCAGTAGGTGATTGATGAATTCTTTCAATGAGTATTTTACCCTCTGTTTCTATGACTTCTCGGCAGTTCTCTTTGATAATTTCCTGGAAAATAGTGTCCAGGCTCTTTTTTTCATCATTTTTTTCTTGGAGTCCAATAATTTTTAGATTGTCTCTCCTAGATCTATTTTCCAAGTCTGTTCTTTTCCCAAGAAAGTATTTCACATTTTTTCCATTGTTTGATTTTTTTGGTTTTGCTTAACTGATTCTTGTTGTCTCCTCGAGTCATTCAATTCCATTTGTTCGATTCTGATTTTCAGTGAAGTATTTTCTTCACTCACTTTTTTTATATCTTTTTCTAATTGTCCAATTGAGTTTTTAAGTGAGTTGTTTTGTTCTATGGAATGTTTTTCCATTTCACCAATTTTGTTTTTTAGAGAGCTATTTTCTGTTTCCAGTTCATTAATCCTATTTTTCAAGGATTTGATTTCTTTATCTACACTGTCTTTAAATGAGTGGGATGACTTCTCCAGACTCTCTTGCCAAGCCTCCCTCTCCTTTTCCCATTTTTCTTCTAGCTCTCTTGTGAGAGCCTTTTTAATTTCTTCTATGAGATTCATCTGTGCTGAGGAACAGATGATCTCCTCCTGTGGGGATTCACCTGGAGACAGTCTGTTTTTAGTCTCCTCAGGGTTTAGAATCTGCTGTCTCTCTGCATAGAAGCTGTCAATGGTTAAGGTCTGTTTCAATTTTTTGCTCATTTTGTCAGGGAAGAATCAAAGACAAACTAGCAAAGAAAAACGAGAAGCACCCCAAAAGGAATCTGCTTTCTTTTTTGGGCTGCGTGGTGTTACCCAGCTTTCTCTATAGACTGTGGGGGCAGCAGCGAGTCACTAGCAGGACTGTGCTGTGCCTGTGCTCTGAGACTCTGAGAGCATGCTGAGACATGTGGGGGAGGGGTGCCCAGGTCCCGAGAAACTCCAGCTGTTTGGGTTGTATTCTTCACCCCCAGTGTTTTTAGCTTCTCTGCTGGGCTACTGAGTTGCTACCAGGGCAAAGTATCCAATCCTGTAGCAAAGCTCTCACCGCAGAGACAACTGAGATCACACCCCACCCCCCTCCAGTCTTCTTGGCTGGGAGCTACCTACTGGCTCTCACTGCTGCTGCCCTCAGCCTGTGCCTGATCTAAAATTGTCCCAGCCTGTGAAGATCACATATTTTTAAATCAGGAGTCAGGAATTTAGGTTAGGGGAAAATCGTCAGTCTTTATTCTCAGTGAAAAAGGATCAGAGGTGGAAGAGAATCGGCGATAGCAATGTGTGCAGCTGAGTCAAGAAGCTAGCTAGACCAGCAGCCACACAACCAGCAGCTAGGAGTATGGAACTCAGGCCCAATCTCTCCCAGCTTCTCTTCCTGTCTCTCTGCCTCCAGCCACCAAAATCGTCATTTCCTATACAACACATCAGGACTTACACAGAGAGTGGGCAGGGACCATTCTTTATCCAATCATGTATATTAATAGAGTATAGCCCAATTACTATTTAGCCTCATGTACTTGGGACCTCAGTGCATCAACTCAAACTTCAGCCCATTACACCTGCCCTCCAGCAAAAACAGACCTTTCCTGGCAAATTTCAAAGATGTCTTCTCTTGGTAACTGTGGGGTTTTTTTCAGTCAAGTATTAATTCAGAGGTTTGTCATGAAATGAATTCTGAGGGAAAACGCGGAGCTTATACAGCTGTGTGCCTACTCTCAGCCATCTTGGCCAGAAATCTGTTGCTGTCTTATAGAACAATAATATAGAATTAGAATTTTAAGAAAAAGAACTCAATTAAATGCAATGATGTAATTTTTCTTTGACAGATTACCAGTCGGAAAGTGTCAAAACTTCATAATTTAAGGTACTACAATGCACATATTCATTTCAATTTGACACTTTTTACCAACAGTGTGGATTAGCAATTGTCATTTCTGTATCACTTAGTTTCTGATTACTTTCAGAAGGTAAAGGAGTTAAACTTAAAACCAAGAATAATCAAGCCAATAAAATAGTATTATCTGAGAGATATGTGTGGTGGTGGTAGTGGCAGTGATAAGAATGGGCTTTTAATGAATTACATAACTTTCACATATTCCTGATAAAAATACTAGAATTTAGTAAAATGTTTGAAATAAAATTATCATCATTAAGGCAAGTTCAAAAAGGCAAATATAAATGAGAAATCATTAGAAACCAAATAAGTTAGTTGTTTACATTGTCATATGGCAACATTATAATATTCCCTTTCAAAACTGTATCATCATTCTGATTGTTGGAAAAATCTAATTATACAGAAGTAGTGGATATACTTTTTCTTATATATGGATGATCTCAAAACAAAAATGGAAGATATGCAAAAAAAAAGAGGAGAAGGAAGCAAAAGAATTAAGAGAAGTGTCTCATATAAATAAAATCAAAAAGAATTTTATATGACAGAAAGCACAATGAGAAAGTGAGCAGGTGGCACCAGAACATCATTCTCATCTGAATTGAATAAAGGAGGTAAGAATACATATATACACAGTAAAGAAATCAGCAAGGAAGAGGGAAGGAAAGGGTTTAAAGAAAATGAAGGAATAAAATACAGAATAAATTAAAGATATAATAGAATGAAAACAGTCACTTTAAGGGAAGCAGGGGGAAAAGAATAAAAGAATAAAATGAGATGGAGGAAAATGCAGTTAATCAACATAACTTTAAAGGTGAATGAAATGAACTCACTCATTAAAGAGAAGAGGATAGCAGAATGAATTAGAAAATCAGAATTCAGCAATATGTTTTGCTTGTCTTTTTTTTTTTTTTTTTTTTTTGCTTCTTTAGAAGAAATAAAGTTAAAATAGAAAAATACCTGTAAAATTAAAATATGGAACTGGAGAAGAAGAATTTATGTTTCAGATGAAGTTAAAAAAACAAAGATAATCTTAAGCTTAAGGAAAACAAAAACAGACTTAATTTTATATAGTCAGGGAAGCTGTATTTTACTTAAAATTAACATAGTATTAACATAAATACTGAAAATGCATGCAACAAATAACAGTATAAAATTATTAAATAAAATTTTAAAAGTTGCTGGAATACATAGTAAAAAATATAATAATGGGGAATGTAATTAACTCCTCTAAGACCTTGAAAAAGTTGATCATAAAATAAATAAGAAAGTTTGTGAGACTAATAGAATTTTAGAAAAAGTAGACTTAATTATTTCTTGGGAGTAATGTATAAGATTAGAAAACATTATGACACAATAAAAACTACATTCAACAAAAAATTAGGGGGAAATAGACCAAAAAGTAAATGGAAACTAAACAATCTCATCTTAAAGAATGACTGGGTGAAGCAGCAAATTATAGATACAAATAATAATTTCACTCAAGATAATGACAATGATGAGACATCATACCAAAATTTGTGGGATGCAGCCAAATCGGTAATAAGAGGGAATTTTATATCCTTAGAGGCTTACTTGAATAAAACAGAGAAAGAAAAGATTAATGAATTGGGCTTGCAACTAAAAAAACTAAAAAAGACCAAATTAAAACCCCCAATCAAATACTAAATTGGAAATTCTAAAATTAAAAAGGAAAAATTAAAAATATTGAAAGTAAAAAAACTTTAATAATTAATAAAATAAGGTTGGTTTATGAAAAAAATAAAATAATTTTGGTAAATCTGATTAGAAAAAGGAGGAGGAAATTAGTGTTTTAAAAAATGAAAAGGAGAACTTTCCACCAATGAAGGAAATTAGAAAAATAAGGAGTTTTTTAACATGCCAATAAATTTGATAACCTAATAAATGGATGACTACCCCAAAAATACAGACTTAACTAAAGAGGAGGAAAATTGTTTGAATAGTCCCATTCAGAAAAAAAAGAACAGGCAATTAAAATCCCTAAGAAAAAATCCCCAGGACCAGATGGTTTAATGAATTTTAAAACATTTAAAGAACAATTGGCAATGCTATATAAATTATTTGATAAAATAGGAATGAAGGTTCAAATTCCTTCTTACACAGACATGGACTGATATAAACCAGGTAGGCGAAAACAGAAAAAAATTATGACCAATCCCTAATGAATGATCTAAAATTTAAAAAAATTGCAAAAGACTGAAAATATCTCAAGATAATACACTATGATCAAGTAATTTATACCAAATCAAGGGCTGGTTAATAGAAAATTATCAATAAATTGGTTTTTAAATTAACAAAAACCTATGATGATCTCAATAGATCGAAAAAGCATTTAAAAATCCTCCATTCTATTAAAAACACTTGAGGTATGGAATAAATGGACTTTTCTAAAAAATCAGCAGCATCTTTTAAAACCATCGTAAGCATCATTGTAAGGGAGACAAACTGCAACCATTCCAATAAGATGGGGGAAACAAGGTTGCCCACTATCACCGTTCTTTTTATTTATTAGAAACGCTAGCTATACTAAGGCTGAGAAAGAATTAAAGGAATAAGAATAAAAGGGAAGCCAAATTATCACTCTTTGCTGAACATGATGGTATCTTAGAAACCCCAGGATTCTGCTAAAAAGATTAGAAATAATCCACAACTTTGCAAAGTTCTGGTTATAAATAAACCCACATAAGTCATCACATTCTTATATATCACTAACAAATCCAACAGCCAGGTTACAAAAAATTCCATTTAAAGTAACAGTAATATAAAAATTTAGAATCTATCTGCCAAGGGAAAACAAAACTTTATGAAAAAATTACAGACCACTTTCAAAAATTAGTCTGATCAACCAATTGAAAATATTAAATGCCTTGGATAAGGGACAAATAAATAAAGTGACAATTTACCTAAACTAATCTATTTATTTGCGCTATACCAATCAGACTCCCAAAAACTATTTTAATGAAAAAAAAAAAAAAGTTCATATGGAAAAACAAAAGGTCAAAATTTCTAGGGTTAAAAAAAAATCAAATGATGGTTTAGCTGTACCAATCTAAAATTATATTATAAACAGATTCAAAAACTATTTGGTACGCTAAGGAATGATGGTTGATCATGGAATAGATTAGGTTCAAGGGACCAAAAATCAACAAATATAGGAACCCTGTCTTTGAAAACCAACGGTCAAAAATGGGTTCTACCTAGGATAAAGAATAAATTATTAATAAATTAGAGGAACATAATATTTACCTCTGGCCTTTGGAAGGGAAGGTCTTTATGAAAAGCAAATAAGATCATTACGTCCAAAATAGAAAATTTCGATTATACCAAACTGAAAAGTTTTGTACAAACAAAACTAATGCAGACAAGATTGAAGGGAAGCAATAAACTGGGAAAAATTTTTTACAGTCAAAGGTTCTGATAAAATTTCATTTCCAAAATATATGAAAATTTTAATTTATAAAAAATGCCATTCTCCAATTGAAAATGGTCAAAGGATATGAACAGACAATTCTCAGATGAAGAAATTGAAACTATTTCTAGTCATGAAAGTGCTCCCAAGTCATTATTAATCAAGAAATGCAAATTAAGACAATCGAATACCCACACCTGCGATTGGCTAATGACAGGGAAAAATTAAATGATTGTTGGAGGGGATCGGAAAACTGGGACATTAATGCATTTTGGTGGGTTTGGGAAGATCAACCATTTGAAATAGTTTGGAACTATGCTCGTTATCAAACTGTGCATACCTTTGATCAAGGGTCTTTTGGGATTATTCCCGAGATTATAAAGAAGGGAAAGGGACTTATTGCAGAATGTTTGGACCCTTTTGTAGTGGTAAACTGGAAAATGAATGGATGTCCATCAGTTGGAGAATTGAATAAACTGTGGTATATGAAATTTGGAATATTACTGTTCTTAAGAAATGAAACAGGATAATTTCAAAAGGCCTGGAGACTTCATGAATGATGCTGGCAAAATGAGAAGGACCAGGAATCATTTATACTTCAAAATTAGATGATACCAGTTCTATGGACGGCCATCCTCAGCAAGGATCAACCAAATCATTTCTAATGACAGTAATGAACTGAACTAGTATGCCCGAAAAATAACTCTGGGAGATGACTAAAACCTTAATTAAATTCCCAATCCTATTTTATAAACAGCATTTTGATTTCCTTCAAATAATTGTACAATAATTTAAGTCATTCTTTTTGTAAACAAAATAACAGTATATTTTATGTATCTAAGTTTATTTAATATATTTAAATCTACTTATTCCATCTAGGGAGGGGGGGGGCGGGTAAGAGGTGAAAAATTGGAACAAGAGGTTTGGCAATTGTTAATGCTGTAACGTTACCCATGTATATATCCTGTAAATAAAAGGCTATTAAATAAAAATTAAAAAAAAAACATTATGACAGTGTAAAATCTATCTGTTACAACCTTCACAAAAATTAACTTTATATTGCTGCATAAAAATCCTCACAAATATATAGCAATTAAAATTATGCAATAAAATTATATTAAATAAAAGACCTTTGAATAAAGGTTAACAATGGAAGCAAAATAACTTTAATGAAGAATGGACAAGTTAAAGAACAAATGATAGAAATAATAATTTCATTAATTAAAACAATGAGACATGCCAAAATTTGTGGCATACAGGCAAAACACTATTTAACAGAAAATATGTATTTCTAAATGCTTGTATTCATATATAGTTAAAAGTAAGTCAATAAGTTAGACACAAATTAAGTAAATAAATTAGACACTAAAGGAACAAAATCAATTAAGAAACCAAAAAAACAAAAAAAAATTTAAGAATTAAACACCAAAATAAAAAACTTGAAAATAGAGGAAAATATGTAAAAATTAATGTAAATAATAGCAGATTTTCTGAGAAAAATAAAAAAATATAAGCCATTAAATATTTTTATTAAATAAGAAAGAATCTCAAGTTACTAATTTCAGACTTTTAAAAAATAAGTGAAAAAAACATGTGCTATTTTACCAAATTACATACAAAAATGACAATCTAATCTAAATGGATGCATATATAAAAATATAATTTAGCTATATGAAAAGAGAAAATAGAAAGTTTAAATAATCTTATCATAAAAAATAGGAAATTTACAAGTCATAAATGAGTTTATGAAGGGAAAAACAAAGAAGTTTATATAGATTTAGAAACCCTAATAAAATTTTACTAAATTTGATAGAAAATTATACTGAACATTTAAGTAAAAATTACTTCTAATACTATATGACTTGCCCAGAAGAAAAGGTAAATTTAGAGTGTCCTACATGATTCTTCCTCTGACTCATATATGGTATGGATACATAAACCAGGGAAAGTCATAATAGAGAACAAAAATCATATAGTTTTCCCTAATGAATATTGATGCAAATTTTTTAAATAAATTAGTAACAAGGAAGGTAAAACAATATATTTTTTAAAATCTTTTTATTTATTTTTATTTTTGCTGAGCCAATTGGGATTAAGCAACTTGACCAGTATCACATAGCTAGGAAGTGTTAAGTGTCAGATCAAATTTGAACTCAGGTCCTCCTGATTTCAGGGCTGGTTCTCTATTCACTGCATTACCTACCTGTCCCCTATTTTTAAAATCATACAATATCCAGAAGCATATCAGCAACTTGGTAGCACAGTGAATAAAGATTCTGGTCTGGAGTCAGGAAGAATTATCTTCCTTACTTCAAAGTCAAATGTTAAACCTTATTAAATGAATGATTTGGGCAAGCCTCTTCTTAATTTGCCTTGATTTTCTTGCGTGTAAAAATTGAGCTGGAATAGAAAAGGACAAATTACTCCAACATCTTTGTCATGAAAACTCAAAAGAGAACCTCAAAAATCAGACACAACTGAAAATGACACATCAACAATGCAGTGTTTCATAAATCCAAACATTCCAACCTTTGGGGCAAAAACTGTTTAATTAATTGATAAAAACTGATGGAAAACAAAACAAACAATAAAATCTGGCAGAAAATAAGTACATATCAATTTTTTATACCATATATGAAGATAAGATCCAATTAGGTAAATAATTTAGACATCCCAACCAAGTTGTATGAAGAGGACAAATTATTGTCATATATATATATATATATATATATATATATGTATATATACAGGGGAAGCATTCATGACCAAGAAGAGACAAAAAGCTATAAAAGGGTCAAACTTGGTAAATGTTATTATACAAAATTAATTTTTTACAACCAAAACCAATGTAGATGAAATTAGAGTAGTATGGAATTTGGGGAAAATTCATTACATGATTTTTTTTTCATAAAGATATTTCTAAGATATTTATGAAATTAATGTGAATTTATAAGAATGAGATCAATTATTCAGTAAATAAAAGATTGTTCTCTTTTCCCAAGCTGTTGACTCACTTTTCATAATCCTCATGCATCATTCTCATTTCTTTCCTTAGTTTTTTTTTTTTCTATCTCTATTATTTTATTTTTTAACTCATTTATATGAACTTCCATGAGTTGTTTCTGGTTGTGAGACCTTTTCTCACTTTTTTGGGGGGTTTGTCCATAAGTTCTTTGATGTTCTTCTTCTCCTCTGAGTTTGTGTCTTGATCTTATCACCATGCTAATTTTTTTATGGTCAGGTTCTATTGTTGTTGTTGGGTTTTTGTTCATTTCTTTTTTGGCCGTTTCCTTTTTTAAAAAATTTCAACCTCTGCTACAAATGTGGAAAGCACACTAGTCTTGCACCAGGGGCTCTACATCCTGGCTATTTATCTGGGCACTAATGTGGCCCTGAGGCCTACTATGGATGTTCTTGTCTGATACTCTACAGAGAGGGGGGGAAGTGGGGAGTAGTTGATCTTACTGGAATCTTTTGAGGTCTAGCAGTTTATCTGGTGCTGAGCCAGGTTCTTAATGATGCTGTCTGGAATGTGCAGTCCCATGTGATGGTTCTGTATTTCTCTGGGGCTGTACAGAAGTATGTTTTTATCTAATCACTGAAGGTTTCCTGTTTGCCCAGGTCTATTTTGAAACAGAGTGTTTCTTAGAATTGTCTGACTATTTCCCTGGCTATATTGAAGCACATGCTGGATCCTGGTGTTGTTGTTTGCCTGCTCCATTGCACTGGAATTCATGATATACTTCTTGTTTGCTGAAGTGATGCTTGCTTGGGTATTTCATGTTTCTGAATGGTATTTTCCTTTTACTCATGTCAGAAAGACATTTTTTTGGCTCAAATTCTAAATTTCCTGACAGAAATTTTTTTTCTCCCCATATTTTACTGGTTCTACTGATGAAGGATTTGCTTTGGGGTGGAATTTTTATGGATGTTTGGAGATGAATAAGAGAGAGTTACAACAGCTTACTGCTTACTCTGCTAGCTTGACTCCTGGAAAACCCAAGAAAGAGCAAAAAGGATTCATATTTACAAATATGGCAGTTCATTTTTTTGGGTCACAAACAACTAGAAATTCATCTATGAATTTATCCAGTGGCTAAAACATTACCATACATTTAAATTATAAGATTACATTATGTTATAAGAAATGAAAAGGGTAGTTTCAGAAAATAGCTGGGTGAAATGTAGTAAAAAATACAAGAACAACAATGGCTACAATTTTATTTAACTAATCTAATCAGAAAGACATAGGAACTCTAATCATCACAATGACCAACCATAATTCCAAGAGATTCATGATGAAATATGCTATCCACCTCTAGATTCAACAGTGATTGTATTCAACATGCAGATCATTTTTTTTTCTTTTCCATCCTCCTTTCCCCCTTCACTCCCTCCTTCTACCCATTTCACCCTCTATTCCTTCCTTCCTTCCTTCGTTCCTTTGTTCCTTCATTCCTTCCTTCCTTCTTTTAATAGCAGGAAGTCCAGTTCAGCTGTACAATTGCCAGTGGAAGATAATAATGCTAGCAAGACTATCATAGTAATTATTAGGAAGGTTTTCAAAGAATTTAAATATCAAATAATTTTTTTTTCTGTACAAAACCACTGATGTTTGAGCTGGGAGTGGTATGGGAGATCTCTGGTTTTGCCATATTCTTTGGCTCCTTTTTAGAATACTTACTAGAAATGAGAGACTAGAGAAAAAGTAATGAATTAAGAGGTAATTGAAAAAAGAAATGAAAACTAGAACTATACTATAATAGTGTGTTTAATAAAAAGACATATATAGGTGATAAAGATAATGTGAAATAGAGTTAAGAAGTTAAAAATGGCATGCTTTACAGAATGAGAGAGACTAAAGAGTCAAGGATGATTACACTATTTTGAACCTGGGTGACTTGATACTGTGAAAAAGAATGGTATGTTTGGAAAAAGGGCAGTTTTAAAGGAAAGATGAAGTAATTTCAAATTCTACCTCTTATATATACTATTTATGCAACTTTGAGCAAACTGCTGAATCTCTGTGAACCTTGTTCATCCAGGGAATTAGGAGGTTATACTAGATGCCAGTTAAATTCCTCTCTCAGTTCTCTAAT
This sequence comes from Sarcophilus harrisii, assembly GCF_902635505.1. Lineage (NCBI taxonomy): Eukaryota > Metazoa > Chordata > Mammalia > Dasyuromorphia > Dasyuridae > Sarcophilus > Sarcophilus harrisii. The sequence goes on from NC_045428.1 coordinate 100,763,912, forward strand.
GACTTAAGTACTGACAAACTGAATTTGAGATGCATATAGTTCATTCAATTCAAGATTCATAATATGCAGTTTACTGGATACTTATTTGGGAATCATGTATAGAGAGAAGGTAATGAAACAAATGAGAGCTGACAAGAGAAAAAGGAAATATATAGATATTTTTATCAATCAATCAATTTATTAAGATTATTAATCATGAATAATAAGAATAAATACTATTCCATTTACTTCTCTTGAATTAATTTATTAGTCCTTTAGTTAAAACATTATGCATGATCTTATCTTTTTGTTAGTAGGAAGTACTATCTTTTAAATAGAGGAAAAATAGGGATTAAGCAACTGTTAAGTTGAGGTAACAACTAAAAGGTGGTGTGAGAATAGAAGTTATATATATAAATGTTTAGGTTAGAACAGAACTCATTAAACTTTTTTTTTATTCATAGTGGAAAAAAAAGAAAGAAAAAGTGAAAGCACAGAAATTTGAAAATACAAATTACATCAGTTGTAGGATATTATGTTAGAGTGAAATTACTTTTACCTACATAGTCCTGGGACCAATAGTATTTTTGAAATCTCTTGACACAAGCTAACTAGTCACAAATATAGGTCATATTCTTGTTCAGAAGTAAAGTTAAAACATTTCATAAACATTTTAGAATTCAGACTACTCTAGTGGCAATTAGACAGTTTTCTACAGCCTGTTGAGTATGTATTTTACTCCTCTCTGCCCTCCTGTTATGTAAAACTGGATTAGAAAAATTTCAATTTTTATAATTTGTTTTTGCTTTGATTCATGCATATTAAAAGGCAGAGACAATATTTACTAAAAGATTTTATGGGAACTTTGAGAAAGGATTAGAAAATTATAGCAAGGAGAGATAAATATGACCAGTATTAGATTAGAAAAGATATAAGTCCACTGGAAGGAATTTAAATAAATAAATGTATAAAGTGATGTTGATGAGAAAACTAAATAAAACCAATAACAAGAGTCACATAGGGACAATTATAATCAATTTTAAAGCCAAAGGTGAGATTAAATATAGCTCAAATCATGAAGATCCAGCCAAGAGAGTCAGTGATATGAATAGATACCTACCATACAGATTCATAGACATCCTTTCCTCAGATTTCCTCATTTTTTGTACAAAAATTACTTTTTGATCTCTCTGTTTTATGTTTCAAACAGTAAAGTACTTTTCTTTTGTTTTCTTTCCTTCCTTCTTTCCTTCCTTCTTTCTTTTCTTCCTTCCTTCCTTCCTTCCTTTCTTCCTTCCTTCCTTCATTTCTTCCTCCCCTTTTTCTTTCTTTTTACTTCCAACTTCTTAAATTATATGATATGCCTCAGTAGCCCTAGTTCTGGTGAGTGAAACTCATTTACAGCAATAAAGGATTAACTTTATTTAATGTGTATGCTCAGCTTGCTTTTGTAATTATTACATTTTTAGAATTCACAACCTGATTCAACTCTTTGGTACCAATAAACAAAAATCAAAGTTATGATGTTGAATCCTACTACCTAGACTTCTCAGTGTACTTATTGACTTTATATTTAGTGCTGAAGGACCCATCAACTTTAACAGCTTCTCTAGTTCTCTTTTTCCTCCTAAGAAATATTGGTCACCTTCACTTGATAGCCCCATAACTTGAAGCTCTAATTAGCATTTGCTAGAATTAATTAATAAAATTATTTTCACTGATGGTCCTAAGGGAAAAATTAAAGTTGTTTCAAATTCTACTGCTTCTCTTTCATTACACTGAAAGAGCTATATTATTACAAACCTTCAGCAGCCATTCCAAGCTCTGATTGATTTCTTTAGGGGGCTTAATACTCACTTGTATAGCTTTTTGGTTGTTAACATACTGTCATTATGCAGTTACCTAAATGGGTGACTCCAGAAATTCAAAATAGACTTGTATTAGAGATATAGAGATAATGGATTTTATGAGCATAAGATGGCTACAGCTATCAGATGAAAAAAAAAAAGACATTTTAAGAATTACTTACAAAAATGCTAGGAAAGCAAACAAGATGAAATAACAGCTCCACAATGAGAACATCTAGAGGTCACTATGTTGTTCTCTTCTAAGGGAGAGGGATGATGGACTATTAGATGATGAAAGGTTATTTATCTGCTTCTGCAAATATTATTTGTTTAGGGGACATTATGTGGTTTGAGTTAACTTTTGAATTGCTTCATCTGTAGCTAAGGTTTGACCCCTTCTCTATTATTTTTTTAAATCCATTTCCACAATGAACATACATAGTAAATAGCAAAGAAAATTATTTCAAAAAATCATAAAGGGACAACAGAGAAAGTATATAAAGGAGAATATATATCAGAAAATACAGAATAAAGGAGGTCATCCCTTGAAAATGTGATAAATCAGGTAAATCAAGAAAAAGTGCCTTAGATTTCATGTAAGAAGATATTACTCTGATTTTAAAGTAGTAAACTGGAAATTGAAATATGATGAAGATTTTCTGTTCTTTTCATGTCTCTCTGGGGTCTTTTCCTTTACCAACATGAAGTGGTGTTGACCTCATCCACTTTTTACCTCAAAGCTGGAAGCTAACAATGTTAAACTTGAAGTCTGTCATTTGAAAAGTCCTAAAGGAGGACTATCACTTAGAGAGTCTTTAAGGAAGATTCCCATCTGATGAATGACCAAAGGGACTGAAGAACATAAGATGTCTAGACAATTTATAGCTTTGCCCTTCTATCACACAGGGAAGGGCATTCATCCACACCATCCAGAAGAGTTCAATGCCAATTAGCCTAGATGCAATAGTTACACATGGATATGTGTTCATTTCCTTAATCAGGATTCTTAAGATATTCAAATATCTTGTACCTCTGAAACTTCCTTTTGTCATTTCTTGTAGCACGATATAATACATTGATTATAATTCTATATTGTTCAGGAGCAGAACAATTCATTGCTTCCACTGATCTTAAGTTTTTTAATACTTTCATAGCTCACATGACTACAAAGAAGGAAATTTTAAAATTTGATGCTAAAGATGACTTCCAGGGGTGAAGCAAAGATGGCCAAGTAAAGCCAGGAAGCTGCTTGAGCTCTCCCACTTTCCCTCAAAAACCACATGAAACCAAACCCCTGAAGAAAGTATGATCGAATGAAACTACTCTCCAGATTAAGATAAAATGAAACCATTTCAAGAAAGGTCAGTCCCACTGGGGTGAAAAGGATGCTCAGCCCAGCTCAGATAAATTGTGAGAAAGCCAGTAAGAGAATATTAATCATAGCAAATCAGCAACTAAGACTCTCAGTCTTGGCTCAGTAGAGGAGCAAATTAGTAGGGCAGCTTCAATTCCAGTTCAGAAGGCAAATTCAGAAATCAGGCTGTTTCCTGAACAGAACAAGCAAAACAAACCCGTAAAGACACAAGGGCACAAGGGGCTCCTGTGCTCAAAGTGAAGGCTCAGAGCTACATACAAAGTTTGGAACAGTGTACCCTTTTACCTAAGAACAGAGCTCATCTATTTAAGTTAAAAAAAAAAAAAAAAAAAAAAAAAGGAAGTAGCCAAAGGAAAGGAAAGAAAATGAGCAAGAAATAGAAAAGAACATTGACCATATGGTAACAGGGCAGACCATAATTAAGATGAGCATAAAATGTCCACAGAAGAAATGTCAAAGAGTGATATAAATTGCTCTCAAGTCCAAGCAAGTGTCTTGGAAGTGTTCATTAAAGACTTTAAAAGGCAAGTAAGAGAGGTAGAAGTAAAAATGAGAAAAGAAATGAAAGGTGTGCATGAGACAATCAACAATTTGAAAAAGGAAGGAAAAAATTGTCTGAAGAAAACAACTCCTTAAAAAGTAGAATTTTAAAAAGTGTTTAAAAAGTAGAATTAACCAAATAAAAAAAGAGATACAAAAACTAACTGAAGAAAATCACACATTAAAAACTAGAACGGGGTAAATGGAAGCTAATGATCCTGTGAGACAGCAAGAATTCATCAAACAAACTAAAAAGAATGAAACAATGGAAGAAAATGTGAAATATCTCTTTTGAAAAACAGCCAACCTGGAAAATAGAAAAAAAGAAAAGAGCCAAGGTCTTTATGACCAAAGCAGAACTAGAGATCATTACTGATCACAAAATAGAAAATTTCAATTATACCAAACTGAAAAGTTTTTGTACAAACAAAACTAATGCAGACAAGATTAGAAGGGAAGCAATAAACTGGGAAAATATTTTTACAGTCAAAGGTTCTGATAAAGGCCTCATTTCCAAAATATATAGAGAATTAACTCTAATTTATAAAAAATCAAGCCATTCTCCAATTGAAAAATGGTCAAAGGATATGAACAGACAATTCTCAGGTGAAGAAATTGAAACTATTTCTAGTCATATAAAAAGATGCTCCAAGTCATTATTAATCAGAGAAATGCAAATTAAGACAACTCTAAGATACCACTACACACCTGTCAGATTGGCTAAGATGACAGGAAAAAATAATGATGATTGTTGGAGGGGATGCGGGAAAACTGGGACATTGATGCATTGTTGGTGGAGTTGTGAACGAATCCAACCATTTTGGAGAGTAGTTTGGAACTATGCTCAAAAAGTTATTAAACTGTGCATACCCTTTGATCCAGCAGTGTTACTACTGGGATTATATCCCAAAGAGATTATAAAGAAGGGAAGGGACCTGTATGTGCACGAATGTTTGTGGCAGCCCTTTTTGTAGTGGCTAAAAACTGGAAACTGAATGGATGTCCATCAGTTGGAGAATGGTTGAATAAATTGTGGTATATGAAAATTATGGAATATTACTGTTCTTAAGAAATGACCAACAGGATAATTTCAGAAAGGCCTGGAGAGACTTACATGAACTGATGCTGAGTGAAATGAGCAGGACCAGGAGATCATTATATACTTCAACAACAATACTATACGATGACCAGTTCTGATGGATCAGGCCATCCTCAACAACGAGATCAACCAAATCATTTCCAATGGAGCAGTAATGAACTGAACTAGCTATGCCCAGAAAAAGAACTCTGGGAGATGACTAAAAACCATTACATTAAATTCCCAATCCCTATATTTATGCACACCTGCATTTTTTATTTCCTTCACAAGCTAATTGTACAATATTTCAGAGTCTGATTCTTTTTCTACAGCAAAATAACGTTTTGGTCGGGTATACTTATTGTGTATCTAATTTATATTTTAATGTATTTAACATCTACTGGTCACCCTGCCATCTAGGGGAGGGGGTGGGGGGGTAAGAGGTGAAAAATTGGAACAAGAGGTTTGGCAATTGTTAATGCTGTAAAATTACCCATGTATATATCATGTAAATAAAAGGCTATTAAATAAAAAAAAAAAAAAGTAATCAATAAAGGGCCTGGGAAAGGTAGACTAAATACCAATTGGAAATTAAATAATCTATTCCAATGTTGAATGTGTCAAAGAACAAATAATAGAAACAATTCATAATATTATCCAAAAGAATAACAATAATGAGACAACATACCAAAATCTATGGGATGCAGCCAAAGCTGTTCACAGGGGAAATTTTATATCTCTAAATAGCTACATAAATAAAATAGAGAAAGAGGAGATCAAGTTATACAATTAAAAAAACTAGAAAAAGGACAAATTAAAAGTCCCAATTAATACCAAATTAGAAATTCTGAAACTCAAAAGAGAAATTAATAAAACTGAAACAAATAAAACTATTAAACTAATAAGTAAAACTAAAAGTTGGTTTTGTGAGGAAAAATCCCAAAAAAATAGATAACCCCTTGGTTAATTGGATCAGGGAAAAAGAAAAAAAAAAACGAATCACCAGAATCATATGAAAAAGAAATTAAGTTAATGATTAGGAGCTATTTTCCCCAACTCTACAGCAGCAAGTCTGACAATCTAACCAAAATAGATGAATTTTTACAAAAATATCAATTGCCCAGATTAACAGAATAAACAAATTACTTTAGTAGTCCCTTTTAAAAAATGAAATTGGACAAATCATCAGTGAATTCCCTAAGAAAAAATCTTAAAGGCCAAATTGATTCACAAGTTGAATTCTCCAAAACATTTAAAGAACAATTTATTCCAATACTATGTAAATTATTTGAAAAAAGAGACAGAGAAGGAATACTTCCAATTTCCTTCTATGACACAACTATGGTAACTATACATAAACCAAGAAGAGCCATGACAGAGAAAGAAAATTACATACAAATCTCGCTAATGAATATTGATGCAAAATTTTAATAAAATATTAGCAAGGAGATTACATCAGCTCATCAACAGGATAATACACTATGACCAAGTGTAATTTATAAAAGGAATGTAGGACTTATTCAATATAGGGAAAATTATTGCCACAATGGACTATATCAATAACAAAACTAACAAAAATCATACAATAATCTCAATAGATTCAGAAAAAGTTTTTGAAAACATAAAGTAGCCATTTCTATTAAAAACATTAAAGAGCATAGGGATAAAGAGAACTTTCCTTAAAATAATAAACAGTATCTATCTAAAATTTACATGAAACACTATTTTCAATGGAGAGAAGCTGGGTGCATTCCCAGTAAAGATCAGGGGTAAAACTAGGATGTCCATTATCACCACTATTATTTAACATTGTATTAGAAATGTTGACTTTAGCAATAAGAAAACAAACAAAAAGAAATTAAAGGAATTATAAAAGGCAATGAGGAAATAAAACAATTGCTCTTTCCAAATGATATGACGGTATACTTTGAGAATACTAGAAAACCATTCAAAAATCTTCTGAAACAATTCACAACTTTAGCAAAGTTGCTAATAAGTAAACCCACATAAATCATCAACATTTCTATATATTATTGACAAAGCCCATCAGCAAGAGATAGAAAGAGAAATTCAATTTAAATTATTGTAGACAAAATACTTGGTTTTTGGATTTTTTGTTTGTTTTTTTTTTTTGCCAATAGAAATCCAAGAAGTATATGAACAGAATTACAAAACATTACAAAACAAGTAAGGTCAGATGTACAATTGGAAAAAAATGATAATTGTTCATGGCTAGGCTGAGCTAATGTAATAAAAATGGAAATTCTGTCTAAATAAGTCTATTTGTCCAGGGCCATGCCAATTAAACTGCCAAAAAATTATTTTGTATAAGTTTAAAAACTATCAAAATTCATTTGAAAGAATAATAGGTTAAGAATGTCAAGGGAATTAATGAAAAAAAATACAAAGGAGTGTGGCTTAGCAAACCTAAATGTATATTATAAAGCAGTACTCATCAAAATCATTTGATATAGAAATAGAGTGGTGGATCAGAGGAATATAATGCATACACATTACATAATAATCAACAAATCTAGTGATCTACTGTTTGATAAACACCAAAAATCTAGCTTTTAGAATAAGGACACACTGTTTGACAAAAATAACTAGGAAAACTGGAAAATAATGTCAGAAACTTTACATAGACCTATATCTCACAAGCCATACTAAAATAAGGTCAAAATGGTTACATGTTTTGGGCATAAAGGATGACAACAAAAGCAAATTAATAGAACAAGGGATAATTTACTATCAGATCTTTAGAGAAGGGAAGAATTTATGATCACAAAAAAAAAAACTAGGGAGTATTAAAAAAGACAAAATGGACCACTTTGATTAAATTAAATTTAAAAAGGTTTTGAATAAACAAAATCAACAGAAACAAGATTAAAAGGGAAGTATAAAGCTAGGAAAAATATTTCCAGCAAGCATTTCTGCTAAAAAGAGATCATTTCTAAAATATATAAAGGACTTTATAAAATTTATAAGAATACAAGTCATTCCTCAATTGAAATATGGTCAAAGGATATAAACAAAAAGTTTCCAGATGATGAAATTAAAGCTGTGTATAATAATATAAAAAAATGCCCTAAATCACTCTTGATTAGAGAAATGCAAATTAAAACAATTCTGAGGTACCACTTCACATCTCTCAGCTAAGAGGACAAGAAAAGATAATGATAACTATTGGAGGGGATATAGGAAAACTGGCATACTAATGTTTTGTTGGTGGAGTTATGAAGTGATCCAAACCATTCTGGAGAACATTTTGGAACTATGCCCAAAGGGCTATGAAACTGTGATCCAGCAGTGTCATTGCTGTGTCTGTATCCTAATGAAATCAGAAAGGAGGGAAAAGGATCCACTTGTACAAAAATTTTTGCAGCAGCAATTTTTTTGTATGGAATTGGAAAATGAGTAGATGCCCATTGGTTGGGAAATAGCTGAAAAAGTTGTGGTATATGAATGTAATGGAATATCATTTTAGAAAGACCTAGAAAGATTTACATGAAATGATGCTGAACAAAACATTCAGAAGCAGGAATACATTGTACACAATAACAACAAGAATATGCAATGATCAACTATGAAAGACATGGTTATTCACAGTGGTTCAGTAATACAAAGTAACTGTAATAGACTTTAGACAGAAAATGCCATCTACATCCAGAAAAAGAAGTAAACAAAGTGAATGTAAATCAAAACATGGTGTATATCATTTTTTATGTTTTGTTTTTGGCTTGGTTTTTCCTTTTTGCTCTGATTTTTCTCTTCCAACATTATAAATCAGGTGTTTTAATGTATTTTAACAATTAATAAATTTACTAGGGGAAAAAATGATGCTGCTTGTTTTAATTCTTCACCCTTTTTTCTTATTTTTTTTTCTGAAAAAAAAAAAAACATTTTTTTGCACATTGACCTGTATTTTGATCTGAAAATATTTTCTTCTCTTCCTATTCTTTGCCATAAGTTCATCTGTCTGGGATTTATAGTGTCTTTTACAAAAAAAAAGTAAGACTAAAAAATAACTCTGAAAATCTTGTATCTCCTGTTGGTTCCACAAAAGATCATGTGTTTCTTAGGTGTCTCTGGCTAATACTTAGGACCCCATAAAGGATGTAAGCCTGTTTTTTGCACAGCCATGCTATATAGTTTTTTACCTCATTCACTTGACAACACATACATACATTTCATTCTTCTGAAGTTGTAATATAATGATGTAGTTTAATGCCAAATTTCACTAATATGATCTTCATTCCTACTTCAATTATAATTTAGAAAATTTTTTTTTCATTATAGTAACTTTTTATTAACAGAATCCATGCCAGGGTAATTTTTTTTACAACATTATCCCTTGCACTCACTTCTGTTCCAATTTTTCCCTCCCACCCTCCACCCTCTCCCCTAGATGGCAAGCAGTCCTATATATGTTGAATTGTTAAACTTTGATAAATGTATGTGGCAGATCCAGTTTTTGTTGCAAAGGAAGAATTATTCAGAAGGAAAAATAACCAGGAAGAAAACAAAATGCAAAAGTTTAATTCATTTCCCGTGTTTTTTTACTTTGGTGCTCTTCTTCCATCATTGATCAATTGAAACTGAATTAGGTCTCTTTGTCAAAAAACCCTTATCGTTACATCTTCCGTAATGTTGGAATATATAAGATTCTTGGTTCTGCCATTTCACTTAGCATCGTTCATGTAATTCCATCCAAGCTTCTCTGTATTCATTTTGGGCATTTTTTAAGAAAATAATACCCATAACATTCGTATATCAAATTTACCCAACATTTCCAATTGATGGGATCCACTGTTTCCATTTCTAGCCACTAAAACAAGGCTAAAAATTTTGGCAATACTGGTCCCTTTTCCTTCTTTAGTATTCCTTGGGGTTAAATCGTAGAAAACTGCTGGATCAAGGGTTGCAAGTTTGATAACTTTTTGGGTTTTGATTGTTCCAGAATGGTTGGATTGTTCACCCCCAACAATGTATCAGTGTCCCGTTTCCTTTTCCCCAACACTTCATTTTTTTCCTGTTATCTGAGCCAATCGCAGGTGTGTAGTGGTATCTCAGATTTCTTAATTTTTTTCTGATTAATAAGATTTGGCCTTTTCTATATGGTAATGTTTCAATTTCATTCTGAAAATTGGTTCATACCTTTGAAATCAATTGAAAATGGCTTGGTTTTTATAAATTAAGTCTATAAGACTTCTATATTTTGGAAATGAGGTTTTATAGAACCTTTAATGTAAATTTTTCCCAGTTTGTTTTCCCTTCTAATCTTGTTTAAAGTTTTGTTTGTACAGAAGATTTTTAATTTGATGTAATTTTTATTTTTGGGTAATAATGGTCTCTAGTTGTCTTTAGTCACAAATTTCTTCCTTTCCCACAAGTCTGAGAAAAAACATCCTATTTCCTCCAATTTGTTTATAATTCGTTTTTTGTTTCAAATTGGAATTTTGATCTTATTCTGTAATGGTGTTAAGTGTGGGTCCATGCCAATTTCTGCCATCCTAATTTCAGTTATCCCGGTTTTTGCAAATAATGAATTTTATGGTTAGGATTTTGGGTTTTCAAAACTATTTCAAGTTGATTATTCTTCTTGTAAACTTAATTGTTCCCTTAATTTAATCTATTTTTAGCCAATACAAATGGTTTTGGTGATGCTGCTTTATAATATAGTTTTTAGATGGTGTGGCCCTTTATTTGATTTTTTTTCATTAATTTTTTGAGATTTTGACCTTTTATTATTCCATAGATTTTGTTGTTATTTTTTCTAGAAATTAAAATATTTTCTTTGGAAGTCTATTGGTATAGACTAAATAAATAGATTAGTTTAGGGGTATTGTCATTTTATTATATTTTTTGACCTTTCAGGAGACTTGATTTTTTCCCAATTTTTTAAGTCTGACTTTATTTGTGTGGAAAGTTTTTTGTAATTTAGCCATATAATTTGACTTTCCTTTGGAGATGGGACCCCAAAATTTTTTCTGTTGACAGTTATTTGAAATGGAATTTCTTTGTATTTTTCTGTTGGACTTTGTTGATGTTAAAAAATGCTGAGGATTTAAGGGTTTTTTATTTCTAATTTTAAAGTTATGGATTATTTCTAAAGCTTTTTCTTGAATTAGGGTTTTAATATACAATCATATCTCAAAAGGATAGTTTGGTTTCCTACGCTATTCTGATTCCTTTAATCTCTTTCTCAACTTTTATTGCAGAAGCTAGTGTTTCTAATACAATATTGAATAATTGGTGAAGGGCAACCTTGTTTTCCCAATCTTTGGGAAAGATTCAGCCATGATATGATGCTTATGATGGTTTTAAATATATGCTTACTTTTTAAAAAGTCCATTTTTCCTATACTTCTCAAGGTTTTTTGGAATGGATGTGGATTTTTCAAATGCTTTTTCTGATCTATTGAGAGGATCATATTTTTGTTTTTTTAATATAGTCAATTAGCAATAGTTTTCCTAATATTGAACCAGCCCTGCCTTCCTGTTATAAATTCTTTGACTAGTGTTTATCCTGTGGATGATTTTCAATCTTTTGTAATATTTTATTTAAGATTTTGATCGATATTCATTAGAGAGATTGGTCTTTTTTTCTCTGTTTTCCCTACCTGGTTTAGGATGACATGTCTGTGTCGTAAAAGGGTTTGGTGGGACTCCTTCAGTCCCTATTTTTTCAAATAGTTTATATAGATTGGGGTTAATTGTTTTTAAATGTTTGGTAAATTCCATTAAATCCATCTGGTCCTGGGTTTTTCTTTAGGGAGTTGGTTAATAGCTTTTCTTTTTTTTTCTAAGATGGGACTGTTTAGGATTTACTTTTCCTCTTTAATCTGGGCAAGCTTATTTTAAGGTATTCTTCCATTTCATTTGTTGTCAATTTTTCCATAAAGTTGGGAAAGAATTCAAAATTGTTAATTTCCTCTTCTTAGTGGGAGTTCTCCTTTTCATTTTTAAGACAACAATTTGATTTTCCTTTCCTTTTTTTTAATCAGATTTTAGGTTTGTCTATTTTGGTGGTTTTTATAGAACCAATTTTAAATTAATTAATTCAGTGTTTTTTTTATTTCACTTTTTTGATCTCTCCTTTATTTTTAGGATTTCAAATTTAGTGTTTGACTGGGGTTTTTAATTTGTTCCTTTTCTAGCATTTTTTAGTTGTAAGCCCAATTTTAACCTTCTTTTCTACTTTATGCAAGTAAGTCTGAGATATAAAATTTCTTATTACCATTTGGCTACATCCCACAATTTTGATATGATGTCTCATTATTGTCATTTTTGGGTGAAGTTTTAATTATGTTCTGATTTGCTGCCCCAATCATTCTTTAGTATAGATTATTTAGTTTCCATTTTTTTGGCTACTTTCCTGGCTTTTTGTTGAGTGTAATTTTATTGCATCGTGGTCTGAAAAGGATTTTACTATTTCTCTTTACTGCATTTAGTTTGAGGTTTTATGTCCTAAATATGGTCTATTTTTGTATAGGTTATGAACTGCTGAAAAGAAAAATTATCCTTTCTGTTCCTTTGTTTTCTCCAGAGGTTATCATATCTAACTTTTCTAGTATTCTTTTCCTCTTTTGACTTCTTTCTTATTTATTTTGTGATTTGATTATCTAATTCTGAAGTGCAAGGTTGAGATTCCCACTATTATAGTTTTTATCTATTTCTTCTGGCCTCTTTAATTTTCTTTTAAAATTTAATGCTACAAATTTGGTTATTTGTTTAATATTGATATTGTTTTTATGCCCTTTAGAAGATATATGTCCTTCCTTATCCTTTTAATTAGATCAATTTTTTTTTTTGATCTGAGATCAGGATCACCCTGCTTTTTGACTTCACCTGAAGATAGTGTTTGTCCATCCTTTACCTTTTATTTCATGATTCTCGTGGTTACCAATTTAATGATGAAAGAAAGGGTCATATTTTATGCTGGATAACTTAGGATCATGACTTTTCAGTAAAAAAGATATAGAAGTGCACAGAGATCTCATAAACTTTATCACCATATAAAATTAAGGAACATTTAAAAAAAATGCAGGGATATAAATATAAGTAAACTTGGGACGTTGCTAGGAAAAAGACATAAAAGAGGGAGCATTAAGATGGAAGAATGAATTCAAGAAGAAATGCCCCAAAGCAAAATTATCTTCAATTATGAATGATTGATTATAAAGGAAGAAAATGAGGAAGAGAAATTTATATTTGGGGGGAAAAGAATAGGAGAAAGGAGAAATAACTTTAAAATTCCAAAGTATTACAATTATAGATACCTACTATATATTTCATTGATTTTATTTTATATGTACTTTCATAAAAAGGTGATCAAGGAAGAAATATTCTAAAATATTGAGGAAAAATAAATTTAACAATTGTTAACAATGAATTTGAATGTGATGAATTCATCCATAAGTTATAGGAGAGTAGCAAAATCAAAAACTTGTCATTTGACAATGTTGTTTATATAAGAAACACTAAAAACGTAAAGCCTTATACATAATTAAAATTAAGGGTGAGAAAACACCTTAGTAAGTTTTGCTTAAATCAGAAAAAAAGAAAGGCCAATCAGGATGTAAATCAAGGAAACAAAGAAAAATAAATATACTCCTACAAAGATAAGCAAGAAAATGATGTTATACTTACAAAATAGATAATAAAGACATAAATCTTAAATATTATGTGTCTATGTATATGAATTGATTTTATCTCATTGTCCTGTGTACAATCCATTCTTATAGTTCTTCTCAACTTTCAAGTTATTTACTTTTTTCCCTGATGACTAGGTCTTGAATCTTTTCTATTGCAAGACAGAGCTCTATATCTAAATTTTATAATTCAGTTTTCTAAAGTCTCTGACTTGACAGCAGAAAAATTTCCCAAGGGTCTAAAAGAATGGTCATCTTATAAACATTATAAGCAGTATTCTTTCCACAAGAATATGTTAGCTATCTTATTTTTTGCCATTATCTCTTGACAAAATCTAGAGATAAAATGGAATTGAAAAACAGTGTGATGGGAGGCAAGAATTTCAGAAAAAACATCTTTAATGCTTTGGAGATACTTCAGTCACGACTACAAAAATGTATGTATAAAAACACCTGTTTTCCTTTGTTAGAGCGTTACACAAGGAAGTGCTAGAAATTACTGAGTCTATTAAGACCTTGCTAGGTTGGGGGATAGAGATGGTGTCTTTAAGTGTATTATTTCCCCATTCATTCTACTATTCACTATCTTTATTTTCTTTAACCTGTAAGTAAAATGTTAATTCATAAATCATATAAATCTCTGGAATTAGCATTAGGTTCTTTATATTACAGGGGAAATTCTTGATATATTATATTTTAATATAAATAATTATAATAATGTAAAAGAAAATTTTCAAACTTTCTTGATATCAAAGTTTAGTAATAACTGTTAATATCTGGTTTTAACAATTAAGATCATTCCTTCATAGATAAATACAAAAGAAGAGAAAACTATTTCACAAGATTATAGATTTATATGTGGAAGAAGCTAGAGCCCACCAGGCTCCTTTAAAAAATGATCAAATTGAGGTCAATAAAAGATTTCCACTTAAAATCATTGAATTTGAAGAAGAGTCAGTTATATGAAGAGATATAACAGTACATAGCAGGTACCAATATTAAGTATAATTTCCGAGTCTTGAGTTTTTCTCCAAAAATATTTTATGTTCTTTTAGATTTGATGCAGCCAATTGTTACGAGGGTTTTCTAATCAAAAAGATTGATTCAAACATTTCATCCACAATCAAAAGCATTTTTTCTATGTATATGTGTCTATATAACTATGTTAAATATATTGACTGTTCTCTCAAATTTCTTTCATTTCCCCTTCTTCTGTCTCTTACTTTTTTCTTTTCTTCTCTTCTCATCACTTCTCCTTTCTTTAATAGATAATTAATCATAAAATTTCAGAGGTGTATCTTTTGTCTTTATTATCTTCCCCTTAAATGCCTAATATTGTACTCTGCATATAGCATATCCTTAACCTAAGTAAGCAAAATCAAGGTATATTAATGATACATATTAATTTCATTGTTGTTGTTATTCAGGCATTTCAGTCATGTTGCAGTCTTCATGATTCCATTTGGAGTTTGGAGTCACTCTGTGATTGAGATCCCGGCAGCCGAGAAAACTCTATGTTTCTGGAACTCCTTTAAATACTCCAACGTGATTACATTACAACACCACATGGGACATGCGCAACTGTAGAACATCACATCACCACATTACTCTAAGTATACACCAATCAGACTGACCATATCATTATATTACATCAAGTATGTGCTTAGAAAACTACCATCTCATATCTAGTAGGTACTTAACTACAAGCATCTTGCTGTCTTAGATTCAAGTACAACCTTTCAGAATTCCTGCCCACTACAATTCTGAATATACAATATTAAATACTTAAGGTTGAATCCATAAGCTAAAGTGATGATTAACTACTACCTATAGTGATGACCTCATTAACACTGGAAATTTAATACTCAAGTTTTCATTCAACAAATTTATTGGTAACAAACTCCACATGTCTTTTGAAGCAAAAATAAGCAGTTAGTCGATTATCATACATTAAGACAATGTCTTTAGGGAAGACTAGTACTGCTTTAAAGATTGTTTTAGCCCTTTTCAGGGCTGCTCTCCAGTGTTGATGCCTACTTGCCACCAAACACTTTATTGTGATTCCAAGAAGCTGTGTAGCATTAAATCCTGGTAAACAAATTTGGGAGACAGAATAAACCAGTTGAAGGTTAACTGAAGATCTTTAAACCTATCAATGTAGTAGTGACATGTCTGTCCCAACCCACACAAAAACTTCCCCCTGAGTATAGTTGGATATGAGCAGTTTGTTCCAATAAGCCACAAAGGTGGTGGAGAAATCACTGTGGAATGCTAAGAACTTGATTAAACACTGAAGATGTCAAAGCTCCCATAGTATCCTGAGTCATATCACCAGTTGTTATGGAGCAGAACTCTGAACTTGTTACAAGGTGCTAAGTCAGTGGAATTGATTTAAAAAAAATGGTTATTTAGTTTAGCATGATACTCTAAGTTCAGTGTGATTGATTTAATCTTACAACAAATAATGGTTTCCTAGATATATAATGATTGGTTTATACTCAGTATGGATCATATAAGCAGAGACTGAGAGCCACAGAGGAGAAGCTTTCAGAAGGCAGAGAAGACAGACTGGAGGAGAAGCTTTCAGAAAGCAGAGAAGACAGACTGGTGCTTAAGCTCTCAGAACTAAGGGGAGAAATTCAATTCAATCTTCCATCTTCCTGGTGGCTGACCTGGCCTCCTGCACTTTCCCCACTGAGATCAAGGCCAGACTGAAAGGCTCTCCAAAAAGCTGCCCAGTACCAGGAATGAGATAATAAAGGATTTGGATTTTAACACCTGGCTGTTCTCATGGTGATTACTGAACTTAAATGAAGGCTTCCCCAGAGCCCCCAAGAAAATCAAACCAGAGAACATTATAACCAGTCATACTGACTTTTGTCTTTGACTAGCTTTTGATAGCTGTAGAAGAGAGAGTTAATCCAAAGATTTCATACAACTTTTCCTTACTTAAATCCAATAAGTATGACTCAAAAGACATCACTTATAATATATTGCCTACCTCACAGTTCTGTGACAATGGAAAAGTTACAAATTAACATATACAAATACATTGGGAGCTTTTGTTATAACCCTTCATACAGTCAAGCCAGAATAATGAGTCATCTTCTCATCAGACTAAAGTGGCAAAGTAATTGAGTAGTTCCTTACACTGATCACTTACTAACATGAGGAAGCAGACAGAAAAGGTGTCTTAGAAATTTTGTGCTTCACCTAAATTAACTGTGGCAGGTGAGGATTTTATCCTGCAGACCTTCCCCTACTTATCTAAAAATGTACAGGGACTTTTGTTAACATAATTCCACTCAACATTGGTACAAGGAATGTTGTTGCAAGAAAACTTAGAAGATAATACAGCCAAATAGTAGTCCTGAATAAAAAAAAAATCTGGTAAATAAAGGCTATGCCAGAGCAATAAGTATGTACAATACACACACACACAACACACATATTACATGTACACACACACATTACATGTACACACTATAAATGCACATGTGTATTTATGTAAGGTAAGATAAATGCACAGCACACAAATTATATGCATTCACACATTGCATGAAATTTACATGCATGTATGCATCTGCAAGAAAAGATTGTTCTATGCACAACACACATGCACACACAAAGAACAAACTTACATATTTCATGTACACAGTGAACAACATGTATGGCATACCTAGACACATATGTAAAAATAGCCATATATAGATACCATAGATACAGCTATATATTTGTGTGTGTGTGTGTGTGTGTGTGTATCCATATATACAAACTATTTCTGGAGTGGTTATAGCAATTAGAATCATTATGCAGCTGGCATAGTTTTAGCATTCAAAACAAGTCAGCAAGCTTATATGTCTCCCCAAATGAGTGAATGATAAACTCATGGTGATAGTCACTTGGAGGAACGTACCATTTCATTATCAGATGATATGTTCATATGCTTCCATCATGATGAAGTCAAAGAAAAAAAATTATGAAAGCCTAGAGATAATCATCTATGTACCAAAAGAAAGCAAAATGAAAATGAGTGAGCAGTTTGCAGAGATTTGGTGCTCAGTATTCATCTAGGACAAAATAATGATCAACACCAAAACTGGTTTAACAAAAATTATAGAGAAATTCAGAAGCTAGTAAATGAAAAATGAGAAATCCATGGGGTTTAACAACAGGACAGGTTGTTTGTTTCCAAGAAGGCAGCATTTAACTACATCAAAAATAAAATGCAAAGTGAAGCTTAGAAAAACGTAGAATTTTTGGCTTGGTAAGAGGACACATTGAATTTAGTATTATACTTACAGTAATACTCCAAAGTACTTCTAACATGCCCTGAAGTTTATTTATGGAGCAAAGACATATGGTACATCTTTATTACTCAGAATTTATGGAACTATAATGATCAGTGACATTGAAGAAATGGGCTAAAATTCCACACCATTTTCAGCAGACCATCATTGATCACTGCAGAAACCACTGAATAATATATGTAGGGTTAAAGTTATCCCTTTCCAGATGAACTTTCAACAGAAAAAGGAGTATTCTTGATATTAATTTTCAGGCCCAAAACTGGCACAAGCAAGAGATCCATGATCTGTTACATTGCAATGCAGCCTCAGAAACTGCATTAAGTGCACAATCATCTATGAATAAAAAATTATACAGCAACTCTCCCTCCATTTTCATCTTGGCTTGTAGGGGTTTGGGTTAAATAATTTATTAGTGTGGTAGCTGCCCTTGATGATGTTTTTGTCCTTATTGAAGGCATCTGACATATTACTTAAAACAACATGCTAAAAAGTACAGAAACAAGAACAGTCCTGTTACACTGTATGACTAACTGGGAAATTGTGAGAGTATTGTCTTTTATCCAGAACAAGCAGTACCAACCCATCATGGAGATGGCCTATAATGCTGATGAACTTTTCTTAGCAAATAAATTTGCCATGATCTTACACAAACCCTCATGATTGCCAGCATAAAAAGCCTTGGTCAGATAGACAAATATAATTTACAAACCTCTTATCTACTTCTGGAATTTCATGTAAAATTTTAGGACAGCAAAAACCACATAAAAAATTCCTCAGCCAGGAGCCAAGATAGCAAAGTCAAATCAGAAGCTTCTCAAGCTCTCCGACTTTCCCTCAAAACCCACAGCTCAAGAAAGACTGAAGAAAACTTTAAGGTCAGTATCATTGGGGTGAAAAGAGTGTTGAGCCCAACAGGATAGAAACTGGGAAAGTCAGTGAAAAGGTTTTAATTACAGCAAATCAGCAACCAAGATCATCAGCTCTGGCTCAGTATAGGTGCAAATCGGTGAGCACCTTCCAGTCCAACACAGAAGGCAAAGTCTGAGACACCAGGCCATTTCTGAACAGAACAGGCAAAAATAGCCCCTACTCAAAGCCAAGCTTCAGAGCTAAACAGGAAACTTGGGAAAACAGCACCTTTATCCCAGGAGCAGAACTCCAACAGAAAAGTAAAAAAAAAGTAGAAATACTAAAATTAAAGAAAGAAAATGAGAAAGAAAAAAACAAAAACAAACATGACCATAGAAAGCTACTGTGGTGACAGGGCAGACCAAAACACACACTCAGACAAAGACAGAAGATCCACAGAAGAAATCTCACAAAGTGAAATAAATTGATCTTAAGTCCAAAAAGGCTTCTTGGAAGTGTTCATAAAAGACTTAAAAGACAAAAAAGACAAAAAAAAAAAAAAAAGGAATGAGAAAGGAAATGAGAAGTATCCACAAGAGAGTTAATAGCTTGGAACAAGAAAGAAAAAAAATTGTCTGAAGAAAACTATCACTTAAACAGTAGAATTAGGAAAAAGATACAAAAAATAAATGAATTAAAAATTAGAGAAGGGCAAATGGAAGCTGTGAGACAGCAAGAATCAGACAAAGAAATTAAAAAGAATGAAAACATGAAAGAAAATATGAAATACCTCATTGGGATAATAGCCGAACCAGAAAATAGGTCCAGAAGAGGCAATTTAAAAATTATTGGCCTATGACCAAAAAAAGATCCTGGATAGCATTAGACAAGAAGGCATTAAGGAAAATTGCCTCAATATTATTTTTTTTATTTTTTAATTTCTTTTTTTTAATTAAAGCTTTTTATTTTCAAAACATATGCATGGATAATCTGTCAATATTTACCCTTGCAAAACTTTGAGTTCCAATCCTCCCCTCCCCTGCTCCGCTTCTCTCCCCCTTCTCCCCTAGATGGCAAGTAATCCAATATATGTTAAACATATAAAAATATATGTTAAATCCAGTATATGCACAAATATGCATACAATTATCCTGTTGCACATGAAAAATAAAATCAAAAAGGAAAAAATAATGAGAAAAAATAAAATGTGAGTAAACAAGAAGCATGAAAATACTGTATTTTGATCCACACTCAGTTATCACAGTCCTCTCTCTGGTTGTAGATGGAACTTATCATCACAAGATCATTGGAAGTGACTTGAATCATCTCATTGTTGAAAAGAGTCACATCCATCAGAACTGATCGTTATATAATCTTGTTGTGATGGAGAACAATGATCTCCTGGATCTGCTCATTTCACTTAGCATCAGTTCATGCAAGTCTTTCCAGGGCTCTCTAAAATCATCCTGCTGATCATTTATTATAGAACAATAATATTCCATAACATTCATATATCGTGATTTATTTAGCCATTCTACAACTGATGGGCCTCTCACTTAGCCTCCAGTTTCTTGCCACTATAAAAAGGACTGCCATAAACATTTTTGCACATGTGAGTCCCTTTCCCTCCTTTAGGATCTCTTTGGGATATAAGCCAAATTAGAATTTAGAAATACTACTGCATCAAAGAGTATGTACATTTTGATAGCCTTTGGGGTATATTTCCAAACTGCTCTCCCGAATAGTTGGATCAATTCACAACTCCACTAACAATGTATTAATGGCTCAATTGTCCCAAATCTCCTCCAAAATTTGTCATTATCTATTGACAACATAGATATTTCATCATTATCTACATCAAATCTATTTTGTAAGGAGTTATGTGTTTTTTTTTTCCATTTCATCAAACCTATTTTTAAGGATTTTTCTTCAGATAATTTTTGTTTTTCCTTTTCCATATCCTCTTACAAAGATCTCATTTCCTTTCCCCATTTTCCTTCTAACTCTTAAGATCTTTTTAAAGTTCTTCCAACAGAGCCTTATAAAATGGGGACCAACTTAAATCACCCTCTGGGGACTTCATCTAGAGCTTATTTGACTTTAGGATCCTCAGAGTTTGAAGGCTGTTCTTCCCTTTCTCCATAAAGGCTGTTTGTGGTCAGAGTTCTTTTTACTTTTTTTTGCTCATTTTTAAAAGGTTGAAGTTGCTCTTAAGGTAAATAGGTAATAGCCACTTTAGTTTGCCTGGGGACAGTGCCCCTGACTAACTTTTGATGCTGTGTAGGCATGCCCAGGTCCCACATTTTCTGGGGTTCACAAAGGCTCATTATTTGCTTTTTGCATTTGTTTTTTGGTGTCTTATAGCTAATCTGTAACCATAACAGAATAGCCTAAGATCCTTGCAATAGATTCCCTGGTGTGTGGAAGCCACAATACCCTGGCTCTCCATCCTAGCTCCCTTCCCTAGGCTCCCTGCACTGTGCTCTGAACTCAGCAGCCTCTCCCCCTGCTCAATTGAAGCAGAAAGAAAGAAGGAAAGAAAAGAAAAGAAAGAAATAGAAAAAAGGAAGGAAGGAAGGAAGGAAGGAAGGAAGGAAGGAAGGAAGGAAAGAAAGAATCTTTTAATCACCTCTGGAAAGAGACCCCACAAACAAAATCCCAAAGAACATAATTGCAAAATTACTACAATTTGACAGACAAAAACAATTCAAATATCAAGGTATAACAGTCAGGATTACCCAGTATCTGGCAGCTTCTACAATAAAGGAGCAGAAGACCTGGAATACCATATTCTGCAAGGTAAAGGACCTGGGGTTACAACCAAGGATTAACTATCCAGCAAGACTCAGCATAATTTACAAGAAACACATTTGTCACAGCAAAACATATACAGAGTAAAGGCAAAAGGCTTCAGTTTAAGGGGGAAAAAAGTAGAAGTGGCAATTCTGATCTCAAAGCAAAAGGAAAAATATATTTTATTAAAAGAGGTAAGAAGGGAAAATACATCTTGATAAAGGGTACCATAAATAATGAAGTAGTAACAATACTAAATGTAGATGTATCAAATGGGAAAGGCGGCAAATTCATAGAGAAAATTTTAAGCAAAGTTACAGGAAGAAAAAGAGACCAAAACTATTCTAGAAGGGGACTTCAACCTTTCCCTTTCAGAATCAGACAACTCTAACCACAAGATAAATAAGAAACTAGGGAGCTTAAAAGGATGCTAGAAAATCTAAATATGATAGACATCTAGAGAAAATTGAATAGGGACAGAAAAGAATACACCTTTTTCTTGGCAGTACATGGCACCTACACAAAAATTAACCATGTATTAAGGCATAAACTCCTCAAAATAAATTGCAAAAAGCCCCAGAAATAGTAATTGCTTCCTTTTCAGATCACAATGCAAATAAAATGATAGTCAATAATAGACCAGAGAAAGATAGATTAAAAACCAACTAGATATGAAATAACCTACTTCTAACAAAATGAATGAGTCAAAGAGCAAATCACATAAACAATCCATAATTTCCTCTGAGAGAATGACAATAATGAGACAACATATCAAAACTTAAGGAATGTCACCAAAGCAGTTCATAGGGACAATTTTATCTCTAAATAGCTACATAAATAAAATAGAGAAAGAGGAGATCCATCAATTAGGTATGTATCTAGCTTAAAAAAAAAAAAAAAAACTAGAAAAAGAACAAATTAAACACCTCCAATTAAATAGCACATAAGAAATTTTGAAACTCAAAGGAGATATTAAAAAAAGAGACTAAGAATATTATTTAACTAATAAGCATACTAAAAGTTGGTTTAGTGAAAAAACTAACAAAATAAATAAAACTTTGGTTAATTTGATTAGAGAAAGGAAAGAAAAAAACACATCATCAGCATCAAAAATGAAAGGAGTGAACATAACACCAATGAAAAAGAAATTAAAGCACTAATTAGGAGCTATTTTGCACAACTCTATGGCAACAAGTCTGACATTCTAACTGGAATTGATGAATATTTACAAAAAATATAAATTGCCCAGATTAAAAGAAGTAGAAATAGAATACTGAAATAGTCCTATTTTAGAACTTGAACAAGTAATTAATGAATTCCCTAAGAAAAAAAAACCTTTAAGGCAAATGGATTCACAATTCTACAAAACATTTAAAGAACAATTAATTTCAATACTATGTAAAACATTTGGAAAAATACATAAAGGAGTATGGCCAAATTCCTTCTATGACAAAAAGGTGCCACTGATACCTAAAACAGGAAGGGCCAAAATAGAGAAAGAAAATTACAGCCCAATTTCCTTAATGAATATTGCTGCAAAAAAAAATGTTAAAGAAACTATTGACAAAGAGATTATAGCATTTATCAGTGGCATAATACATGATGACCAAATGGGATTTATACCAGGAATGTAAGGTTGGTTCAATATCAGGAAAACTATTATCATAATCAATCATATCAATGATAAAATCAACAGAAATGATATGATAATCTTAATAGATGCAGGGAAAATTTTTTTTAATAATATGGAGCATCTATTCCTATTAAAAAACACTATAGATAAAGAGAACTTTCCCTAAAATAATAAGTAGTATCTATCTAAAATCTACAAGTATACATTTATTATACTATATGTAGTACAATATTTATATATGTATATATATAATAAAACGACAATTCTGCCTAAACTGGTCTATTTGTTCAATGCCGTAGCAATCAAATTGCCAAAACATTATCTTATGGAACTAGAAAAAAATAATACCAAAATTAATCTGGAAGAACAATAGGTCAAGAATATCAAGGAAACTAATGAAGAAGAAAAAAAAGCATGGTGGCTTAGTATTACCAAACCCACAACTATTATATAAAGCAGTAATCATTGCAAACATTTGATATTAATTAAGACAGAGTGGTGGATCTATGGAATAGATTAGATAACTTTAGGTTCTGGAATAAGAACTCACTATTTCACAAAAATTTCTGGGAAAACTGAAAAATAATACATCTGAAACATATCATAAACATACATTTCATACCCCATACAAGAAAAAGTCAAAATGGATACATGATTTGGATTTTAAAAAAATGATACCAGAAACAAAATAGGAGAGCAAGTGATAATTTATCTATTAGATGTTTTGAGAAAGGAGACCAAAGTATGACCAAAGAAGAACTAGAGAACATTATATTATGAAAGGCAAAATGGACAACTTTGATTACATTAAATTAAAAAAGATTTTCCACAAACAAAAGCACCAGTAACATGAATAAAAAGAAAATACAAACCTGGGGGAATATCTTTACAGCCAGTATTTCTGATAAAGTTTTCATTTCTAAAATATATAAAGAATTGTATTAATTTATAAGATTACAAGGCATTCCCCAATTGATAAATGGTCAAAGGATACAGACAATTTTCAGATGATGACATTTATAATTATATTAAAAATGCTCTAAATCACTATTGATTAGAGAAATAAAAATTACAACAATTCAGAGGTACCATCTCATACCTCTCAGTTGACTAAGATAACAGGAAAAGATAATGATAAATGTTGGAAAGGATGCGAGAAAACTGGGATACTAATGCATTATTGGTAGTCTTGTGAAATGATCAAACCATTTGGAAGAGCACTCTGGAACTATGTCCAAAAGTTCTATAAAACTGTGCAAAAACATTGACCCAGTAGTGCCATTCCTGGGTCTGTATCCCCAAGAAATCATAAGGGAGGGGAAAGGACCCACATGTGCAAAAATGTTTGTAGCAGCTCTTTTTGTGGTAACAATGAATTGGAAAAGGAGTAGATACCCATCAAATGGGCAGTGGCTAAACAAGTTTTGGTACATGTAGGTAACAGAAAATTATTTTTCTATAAAAAGTGATGGACAAACTGGAGAAAGGGCTGGAAAGATTTACATGAATTTATGCTGAGTGAAACAAGCAGAACAGGAATACATTGTACAAAATAACAGCAATAATATGTGATGATCAACTATTAAAGGCATGGTTCTTCACAGTATTTCAGTGACCCAAAGCAATCCCAATAAGTTTTGCACAGAAAATGTCATCTACATCCTGAAAAAGAACTAAGGAGACTGAATGTAAATCAACACAAGCTATATTCACTTTTTTTTCCTGTTTTTTAATGTCTCACATGGTTTTTCCTGTTTGATCTTATTTTTCTATCCCAACATGAATCATAAAGCAATGTATATTAAAAAAATAAATAAATTTACTACAATTAAAAAAAAATCTTCAGCTCTTTCTGAAACCACACTGGTACTTAGGTAGAAGATCATCATCCATGTAGGGGAACAGTAGAATAAGGACTACTCTAGTAAGAATCTTGTCAATTATGACTAAGAGAAACTTTCTATGTTTGTCACAAGACAAGGTATTTCCTTTTCCTTTATAAAAATGGACACTGGAGACTTCCTTAATCTCCTGGGGAATAGCCTTTTTTTTTTTTTTTTTTTTTTTTTTTTTTGACATTATAACATTTCAATCAGCTTTTTAAGAACAGTAAGATCACATTCTAATGGAGATGACAGCATGAAAATAGCTAAGGACCTGCATAAATGTACAAACAATTTGAGGGAGGACAATAATGATAAAAATGGGTTTGTTATGGAAGGGAAGTTAGAAGAGGAGGAAAAAAGGAGATATCTTTGTAGTCATGGAAGATTGCCAGTGAAAAGTAAGAGTGAGAAAATGGACTATGTAAATAAATGCATTTAGGGTATTGTGATTAATTGAAGGAGCAAATCATAAGAGTGGAAAGTAGCAGAAACTAAATTATGAAAACTTTAAATGCCAAATAGAGAATTTTAACTGATCCTGGAAACAAAGGGTCCCACTAAAGGGTTTTTTTTTTTTTTTTGGTTGTTTTTTTTTTTTTTTTTTTTTTTTTTTTTTTAGTAGAGAGGTAACAATTTTTGATCTTTCTTGTAAAAATCAGTGTCAGGTATGTTAAGGATGGATTAGGATAGGAGGGAAGGTAAAGAAGGAGAGTTCCTTTAGAAGACTTTTTTAACATTTCTGGCATATGATGATGAGTATATGTACCATGAATGAAGAAAAACCTAGAAATGCTATGAAGGTTAAGAAAAACAAATCTGACAACAGGTTGCATATAAAATGAGATAATTATTCCATGATTCTTAATCTGAACTCCCTAATACACATTTTTTTAAAAAGTGTAAATTGAGGGTCCAACTTACATCTTCTTTACCCTCCAGCACTTCCTCCTGGGTTTTCTTGCCCTTTACTCAACTCAGCAACTTGCTTTGACAACAGTGGTTGCTGAATAAATATATATTTAACCAACTGACATTACATTTTTGGGTCCTTTGATTTACAAAACAAACTGAAAATTTTTAGGAACCTCTCATGTAATGCTACTATCTTGTCTGATAAATCTTATGGATTACAACTCTATATAAGACAATATGAAAAAATGAAAGAAAACAAAAGAAAATATAATATAAAGACTACTGAACTTAAATTGAAGAAACCTCTGTGAGATATACAGCTATACAATTACTTGATATCATTTTTCCATTATTTCTTTTGCTCCATCCGCTAATGTAGAGATAGTCATGCTTGTGCTATTCTGCAATTTGAATCTTCATCTATATGCTAGACTATCCTTTTTTAGGTAACATTGCAAGCTATATAGAAACATATTTTGTATTTGCTTTTGTTTTCTTCTAATTGCCATTCTCAATCATTTGAAGTTAAATAAATCCATCTTATTTATATTATTTAATTATTTTTGAATGCTATGTATTTCTTTAATTTGAAAATTTTATAATTTGTTGTACTGTAATAATTACAAAGTTGAATATTTTCTGAAGTTCAGATTTGAATATTTTATTACTATATTTTCAACAAAAAGGAATAAAAAGATATTGATAAAACGAATAGTATAGTTGAAATTAATAATTGAAAGACATAGTATTTGAAATAAAAATAACATCAAATGCTGATTTTCCTTTAGTTGAATCATTAAAAGTTGCATAGAAACACATGAGTTTTAGCCAGCATGGGATGGAATGCTTTAAATGCTCAGTATATTATTCATAGCATTTGTAACATCTGATATCAAATGTACAGTTCTATTCAGTATAATTTCTTTTTAAAATAAAGACAAAAAGTAGTTATGAGTTGTATTTTGAGAGGGGAAGATAAGATCATTTTTTAAAATAAATAAGTTTCCTGGCATGTCAAAGATATGTCCTAAAAATGTCATTTTTCTATTAAGTAATTATTTTATGTTTTTAATTATAAAGTCCTCTAATTGTCTATATATAGAAAAACTTCCGACATGATTCTCATGGAAATTGTTAGGCAAAAAAATTGTGATTATTCTAATTAGTTTCTTTAGACAAGTGATATAATTTAGATATATATATTATATATAAAAGTATACATGTAAAGAGAAAACTTCAAGAAGCAATTATACTACCCACTTTGAAAAGATAATATAAAGTCTTGAAATATTTCTTTATAATCATGAAACATTTTGTGAATAGTTTTCAATATTTAGCTGTACCAATTGGCATAATGAAAGTGATTTCAATGAATCTGTACTCTTATATTTCCCTTGTGAGGTCATTCAGCACTAAAAAGAAAACCAAACATTAAGGAAGATAGCTATGATATAGCTCTAAACAGAATAGAGTGCTCTATTTTCTAAATAAATATTTTCTTATTAATTCCTATATTTAAGGAATTTGCAAGTCTTGCAGAAATGTTTCTATGAATCTTAGGAATAGCTGTATAGGGACAGGAGAAAAATAAAAGTTGTGGTACTACAGTTACATGCAAAGAATTATTATTTTTTGCCTGGCACAAGTAAAAAAAAAAAATAATTATTTTTTTCCCCAAATCATACCTTCACTTGAAGACCCAATCAATGATGGTGGCTTCCATGTATTTACAATGTTTTACCTAATTATACCATTTTATTTAGGTCATTTTTTTAGTTT
Organism: Sarcophilus harrisii; assembly: GCF_902635505.1. Taxonomy (NCBI): domain Eukaryota; kingdom Metazoa; phylum Chordata; class Mammalia; order Dasyuromorphia; family Dasyuridae; genus Sarcophilus; species Sarcophilus harrisii. The sequence continues at coordinate 100,791,546 of NC_045428.1, forward strand.
ATGTAGTTTGGCATATTTCACTAATATAACAAAGGAGAACAAATAAAATAATTTAGAAGAGCAAACAATTCACCAGGATACAATATCATTTTAGGCAAATGAAATTTGTCTCCCAAGTTGCCCTAAATGAGAATCTCTGGGAGAAATTGCCTAGGTGCAAAACAACCCAAAACAAATTTTGTAAATGCATTCGAAAAGAAAAATAAATGTAAAATAAAATTGACAAATTTAATACAAATCAATTCCCAGAGCATTGCTGAACTAGTTTTTGTAGTCTGGTTTTAAATATTTTATGAGGTGGATATTCCATCAATTCCTTTAGCTAATCATTTCTGACTGTAGGAAGCTTCCACTTAACACAATGCTGAAAACCCTATATTTTTCACTGCTAAATTGCATTCAGGTCTGTTTTAACTTTGAACAGTGCTTTTGATTCAAAATATCTTCAATCATATATTTGTAAAACTGCAAAGGATTTTATGTATGAATAAAATCCCCTCATTTCACAGATAAACAAAACATGAAATAAAGGAGAAATAAATCACAAATTTTCACAAAAAAAAAAAAAAAATAGAAAAGAGTGTTTTTTCTAAAATTCCATTTAGGTAGGTTTTATTTTTGTGGTTTCCAAAAGATCTTATTATGAGGTTATACTTGTGAAATGATCCAGAATTAGTCACAGAATTCAAAGGAAACTCAGAAGTTCCAATATTCAACTTTAAAAAGTACCTTGATGTACTCATAATTAGAAGAGACATCAAAGGCCAGTTGTCTCTATGTCATAGACATGAACTTCAAGGTCATGATGTCTTAGAACAGTCCATTCTCCTTTTGATAGTTGAAAATATTAGATTTCTTTACATATTAGGAGTCAACGAGAGTCTGTATGAAGGTGATGTTTGTACTTCAAAACACTAAATCTCTGAGTCACTACTAAGGGTCTCTCTTATATATGAGATGATGAAGCAATCCTCATGCTCAACAATGAGCAGGAATAGTTAATAGGTGAGTGATAATTAAAAGTGAATTTTTAGGGCAGCTAGCTGGCACAATGGATAGAGGACTAGTCCTGGACTCAAGAAGACCTGAGTTCAAGTCTGACCTAAGATATGTATTGTAGAGGGCTGAAATTCTGAAAAGGTGTGCTTGAATCAGACAGCAGAGACTTAAGGCTAATTATCTATTCAATGTGAGATAATGGCTCTTTAAGAATATATTTAGATGATATGGTAATGTGATGGCTCTCCTCATGATTGGCATTTGCTGAATATATGGTAGTAAGGTACTCATAGGCAAGGGTTAGAGGGCTGAGGAAAAGAGATCAGGGTCACTTGGTTGCAGGATGAGGAGGGGAGAGGCTGATACTCCAGGCACCAGAATCCAGGATACATTTTTGGCAAGCTGCATAGCAGCTTACCTGCCTCCTTCACTTCTCCCCCTAAAGCCCAAGGACTTTAATTGATCCTAACTCTGACTGATCCTGAGGACCTCCAGGGAGCTATCCCAGACATTATAATGTATTAATTGTGGAGCCCTGGTCAAGTCATTCCTAGTTACATCCTCCAAAATGAGTGAATGTTCAAATTCTTCTTACCTTAAAATTGTGGATTATGTCATGATTGTTACAAGTAGATACACTTGATGCAAGAAAAAGCAATTTGTCCTTTTCCACACAATTGATAGCATAACATTATAAGCACTATAAGCATATATTAGATAAAGTAGACTTCAACCCTAGGCAAAGCTGAATTTGGATTTGGGGTTAGAAATTTTGTAGGTTTTTTTTTTTTTTCAAGATTTTAGATGTCTATCCTGAGTTATATGTGTCCCATCTATGAGTTTGAAGGGTATTGAAGTCCTGGATTTTTCTGGTCAGAGTGAACTGGCAGAAAGAAGTCCAGACAATTAATCCAGTGCTCTCAGAGATAGTACCAGCAGTGGAAATAGTACAAAAGTTGACCTGGAAATTTCTTTATGTTCTCATGAAGATTAAGTGTAACTCTCCAAAGAGAGTATAACAATAGTTATAACTGTAACAGGAGAATAAATAATGTATAAAGCTCTTCTGAGGATATTTCACATTTGAGAGCATTTGGGCACCTTTTTTTGGAGAGACTTATGGATGATTTGGAGAGTATGTAGTTCTGAGCAGCTAACTTTAGAATTTGGAGAAGTTTGTTGATTGGCTACAGAATTGGAATTGATTGTGCCTTCTGAGGGTACTAGACAATCAGGGGCTCAGTCATTCTTTTTTTGATTTTCTCTTTTAGTGAATCTCTTCTTTTGATTTTGGTTAAGTGTTGGAATCTTTACAAACTGTTAAGTCATTAGAGTTGATAGAGACAATAATTATCTAATTTAGCATGGTACTTAGCAAATCCTCTAGCTCACTAATGTATTTAAGTACTCATTGGAGTTCACATGTTTGGGAGATTTCAGGGTTTAGTATGAGATATCTGAATTCACCCCTCCCTTAATCCCTGCCTCCAGAAGGTGGAGTCAACCTTTTACACTCAGCATAAGTAGAGCTTCAGTGAGCCATTGGAGACAGTTACTTGGGAACATTCCCAGGGGTCAGAGAAGAGCACTCTGGGAGGAAGCCCACAAGCCATCTCTCTGAGGCAAGAGAGATTCATTGCAACTTTCCACCTTTGTGCTGGCTGGAGGCTGAAGAAAGCAGAGACAAAGGACAAAGCTGCAAGAGCTCTTAGAACCAAAGAGAGAGAGAGAGGCCTCTAAGAAAACTAACCAGGCTATATTGGAAACAATAAAAAGACCTGAACTTTTATCACCTGGCTGTATTTGAGTGACTATTACTTGGAACAGAAACTAGGGCTACCTCCAGAAAACATCCCCAAGAAACCTGCTCCCAGAGAGAACCTTCATCTTATATTATAAAGAAGAAAAACACCACAGTTAAGTCCATTCAGAGATAATCCTGCAAGGGGAAAGGCCTTGGACCCTCTCCCTTTATAGTCAATATCTGTCCTCATGAAAATGAAATGGAAAATTTTAAAATTGCCTTATTTTTTTAAATTTTGTTTTACATTTTAGAAATTAATAGCTCCAATGTTGAAGTTTCAAAGCTCAAGAATTCAAGTCCCCAGGAGTCTGGGAGTTTATTATGTTTACTTTAAATACAACTATGATACCCAAAACAGTTTTACCTTGAGGACCCAGTCTAACTGAGCAACTGAGAATAGTACTCATCAGATATAAATTGACATTTTAAAATACAAATAGTGAGGAAGGCATATAAGGACAATGTAACAGTAACTACATTCTTCCAGAGAACAAAGGACAGTGTAGGCTGCCCTCCAAATTTTCCAGAAGAAATGCTTGTACTTTTGTTCATATCTTGAAAGCAAATTTTGCTTATAAAAGATAATTAATATTATTGTTTGCATGTAAAGATAACTAGGATACTTAATTTTTTTCATGCATAAGGAAGAAATAAACCTGGAAAGGGCCTCTAGCTAAGAGAAGTAGAAATGAAACACCTAAACTTTTCAGAATATCCCTAAAAGCCTGAAGGGAAAATGAAACACGTTTGCTCTGTGAGAATGAATAAAGAATACCTTAACTGTGTAAATTAAGTTATTGAAACTTTTCCTCAATCATTCTGTCCTATGTTTTATTTTTTGGGGGGTTTTTAAGCATTGAAAAATAATGTATGATTTTGAAGAAAAAATAAATAAAAATAATAATGTTTAGATAATATTTAATATATTCCAGGAAATTATTATGAGATTTACAATTATCTTCTTATTTTATCCTCACAACAACCTTGAGAATTAGGTGCTATTTTATCTATTTTACAGATGAAGAAACTGAGGCAAAAAGAGGTTAAATAACTTGTCCAGGATCACACAGCTTAGTACGTGTAAGACTAATTTTGAACTAAAGTATTCTTAGCTGAAGGATCAGCTATCTAACCACTGATCCATCTTTCTAAATTTGTAGAAGAATTACAAAAATGTAGGGAAAAAGCAAACAGTCAGAAATACTTTTCAGACCATAAATTTCTCATAACTGTGGTCTATGGGATAAATCTTAAACACCCTTTTGACAAGGGATCATTTTAGGGCTTGAAGAAAGTCAATCTCAGAGATGCAAGAGATGTTATCATAAGATGTTATGATAACAGAGATGTTATCATAAAAGATAACAAAAGATGGAAAAGAACACCAAATATTTTGGCTTCTCAGATCTTGCTGAATTACTTTGTCAACTAGTCACCATCATCTATTCTAAGGCTAAGAGACTCTATCCAACTCTGGTGCTTTGAGAAAATACAAACACTGAACAAAGACTTGAAGTGGGAGCAAGGCAAAGGAAGATAAAAGTAGAGAATACTCACTCAAACACTCTGATTCTGTAGTGGGAAAATGTGAGAAAAATCAGTAAGGAGATTGACAAAGATAAAAGATACTTTCAATAAAATATTTCACAATATAAAAAAAAAAACCAAGGAAAAAACCTACTGAGGTAGAGAAATATTTATAAAAGATTCCCTGAAATTATAATGGAGCAAATGTGAGAACCCCCACAATGGTTTTGAAGAGCAACCAACAAAAAACAAATATCAAAGAAAAAATAAATTTGTGCTTTTCAGAAAAAAAGCAACAAATATATCAATAAACCAGAGAATAACATTCACCATAATAAAAAAGATTATTTGAAGAAATGAATAAAAGAATTATAATTTTAAAATGGATAAGTAAATTAGAAAAATTGAAGCTAAATATAGCAAAAGACAGATAGGAACATACAAATAAATGAAAAAGAAAATTAGAATATTATTATTTGATGAATCATGTAGGGAATTTTCCCAACTTTTTAGAAATAAGTGACTAAGTACAAATTGACACACTTCCCCAATATACCAAGATTTAGAAACTTGAACCCATCAAGCAAGTTTTACTCAAACTTCAAAACTACAGTATCACAAAATAAGCTTCACAGGAAGCAAGGAAAGGATATTTTATGTTATAAGAGAAACCAATTAGAACAGCAATGTATTACTTCACATGTACCAGAAAAAGAATGAAACAAAATTTGAATGTAATATTCTAAAGATCAAACAATATCAGTTGGCACTCATAATTAATATATACTTCAAAACAGGCAGGGCAACAAAGAACGTAATTGAGCATTCAATAAAAGTAAAGAATTTGAATAATTTCTTCAAAAGAACCCAGAGGGAAGCTGACTGACCAAAATGAATTTAAAAACTTTTGGGTGACATTAAAAGACTAAAAAATGAAATATATTTATGTGTGCCTAGGGCATTGAAATAAAATAATAGATTTGCATAGCATGGGGAAGAGTTGTTCTTATTTGTGTCTCATTTTAACAATAACATCTTCCTAAACTCTCTAAAATATATTTAGAAAAAAAGGGCTATATTGATTGTTTAAAAACAAAACAAAACAAAAACTCAAGTTTAAAAGGGTGAAATTTGAAAATCAGAAAAAAGAAAGTAGAAGTGTTTGATATTTAAAAGATCTTTCATTCATAAATCCATTAGTATGAAATAAATTATTTTAGTAGCAAATATATTTTATCAGAGGTAAGATTATTATAGCAAATGTCATTGAGGATAAGCCAATTAAAAAGTATCATAAGGGCAAGGGATTTAATGAAGACGAGTCAAAACTTAACAAAAAAAGTAGATAAAACATAAAGTGAATTTAAGTGTTTCAGTTTTTACATCTGCCTTCAGAACAAAGAGAAAGCAAGGAGAAACATTTTGGATTAAATTGAAAATGAAGTGGAGTTCAGTAAAATCAGAAGAAAGGGAATGATCTGTTATCATAATGAATCAGTCTCAAATATGAAGGAGAGATTGAATGAAGATATTTACAACAATCTTGGCTAGGGATAGTTTAAGCAATTCAGTATATAGGCTTTCAGATTATAAGTAACATTTCAATATTAACAACCACAAAGAGACAAAAATGGTTAGAACTCTCAGATAAAGGATTTAAAAAGCTTAGAACACAACCGGATAAGAAGAAAAAAATGAGGAAGAGATAATGGAAAAAATATTACTGGGAAAGAATCATCACAAATGAATAAAATGAAGATAGAAGAGTGAATTGGAAGAGTGGTGGGATCAGTATGTCTAGATAACATATTTTTAACTTGGAAATATAGGACCAAAGAAAAATACCAAGTGAAAAACAGAAAATGGGGCTTTTGGATCACTTGTCCAATAATATGGAGTACTAGATATTTTTCTTTAATTCTTTAAAATTCTCAAAATTCCAAAATAATAAGAACTATGCAGAAGAATTAAATACACATGTTTCCATAGGCCAAGATGTCTTATTCAGTCTAATAAGTTGGTACCAGAAAGACTCAAAGCAAATTCATAAAATGTTCTCTCAGCAAGAATTCTCACACCAGTAAGCATACTATTGGCATCACAGTAAAACAAGATCCTCTTATATTGTCTAGTTGAATCACTAAGCTTTGATTAAGGTTTTTACTATGCGCCAGTATCTGTGCTAACTGCTGTGAAAGAAGAGTTAAAAGTAGTTCCTGATCTCAAGGAGTTTACTATGTAATTTAGGAAACAACATGAAAACAACTGTATCTAAATCAAATAAGTACAGAATCAATTGGAAATAATCAACAGAGAGAAAGCATTAGTATTAAGAAGGATCAAAAAAGATTTTCTAGAAGGTGATATTTTACCTGAAATAAAAATGAAAGGAAACTATGAAACTGGGAGATGAAAAGGGAGAATATTTCACCAATAGGATAAAGCCTGTTAAAATACCTGGACTCTATCCCTGGAGTGTGTTTTTCTAACAAAAGTAAGGAATAACAGAACACTTATGGAGAACACAATGCTATCAAAAATAAGAAGATTTGTACAGTGTGGGGGAACAGCTAATGAAAGACTTTAAATGGTAAAGGCTTTTTGATGCTGGAGATTATAGAGAACCACTGAAGTTCACTGAATAAGATGGGAAGGATGGTAGTAACATTTTAGGAAGATTGATTTCATATGCTTATTTAAAGGATTAAATTAGAAAATGATTTGTGAAAAGGAAACCAATTATAAAGCTATTGTAGTTGTCCATTATTAGCACTATTATCCCAGGAATATGTTAGGAATGTGAAAGCAGTACATCATGGCAACAAAATGTACATATGGGGAATGAGAAAAAGTGAGGAGGTCAAGGAAAACACTTAAGTTGCCTCCCTGGATAATTAAGATGGTGGTTAAATTCTCAATAGGAATGGGGAAGCTAGGAAAATTAGGAAATTTAGGAAGAAAGATAATTACTTCTGTTTTGCAAATATGTAGTTTGAGACATCTATGACATACACAATACAATATGTCCAATAGATTTGGTGATCAGAATAAAAGTTAGACCTGCATAGATATGAAAATCATATGCATAGAGATGAAAATTGAGTGAATCGAAGCAGATGTTATCACCAAGTTAAAAGCAGTAACAACAAATCATAGATAAATCTCTAAGAAAGCTTAAGGAAGCTCTGGGAAAATATTAAAATAGAAAAGAATATGATCAATAGACCATTTAATGACATGAAATATTTCTGAGTAAATGAAAAATAGAAAAAAAAAAGTTGAACATGCATCAAATAAAGAAAAGAACCCTGTGGATTCCTAAGAGCAGATTTTTTTCTGGATTATCAAGACAGAAAAATTAATCCTGAGATTATTTATGTACTACATTGCAGAAGTAATTTGCAGAATAGAATATATTGAATCAATTGTTGTGAGTTTCTTTAGAAATACAAGAGGAAGTACTAACTGGAAATACAATTAAAAAAAAATCTTGGGAGAAAAAAACAAGAATTAATATAAATAGAAGTCATAAACTTTAAAAATTAGATTTGGGCAAGTAGAAGCTAATGACACTACTAGACATCAAGAAATAATAAAACTAAGTTAAGAAAAATGAAACAAAAAAGGATATTGTGAAATATTTCCTAAGAAAAACAAATTACCTGGAAAACATAGGAAGGATAAATAATTTGAAAAATATTAGATGGAAAGAAATAATTAAAGAAAAGACCTAGGAATCATATTTAAACAAAATTCTTAAAAAGGCATTTAAAGAAGATTTTTCACAATGAAGAAGAAAGAGCAGGGGTTAGTGGGCAATGATCCAACTTTATTCTCATTAAAATTGGCTCAAAGAAGGAAGAAAAATGTTTTTATAATATTCATATATACATACACATATACACAGTGTATGTGTGCCTAAACACTCAACGGGGTATAAAAATCAATCTTACTGAACAAAGAAATAGCAGAGGAAGGGCTTCAGTTGGAGAGCATGAGACCATCTCAGACTCCCTGTTTCAGGAACAGGAACAGATGAAAGCCAGTGATGGTAGGAAAAGACTTTAGTTTATTGAGAAGCACAACCTTTGTTTTATACAGTTTAGCACGCATGACCAGTGAGTATTCTCTAATCACAGTGTAAAGAATATGCATGAGCACCTCTTGGACACCTCATGGACAGTGAGAGAAAATACCAGTTCCTGGAAAACCTACCTAGCACATCAGCTGCTGACCACCAAGCCAGCAGTTGGTGGGAACATCTTTGCACAGTCAGAAACCTGCTATCACCCTCAGCCATTTTCCTATTTCCCTGCACACATGACAATTTCTTGTCATGCTCAGAAAACAAGGAAACAACTTTTTTCTCCCAATAAGTGTTTTTGTTTTGTTTTGTTTTTTAGGCACAGTAACTTTATCTCAGCAGAGATCTCTTGCACAATGTTGTCTAAAGCTCTAAAAAGATACCCAAAACATGTGGGTCCACATAATAGGATGAGTAAAGTAATAACAATTATGACAATCCATTGTTCAATACTTCACCACCAGTTGGAGGCATTATCAAACCAATGTATATTTTTTTTCTGCTGTCTTGTCTGGGTTCATATCAGTCTGAGAAGTCTTTTCAATGTCTAAAGCCAATTTGTACAGACTTTCTATATCATCTGCTATAGTATTATTGAGAAATAAACCCTTTAAATGTTTTCTGATCTCATTCTAAGAATATTCCTTGTGCCACAATATTCATCATTGCTTCTCCATGCTACAACCCTCAGCTATAGGGGGTCCCTCAGTATGTCTCCATATTGGCTGTCTGTGGTATCATTGTTAATATCATAAGAGCACTCAGCATCTGTTGAATGGGCATGTTCATCTTTCTCTGTCTCCTCTGTCTTTAAAATGGACATTGCCTTTTCCAGTGTCTTCCCAGTCTCAGTGTCAACTTTGAGATTCTGTGAGGGAACCCACTGTTCAACTGTGCCTGTTAAGACACAAGCATACCCAGGTTCCCAGATTAATACCCTATATGGGTCTTCCCATTCATTGGACATTTCCACATGTCTTCTGTGTCTTTGAGTGGAGTTGGGGGTATAGTGGCTTGATTAAGTCCTGTTGTACCTTTTGAAGTATAAAACTTCATAGCTGGACTCAGTTTTTTCAAGTCAAATTTTAAATAATTTATAGTATATATGACTTTATTAATATCCCCTTGTATCACTTGGGGCACCTTGACTCCTCCTTTTTATTTTTGAAGGAACCTTTTTATAGTCTGATTTGTATGTTCCACAATGGCTGGACCTGTAGGGTTATTTAGTAAGCCAAATATATGACATATGCCATGACTGAGAAGAACTTGCTGAACAGTGTTGGATGTTTAGGTCGTCCATTGTCAGTTTTTATGTTTATGGAAAACCCTGCTATTGAAAAACAATGATACAAATGATGGATAACATGAGAGGTGGCCTCTCCTCTCTGTAAAGTGGCCATAGCAAATCCTGAATAAGTATCCACTATAACATGTATTTTGGACTTTTTGTAATGTATAATATCCTTTTGCCAAATATTAAGTTTATCCCCTCATGGGTTAACACCTTTCTGACAGGGTGAGAGTTGATAAGGGATACATGCTGTGTATCTTTTCACTATTCGTCTTCCTTCTTCCTTCTTTATATGATATAACTTTCTAAGAGATTTCATGGAGATATGATAATCAGCATGTGCTTTTCTGCTTTTTCTAAAGGGGTGATGACTGTATATGCTTCTAGGGATGCATCAAATTCTCTATTACCTTTGAATATGAGCCCTTGTCCATCACTATGAGATCTCACATGTGTAATAAAAAAGGGATTAATGCATTGTTGGATAGTATTTTGAGCCAGTTTAAAAAGGCAAATGATTTCTGACTGTCCTTTTATGCTTGCTGTTTCTATTCTTTGTAACACCCTCACAGCATATTAGCTATCAGATATAATATTTATAGGGGTTTCTAGCATAAGGGCTTGAATAAGAGCATACAAATCATTCTTTTGAGGGGAAACATAAGTTCTTAATTTGCATGGCAAATTGATCTTTCATAACATCCCTGAAAACATTGGGGCCAGCTACAGGGGTAATTTTGGTATGTTTTATAACAATTCAAGGTCAGTTTTCAAAGAACTTCACATAGGTTAAGACTCTCCCTGCTTTAATCTCACGTACTTTTAGCAGTTCAGTCCATAACTCATCCTGTGCCAATAAGAATTTAAATCTGCTCTTATCTGACTGATCCAGACTCACCCCTTCTACCATTGATTTGTAAAATGTGGACCAGCACTTTCCTAACAATTTCATTTATGCTATCCAAGTAGGGTTCTATCAGCTTCTTAATTTTTGACACATATCCACTCAATAATACTATATCCTTAATGTTCACTCCCAGTAGTTGTTCTGGGGCAAGCAGTACAGAAACTTCAATGGTTTTATGAATATCCTGCCTTCCAGTGTGGGTGTCATGTAACCTTCTTATAATCTCATGAATGGTAGCTATGGCTCTAGGGCCCACTGCCTAGATGAGGTGAACCAAGGATTGCTTTTCAAGATTTCATATAAAAGCTCCATGAGATTATTAGGAATAGCAGCTCATGGCCTCAACTATTGTATATCTCCTATCACCTTTTGAAAGGTATTTACTGTATTTATGTGAGTTAGTCTTATTTCTGCCACCTTTTATATGATAACATCTTGACTCATTTCAAATTCTAGATATTAATACAGTGCCATTTTTTAAACTTTATCTGGGGCTGTCTTAAGTCCCAAGGTTTGTAAGTCTCTGTCATAACCTCCAATGTTTATTTTAATATATTGGGGAGAGGATAGCTGCAAAGAATATCATCCATATAATGCAGCACATAAGTGTCAGGGTATTTCTGCCTCACCTCCTTTATAGTTTTATCAACATACCAGTGACTAATTTTGGGATTGTTCTTCATTTCTGGGGGTAGGACCATCCACTGACATCTATGTAGTGGCCCCTGAAAATTTACAGTGGGAACAGAAAAAGCAAAATACATCTGATCCTCAGGGTGCAAAGGTATGGAGTAAAACCAATCTTTAATATCTATTACCCATAAAGACCAGTGTTTGGGAATTATATTGGGGGAAGGCAGGCCCAATTTTAAGGGACCAATATCTTCCAACACATTGATAATCTGGCTCAGGTCAGTTAACATTCTCCACTTTCCTGACTTCTTTTTAGTAACAAATACTGGAGAATTTCATGGTCTCTGGATCTCTTTTATATAATCTAACTTCAATTATTCTTCTACTATTTCTTTTAAGGTGGCTATCTTTTCAATAGAGAGGTGACATTGTACTACCCAAACAAGACTGTTGGATTTCCATGACATTTTTGGGTGATAATAGCCACAACTTGTACAATGGCTTCTTCTAAAAATCTATTGTGTGAATAAAACCCAAATCCTGCAATACATCTTGACCTGTGAAATTCAATTGCTCATCTGTGGTGGCATGCCTTCCTGTCTCACTGAGTTCTTAAAAAACTATAGCCATATTAGGAACTTCTGCTAGCTGAGCTGTAAGTGTTCTGGCTTGTTTGACAAATTCAGCCATTCAGAGCACAGATTTACCAAGGGAGAGAATGACCCTACTCAATGCCTTCTAATCTTTAGGGCACAGGATTGTCAAAGATACATTCTCTAGGTGGTACATAACAAAAGCGCTATTGGTTGGCCCATATTTTTGGACAGTCTTTTAGGTTACTTGTTGCTTTAAAAAAGGAAGAAGTTCATGCCTCCTTCTCTTCCCAGGATCAAAGGAATCATCCTCCACTGTGTTGTTTGATTACTTACATTACCCATTCCTTTTTGAGGAATCAGAGATGTGCCCACATTTTAATCATCCAGGGGTTGTCTAGAAGGCCTAAATATAGATATAGCTGAGAAAAACTTAGAGTTGAGAGTGATGGTGGTCAACTTAATTTCTCTTTTCTTTCAAGACAAGAGTCCCTACTACTAAGCAAAGGTCCTGTTTGTGTGCTGGTAGAAAAACATCCTTTTGAGCTTTCCCTTTTAGGTTTTGTTTCACTATGTGATAGATGGTAAAATGCACCTAACTAATAACACCTGAGCAAGTCTTATGACTCATTAATTGTTCACCAAATATTTTCTACCTTTCTACACTATAATATCCCTCTTCAGAGGGACACTTGATGAGCTAAGTGCAGGAATTGATGACTATCCTTGAGGTGCACCATACAACCTTGTTCCTTAATACATTTATACAGTGCACAGACATAGCTTTCTTTATCTGCAGGTTTCAACATCCCTATCTTTTGTGCCATTGTCTTACTTTCTCCACCATTTCTGCTCAGCCCAGGAATGACATGGCATAGGTGGATTCCTCCCTGGAGTCCTCAAAGAGGTTGTCTTGACCATGAGAGTCACTCTGGACCCCAGCATCTTCTCCTTGCCCCACATTGGGCACCAGTTGTCATGGCTGCTTCAGTTGGAAAGCATGAGACCAATTCACACTTCCTGTCTCAGGAACAGATTGATGGTATTGAAGCCAGTGATGATGGGAAAATAATTTAGTTCATTGACCAACACAGCCTTTGTTTTATAAGGTTTAGCAAGCATGATCAGTGAGCCTTCTCCAATCACTGTGCAAAGACCCTGCATGAGCACCTCATGGAAACTTCATTGACAATGAGAAAATACTAATCGGAGGAGAGCTACCCAGCACGTCAGCTGCTGACCACCAAGCCAGGAGTTTGTGGGAACATCATTGCACAGTCAGCAACTTGCTTTGGCCCTCAATCATTTTCCTATTTCCCTGTACACATGACAACTTTTTGTTATGCCCAGAGAACAAGGAAACCACTTTTACTTCCAATAAATCACCTCACACAAATCAATAGTAAATGATGAAGGCAAATTAACTCCTGTAGATTTCCAAGAAGTAGTACTATGGGAGAATAAATTAAGTGTCAAAGGGAAGCACTGAAAAAAAATAGTAAAAGAGTGGAAAATCTTAATTCTATAATATGAAGTCAATCAGTTAATAAACATTTGTCAAATGTTTAATATGTTCCAGATACTTTCCTTAAAATTGTGGATAAAATTTACCTCAGTTCACTATATATTTGAGAAATAACATCTTCATCAGGGAAACTTGTTTCAAAGTTCTTTTTCACAATTATTATTGCAAACTGTATCACTCCCATTTATTATATTCTTTCATTTTTTCACCTTGTCCCTCCTCAAAAGTGTTTTGTTTCTACCAGTCCCTCCTTCAATATACTCTCCCTTCTTTCATCCTCTCCCACTTCTTATATCCTTGTCCCCTTCTACTTTTCTGGAGAGTAAGATAGCCATATTTACTCTGTATATTATTCCCTCTTTGAGCTAATTCTGATGAAAGTAAGGTTCATTCACTGCCTTTCCTTTCTCCTCCACTGTATTTTTTTTCTTGCTTCTTTATGACAAATAATTTATACTATTCCACCTCTCTTTTTCCATCAACTCCAGTTTATTTTTAGATATTATTCCCTCTTATTCAATTCACAGCTGTGCTCTCTATCACATACTCCTACTAGCTTCCATTATAAAGAGAAAGCTCTTATTAGTTACAAGTATCATCTTCCCATGTAGGAATGTAAACAGATAAACTGTATAAAGTCCCTTATCATTTCCCTTTTCTTATTACCTCCTTATGGTTTTCCTGAGTTCATTATTTGAAAGACATTTTTTTTTTTTGGTTCAGCTTTTATCTTTTTATCAAAAAGGCTTGAAAGTCCTCTTTTTCATTGAATATCCACCTTTTCCCCTGAAGGATTATATTTAGTTTTGCTGGGTAGGTGATTCTTAATTGTAATCTTAGCTTCACTCCTCTTTGGAATATTATATTACAACCCTCTGATTCTTTAATGTAGAAGCTGTTAAATATTATATCATCCTGACTGTGCATTCACTATTTATTTGGTGCCTCCAAAGCTCTCTCCTCATTTGTTGGAGCTCCCTCTGACACTCTAGTGTGACAAACTTTTTTTTTTCATAAACTTCCAAGTTGTTCTTGGCATCTATGGGTTGAAAAGTCTGAGAAATGTTGCAGCTACCACTTATTCAGAGGCCTCAATTTCCACTCCTGGTTGATTGCGGCCAGGTCTGTGCTAGTGACATGAGCCAGGACTGCACTCCAGTTCTGCTTTGGTGCAATAAACTTTGCCTGCTGACCTTCTAAATGTACTCAGCTGGAAAGTTATTCTACTCCATCTTTTTGTGTATTCTGATGCTCCAAAATTTGTTTAGTCATTATTTGAAGGAATTTGGAGGGATTTGGGAGAGAGCTCCAGTAATGCCTTACTTTTACTTTACCATTTTTGCTTTTCCTCCCAAGGAATCCAGGATTAATGAATTATAAGTTAGTATGATGGTGCAGAAATGTAACTGCTGGATGAACCCCACCACCATAGCTTATATTCTCTTTGCAACCTTGCAAATTTTTTTTTGCCAATTTACCAATTTACCAATAGGACTATAGGACCTTAGGAATTGTAAGTTCTATGAGAGCCATTTCTTAGGTCAGAAATAGTGTTGGAGTTATTGAGACAAAAAATGATATTTTGTAATTATGGGCAGGGCTTTTAAAAGAAGATACAATTATATTATGTTAGGCAATAAAATAATATCAATATCAAATTTATATAACATTGAAAAGGTTTTGTACAAATAAAACAAATATAGCCCAGATTAGAAGAAAAGCAGAAAATTAGGGAGCAATGTATAGAAAGTTTCTTAGATAAAAATTTCACATTTAAAATATATAAGAATATTAGTCATTCCCCAACTGATAAATCATCAAGTGATATGAACAGGCAGTTTTCTAATGAAGAAATCAAAACAATTTATAGTCATAGAAAAAGCTCTAAATCTTTACTGATTAGAGAAATGCAAATGATAGTTTTATGCAAAAGTGCATTTATTCCTATACTCTCTAGTGTTTTTAATAGGAATGAGTGTTACAGTTTATCAAATGCTTTTTCTGCATTTATTGAGATAATCATATGATTTTTGTTAGTTTGGTTATTGATATAATCAATTATACTAATAGTTTTACTAATATTGATCCAGCCCTGTGTCCCTGGTATAAATCCTACTTGGTCATAATGAATTATCCTGGGGATGACTTTCTGTAATGTCTTTGCTAATATTTTATTTAAGATTTTTGCATCAATATTCATTAGGAAAATTGGTCTCTAATTTTCTTTCTCTGTTTTTTGTCTAACCTAGGTTAGGTATCAGCACCATATCTATGTCATAAAATGAATTTGGTAGGACTCCTTCTTTTCCTATTTTTTTCAAATAGTTTATATAGTATGGGAATTAATTGATCTTTAAATGTTTGATAGAATTCACATGTAAATCCATTTGGCCCTGAAGATTTTTTCTTAGGAAGTTGATTAATAGCTTGTTCTATTGCTTTTTTCTAAAATGAGACTTTTTCTAGAATGGTATTTTTCTGTTAATCTGGGCAATCTATATTTTTGTAGGTATTCCACTATTTCATTGAAATTTGTAATGTCTGGGGCTAGCTTTCTGGAGTTCCTCCTTATAGACCTTGATTTCAGCATGTTAATCATCGCAAGAATAGTCAGGAATAAAGTCCAAAGTCTTTATTATCTCCTTTACAGCCTGTCTCCTTTACCTGGGGCCTGCCTAAGTTTCTGGGGGACCTTCACATGGGCCTTGGTCTTACTGGAGAAGTGAAAGAAATAGGAAATTTACCAGGAGGGTCTTTATCTTCCAGTCTGTTCTCAAGCCTTCAGTCCTCTGTCTTCTCTGTCTATCTCCAACTTTGTCTTCCTTCCCAGATCTCTTAGCTCTTATATATTCTAAGTGTATCATCATAGGTGTCAATCTTGTAGAATAGGTGTCAACTTGGAGAACTATAATGAGTACTAAGTACATATAAACTGGAGAATCATTATCTCAATTCCACTGAGTTAACACCTTGTTGTAAGATTATTTCAAGTACACTTGGCCCTCTACAGAGATTAAGAAATTTATTGACAGAAACTTGGGTAAAATAACTCCTAATTATTGCTCTAATTTCCTCTTCATTAGTGGAAAGTCCTCCCTTTTCATTTTTGAGACTAACAATTTGATTTTCTTCTTTCCTTTTTCTAATAAAATTAATTAAAAACTTATCTGTTTTGTTGGTTTTTCATAAAACAAACTCTTAGTTTTATTTATTAATTCAATGATTTTATTAATCTCCCCTTTTATTTCCAGAATTTCAAATTTGGTATTTAATTGGGATTTTAATTTTTCCTTTTTATAGCTTTTTTAGTTGTAATATCAATCCATTAGTCTTCTTTTTCCCTATTTTATACAATTAAGACTAGATATATCTGATTTCCCCAAATAACCTCTTTGGAAGTATCCTATAAATGTTGGTATGTTTTCTTATTGTCATTCTCTTGAATGAAATTTTTGATTGTGTCTATGATTTGTTGTTTCACTCATTCATTGTTTAGGATTAGATTATATGGATTGCAATTCATTTTTGGTCTATTTTTCCCTGACCTTTTATTGCATTTAATTTTTATTACATCATGATCTGGAAAAATGCATTTACTATTTCTGCCTTTTTGCATTTGATTTTGAGATTTTTATGCCCTAATTCATGGTCAATTTTTGTATAGGTTCAATGAACTTCTGAGAAAAAAAAATCTATATTTCTTTCTGTCTTCATTAAGTTTTCTCCAAAGATCAATCATAACTAAATCTTAATATTCTATTTACTACCTTAACTTCTTTCTTATTTATTTTGTGGTTCAATTTATCTAGTTCTGAGAAAACAAGATTGAGATCCCACTTTAGTATATTATGAAATTTTGTTATGATGTTCTTGGATTTTTCATTTTGGGGTCTCTTTCTGTAGGTGATCAGTGAATTTTTTCAGTGACTATTTTAGCCTCCGGTTCTAAGACATCAGGGCAGTTTTCCATGATGATTTCCTGAAAGATGATGTCTAGGCTCTTTTTTTCATGATGGTTTTCAGGAAGTACAAGAAACCTTGGAGTGTATCTCCTAGATCTGTTTTCCTGGTCAGTTGTTTTTCCAGTGAGGTATTTTACATTTTCTTCTGTTTTTCATTTTATTGGTTTTGTTTGACTGATTTTTGATGTCTCATTGAGTCATTCATTTCCTTTTGTTAATTTCTATTTTTAATGAATTATTTTCTTCAGTTATGTTTTTAGCTCCTTTTGTATTTGGTCAATTGAATTTTTAAATGTGTTGATTTGTTTATTGCATTTTTTTCCATTTCACAAATTCTGTTTTTTTTTTTTTTAAACAAATTGGTTTCTTTTTTTATATCTATTTTGTAAGGAGTTATTTGCCTTTTCCATTTTATCAAATATATTTGTAGGGAGTTATATGCTTTTCCCATTTCCTCATATCTTTTTTTTTTAATTTTCTTCAGATAATTTGTTTTTTTTTTTCCTTTTCCATATATTCTTGCAAAGATCTTATTTCCTTTCCCAATTTTTCTTTTAACTGCATTTTAATATCCTTTTTGAATTCTTAAAAGAGAGTTTTGTGAAATGGGTACCAACTCATATCATTCTTTGGGGCTTAATCTGTAGCTGATTTGTCTTTAGCAGCCTCAGAATTTGAGGTCAATTCTTCCCTGTCTCCATAAAACCTGTCTATGGTCAAAATTCTTTTTGCTGTTTTGCTCATTTTTAAGGGTTGTGGTCTACTCTTAAGGGAAAGGGCCAAGAGTCACTTCATTTTGCCCTGGGGTCGGTGTTTCTTGCTAACTACTGGTTTTAGGTAGACGTGGCTATGTTCCCCCCTCCCCTCCTTTCTGGAATTCAGGGGCTCACAATTTGCATTTTGTATTTGCTTTGGTTGTCCTACTGCAAATCTGCTGAACTACTGGGTAGTACCCATGACAGAATAACCTAAGAAGCTCTCAGTAGATTCCCCCTGCATGTGGATGCAGCAACACCTTGGCTGTCCACCCTGGCTCCTTGTCCCAGTCTCCCTACTCTGTTGTCTGGGCTCAGCAGCCTCTCTTTGTGCCTGATTGAAACATACCTTTTCTGAAGTTCTTCCAAAATATCTTCTTCTGGAAATTTGTTGAACTATAAATATTTGTGGTTTCTGTCACTTTAAAACCAGTTCAGAATCTAAATCTCCTGTTTATTTAAGAGAAGCTTGGAGGAGGTCACAGGAAGACATGTCTATTCTCCATCTTCTTGGCTCTGCCCATAAAACTACATTTTTCTAAAGATAATGAAGTAATATTAATACTAAGCATATATGTATCAAATGGTAAGAGAAAAGCAAGTAGAATTACTCAAGAAAACTATACTAATGGGGGATCGCAACTTTGATCTCTCAGAACTAGATTAAAATAATCCACAAAATAAGTAACAAAAAAGTTAAGGAAGTACATAGAATTTTAGAAAATTTAGTTATGATAGACCTTGGTAGAAAAACAAAAGGAGACAGAAAAGAATATACTTCTTTTTTTCTCAGAGATACATGAAATCTCTGCAAAATTTAACCATGTATCAGGGCATAAAACTGAAAGTTAAAAAAAAAAAAAACTACTAAAGTAATAAACACAATTAAAAATTAGTTTTATGAAAAAATAGAACAAAATATATAAGCCTTTCATTAGAAAAAGAAAAAAAAACAAATTGCTAATATCAAAAATGAAAAGGGTAAGCTTAATATTAATGAAGAGGAAAATAGAGTGATAATTAGTAGTCATTTTACCCAACTGTATGGCAGCAAATCTGACAATCTCACCAAAATGGATAGTTATTTACAAAAAATATAAATTGTCCAGTTTAACAGAAAAAGGAGTAAATTATTTGAATAGTATCATTTAAAAAAAGAACAATCTATTAATGGACCCTCCAAAAAAAATCTCTAAGGCCAGATGGATTCATGATTGAATTTTATCAAAAATTTAAAAAAGCAATTAATTCCTAGACTATGCAAATTGTTTGGAAAAATAGGGAAAGAAAGAATCCTAATAAATTCTTTTTATGACACAGATATGATGCTGACACCAAAACCAGATAGAGTCAAAACAGAGAAAGAAAATTGTAGATCAATTTCCCTAATGAATATTGATGCAAAAATCTTAAATAAAATATCAGCAAAGAATCACCAGAATAATATACCAAGTAGGATTTGAACCAGGAATGCAGGGCTGATTCAATATTAGGAAAAATATTAGCATAATTGACTACATCAATAATCAAATTAATAGAAATCATATGATTATCTGAATAGATATACCAAAAGCATTTGCAAAATCTAAAAACCCTTTTTATTAAAAACACTAGAGAATTAATACTCTTTTCCTTAAAAATTAACAGTAGCATTTAATTAAAACCATCAGAAAGTATCATATATAATGGGGATAAAGCAGAATCACTCTCAATAAGATCAGGGGTGAAAGAAGTTTGTTCATTATCACAATTACTATTCAATACCATGTTACAAATGTCAGCTTCAGCAATTAGAGAAGAAAAAAAAAAGAAATTAAAAGAATTAGAGTTAGTAATAGAGAAACTAAATTATCACCCTTTGCAAATTATATGATAATATACATAGAGAATTCTGTATAATCAAGTAAAAAATTATGTGAAGCAACTCACAAATTTAGCTAAGTTGCAGGATACACTATAAATCCAAAGCATTCCTATATGTTTAAAATAAAGTCCACCAGCAAGAGATACAAAGAGAAATTACATTTAAAATTATTGTAGATAGTATAAAATATTTCAGTCTACCAATCAAGATAAAGTCAGGAATTATATCAACAAAGCAGTTTCCACACAAATAAAGTTATACCTAAATAATAGGAAGAATATTAAGTGTTCATGGGTAGGTTGAACAAATATAATAAAAATAACAATTCTATCTAAATTGATCTACTTATTCAGTGCCATATCAATCAAACCCCCAAGAAATTATTTTATAGAACTAGAAAAAAAAATAACAAATTTCATGTGGAAGAACAAAGGTCAAGTATTTCATGAGAATTAATGAAAAATGCAAATGAAGGTAACCTAACTATACCAAATCTAAAGCTATATCATAAAGCAGTGGGGATCAAAGCCATTTGTTACTGGCTAAGAAAAAGAGTAATTGATTAGTGGAAAAGATTACATTCATAAGCCACAATAGTCAATGACTATAATACTCAAGTGTTTGATAAACCCAAAGACCCCAGTCCTGGAATAAGAACTCACTAGTTGACAAAAAATTTCTGGACAAATCGGAAATTAGTATAGTTGCAACTAGACATTGACCCTAACTTAGCATCCTATATCAAAATAAAGTTGAAATGGCTTCATGACTTAAACATAAAGGGTGATACTATATGAAAATTAGAAGAATAAAGGATAATCTATCACTCAGCTCTGTAGAAAAGGAAGAAAATTTATAATCAACAGACAACTAGAGTATATTATGTAATGGAAAATTGACAATTTTGATCACATTAATTTCAAAAGTTTTTGTACAAACAAAACCAAGGCAGACATTAGAAGGGAAGCAGTAAATTGGGAAAACAAATTTATATCCAAGGATTCCAAAAAAGATGTCATTTCTAAAATAAATAGAGAATTGACTCAAATTTATAATACAAGTCATTTTCTAATTGATAAATGGTCAAAAGATATGAAGAAACAATTTCCAGATGAAACTCCTAGCCATCTGAAAAAATGCTCTCTCTTCATTGATTAAAGAAATTCAAATTAAGACACCTTTGAGGTACTACTACAAACCTCTCAGATTGCTTAAATTACAGGAAAAAAGATAATAATGAACATTGAATGGGTTGGGGGAAAACTGGTTTACTAGTACATTGTTGGTAGAGTTGTAAACTGATCCAACCATTCCAGGGAACAATATGGAGCTATGCCAAAAAATCTATCAAACTGTGCATACCCTTTAACCCATCAGGATATATACTAGGCTGGCATCCCAAAGAGATCATAAAAAAATATAGTAGCCCTTTTTTATGGTGGTAAGGAACTGGAAACTGAGTGGATGCCTATTAGTTGGAGAATAGCTGAATAAATTATGATATATGAATGTTATGCAATATTATTGTTCTATAAAAAGCAGTCAGCAGTTTGATTCATGAAAGTCTTGGAGAGACTTATATGAACTGATGCTAAGTGAAGTGTGTAGAATTAAGAAAACATTGTACATAGCACCCTCAAGATGATATGATGATCATTTTGCTGGATATTTGTCTTTTCAACAGCAAGGTGATTCAGGCCAGTTCTAATGGCCTTGTCATATAGTGAGCCATCTGCACCCAGAGAGAGGACTTCAGGGATTGAGTAAGGATCACAACATAATATTTTCACTTTTTTGTTGTTTGCTTGCATTTTGTTTTCTTCCTCATTTTTCTCCTTTCTGATCTGATTTTTTTTTAATTTAGTATGATAATCATGGAAATATGTAAAGAAGATTTGTACATATTTAATATTTATTGGATTACTTGTCACCTAGGGAAAGGGCTGGGGGAAGAGTGGGAATTTTTTTTATAATAATAAGTTATTTTTATATATAATAAGTTATTTTTATAATAATAAGTTATTCTATTATTATAAATATCCAAATTAAATATAAAGGACATATGAAAAAAATACTATCTACATCCAGAAAAAGAACTGATAATCAGATTATAGAATAAGGTTTTATGTGTGTACATATATTTACACATATATGTACATATACACATATGTGAATGTGTATATACTCTAACACACATCTATTTCTTTTCAATGGTAGTTATTTCTAGGATAAAGGAATGGGAAAAATTAAATAATAATTTTATTGTAGCTTTGAAAGGAATATGAAGTTGTGTCTTATAGATTTAGAGTTTCATACACAATATAATACAATAACAATTGTATTATGTTATGGAAATTTTTGTTTTATTCCATAAAATGAAAGAATGAAAAATTACATTTAGGAAAAGCAATAATATATATATATATATATATATATATATATATATATATATATATATATATTTTACTTCTGTATCTTAAGGATCATGGAACTTATCCGTTGACTTGTAACTGAAAATTTTTAAATAAATTGTCTTCCTAATTAGAATGTGAGTTACTTGAAAGTATGGAAAAATCTTACATTTTTATTCATACTTTTAGCACTTAGCACTATTTTGAACATAATCAAGCTTAATTAACAATTAACATGCTTATTCATTTCTTATGGACCATATCCTTTAAAGATCAGATATATTTGTTAGTAATCTACATCAATTTGCAATCTAACCCTAAAATGAAAAAAAAAAAAATTTAAATAGACATAGAATGTGAATTACCACCTTTTCCATTGAAAAGAAACATGTTCAGTTGTTTATAGTTTTTTTTTTAATTTCAGCTACTTATATCTCTTAATGTAGTAATTGCTTTTTGCTAGGTCTTCTCTATTACAAAATTGTTAAGAATGAAGATAATTAACAGCAAAATCAAGATAGCAAAAAAAAAAAAAAAATCAGAAAACTCTCTAAGATCTCTCCAATTTCCTTGGAAATGACATAACTGTATTATGGAGTTAACGAAACAATAAAGATGTATTGAAACAATTCCCAGTCTAAAGTAACTTAGAAGGATTTTAGGAAAGGTATGTATAATGTGAATAAAAAGGGGGGCTCAGTTCAGCACATATGGGGTGCTGAAAAGCAAGCGATAGTCTCTTAGCCACAGCACAAATCAGCAACAAATATTGCTCATTCTTGGCTCAACAGGGCAGTACCACAGAAGGCTACTGGTGGCTCAGAAGGCTAGCAGTGAAGCCTCCCAGCATAGATGGCAAATTGTCAGCTTCGGAACTGAAGCAATAGCAAATGAGAATAGGCCAAATAATTCCTGTTCCTTGAGCAAGCCACCAACTCCTGAACATGCAGTGTTTAAACCAGTGATTAATCCATGAATCACAGCACAAGAAGCTTGGGATAGTACCCCCTATATTCCAGGAAGAGAGTTCAATTTTAAAAACCATGAAACAAACAAAAAAGCAAGAAACAGAAAAAGAATGTTGACCATATAAAGCTATACTGGTGACAGAAAAGATCAAAATACCAAATTAGAAAAGGACAAAATTCATAGATGAGAAAACTCAAAGAGGCATATGAATTGGTCTCAAGGCTCAAAAGGAAGAGATTCTGGAAGAGTCAAATAAGGATTTTTAAAAAGTCTAATAAGAAAGGTAGAAGGAGAATTGAGTAAAAAGAAATGATAGATATGCAAGAGAGCATCAAGAGCTTGAAAATGAAGGGTAAAACTTGAAGAAAACAATTCCTTTAAAAACATAATTGGCCAAATGAGAAAAAAAAATTCATTAAAGAAAACAACCCTTTAAAACATAGAATTAATTAAATGAAAAATTGAAGAAAATCATACTGAAAAATTAGAATTGGGTAAAGGGAAGCTAAGGACTCTATGAAATATCCATAATCAGTCAAAGAAAATTTTTTTTTAAAAAATTAAAAAAAAATAGAAGACAACATAAAATATTTCACTGGAAAAATAACTGATCTGGAAATAGATCCAGGAGAGATAATTTAAGAATTATTTGACTACTTGAAAGCCATAAGTAAAAAAAAAAAATTAATTATAAAGGGCATGCCATTATATCCTAAAGAATAAAGTAGTCATATAAAAAATGCATTAATCATCTCAAATTAATCTCAAAATGAAAACTCCAAAGAACATTGTAATCAAATATCAGAATTATCAGATCAAGGAGAAAATGTAAGCAGTCAGAAAGAAAAAAATTTGAAATTTGAAGAGCCACATTAAAGATTACATAAAATTTAGCAGCTTCTATATTAAAGGATAAGAGGTCTTGGAATAGGATATTCTGGAAAGCAAAGGATCTTGCACTGCAAACAAGAATCAACTACCCAGCAAAACTGAGAATGATTTTTTTTTTTTTGAGGAAAAATGGAAAGTCAGTGAAATAGGGGGCTTTAAAATCATTTCTGTGGATAAGATCAAAGCAGAATAGAAATTTGATCTTCAAATACAAAACTCAAGAGAAACATTAAAAAGATAAAAAGGAAAGTGGAAAAATATTATTCACAGACTAACCTGTTTATATTCCCATTTCTCTTGAGAATTTTATTTTAATTAGGACAACAAGAAGGGGTATACATATGAAGAGGATATGATTATAAGTTAATTTTATTGTGATGATAGAAAAAAAGATTCTATTGTAAAAATAAGAAAGGATAGGGAAAATGGGGTAAATTATATCACATTAAAAGGCAAAAAAATACCTATTACAATATAGACAAAGAAGGGAGGAAAATGACCATTGTTTGGACCTTAATCTCATTAGATTTAGAAAGCAGTATGGCAGAAATGAGAAACTAATCAACATCTCACACCATATGTCAAGATAAGTTCAAAAAAGGTACATAATTTAGACATAAATACATTTAGTCATGATAATAAAAGCCAAGGAATAATTTATCTGCCAGATCTAGGAAGAATGAAAACAATTATGACTAAAGAGGATATAAAGAACATTATGAAATGAAAAATAAATAATTTTGATTACATTAAATTTAAAATGTTTTTTACAAGCAAAACCAATCAACCAAGATTAGAAGGGGAATAAAAACTGAAAAACAATTTGTATAGCCACTGTTTATATATTAAATATACCTCATTTCTTAAAAAAGAAAAAAAAAAAGAAATGGGTTCAATTTATAAGAATAAAATTCTTTCTTCAAATCATAAACTCAAAGGGTAGGTAACTCTTGAAGTTTACTCTCATTGCAACTGGTTCAAAGAGGGAATAATATGAACACTCAATTCAGTATAGAATCCTCCTTTATCCTAGAGGAAAGCAGGAGGAAAAAGAGACAAAAAAAGAGGGGTGATGATAGAATGGAGGTGAAAAGGAAGAGGTAGAAGTCAGAAGGAAAACATGGTTGTGGTGGCACAAGGTAAAAAGAGAGCAATGGAATAAAAATAGATTGGAGGGAAATACAATCTGCATGAATATTGATAAATTTTTGAAGCAAGTTTCTCTGAAAAAGGACTTAATTCTCAACTCTATAGAGAAATAAGTCAAAATTAGGGGGGAAAAAGAGTCATTTCATAACTGGAAAATGATCAAGTTATGAAGTGATCAAACCTATATGTAGCCATATGAAAATTTTTTCTAAATTTCTCCTGATTAGAGAAATGCATGTTATTATTATTCCTGACTTCTCACACTTCCTCAAGTATTTACTATTTCCATCTTTTATTATCTTTGTTATTTTGCTGAGTGTGATATCAAATCTCAGGTTTGTCTTGATTTGCATTTCTCTTATTAGTGATTCAGAGTATTCAAAGAAAAAAATGTTGGAATATTGCAAAAATAGTCTTGAAGAAACTAGGTTTAGACCTGTATCTCAAATGATGCACTGTTATTATCTACAGTTGCATTTGTGACCCAGATATAAAAGTTCATATCATAAAAAAATTACAATATCTGAAAATGGAAAGCTAAAGATAGGGGAAAATTTATTAACAAAACAAAAGCTAGAAATAGATTAACTCAGATTACATGAATTTGAATAATTTTTTCATTCAAATTGGCTAAATTAAAGGTAGTAGGGGAAAATTAACTTTTTTTCCACTAAATATTTTCTGAATAAGATTTATATATATGTGCATGTACACAATATGCAAACACACATGGACACATATGTGTATATATACATAAACAAGTGCACAAGTGGAAACACATACATTTTTCTACTGATTCATATATATAAAATAAGTAGAGCCAACAGATAAATGCAAAAAAAAAAAAACAATCAATCACTTTTCAAGGGAATAAGTCTAAGATATTAATAATCATGTAGAAAGTTCCATATTACTAGTAATAAAGGCAATGTAGACTAAAATAATTGAATTTCCTATTGAAACTCATTAGTTTAACAAAAATTAAAATATTTTGGACAGAAAGGCATATTTCAGTGTATAATTGTAACTGTGAATCTAGCTGTTCTTGACAGTGGTACTCCCAAACTTATAGAAATATGCCAACCCTTTTGCATAATAAGCTTTCACTACTTGTATATCTCAAAAGAATCAAATTCACAGGGAAAGACCACATATATATCAACATATTTGTAGAAGTATTTTTCATTGGTTCAAAGAATTGTAAATAAAGTAGATATATCAAATGGAAATAGTTGAGTAAATTTGTTAATATCAATATATAGTAATGAGATATATATATAACAGGAAAAAAATACACACTCAAAAAGAACTGACCAGACATTTAAACTGAAGTAGAATGAGATGTACAAAATAACTAAAAAATATAATAAACCAAAAAAAAAAAAAAAAAACAACTTTTACTTAAAATGCTATTTAATGTTGTAGCTAATTGTAATTGCATAGGAACAATGTTGAAGCACATTACCACAACTTGAAGTGGAATAAGAAAAATGCAGTTGGACATGAAAACCTTATGACTCACTGAGTTTTAAGGGCAGCTAGATGGCTTGGTTATTGAGTTGGGCTTGAAATCAGGAAGACAAACTCATGCCTGGTCTAGATACTTAGTAGTTGGATGAGTAGTTATTCATCCAATTAAAACTTTGTTTACTTTAATCTACTAGTGAAGGAAATAAATCATCGCATTATCTTTGCCAAGAAAATCTCAAGGAGCATATGATCTCCAGAATCATAAGCTACGACAATGAATGAATAGCACTGCTAATATTTATATTTATGGGAAAGTTGTTTATTTATGGGTTACTTGTCAGGTTATCACACTTTCTGTAATCAGAAAAAAAAAATAAAGTTGCATGTTTTATTTTATAGATTAGGAACATAGATATGGATATAACTCTATATAGATGTATATATATAAATATAGATATAAAATAAATTTTATGATAAAGGGAATTATGGCAAACCTATCTGGATATATAAACCCATGGCAGGATTCATAATAATATTTGCCAAGTAAAGCACAATAAAACATGAAAATCATTGAAATTGATAATTTCTTTATATAGAATTGATACCGAAAAAGGTGTCAGTAACACAATTCCAATTTATTGACAAATTTCTACTGCTCTTTCCACTCTGCTATTCTGCTTTTGACTTAGTAGATGAATGAAATAATGTTTCTGATCTATTAGAAAGAATAGTTAAGAATCAATTATGCATTCTTTATTTCCATTTCTCATAAAAAACTATGCTTTAAAGTAACAGAATTTTAGCTGAGAATTGAAGGAAGCCGGGGAAACAAGAAAACAGACATGAAAAAGAACATTCTAGTAATGAGAAATTGATAGTGTTTATGTTTTCTGTATATAAACAGAGAAGCATTAAAATATAGGGAGAAAGTGGGTATGTTTTTTTTTTTTTTTGTTTGTTTTTAGATATAACTAAGTGTGAATTTCTTTTCATTAGCTATATTGATTTGTCACAACAGAAACAATAAATCACATGTTTGCAAAATTATTCTTGACTTTTTATTCTAAAATTATCTGCCTTAAGACACTAGAATTTGTTTAACTGCATGGAAAAATATGGGGAAAATATATCAGACAATCCATAAGAGATTACAAAACCAAAACTTTTATGAAGAAAATCTAAGACTTTTATTTTTCAACGACACTAATGCTGGCATATCATATCTACAGTTAAAATATATGTGTGAAAACATATTAATTAAGGATTTCACCATTTAATGGAGGAGAGGGATTAAGTGAAGAGTGAATCAACCATAGTTAAAAAAAAAGAAAAAGGAAAAAAGAAAGAAAGAATTAAAAAGAAAAGGAAAAAGTAAAGTTCAAAAATTTCACTGTAAGGGAAGATAAAACAATAGTACTGACATTAGCAAATCAATGCTACTTTTTCAAGGAATGTTAATTTAGTGTAGGAAATTGTGGCAAAATTCCAGCTAAGGGAAAGAAGCAACAGAGACATGACTGTTCTTAAAGCTTGGAGGGAAATATTTTTTTTGCTTATAGGAGCCCCTCTGTTTTGGCAACAGAGTAATGAAAATAAAATCTAAGTGGTCTACAATTAGCCAAAATCTCCAACCTTGTAACTGAAGAAAATTTAAAAAACAATAAAGAAACAAACAACAATAACAACAAAAAACCATTTTCTCTGTTGGTATTTTGGGATTGTAAAACATGATTTTCAAGGGTGGAACTGATTGTTTCAAAGAGCTGTCCATTAGAGTGGATGTCTCTTTTGTTCTTTGATTAATTATACATGCCACTGTCTTTCCTATTTCCTCCTCCCTCCCATTATTTATTTGTGAAGATGAAGTTTTAGTTATTTTCTCCAGAATCCACATATAATTACATATTACCATTGGCCATAGTAGCTTAAAAAAGATTATATTCACATATGATATTTTTATATGTACATAAGCCTTTACAAGTGACAATAAAGATGGTATCAAATTATGCAAATGAACTGACAAATATTACATTTGGCAAAATTTAAACCAATTTCATTATTTTCATAGAAATCTTGAAGCTTAATTTTCACTTATACCCTATAATACCCAGTGAGCATTCATCACAGTATTGTTCAATTAAAAAAAATATGGGGTATAGCTCTCTAAATGAAATGTAATATATTACATACACCTCATATCTTACACAAATATTTTACACTATTGATTTATTTGTATATGGACGTGAGCATTTTCTCAAAAGAGCCAGGCAATTAGAGCACAAGCTGGAAAAGGTTTGTGTTTGTGTCTAAAAATACACTATTTGTAAATTGTCTGAAGGCTAGACTGGGTAAGCTTTTAGAGGCTCATCACTGATGGTTGGCTTATTGGGTAACTTTTTTGACCATAGGATTTCATGCTGCTATACTGTTGTATAATGAGTTATAAGCTGTGTTAAGACAGAATAAAAAATAAGTTAAACTATAGTTATCTGGAAAATTATAATTGATCCTATATGCAAAATAGCTGTATGAATTTATGTATGTATACATATGTATAAATAATAATAACTTATACAGTACTTGCTATTGTCACTTAGAACTTTACAATTATTTCATTTGATCTTCAGAATTACCCTGAAAATTAGGTGTTATTATTATTCTCATTTTACAGGTGAGGGAACTAGGCAAACAGAGGTTGTCATATATAAAGGTGGAATTTGTCACAATTGTATGATAAGCTAGCTTGAAATGTTCTTAAAAGTACATTTAAACATCAATGTAAAGCTTTTGAAATTTATGATATGAGTAGTACCGTTGGTTCTAGTCTAATTTATCTTGAAAAATAGAACCTAGTATTAATTGATCTTTTGAGAGAGTTATCAGGAAGTCTGTAGACACATTTTTGGATTCCATTTCCTTGTGTTTTGCATTAGCTACTATTCATCATATAGTCACATGGATTTTATAACATCTCTTCATGTCTAATCTTATTTCCCTATGAAATAGGGATGGAGCTGAGACAAAAGGGTTCATCCCTTTTTGTACTTTTATACATATCAAGAATACTTAACTCTTATTATGAGAAACTGTCATTAAAATTGACTGGTAATTTGAATCCTGAGTTGGTCCTTGGCAGCCATTCCACCAAACAATTTCAACCATGAGGTTAGTTTAAAAAAATTCATTTTCAAAGAGGGGAAAAGCCAAGATGTCAGAAAGTATACAGGTTTTTTTCTGAGCTCTTCCTGGCATCCCACAGATCAACACTGGTTTTGGAGTGACAGAACCCACAAATATTTGAGGCTACAAATTTCCAGCAAGGGGGAGTGGAGCCAAGGTGGCAGAGTAAACTCAGGAAGCTGCTCAAGCTCTTCAAGTTTTCCATGAAAATCACAGGAAGTTAAGCCTTTGAACAGTATCTGATAGAATGAAACCACTCTCCAACTCAAGATAAACTGAAAAAAAATTTTAAAAAGTCAGTCTCACTGGAGGGAAAAGTTCAGCATAGGTGAGAAATACTCTTGGGAAATCCAGTGACAGGATTTTAATTGCAGCAAATCAGCAACTAAGACCCTCAGTCCCGATTCAGTAGAGGAGCAATCAGTGGGGCAGCTTCCAGTCCCAGCTCCAAAGGCAAACTCAGTTTGTTTCCTGAACAGAGCAATCAAAGCTACTCCCTACAAACACAAGGAGCCCCTGTGCTCAAAGATAAGACTCAGAGCTACACAGTAAGCTTGGGCACTACCTTTACCCCAGGAGCAGAGTTCAACCATAAAGGTTAAAAAAAGAGAGAGAGGAAATATTAAAAGAAAAGGAAAGAAAATGAGCAAGAAACATAAAAGGACCTTGACCATAGAAAGCTATAGAGGAGAGAAAAACAAACTCAAAAAGAGGACAGAATGTCCACAGAATAAATCTGAAAAAGTGAAATAAATTGTCAAGCACTTTTGAAAGTTCCATAAAAGACTTCAAAAGGCAAATAAGAGAGGTAGAAGAAAAAATGAGAAAGGAAATGAAAGAAAAGTGTGAAAGTCAACAATTTGAAAAAGGAAGGAAAAAATAAATTTCAGAAGAAAACTACTTAAATAGAATAAAAAGAGTTACAAAAGATAACTGAAGAAAATCACCCCTTAAAAACTAGAACAGGGCAAATGGTAGCCAATGACATTATGAGACAGCAAGAATCTAACTAAAAAGAATGAAAAAAATGGAAGAAATGTGAAATACCTCACTGGAAAAACAGCTGATGTGGAAAATGGATCCAGAAGAGAAAATTTTAAAATTATTGACCTACTTGCAGACCATGACCAATAAAAGAGCCTGGATAGCATTTAACAAGAGATCATTAAAGAAAACTTCTCCACTACTTTGGAAACAGAGGAAGAAATATGCTTTGAAAGAATCCATCAATCATTTCTGAAAAGAGATTCTCAGAAGGAAAACCCTAAAGAACATTGTTGCAAAACTTCAAAACTACAATCTTAAGGAAAAAAAATACTATGAACTGTCAGATAAAAACAATTCAAATATCAAAGAGCAACAGTTAGAATTACCGAGGATCTGGCAGCTTCTACAATAAAGGAACAGAGGGCTTGGAATACCATATTCTGAAAGGCAAGGAACCTGGGATTACAACCAAGAATTAACTAACCCACCAGATTCAGCATCATCTTTCAGGGGAGGAGATGCAGCTTCAATGAAGTAACATCCTTTTAAACAAAAACAAAAACAACTAAACAGAAAATTTAATTTACAAACAAAAGACTCAAGAAAACCATAGAAAGATAAACAAGTGAAAAATATATTTAAAGGTTAAACTGTTTACATTTGTAGATAGGAAACAAAATCTGTAACTCTTGAGAGTTTTTATCACTGAGGCAGACAGAGGGGGGCATCACATGGGCTGAGGGTGTAGTTGTGAATGAAATCTGGTGAGATGGCATCAAAGAAAAAGATATTAATGGGTAGAACAAAGTCTGTTTTAGCAAAAGGAGGAAAGGGAAAGTAAAATTGGACAGTTATTTCACAGGAAGTGACTCAAAAGACCTATGACAATCTAAGGTGAAACTGATCTAAGAGGAAATAAATTAATCATTCAGTTGAGTATAGAAATTTATTTTTATCCTATATTTTATAGGATAGAATAAAATTAGGAGAAAGAGGAAAAGAAGAAGGAGGAAAAGGATGGAAATGAGGGCAGAAATATGAGAAAAAAGATAGAGAATTGGGGAATGGTTGATAGAAAATAAAGTAGTGGTGAGGTAAGTATAAAACACTGGAAAGAAAAGGGGCATGGATAATAGAAGAAAAAGTAGTGAGTTGGTTTGGAAAAAATACAAGACTAAAGACAGGGTGGAAAGACAGAACAAAAGTATATTCAGGAAAGAAAATAGAATTGAAGGAGAGCTGATAATCATAATTAGGAATGTGAATGGAATGAACTCACCCATAAAATGAAAGCAAATAGCAGAGTAGATTAAGAAACAGTATTCTGCAATATGTTGTTTACAAGAAACACTTTTGACACAGAGAAACTCATACAGAGTAAAGTTAAAAGGTTGGAACAGAATTTATTATGCTTTAGCTGAAGTTAAAAAAAAACAGGGGTGTCAATTCTGATCTCACATAAAGCAAAAGGAAAAATTGATTTTATCAAAAGAGATATGAAAGGCTACCATTTCAATAAAGGTTACCATAAATAATGAAGTAATGGGAAGGTAATATAATAAAAATGTTAATTCTACCTAAATTAATCTACTTATTCAGTGCCATACCAATCAAACTTCCAAGAAATTATGTTACTAACCCACAAAAAATAATAACAAAGTTCATCAGGAAGAATAAAGATTAAGAAATTCAAGGGAATTACTGAATAGAAATGCAAATGAATTTGGCCTAGCTGTACCAAACCTAAAACTATATTATAAAGGAGCAATTATCAAAACATTTGGTACTGGCTAAGAAATAGAGTAGTTGATCACTGGAAAAAGTCAGGTTCACAAAGTGTAACAGTCAATGACTATATTAATTTTGCATTGATAAACCCAAAGACCACAGTTTAGAGATAAGAACTTAGTATTTGACAAAAATTCCTGGGAAAACTGGAAATTAGTATATCAGAAACTAGGCATTGAAGCACACCTAACAACCTCTACCACAATAAATTTGGAATAGGTTGATGGTTTAGATATAAAAAGTGACATTATCAGCAAATTAGAAAAATAAACAATAGTGTACCTCTCGTATTGGAGAAGAAGGAATGAATTTGTGACCAAAGAAGAACTGGTAGAGTTCTTTGCATTATGCAATGCAAAATAGATAATTTTGACATATTACATTAAACAGTATTTATATAAACAAATCCAGTGCAGACAAGATTAGAAGGGAATCAATAAACTGGGGGGAAATTACATTCAAGAGTTCTAATAAAGGTCTCATTTCTAAAATATATAGAGAATTGATTCAAATTCATAAAAAAATCAAGTAATTGGGGGCAGCTAGATGGCACAATGGATAGAGCACCAGCTCTGAAGTCAAGAAAACACGAGTTCAAATCTGGCTTCAGAATCTTAACACTTCTTAACTGTATGATCCTGGGCAAGTCACTTAACCCCAATTACCTCAGCCCCCCCCCAAAAAAAAAAAAATCAAGTCATTCTCCATTTGACAAATGGGGAAAGGATATGAATAGACAATTTTCAGATGAAGTAATTGAAACCATTTTTAGTTATATGAAAAGGTGCTGTGATCATTATTATTCAGAGGAATACAAATTTAGACAACTCTGAGATACCACTACACACCTCTCAGATTGACTAAGATGACAAAATAGATATTGAATGTTGAAGGAGATGTGGGAAAACTGTGACTCTAATCCTTTGCTGGTGGAATTGTGAACTGATTCAACTATTTCAGAAAGTAATTTGAAAGTATATCCAAAGGTCTATCAAACTGCATTCTCTTTGATCCAGCAATGTCTTTACTAGACCTCTATGCCAAAGAGATCATTAAAAAGGAGAAAGGACTCACATGTGTAAAAATGTCTGTGGCAGCTCTTTTTGCAGTGGCAAGAAACTGGACACTGAGTAGGTAACCATCAGTTGGAGAATAGTTGAATAAGTTATTATTTTTCTATAAGAAATGATCAACAGAATTATTATTGCAGAGAGGCCTGAAGAGGCATATATGAACTGATGCTAAGTGAAGTGAGTAGAATCAGGAGATGAACATGGTAACAGCAAGATTATACAATTATCAATTCTGACAGATATGACTCTTTTCAAGAGTGAGATGATTCAGGGCAATTCCAATGGTCTTATGATTGTCTTATGATGAAGACTGTCATCTGTACTCAGAGAGAATACTGTGCAGACTGAGTATGAATCACCACATAGTGCTTTTACTTTTTTGCGGTTATTGTTTGCTTGCATCTTATTTTCTTTCTCATTTTTTTTTCCTTTTTGATCTGATTTTTCTTGTGCAGAATGATAATAGTGGAAATATGTATAGAAGAATGTGAAGGTTTTCTGGAGGCAGCCTTAGTCTCAGTTACAATCAATAATTACTCCAAAATCGCAGCCAGCTGGTAAAAATGCAAACATTTATTTCTCCTTCCAAAATAGCTCAGTTAGTTGAGGCCTAACTCTCTGCTTGGTTCCAAGAGATCTTGATTCTTTGTCCTTGGCTCCTGCCTCTACTTTCTTCAGCCTCCAGCTCAACTCCGACTCGTGGCTTCTCAATCTCCAACTGAGGCGAGTACCCTCCTGTATCTCCCAGAATGCTCTATTTATGCTACTTCTCTACTTCTCTGAGAGTGGGATTATGGGATATCTCCCAGCATGCTCTCTGGCCCTAAGGAAGGTGTGAATTCAGACTAAGCCAGCCCTGAATTCTTGGGTGAACTCCATTGAGTACTTAGATACTTATGAGCTCTCTAAAGGTGTGAACACAAGCATTGTTCTATCAGTTCCACTTAGTACTTTGTTTCAAGTTTTGGCCCAAAATATCTCTTTCTAAGATCAAATCAACTCCAATGGCTTAACACTTTGTAAAGATTTCAATAGAAGAATATCACATATTAATCCCTTTAACAAAATGCATTTCCTATTGATTTGTGATTCCTTTCAGATTACCAGCCCCTCCTGGCTGAGGCATATCCTCCCCAGACAAGTTGTCTTTCAAGGATACCAGAGCCTTTGATTCAATTACAAATCCTGTCAAAAAGCATCCTTTTGAGGGACCTGTATGTGCAAGAATGTTTGTGGCAGCCTTCTTTGCAGTGGCCAGAAACTGGAAACTGAGTAGATGCCCATCAGTTGGAGAATGGCTGAATAAATTGTGGTATGTGAATATTATGAAATATTATTGTTTGGTAAGAAATGACCAACAGGATGATTTCAGAAAGGCCTGGAGCAACTTACACGAACTGATGCTGAGTGAAATGAGCAGGACCAGGATATTATTATATACTTCAACAACAATACTATATGATGACCAGTTCTGATGGACCTGGCCATCCTCAGCAACGAGATCAACCAAATCATTTCCAATGGAGCAGTAATGAACTGAACCAGCTACACCCAGGGAAAGAACTCTGGGAGATAACTAAGAACCATTACATAGAATTCCCAATCCCTCTATTTTTGTCCCACCTGCATTTTTGATTTCCTTCACAGGATAATTGTACACTATTTCAGAGTCCGATTCTTTTTGTACAGCAAAATAACAGTTTGGACATGTATACTTATTTTGTATTTAATTTATACTTTAACATATTTAACATGTATTGGTCATTCTGCCATCTAGTGGAAGGGGTGGGGGGAAGGAGGGGAAAAATTGGAACAAGTTTTGGCAATTGTCAATGATGTAAAATTACCCATGCATATAACTTGTAAATAAAAAGCTATTTAAAAAAAAAAAAAAAAAAAGTGTTACCTAAGCAAATTAGGAGAGTATGGAAGTTTATTTGTCAGATTTATGGATAAGGGAAGAATTCAGGACCAAAGGCAATATGGAGATCATTGGAAAAAGTAAAAGAGATTATTTTAACTATGTAAAATTTAAAAAAAAAAAGCATACCTTTGAATTCCAGTAGGAGATCCGGGCTTGTCCCAGTCCCCACTGGTTCTGATCTGCTTGGGCTTCCCAACCCCCACTAAGATATCCAATATAATAAGCTTCCATCAACTAAAGTCTTTGTAGATGGACCTTGGTAGCTCCCAGGTCCCAGCTGACAGGACTTTCTGTCCATGGAGAACTGCATTCTCAGTGCAAAACTCCATTTTCCATATCTCTGCCCCTATAGAAGTCAGTCTCTTGGTAAACTGATTTCTATCTAACAATAAATTTTCATTTTGCAATATATTTTGGGAATGAGTGAATTCTTTCACTCCTAAAACCTGTGGCCGATTTAATGGGAATTCTTAATAACTCTCTTATCGCTACTAACCTCTAGATCATCAGGAATCTAGACCACTCTAAATCTTATCATTAACACATATTGGATTACTTGCCATCTGGGGTAGGAATGGGGGAGAGGGGGGAAATAGAGGGGAAAAAAATGAAACACAAGGTTTTGCAAAGGTGAATGTTGAAAATTATCTATGCATATATTTTGAAAATAAAAAAGCTTAAAATAAGTAAATAAATGAACTCCTTTTACTTTGCTTTTCCTGAGTTTTCCCTCTATTCTAAGACCTAAATGAAGGTGAAGACCTAAATACATTGTTTTTCCTTTTACCAGTCTGAAAATGAACTAATTGACAACAATGGGATCAAAAAGTGGAAATGCTGGCATCTAAATACCCCCTGGAAAAATTGAAATATTGCATAGTATAATTCTAAAAACAGATTTAATTTGGTTGAATTTTGTCCTTAAGTTAAATCATACATGGTCTCCCTTATAGCTAGACACATTATCCTATTAGTATAATTATGATAAATCAAAACTTAATGCAAAATGAATTTGCTGTAATGCTGAAGAAACTGAGCAAGACAGAGATTAGAGACCAATTTAATAGTTTATTAAGTGGAGAAATATACTGGGACCAAATGGATCCATGGTTGGTCCCAGGGCTGAATGAGACTATCATCTCAAAGAATCCAGCCCTGAGAATTGGGACAGCAAAATTTTTATAGGATAACAAGAACAATGACATAATGGGGGAGATACCTGGATGGGGATAATCTAATGGGGGAAAGCGCCTAGGATGACACAATGGAGGGGGGTACTGGAGAGGTTACTTATACTCTAATGATGTCTAAAATGTATAGACCTTTATTCTGTGAAATACTAAGAAGGAATGATTATAACCTAAAGATATAGAACCTTTATCTCATCAAACATTAAGAAGGAATGATCAAACATTAAGAGGGAAAAGTTATAACCTGAGGCAGAGTAATTAAATAGGACAATTAGGGAACCTAGGTCAGGACATCAAAAGGGAACTGTGGCACAACATTGCTGACATTAATACAATATGCTACAAAATGCATGAATCTGGAAAACCCAAGTAAAAAAACCAGTCTCAAAAATTTAATCACTGTGACTTTAAGCAAGTTACTTCATACCTGTTTACTTGTTTTCTAATCTGTAAAGAGGAAATTGGTGGCACCCACCTTCTAGAGTTGTTGGTGAAAATAACAAGATTATCATAGGCTTAGCAGAGAGCTTATTCTTAGTAATAATGAGCTGAATAAGACCAAAAGAAAAAAAACAGGTTCTTGGTAGGTAGGTGGCCATAAGGAAGGGTATTGACAGGAGAAGGGTTTTGTTGAATTTAAGTGGACCTTAAATAGACCTTTACTGTAGTGAACCCTAGTTGAATTCTGATAGTTATTGTATACAATTGGGAGGAAAAACTATAAATATTCTTATGTTCTGAGAAGAAGAAAGAGAGTGGGAGATTACAATATTATCTTGTTCCTTAAGTGGGCGTTTATTGCCCTAAAGTAGCCTTTTGTTGCAGTGGGCCTTTGTTGAATTCATTGCATTGACAGGATTATCTTCCCCACACAATTATTGTATCTAATCTGTAAGCAAAACTACAGATGTCAACCTCTAAGATTATTCCTTTACTATATAAGGGTGGGCCCTATCCCTTGTTAATTGAGTGTTCATTAGGAAAGTTGTGCACTTTATGGACCTTTCCCCCTTTTTATGGCATCTTCCTCCTTGTTAATTGTGAGTTCCAGTAGAACACATACCCCATGTCTTCCTTGCTAATTCTTAAATTCCTTTTGGCACTTAACCTGTCAATCATATAATAATAAAATCTTTGCTTCTTAATTTTAAAATTGTAAAAACCTAAAATTGGTATTGAAACACTTGTGACACTGGCTTGAAACCTGAATATCTTTTGTGTTCAGCCCCTGTACCCCATTAGTGGGCCCTATAAAAGATATTAGTAAATGCAAGTATTTCCTCCATATTGGTCTTCAGTGCAATCAGTGTAGAATCTTAAAAGTAATAAAATGGATAATGTTCTAAGCAAGATAATTTGATGATGCATTCAATTGAATTGTCATCTCATTGGTAACAATGTATCTTTCACTTTTTAAAAGTATGATATTGTGATCATTAGGAAATAATTCTGTCAGAAATAGTTTTAGAAAAGTAACATCTTTTAATCAGCATTCTGATAAATTATAAATTGAGCTTTTAGAATACAGTCATAATGTTCGAAAACTGTTAAAACTTTAATTAGAAGTATTTGCTTTGAAGTAGAAAATGAGAATAATTTATTATTGGGATATAGCACAGACCCCTTAAGTTGTCCTTATCTATGAAGTTCTTTGGGACTTTGTAGTTGCGCAGGATCATAAGACCTTATTAGCATTGCTGACCTTATGTTGCAATATTCAGAAGCACTGAATTTTGAGAAACTAGGACCATTCTCTTTTTTTTTTGTTTTTGTTTTTTTTTTGTTTTTTCGTGAGTGAAATTATTTATTGTATCTATAATTTGCTTTTGTATTTGTATCTATAAATTTTTTTTGTTTTTTTTGTTTTTTTTTTCGTGAGTGAAATTATTTATTGTATCTATAATTTGCTGTTTCACCCAATCATTCTTTAAGATGAGATTGATTAGTTTCCAATTACTTTTTGGTCTATTTACCCCTAACATTTTTTGAATGTAGTTTTTATTGCATTGTGATCTGAAAAGAAAGCATTTACTATTTCTTCCTTCTTGCATTTAATTTTGAGGTCTTTATGTCCTAATATATGGTCAATTTTTGAATAGGTTCCATGAACTGCTGAGAAGAAATTATATTCATTTCTGTCTCTATTCAATTTTCTCCAAAGATCTGTCATACCTAATTTTTCTAATATTCTATTTCCCTCTTTAATTTCTTTCTTATTTGTTTTGTGGTTTGATTTGTCTAATTCTGAGAGTGCAAGGTTGAGATCTCCCACTATTACCATTTTGCTGTCTATTTCTTCTTGCAACTCTCTTAACTTCTCCTTTAGGAAGTTAGATGCTATACCACTTGGTGCATATATGTTTAGTATTGATATCCCTTCGTTGGCTATGCTACCCTTTAGCAAGAGATAGTTTCCCTCCTTATCTCTTTTAATTAGATCAATTTTTGCTTTTCCTTGATCTAAGATAAGGATGGCTACCCCTGCTTTTTTCTGTTTCATCTGAAGCATAATAGATTTTGCTCCAGCCTTTTACCTTTACTCTGTATGTATCTCCCTGCTTTAAATGTGTTTCTTGTAAACAGCATATTGTAGGGTTCTGACTTTTGATCTAGTCTGCTATCTGCCTCCACTTATGGGGTAGTTCATCCCATTCACATTTACGGTTAAAATGACAAATTCTGCATTTCCTGCCATCATAATATCTCTAGATTATGCTTTTCTTTTTCTTTTCCCCCCAACACTCTTTACCCGTTTTAAACTTATGTGCCCCACTTGTACCATGATGCTCATCCTCTTTAGAAGCTCTCCCTCCCCCCCTTTGAATTTCCTTCCCTTTCTTGTACCCCTTCCTTAGTACTCTTTTTCTTTCCCTTTTCCCTCCCCACCTTTTTTTTTTTTTTTTTTTTTTTAATTTAATAGCCTTTTATTTACAGGATATATACATGGGTAACTTTACAGCATTAACAATTGCCAAACCTCTTGTTCCAATTTTTCACCTCTTACCCCACCCACTCCCTCCCCTAGATGGCAGGATGACCAGTAGATGTTAAATATATTAAAATATAAATTAGATACACAATAAGTATACCCGACCAAAACCGTTATTTTGCTGTAGAAAAGAATCAGACTCTGAAATATTGTACAATTAGCTTGTGAAGGAAATCAAAAATGCAGGTGTGCATAAATATAGGGATTGGGAATTCAATGTAATGGTTTTTACTCATCTCCCAGAGTTCTTTTTCTGGGTATAGCTAGTTCAGTTCATTACTGCTCCATTAGAAATGATTTGGTTGATCTCGTTGCTGAGGAGGGCCTGATCCATTAGAACTGGTCATCATATAGTATTGTTGTTGAAGTATATAATGATCTCCTGGTCCTGCTCATTTCACTCAGCATCAGTTCATGTAAGTCTCTCCAGGCCTTTCTGAAATTATCCTGTTGGTCATTTCTTACAGAACAGTAATATTCCATAATTTTCATATACCACAATTTATTCAACCATTCTCCAACTGATGGACTTCCACTCAGTTTCCAGTTTTTAGCCACTACAAAAAGGGCTGCCACAAACATTCGTGCACATACAGGTCCCTTTCCCTTCTTTATAATCTCTTTGGGATATAATCCCAGTAGTAACACTGCTGGATCAAAGGGTATGCACAGTTTGATAACTTTTTGAGCATAGTTCCAAACTACTCTCCAAAATGGTTGGATTCGTTCACAACTCCACCAACAATGAATCAATGTCCCAGTTTTCCCGCATCCCCCCCAACAATCATCATTATTTTTTCCTGTCATCTTAGCCAATCTGACAGGTGTGTAGTGGTATCTTAGAGTTGTCTTAATTTGCATTTCTCTGATTAATAAAGACTTGGAGCATCTTTTCATATGACTAGAAATAGTTTCAATTTCTTCATCTGAGAATTGTCTGTTCATATCCTTTGACCATTTTTCAATTGCAGAATGGCTTGATTTTTTATAAATTAGAGTTAATTCTCTATATATTTTGGAAATGAGGCCTTTATCAGAACCTTTGACTGTAAAAATATTTTCCCAGTTTATTGCTTCCCTTCTGATCTTGTCTGCATTAGTTTTGTTTGTACAAAAACTTTTCAGTTTGGTATAATCGAAATTTTCTATTTTGTGATCAGTAATGATCTCTAGTTCTGCTTTGGTCATAAAGACCTGCCCCTTCCACAGGTCTGAGAGGTAAACTATCCTATGTTCCTCTAATTTATTAATAATTTCATTCTTTATGCCTAGGTCATGAACCCATTTTCACCTTATCTTGGTGTACGGCGTTAAGTATGGATCAATGCCTAGTTTCTGCCATATTAGTTTCCAATTTTCCCAGCAATTTTTATCAAACAGTAAGTTCTTATCCCAAAAGCTGGGATCTTTGGGTTTGTCAAAGACTAGGTTGCTATATTTGTTGACTGTTTTATCCCTTGAACCTAATCTATTCCACTGATCAACTAATCTATTCCTTAGCCAATATCAAATAGTTTGGGTAACTGCTGCTCTATAATATAATTTTAGATCTGGTACAGCTAAGCCACCATCATTTGATTTTTTTTTTCATTAATTCCCTTGAAATTCTTGACCTTTTGTTTTTCCATATGAACTTTGTTGTTATTTTTCTAGGTCATTAAAATAGTTTTTGGGAGTCTGATTGGTATAGCCTAAATAAATAGATTAGTTTAGGTAATATTGTCATCTTTATTATATTTGCTCAGCCTATCCAAGAGCATTTAATATTTTTCCAATTGGTTAGATCAGACTTAATTTGTGTGAAAAGTGGTCTGTAATTTTGCTCATAAAGTTTCTGATTTTCCCTTGGCAGATAGATTCCTAAATATTTTATATTATCAGTAGTTACTTTAAATGGAATTTCTCTTTGTAACTCTGACTGTTGGATTTTGTTAGTGATATATAAGAATGCTGATGACTTATGTGGGTTTATTTTATAACCAGCAACTTTGCTAAAGTTGTGGATTATTTCTAATAACTTTTTAGCAGAATCTCTGGGGTTCTCTAAGTATACCATCATGTCATCGGCAAAGAGTGATAATTTGGCTTCCTCATTGCCTATTCTTATTCCTTTAATCTCTTTCTCAGCTCTTATTGTTATAGCTAGGGTTTCTAATACAATATTAAATAGTAACGGTGATAGTGGGCAACCTTGTTTCACTCCAGATCTTAATGGGAATGGTTGCAGTTTGTCTCCATTACATATGATGCTTACTGATGGTTTTAAATAGATGCTGCTGATTATTTTAAGGAAAGGTCCATTTATTCCTATACTCTCAAGTGTTTTTAATAGGAATGGATGTTGGATTTTATCAAGTGCTTTTCTGCATCTATTGAGATGATCATATGGTTTTGTTAATTTGGTTATTAACATGGCCAATTATATTGATAGTTTTCCTAATATTGAACCAGCCCTGCATTCCTGGTATAAATCCTACTTGATCATAGTGTATTATCTTGGAGATGATTTTCTGTAGTCTTTTTGCTAATATCTTATTTAAGATTTTAGCATCAATATTCATTAGGGAGATTGGTCTATAATTTTCTTTCTCTGTTTTCAGCCTACCTGGTTTAGGTATCAGTACCATGTCTGTGTCATAGAAGGAATTTGGTAGGACTCCTTCATTCCCTATTTTATCAAATAATTTATATAGCATTGGGGCCAATTGTTCTTTAAATGTTTGGTAAAATTCACATGTAAATCCATCTGGTTCTGGGGATTTTTTCTTAGGGAGTTGTTTAATTGCCTGTTCTATTTCTTTTTCTGAAATGGGACTATTCAAGCAATTTACTTTCTCCTCTGTTAGTCTGGGAAGTATGTATTTTTGGAGGTACTCATCCATTTCACTTAGGTTATCGAATTTATTGGCATAAAGTTGAGCAAAATAATTCCTTATTATTTCTCTAATTTCCTCTTCATTGGTGAAAAGTTCTCCCTTTTCATTTTTAAGACTACTAATTTCATTTTCCTCCCTCCTTTTTCTAATCAGATTTACCAAAGGCTTATCTATTTTATTGGCTTTTTCATAGAACCAACTCTTAGTTTTAGTAATTAGTTCAATAGTTTTTTTTACTTTGAATATTTTTAATTTCTCCTTTTAATTTTATAATTTCCAATATAGTATTTGATTGGGGGTTTTTAATTTGGTCTTTTTTTAGTTTTTTTAGTTGCAAGCCCAATTCATTAATCTTTTCTTTCTCTGTTTTATTCAAGTAAGCCTCTAAGGATATAAATTCCCTCTTATTACCGCTTTGGCTGCATCCCACAAATTTTGGTATGATGTCTCATCATTGTCATTATCTTGAGTGAAATTATTAATTGTATCTATAATTTGCTACTTCACCCAATCATTCTTTAAGATGAGATTGTTTAGTTTCCAATTACTTTTTGGTCTATTTCCCCCTAACTTTTTGTTGAATGTAGTTTTTATTGCATCATGATCTGAAAAGAAAGCATTTACTATTTCTCCTTTCTTGCATTTAATTTTGAGGTCTTTATGTCCTAATATATGGTCAATTTTTGAATAGGTTCCATGAACTGCTGAGAAGAAAGTATATTCCTTATATCTCCATTCAATTTTCTCCAAAGATCCAACATACCTAATTTTTCTAATATTCTATTTACTTCTTTAATTTCTTTCTTATTTGTTTTGTGGTTTGATTTGTGTAATTCTGAGAGTGCAAGGTTGAGATCTCCTACTATTACAGTTTTGTTGTCTATTTCTTCTTGCAACTCTCTTAACTTCTCCTTTAGGAAGTTGAGTGCCATACCACTTGGTGCATATATGTTTAATATTGATATTGCTTCGTTGTTTATGCTACCCTTTAGCAGGATGTAGTTACCTTCCTTATCTCTTTTAATTAGATCAATTTTTACTTTTGCTTGATCTGAGATAAGGATGGGTACCTACTTTTGACTTCACCTGAAGCATAATAGATTTTGCTCCAGCCTTTTACTTTTACTCTATATGCATCCCCTGCTTTAAATGTGTTTCTTGTAAACAACATATTGTAGGGTTCTGACTTTTGATCCAGTCTGCTATCTGCCTCCTCTTTATGGGG
Source organism: Sarcophilus harrisii (assembly GCF_902635505.1). Lineage (NCBI taxonomy): Eukaryota > Metazoa > Chordata > Mammalia > Dasyuromorphia > Dasyuridae > Sarcophilus > Sarcophilus harrisii. Next base: position 100,835,615 of record NC_045428.1, read on the forward strand.
GAGTTCATCCCATTCACATTTACAGTTAGAATTACTAAATTTGTATTTCCTGCCATCCTAATAACCCCAGATTGTGCTTTACTTATTCTTGCCTCCCCCAACCCTCTTTCCCCTTTTAAACTTATGTACCCCTCTTGTCTCACGATACTTATCCTCTTTATAATCCCTCCCTCCCCCCTTTGAGTCTTTCCCCTTCCTTCCTTATTACTCTTTTCTTTTCCCTTTTCCTCTCCCCGTTTTTAAAGAGGCGAGAGAATTTTCTCTAAAACAAATGTCAATTATTTTTCTTTGAGACAACTCTTATGAGAGTAAGATTCACACAATGTTCCTCCCCTCTCTAAATTCCCTCAGATATGATAAGTTTCCTTAGCCTCTTTGTGGGATGTGGTTTCCCTCTTTTTATCCCTCCTTCCCACCTTATTCTGCCATCATCCCTTTTCCATATCTACTTCCCTTTTTTATGTTATATCAGTACAATCAAATTATACATGTATTCTTTTTGTATATCCACAACAGAAATACAATTCTCAAGAGTTATTTTTACCTTTTCTGCATCTTTTGAGTTCTATTCTTGGAGATCAAATTTTTTGTTTAGTTCTGGTTTTTTCTTCAGACACAAATGGAATTCATTTGTTTCATTAAATGTCCATCTTCTTCCCTGGAAGAAAATGCTCAAGCTTAGCTGGGTAATTTATTCTTAGGCTGCATCTCAAGTTCTTGTGCCTTTCGGAATATCATATTCAGGCCCTTCTTTCCTTTAATGTAGAGGCAGCCAGATCTTGGGTGATCCTTATTGTGGCACCTCGGTATTTAAATGGTTTTTTTTTTGGCTGCTTGTAAAATTTTTTCCTTAATCTGATAGTTCTGAAATTTGGCCACAATATTCCTTGGGATTTTTATTTTAGGGTTTCTTTCAGAAGGTGTTCGATGAATTCTTTCAATGCCTATTTTACCTTCTGATTCTATTACATCTGGGCAGTTCTCTTTGATGATTTCTTGTAAAATAGTATCTAGGCTCTTTTTTTCATCATAGTTTTCAGAAAGTCCAATAATCCTTAGATTATCTCTCCTAGATCTATTTTCCAAGTCTGTCGTTTTTGCAAGTAGAAAATTTGTGGTTTTTTCCAGTTTGTCATTTTTTTGTTTTTGCTTGACTGATTCTTGTTGTCTCAATCAATCATTTAAAAATTAGAACTGAACAAATTGAAACTAATGATTCATTGAGACAGCAAGAATCAGTCAAATTAGGACCATTCTCAACCATAGTGAGGAAATTACGAGTTGCCTTAAAATAAAGACAGTTACATCTAAGACTATTTGTCTATCACTTATGAAAATTATGAAATTGTTTCTATTCATAAATAGTATATATTAAAGTTATACCTCTAAACTAACTTAGTAACTATACATTATCATCAGAGATTTCATTTTGCATTAGGGATTAATAAGCAATATAGATATGTTAGTCTAGAGACAAGCAAACTTTTTTTATGGAAAGAGTTTGTGTGTACAACTCCAGAATGTTAATTTGCAAAATGAAGAATAAATGATTTTTAAAACATTTACTCACTGTTTAATGTTAAGGAAACATGGAAAATATTTTCAAAATTGTTTAAGCTTTAATTAAAGACATTCTTTTCTCTATTTTAGGCAGAATATCTTGAAGTCATAATTTGATATTATTCTGTGTATATATATATATATATATATATATAATATATATATATAGTTGTCTAAATTGTCATTATGCCAATAGTCTATCATTCAAGAGGATTGTCATATGATGATCAAAGCAAGTGATATCTGAATGCTACTATAGGTAGCTATCTGTATGTGGAGAAAATAAGGGGATGATCTTGCATAGGCAAAAAAAAAAAAAAAAAAAAAGGATCCTCTTGGATCAGCTACACCATTGTACTATGTCCTTTCTGAATCAGAAGTGTTTTCATCTGGTTAATTCTGATCCTGGCTTTTGATATCTTGTGAATAAATGTGGAACTTTGCTAAATGATTGGCTGTTAAATACAACTTGTGTTTAGAATCAGAGCTTAGAAAGTTTTTTTTTTTTTCCCCTTTTATGATTTGTCATATCAGTTTGTGCTCTTGAAGAGACCATTTTGATATTGGAATAATCATGTCCTTTCCCTTTTCCTTTCTTTGCATATATGTGTAATCAAGGCAGATAAAAAGTGGAAGATGGCATTTTCAATATTAAGTCTATCCATCAATTGATCGCTTAACACTAAAACTTCTGAGTTACTATTTGGAATGCATGTAAGAAAGATCTGAATTATTTTCAACTTCATATCTTGTATAAAATGGAAAATGAATTCTTAAGCTGCCAATTCCTTTTGCAATAGTTATATATTCATGTATAATATTAGATCTTTAAAGTATCTTATTTAGCCATGATGATTTGAATATAAAACTTATCAACAAATGGTGGGAGGGTATAAAAAGTAATAGTTTAAAAAAATTTAATAGCTTTTTATTTACAAGTTATATGCATATTTTACATAATTTTACAGCATTGACAATTGCCAAACCTTTTGTTCTAATTTTTCCCCTCCTTCTTCCCATCCCCTCCCCTAGATGGCAGGATGACCAATACATGTTAAATATATTAAAGTATAAATATATTAAAGTTAAATATATTAAGTATTTTAAAATTGTATAAATACAAAATAATTATATATGACAAACCGTTATTTTGCTGTACAAAAAGAATCTGATTCTGAAATAGTGTACAATTAGCCTGTGAAGAAAATAAAAAATGTAAGTGGACAAAAATAGAGGGATTGGGGATTCTATGTAATAATTCTTAGTCATCTCCCAGAGTTCTTTCGCTGGGTGTAGCTTGTTGAATTCGTTCCTGCTCCATTGGAACTGATTTAATTTATCTCATTGCTGAAGATGGCCAAGTCCATCAGAACTGATCATCATATAATATTGTTGTTGAAGTATATAATGATCTCATGGCCCTCCTCATTTCACTCAGCATCAGTTCTTGTAAGTCTCTCCAGGCCTTTCTGAAGTCATCCTGTTGGTCATTTCTTACTGAACAATAATATTTCATAATATTGATATACTACAATTTATTCAGCCATTCTCCAATTAGGGAATTCAGTTTGTTTTAACAAAAAGGGGTGCAAAACTTTCTTTACATACAGGTCCCTTTTTCTTAAAATCTCTTTGGGATATAACCCCAGTAGTAATACCGGATCAAAAGGTATGACAGTTTTATAACTTTTGATCAAGTTAAATTACACCAGAATGGTTGGATGACACAACCACCAACAATTTTGTCCCTGTTTTCCCCAATCCCTCCAACCTTTCCCATTACTTTCCCCTGTCATTCTAGGTATCTAGGTGTGTAGTGGATCTCAGAGTTTTCTTAATTTTCATTCTCTGATTAATAATGACTTGCAACACCTTTTCATATTAGAAATAAAATTTCTTCATCTGAGAACTGTCTTTCAATCCTTTTGACCATTTATCAATTGAGAGTTTTGATTTTTTCAAAAAACAATTTCTATATATTTTGGAAAGGTCCTTTATCAGAATTTTGACTGTAAAATGTTTTCCCAGTTTATTGCTTCCCTTCTAATCTTGTCTACATTTGTTTTGTTTGTACAAAATCTTTTCAATTTGATATAATCAAAATTTTCTATTTTGTGATCAGTAATGATCTCTAGTTCTTCTTTATTCATAAATTCCTTCCTCTTCCACAGGTCTGTGAGATAAACTATCCCATGTTCCTCTAATTTATTTATAATCTCATTCTTTATGCCTAGGTCATGAACCCATTTGAACCTTATCTTGGTGTACAGTGTTAAGTGTGGGTCAGTACCTAGTTTCTGCCATACTAGTTTCCAATTTTCCCAGCAGTTTTAATAACCAAATTAACAAAAACCTTATGGTCATCTCAATAGATGCAGAAAAAGCATTTGATAAAATCCAACACCCATTCCTATTAAAAACACTTGAGAATATAGGAATAAATGGACTTTTCCTTAAAATAATCAGTAGTATCTTTTTAAAACCAGTAGAAGCATCATATGTAATGGGGACAAACTGCAACCATTCCCAATAAGATCAGGAATGAAACAAAGTTGCTCACTATCACCTTTACTATTTAATATTATATTAGAAATGCTAGCTTTGGCAATAAGAGCTGAGAAAGTAATTAAAAGAATAAGAATAGGCAATGAAGAAATCAAATTTTCAGTCTTTGCTGATGATATGATGGTATACCTAGAGAACCCCAGAGATTCTACTAAAAACTTATTAGAAATAATCCACAACTTTAGAATGTTGTTTATAAAAAAACCAAATTTTATCAATTCTTATATATCACTAACAAATTAATAGCAGAGTTAAAAGAGAAATTCCATTTAAAGAAATATGATAATATAAAAATTTGTTAAAAAATAGAAAATTTGAGAAAAACCAAAACACTTTCCAAAAAAAAAGTCTGATCTAACCACCTGAAAAATTAAATGTTTGATTAAAAAATAATAAATATGACAATACTATCTAAACTAATCTATTTATTTAGCGCTATACCAATCAGACTTCCCAAAAACTATTTTGATGACCTAGAAAAAATAACAACAAAGTTCATATGGAAAAACAAAAGGTCAAGAATTTCAAGGGAATTAATGGGAAAAAATCAAATGAAGGTGACCTAGCTGTACCAGATCTAAAAATATATTATAAAGCAGTGGTTACTAAAACTATCTGGTATTGGCTAAGAAAAAGACTAGTTGATCAATGGAATTGGTTAGGTTTAAAGGACAAAACAGACTATAACTTTAATTATTTAGTGTTTGACAAACCCAAAGACCCCAGTTTTTGGGATAAGAATCCATTATTTGACAAAAATTGCTGGGAAAATTGGAAATTAGTATGGCAGAAACTAGGCATTGACCCACACTTAACACCGTACACCAAGATAAGGTCAAAATGAGTTCATGATCTAGGCATAAAGAATCATATTATAAATAAATTTGAGGAACATGGGATAGTTTATCTCACAGACCTGTGGAAGAGGAAGGAATTTATAACCAAAGAAGAACTAGAGATCACTATGGACTACAAAATAGAAAATTTTGATTATATCAAATTGAAAAGTTTTTGTACAAACAAAACAAATGCAGGCAAGATTATAAGGGGAACAATAAACTAGGAATACATTTTTACAGTCAAAGATTCTGATAAAGGACTCATTTCCAAAATATATAGAGAATTGACTCTAATTTATAAGAAATCAAGCCATTCTCCAATTGATAAATGGTCAAAGGATATGAACAGACAATTTTCAGATGATGAAATTGAAACTATTACCACTCATATGAAAGAGTGTTGCAAATCACTATTGATCAGAGAAATGCAAATTAAGAGAACTCTGAGATACCACTACACACCTGTCAGATTGGCAAGAATGACAGGCAAAGATAACGTGGAATGTTGGAGGGGATGTGGGAAAACAGGGACACTGATACTTTGTTGTTGGAATTGTGAACACATCCAGCCATTCTGGAGAGCAATTTGGAACTATGTTCAAAAAATTATCATACTGTGCATACCCTTTGATCCAGCAGTGTTTCTACTAGGCTTATACCCCAAAGAGATACTAAAGGGAAAAGGGATCTGTATGTGCCAAAATGTTTGTGGCAGCCCTGTTTGTAGTGTCTAGAAGCTGGAAAATGAATGGATGCCCATCAATTAGAGAATGGTTGAGTAAATTGTGATATATGAATGTTATGGAATATTATTGTTCAGTAAGAAACGACCAGCAGGATGATTACAGAGAGGATTGGAGAGACTTATATGAACTGATGCTGAGTGTAATAAGCAGAACCAGGAGATCATTATATACCTCAACAACAATACTGTATGAGGATGTATTGTGATGGAAGTGGATTTCTTTGACAAAGAGAAGGTCTAGCTCAGTTTCAATTGATCAATGATGGACAGAAGCAGCTACACCCAAAGAAAGAACACTAGGAAATGAATGTAAACTGCTTGCATTTTTGTTCTTCTTCCTGGGTTATTTATAACTTCTAAATCCAATTCTCTCTGAGCAACAAGAGAACTGTTCGGTTCTGCACACATATATTGTATCTAATATCTACTATAACCTATTTAACATGTATAGGAATGCTTGCCATCGGGGGGAGGGGGTGGAGGGAGGGAGGGGAAAAATCGGTACAGAAGTGAGTGCAAGGGATAATGTTGCAAAAAATTACCCTGGCATGGGTTCTGTCAATAAAAAGTTATTAAAAAAAAAGAAATAATTAATTACTTCAGTAAAGTTTCATGATAAAAATAAATTCTCAGAAAGCATCAATATTTCTTTGTATTATCATCAAAGTACAATAGAAGAGATTTTTTTAAAAGATTCATCCTGAAATATCTACACATTATATAAACTAATTAGATATGTACTCAGAAACATACAAGAGCTTTTAGTATTTGTAGCTAACATTCATACAGTCCTTGAAAGTTTTCAGAACACTTTATAAATATTATCACATTTCATTTCCATACAATCCTGAGAAGGAAGTATTATTATCACCAATATTTTATAGATGAGAAAATTGAGATTATGTAACTTGCCTAACATCCCACAGCTACTTAAATGTATGATCCTAGTCTTGGACTCATGTTTTCCTAACTTGAGGTCCCATGCTTTATTTAAAAGTATGTCACCTACTTGCATCAGTTTTACAGAGTAACTACATTTTTGTGTATATGGAAATAAAAACAAAAGTAAATTATTGGAAACATATTCATTATTTATGGATGGAAGAGACGTACATAAAACCAAGATTACAGAGTGGAAAGAAGTAGGTATAGCTGAAATCCTTCAAATAGATCTAGAAAATGTTCCAGGTTAAATCTTGATCAGGAAATTTAGAAAATGTCAGTGAATCATTTTCCAGCTTTATTCCACAAAAGACAAAGAAAGTTGTAGCACTAAAGCAGATTAGTTGTCATCGATTGAGCCTGGAGTTACATGGAGAAGGAACATTAGGGGAGAGGAGACATTTCAGATCATAGTAGGATACTATCAGACCCACATCAGGATTCCATGACAGGAACATGTGCCACCATGTCACCCACTATCCAGTATTAGGTCACAGATCTATAGTATAGTAAGAAAAAAAATAGCAGAAGTAGGTAGTGGTCCTGTATAGAGAGTTCTGGGGATGTGTACTCTACCAAAAACAGAAAGTTAAAAAAAAAGAAGAAATGGTATATTTCAAGATATTAGCAGATACCCTGTTTGCCAGAGTTAAGGCCTAGCAACAAAGTTGTGTCCTGAGTTTGACATAGTAACAATCGTTTGCACTTACCCTAAGGATGATCTCAGGCTTGCTATAATTTTTCACATTTTCCTGCTTCAAAATATGGCTCATTTGGTTACTGATCTTTTAAAAGTTTTCTTTAATTTTTTAGTCATTAAAATGTTTTTTGCTCTTCCATTATCTCTAGGAAATCAACATAATTTGATTTTTCACTGAAGGATTCAGGAAATTCAATAGAATTGGACATGTATCTGTGAAGATGTATCTGTATCTGGAAATGACAAGTAAAAGTGCAATGACTTTTCTGTTTAATCAACAACGGTGAGTATCTTTTGGAGAGTAGGCTACAAAGAGTGGATGGGAGGTACTAGGAATTAGGAATCTTGGGAGAACAGAAGGAAACTAATACACACATACACATATACACACATATATATGTATATATATATATATATATATATATATATATATATACAAAAAAAACACAGACATATATATATATATATATACACACATACACACACATATACACACACACACACACACACACACACACACATATATATAATTATATCTGTATTAAAAAGCAGGATCTTTATAACTAATCTAGTTTGGTCAAAATTAGCACATTTGGCCACTTTCTCTGAGCAAGAGTTCTATTTCCTAGGAATCTATTGGATCTTCAGAGAACAGATATATGGGTCCCAGGGAATAGTCATAAATTATAATGTGAAGAGGGGCACAAATTTAGAAATAAGATATATTATCCTTAAGAACAATTAGAGATTAAGGACAAGGAGTGGGTTAATATGATACTCATGATTCTCCCTATATAAAGACATTTGCCACATTCCACTGTTCTCTTCAAGAATTGATATTTCTGTGATTGAGGGACAATGGAAGGAAGTTTTATTTTTTTAAAAGGAAATATAAAAATAAAACAACAAAATAAAAAGAAATTAATATCAGTGGAAGGTTGGATATGTTGAAATTAATTTATTAAGATAAATTCAAAGAAAAAGAGTTATAGTCATGATATGAAGGTCATGTAATCAAAATTTTTGTCATTTCGGTTATGCCTGATCCTTTGTGACTGAATTTCATTTGTTGTTTGTGTCATTGTTATTGTTTTTGCTTTTGGCAAAGATACCAGAGAGGTTTTCCATATCTTTCTTCAGCTCATTTTATAGCTGAGGAACTGTAGTAAACAGGGTTAAGTGACTTGCTCAGAGTCACACAGCCAGTAAGAATCTGAAATTTCAATTCAACTCAAGTTCCTGACTGCAAATCTGGTGCTATATTCATTGCATAATCTAGCAAAAATAAAAATTCATAATTTTAGGAAAGATAAAAAAGAAATGACATCATCATTAAAGGTACACAAATAAATAATATTGCATCAAATGCATGTAAACCAAATGGAAAAGTATATTTATGAGGAAGTAATTACCTGGATTATAAAATGTTTAATTTGATGAAGATACAAACATCCTTCTTTTAAACAAACAAACAAAAAAAGAAATATATAACTACAAAGAATCTTGGAGCAATTAGATTAGAAAGAGCTATAATATTTCTTGAAATGGTACATTAAAGAATATGCACATCTCTCACCATCACATACTATAGTGACTAAAACAAAATGCTTATAAATAAATATAAAATAGAAAGAGATATTTAAACTTATCATTTGTAAATCATAATAAAATAAAGTAATAATATTGGCAACCCAAGATACAGAAAGTACAGAAACTAAATAATACTATCCTGAAAAATATATCAATTAAACTACAAATAATTGTACTGTTTGCCAAATTTTGATTAGGAATTATAGTAATGCAACAACATACCCAAATTTTGGGGAAAAAATTGGAGTAGGAATTCATACATAGAGAAACACATATACATGTACTATGCATGTACACACACAGACAAATATATACATACACACATGTCAACATGTGTGCATGTATACATTTGTGTTTATATATATAAATGTATGTATATATACACAAAAATTAAGAAATAAAATAAGTAAATCTAGAAAAACCTTTAGATATATATAATTTTAAAAGGCATAGAAAATAATCAAATTCTTAACTGTAAAGAATCAACTTCCTTTATACATAAAATGAGATAATTATGAGAACTTTACAGACCTATGACGATAAAATATCATCTTTATAAAAGTTCTTAAAATGCTTTTCCAATGTTAAGGAACTATTTAAATGCTAGCTTTCATGAGCAAATAATCCCTAAAATATCAATTATTACAAAAAACTATTATAAAAATAAAACTTAAAAATAAATAAAATTATTCTAAAATTTATAAACTAAAATTTTGCTCCTTTTGTTCATAAAGGAGTATTTATTAATATGTTATAGTAAGAGCTATATGAAACATCCTCCCTCCCAACAAAAATAAACACATTTGTGACATAATCTCCCTGGTCTATGTATAACATTGGGGGAAATCAGTTCTAGTATCTCTGAAAAAGAAGTAATTCACAGATATGGATTTCTGGATATTCTTTTCCCCTTTCTAGGGATTTTCACAATTTTTTTTTTCCATCTTTTACTTCTTACAGAAATAATTTTTCCTTAGAGTGAATACTTTACCCATGGTTCCTAATGTAGGTCCTGTCATTCCACAACACCGATTGGACATTGATGAAAAATTCTGAACCTTTTGACTCCCCCAAAATTGCATTGTTTTCCAGTGAAACAGTAGTATTAGAGGGAGGCTAAAACCCATTCAAGTTTTAATGGGAAATTTACATTTTGTCATACATCCAGTTCAAAAGCCTGTATGCATTCCACAATGTGTGCCTATGGTCCATACATCCATCATCATAGTGAAGATAGTTGAAGTAATGAGAATTGATGAGTTCATTTAAAAAAGAGTATGTAAAGAGAAATGAGAAGATTCATGAAGAAAGAACTTTGGGTTATAGTCATAGTAAGGGGCCATGTTATAGATAGTGACACAGCAGTTCCTCTTCATAATTACCTGCTTGATTTACACAAGGGAGAAGAGAGAGAAATAACTTTCTAATTCTATTCCCCTTCTCCAAAGTTCTGTCACCAGAACTGCTCCAAATCTTGATTTTCAAAATTGATTGTTGAAAAGATTAGAAAGAAATTTGTTTCCAGGTATGCATTCTAAAAGGGGGAGCGGGGGTGGTGGAAGAGACAGAGACAGAGACAGAGAGACAGAGAGATAGAGCCAGAAAGAAAAAAAGACAGAGACAGAGAGATACAGACAGAGAGGAGGGAGGATAAGACTGGAGACAGAGACAGAAAAGAAAATTAAATTACCAAATACTACAAATTTAATGCACAATAATATTGAAATTGAAAAAGTGAAAGCTATTATATATAATCATACGATAATAAAACTGATAATTATAAAGAAATGACTAGCCACCAAAACAGGTAAAATATTCCATTTCATGAATGTGACAAAAAAACCCAAAGAATTTGAACAGGGCGTCACAATACTTAGCTATTATTATAATTAGAATACTTTCTTTTAAAAATGGTTTAGTACAGTGACCCAGAGATACCAATGCAGGATATATATTCAGAGAAAAGCAAACACAGAAAAATAATATAAAAAATTATAGTTTCATATTTATGGTAATAAAGATCGGGAATCAAAACAGATATCCATTGATTAGGATTAAGAAACATATTGTGACATATAAATTCAGTGGAAAGTTATTGGGCTGTGAGAAACAAAAAGTATGAGGAAATCAGAAAACTTCAGCAGTCTTTTTTGATCTAACATATTGTGAAATAAGAGAATCTAGGAATCAAATATGCATATTCAGCATAACATTATAAATGAAAATAATAATTAAGATAAACTATATACAATATAATTATACTGACAAATCTTACTCCTGAGAATGAATAAAACAATATACTCCACTAATTACACTGGAGTTTTAAAAGTATATAGGAATGGAATTTCACACATGATAGTAGACATAGTTATTTTATCATTTTAGTTTGGATAAACTGTTTTCCAACAACATGACACCTCCCTTTGGTATGATAGTAAGTCACTTGTTATAGGAGTTTGGAAAGTTATGCTAATAAATGGCTATTATATAAAAACAAAAAGCATCAAAATAACTTTTGGAAAACATCAATAGCAATAACAACACAAAAAATGGATAGGACTTTGAATCATAAATATTCAATCAAATTAAGTGGTGATAGCACTCTATATTCAGCAAAAGATGTTTTCTTCTATACAAGAACCTGATTTTTTTCCAACCAAAATCAGCTGAATGTCTTGAGCAGATTGTTTCACCAATCAATGGCATCATGCCATTTTGACTTTGTTAATACTTCCAACTAATTTTTGCATTTTAGATTAACTGAGAAATATTTGAAAGATCTTGATTAGTTGGTAAATTGCAATGACTTATTTTAATTTAAAAACAACCACCTCTCTGAAAATGTCAGCAAGGAACTAAATGAAAAAAAAAATCCTAAATTTTTTTCCATCCCTCCTTTGTTAACTTAACTGATTAACTGATTACAGTTAACTGATTACAGGGGTTAACAACTAATCTGGGGATGTAATGCACAAAATTCTGTGTTCTGTGGTAATATAACTTTATACAAATTAATTTAAAAATTCACCCATACTACTAAAGACATGCATGGACAAACACAATGCTGGTGTTGGAAAATGTTGGCAGCTTTTTTAATGACATTCATGAGTAGAGAGAATATCTCCTCTTTTGTCCTTCATAGTTAAGAAATAAACAACAAATTCCCTAGTGTGATATCATGCCAAATCATGGCAGCACCTCATTAACCAGATAAAACAAATGCAACCTGAAATTTTATAATACATAATCATTAAAAGGGTATAATTATTAGAAGGGCATGTTAAAAAATTTCAACTTTAGGCTCTCTCACTTACCCACTGATTTTCTTGAAAATATTTAAACCTTGAACATTAAAACACTAAAAAATCACATTTTCTTGTGTATTATTTAACTAATTGGTGAAAATGTTGGTTTTCTCAACCTAAACAAAAAAAAAAATTAGCCTTGAACTCTTACAAAAATATGATTTGAAATATAATTTGAAATAACATTAGAATTCAACAAACTCTTAATACGATTTTAATATCATATTTTCATTTATAATAGTTTTTAATAAACTCAAATAAATAGTAAAGCAGAAGCCAAATTTATTAAAAATTGTGCTTTATTTAATGTGTGTATATGTATGAATAAGGATATGTTTGGGTGTATATATCAAATCAACATATGGTATTCAATATTTATAAATGCTTTTAATAATTGATGTTATAAATATACTTGTTTAAATATCCATCTATCTATCTATCTATCTCCCTATAAGGAATTGAATGTATATTGTTCAGAAAGATGTAAAAACTCATTTTCTTTATATTAGATTCATCTACATAGTATATCAGGAATATTATACTCTATGGTAAGTTAATTCCAGATTGGGTAGGGTGTGGAGTTTTATATTTAAATCTTCTAGTTCTTAGAACAATAGTGGAATAAAAACTTGTTGTTCTTTTAAGACTTCTCATAAAACTTGGGAATTTCATGCTTTGGCATTTTAAAATAGGAATGCATGTTGGTGGAGTTGTGAACGAATCCAACCATTCTGGAGAGTAGTTTGGAACTATGCTCAAAAAGTTATCAAACTGTGCATACCCTTTGATCCAGCAGTGTTACTACTGAGCTTATATCCCAAAGAAATCATAAAGAAGGGAAAGGGACCTGTATGTGCACGAATGTTTATGGCAGCCCTCTTTGTAGTGGCTAGAAACTGGAAACTGAGTGGATGCCCATCAGTTGGAGAATGGCTAATAAATTGTGGTATATGAATATTATGGAATATTACTGTTCTGTGAGAAATGACCAACAGGATGATTTCAGAAAGGCCTGGAGAGACTTACACGAATTGATGCTGAGTGAAATGAGCAGGACCAGGAGATCATTATATACTTCAACAACAATACTATATGATGACCAGTCCTGATGGACCTGGCCAAACTTAGCAATGAGATCAACCAAATCATTTCCAATGGAGCAGTAATGAACTGAACCAGCTACGCCCAGAGAAAGAACTCTGGGAGATGACTAAAAACCATTACATTGAATTCCCAATCCCCATATTTATGCCCATCTGCATTTTTTATTTCCTTCACAAGCTAATTGTACAATATTTCAGAGTCTGATTCTTTTTGTACAGCAAAATAACGGTTTGGTCATGTATACTTATTGTGTATCTAATTTATATTTTAATATATTTAACATCTACTGGTCATCCTGCCATCTGGGGGAGGGGGTGGGGAGTAAGAGGTGAAAAATTGGAACAAGAGGTTTGGCAATTGTTAATGCTGTAAAGTTACCCATACATATAACCTGTAAATAAAAGGCTATTAAATAAAAAAATGAAATGAAATAAAATAAAATAGGAATGCAAATACACTGGGATGTTACTTATCTCAAAAAAAAAAAAAAACCACTAAAAGTTCAGTAATGATGGAACTTACAAAAAACAAAACAAACAAGAAAAAACATGCTTCACATGTCCCTGCATGCTTTTTAATATACTATTTTGTGTGAAATTGGAAACATACTACAAATTGGGTTTTTAGAAACTTTTATTTGTATTCTGCTATTTAATGCAGAATTCTCTAAAACTCTGAAGAAGTTGTGAATAATAAATCTCTTCAGAAAAAAAATCACTATTGTCTCTGAAATTACTCATAATATTCCAATGATGAAATTGCTATTGTTTGCAACTTTTGGATACTTTTATAATTAAATGTAGAAAAAAATTTGTGGTTTGTTTTTCTACCTTTTTTCAATATTATACAGATTCTATCTGATGTAGTAAAATTATGTAAAGAAAATAGCTTGAGGGGAATCTACTTTATCCTATTGATTTTCCTGTAGAAAAAAAATCTATGTTGATAAAGTAATTTTATGTTATTTTATTTCCCAAAGCTGAAGTTCAGATTATAAATGGAAGAAATGTCCAAATTATTTTTGAATGTCAATTGCATATTAAAAAAATAGAATGATATATAATTTTATGTAGTAGCAAACTGGTTATTGAATTGAGTAATAGTAACATACACAGATCTACAGAATGTTCCAAAACAGGTATTTCCCAGAAGCCCATCAGAAAAAGGAAAAAAAAAATCATGCATCTTCATTAGCAATATTAGACTTGTTACTATCATTTAAATAAATGGCATTAATAGACACTAGAATTTGTATCTCTTCTCTTTTTCTCTCTCTGTTGTTGTCTGTCTCACTGTCTTGCTCTTTCTCTTCCTTACTTCAGTCCCAAGTTATTATGTTCCAGTGCTGTAGCTAGTTTTCTCTTATCTTAATGTTCTCAATCTTCATGAAAAGCATTTCTGAGAAAATTAGTGTTGATGAGACATCCTTGGAATCAGAAAGACCCACTCTCACATAGTTTTTCAGCTTTTTGACTTTGAATAAATCAATACTTTTCAGACTCAATTTAGTCATATATAAAATGTAGACAATTTTATTATGTACTGCCAGGGTTGTTGTGAGGATTAAGAGACAATATTTTATTATTTTTTAAGAGACAATATTTTAAAAGCATTTTTTCAAACTTTAATGTACTGAATAGATTCTAACTACTAGTGTTGTGCTAGTGATTATTATTAGTAGAAGTAATAGTAAATTGCTACATCTACTATTATTATAGATACTAGATACATTTGGGGTAGCTAGGTAGAATAGTGGATAGAGCAGGGGATCTGGAGTTAGGAAGAACTGAATTCAAATCTGTTCTCAAAAACATACTAGTATACTAAGTTGCATGGGTAGTCAATTAATCTTGCATGGCCCTGTTTCTTCATTTATAAAATGAGATGGAGAAGGAAATGGCAAACTACTCCAGCATCTTTACAAGAAATTCCCAAATTGGGTTATAAAGAATTGGACATGACTGAAATGACAGACAATAACAATAACAAAAACTACATTTCAAATGTTAATGAAATGTTAGAGAGAGATTGAAAGACAAGTAGAGGTGCACATATACATAAAAATTATGCTTCTTTTTTTTATATTTTTGTCCTGAAAGCATGATCACATGATGCCAAATTACTGATAATGAAAGCACACAAAAATATAAGTACCTAAATTGATCACTTTATAGAATTTGCCTCCTTTTCTCGAACTTATCCCCTTTAAGTTGGAAAGAAATTTTCTCAATATTAGTATCCCTGACTCATAAGGAAATTCTTTGGGCCATTATGGTTATATTTTATAAAGATGGTTCCAGGGGGAGTTATCATTTTTAATTGGTGGTGCATTATACCTTGGCATATCTTGGTATCCTCCTCAAAAATATTCCTCTTGTAATAGCTCATTTTAAGGAATACTTTCTCTTAGTACAGGAACAGCATGTATTCATTTTTAAAATCTGAGCTACTGCAGAATTATAAATTGAAGGGAACATTTATTTGAATGAGGAATTATTTTACTTTCTTATTAGTTTCCTTGAAATCATACTGTTCGGCAGGAAAGAAACAATGTCCTTAAGCACAGTAGAGCTTGGGTTCCAGGTTTAAT
The DNA here is from genome assembly GCF_902635505.1 of Sarcophilus harrisii. NCBI lineage: Eukaryota > Metazoa > Chordata > Mammalia > Dasyuromorphia > Dasyuridae > Sarcophilus > Sarcophilus harrisii. The sequence continues at coordinate 100,851,555 of NC_045428.1, forward strand.
TTTTGTTGTTAAGTTAATTCTGCTCATTTTCCACTCAGCCTCTGACACACTGATTAATGTTTTTCTCGGCCTATCTAAATGTTCAAGGGACTGCATGTTTATCCTCCCTTTCAACAACTACTAGCTATTTCTTACATTTGAAGTTGAAACTTGAATCCTATTCACTATTTCTTAAATTTGGCTTTTTAATTCAGTTGTCAATTAAGTGAGTTGGATAATAGGGGGAGGCCTGTGTGAATGAAATTTCTATGCCATTTTCAAAGTTTTGTGATAAAAAACACTTTAGTCATTTCAAAGTACATCATTTCATAATTTTTAAAACACAAAATATTAATGAAAATATATGATGTATAATTTTAACCTTTTTTTTAGTTGGAGAATTAGGTCATTTTTGCACTTGAATTATATAATTTTGTGGTTCCATTTTCATTCAAGTTATCCATTAAAATTTTATATTAGTTTCTATACACAAATAAATTTGCACCAGATAGATTGAATTAATCAGGGACTTTCCGTGAGAACAAAGTTAAAAAAATATAAAAGTTATCTTTGATATGAGTACTATCATCTTCACTAATACAAACCAACCCAAAGAACATTTATAAAAGGATTGGGGGAAGGTTTTGTAATTTTAAAAAAAATGAATGACTATGTTAAGAAAATTAATTGGAGAAATGAGTTTCAAATTAGAAAGAATACTATCTAAAGGACTATGATGGCTAGTGCTTAATGCTTAATAGATTTTAAAGTGTCACTGGTTTAATATACTTTATTTTCATTCAGCAGGGGAGCTTTTTCTAGCCATGTCATTCACCTTGCTTCTTGCTTTCAATGATAATCATGATATTTTTTGAAAAGATAGACTTTCTTTTGAGACTAATCAGAAAATGGCCCAAATAAGAGTGGGAGAGCCTGATAAGAGGTTGGCAGTTAATGTGAATTGCTACCCTTGCAGAAACGGACAATATGGAAGAGGAAAATTAGAGCAATTACAGTGAACCTTAAGTGAACTACGTCCAACTATTGTTTTCCAAAAGATTCAACAAAGCATACATTCTTATAATACTGCTGATGAAATATTCCAGTTTATTGGAGAGCCAATTGTTACAGCAGTAAAGTGATCTCACTGAAGAGTTGTTAAACCAAAAAATAATTGATGAAATTCAGAGCATCTTGTTATCACATGCCCTTTGTATTACATTAGAGCATATTCTACTTTCCTCACATTAAAAGACAAGAGGCAGAGTTTGCAATCCTGCCTTGCATTTGCATTACAGTGTCAACTATTTCTCTTTTGATTTGACAAAACAGTATATCATGATATCAAGGAATTAATAAATAGTAAGTTCAAAAATTGAATTATGGTTGATAACAATAACAACAATAACAACAACAACAACAAAAAACAAGATTATCCTACAATGTGAAATGTTATTCAAAATATCAGGTTGTTGAAGACAAAATCATGTAGACAGTAACTATAAGTCCAGAAATCACTGATTCTATTTTAAATACAACTTTGCTCCAAAAAAGGAAGAGAGTTTTAGTTTCAATTTAGCAAAGTCAGTGTGATGAGAAAGTTGATCATCACATAAAAGTTTACCTTTTACTCAGACAGGACTAAAATGATTAAGTAACAAGGGGAAAAAAAAAAAAAAAAAAACTATCTTAGCCTGGAAAGATTTGAAAAAGGGAGGGTATTTATGTTATTACTTCCACTATTGTATGTGATGACCAGGTATTTTAAAATCAGCCTGAAATCAGGAATTCAGGTATTCAGGTTAAGGGAAAATCTTTAATCTTTATTCTCAGTAAAGGTGAAGAAGCATCGGAGGTAAAGGGGGATTGGAGGTAAAGGGGAATTCGCGATAGCAATTTGTGCAGCTGAATCAAGAAGCCAGCCAGACCAGAAGCCACCAGACCAGAAGCCCACCAGCAGTCTCTTTCCCTGCCTCTCTTCTTCCCCTCTGCCTCCACCCACCAAAATCATCATTTCCTATACAACACATCAGGACTTGCACAGAGACTGGGCGGGGGCCATTCTTTCTCCAAGCATATATATTAATAGAGTATGGTCCAATTACTATTTAGCCTCACATGCTTGGGACCTCAGTGCATCAACTCAAGCCTCAGCCCATTACAATTGTAGACATTCAATTGTTTTGATACAAGATTTTACAGACTGTTTCATTTAAATCACCAAAAAAAAATATCATTTAAAAACTGTAATGAAATCCACTTTCCACTAAGAATGCACAGAATTTGGAGAAAGATTCTGAGTAACAAAAAAAAAAAAAAAAAAAAAAAAAAAAAAGATTAGTATCAGTGTCCTAGCATATATGAAAGTAGGTAACTATAAGGATACCTGAAAGATAGGTATGGATTTTACTATGAAAGGCTTTTAATAAGAGCTGAATGTCTTGCATTTGATCTCAAAGTTAATGGGGAGCCACTGAAGTTTAATTAGTAAAGATTGACATAGTTGTATTCTTTTAGGAAGTATACATCATTGACAGATGAGTATAGGACTGGAGTAAGAGAACTGAGTGAGGGTCACCAAACAAAAGATTATCAGACACTCTTATTAGCAAATTTCTCTTTTCTTTTATTAACATTCATTGGTTTACTACAGAGTAATGTAATTATATAGGTATGAGTTAATGTATTAAAAATAATGAAAATTATTTTTCAGCTGGAATATTACAATAGTATTGTACCTCAGCCCTCTAATTCTGTTATTTCATCTTTCACGGTGACCATTGGCACTTTTGAGAGTAATATTTCTATAACATCACTTTGAACACATCTTTTAGCTTAAAAATCTGCAGTGGCTCCCTATCTCTGATAAAATACAATACAAACAGGATAACTTGGAAATAAAAAGGCTCTACATATTGATTCTACCTAATGTCTAAAGGCTTGTATTATTCTTTATTATAACTACTTTCTGGTCAATTCACATTATTTGAAATTATTAGATTCATCCTGATGCTTACTACCTTTAGTCCTTTGTCCCTTTTTCTATATTTGCTACATTTCTGTATTGATTTCTCTATAACTGCTGTCTGACAGACACACACATACACAAATACGCACACACATGCACAAAGTGTATATGCTTTCTATCAACATCAGAGCTATATCTATCATAAAAATAATTTCTCATATTCCCTATATGATCACTCTTGTTTTTGTCTCAAATTTCTTTTATCACTCTTTTCAGATTTCTATGAATGTTTCCATTTCATTATTTGTATCATTATTTTCTAAAGCACCCTTTGAAATTTTGAGTACCTCAAAGATTTTGCATTGATTTTAGGTTCCTGATACTGACAAAGTACATCCAAAATAGCAGTTGATATATATATATATATATATATATATATATATATATATATATGTGTGTGCAGACATATGTATATATGTATGTATATTTTCTATCCTGATAGATCATGAGGGTAGAACCTGCTGAATAGAGGCAACAATTAGGTTTAACTTTACTAATATTCCATGTAAACAACTTTATATTTATGGCTTAAATAACAATCCAAAGAATGGCAGAGCTAACAAAAATTAGAGTCACACATTTTTACAGACTAAAACACCTTAGGAGGTCTATAGAAGTACTCTGTGACACTTGGGTAAAGGCTGACTGGAGTCATATGAGGTGACAGCATCAGTGATAGGACTTAGCTTCAGCTGCAACAACAGCAGCAGCAGCTTTAGGAGCTCTCAACCTAAATATGGTAAGAGGGTGGGATAAGTTATGGAGAAGAGATTGTAAGTGACATTTTGCTGGCACTTGATGCAGTATCTAATGTTGATTGACAACTATTGCAATGTGCTGTTCTTCGTTACATTTCCATGGTTTGAGAAGAGTGTTTGTGGTTGTACGCAAGGGAGTAAAAGCTGCGGCCATAATTCCAAGACAAAGAGGTGTACTAATTCTTCTATGTAGAGGAATGAGGAGGTCTGATAACAGTTACAGGATTGAGAGGAGCACAAACAATTATGGATAAAGAGAGAAAGTTATCTTTCCTTTGCAAAGATCAGAGCACTAAGAGAAGAGTAACTGTGCTTCCTGGAATATACCACTGTAGAAGCACTCAAAACTTCCAGACTCCCAGAACTCACTATGAAAATAACACACAAAGCATGAAATTTGGAACTGTGGTTCCTCAGAGTCCAACTTTAATGCAAGTTCAAATTCAAGAAATAGGCTGGGGAAAAAAAAGATGAGAAAAGGATAACAAAAGAAGGAATTTGACCATAAAAATTTGTTACTATGCCAGAGAAAACCAAGATGCAAACTCAGAAGATGACAATAATGTACAAACTGCCACAAAAGAAAAGCAAAAGTTTAATGGAAAAAATGAACATATTAATAAGTGGTGGATAAGGTAAAACAAGAGAGGGAAAAGGTCATTGTAGAAAATAAATCCTTAATAATTAGAATTGGAGAAATGAAAAGTAATGAGACATCAAGAAACAATTAAACAATGTCAAAGGAAAGGTGAAGTATTTTTATCAGCAAAACAACTGACTTTAAAAGGAGAAATAATTTAAGAATTATTAGAGTACCTGAAGGCCATGGTTAAGAAAAGGAGTGTACACAAAATATCTCATGAAATTGTAAAGGATAATTGCTTCTATATTTTAGATTTAGAATGTAAAATAAAAATTGAATGCATATATCAATAACTTGCTAAAAGAGATCCCAAAATGAGAAATTTAGGAATATCATAAACAAAAATTTTGTAAGTACTCAGAAAGAAACCATTCAACTACTATGTAGCTACTGGATCACAAAAAAGATTTATCAGCTTAGAATTAAAAGAAATAGTGACCTTGGGATATGAAATTCTTAAAAAATAAAAGAGCTAAGATTACAAGCAAGAATAACCTACCTCTCAAAATAATATAATCCTTCTGAGAAAAAAAATGGAAATTTAGCATAATAGAGAAATATTAAGCATTCCTGATGACAAGATCAGTGTTAAATTGGAAAATTGTTATGTATACCCAAGATTCAAATCTAGCATCAAAAGCTAAGAAATGAAAGAGGACTTATAAGGGATTCACTAAGGTTCAGATCTTTAAATTCCAATAATGAAAGATGGTATGTCTGATCCTGAAGAACTTAATCATTATTCAGGCTATCGAAAGGGGATCAGAGCCAAGATGGTGGAGAGTAGACAGGTCTTTGCATGAGCTCTTCCTGGCTTCTCTCAGAATTAGTACCAGATTAAGCCTCTGAACAGATTTTGGAGTGACACAATCCACAAATATTTGAAATGTAACAAGTTTCCTATAGAAGATATCTTAGAAGGTCTTCAGGAATGGTCTGTCTCAATTGGGAAGAGAAGTGCTTAGCCTACAGGAAGATAGGGGGTAGAGAGGATTCAATACACCAGGAGAATCTGTTGGGGGGGGAGGGGCTTTTACATAAAATACACTAATGTGGGCAACTCAGTGGATGAGCAGACTAGTTGTGAGACCTTCAACACAAACAACTAGCAAATAGTGAATCCCAGAACCCCAAGATTACAAATGGGACTTGACCATCCCCACCCAGCACAAAAAGAAAACTGGTAGAACTGACTCCAGGGCAACATAAAAAAGGGAAGAAAAAACAAACAAACAAACAAAACTTGTGTTTTTCAAGGATTAAAATATTTCCACCCCTACATAGAAAGACGATATATGAAAGTCTTGAGAACTGTAATTTTGTTAGGGGTATACTTAAATGTATACCAGATGATGTGGGTATAATATAACTTTATTGTGATAATGTGATAATATATAAAAAAAGAAAATATGGATAGAAAAAGGAATAATATTGAAAAAAGAGGACTGGAAGGTAAAATGAAATAATTACATCACATGAAGAGGCAAAAAAGATCTATTATAGTTGACCTAAAACCCTATACCAATATAAGATAGAAATATAAGATTTTCATGATTTATCTATAAAGAGTGAACACTATAAGCAAATTAGGAGAAGAAATAATAGTCTATCTCAGATTAGAAGAGAGAAATTTGTAGTCAAAGAATAACTAGAAAACATTATGAAATTCAAAATATATATTTTTATTATATTAAATTAGAAAGGTTTTGTACAAGCAAAACCAATGCAACCAAGATGAGAAAGAAAGCTTAAAACTAGGAAAAATGTTTATATCCAAGGGTTCTGAAAAATAATCATCTCTAAAATATATAGAGAATTGGCTCAAATTTATGACAATACAAGTCATTCTTCAAATGATAAATGTTCAAAAGAAATGGACAGATAATTTTCAGATGATGAAATTAAAACCATTTCTATTCATATGAAAAAATGTTCTAAATCACTACTGATTAGAGAAATGTAAATTAAAACAAATCTGAATTACTACCTCATACCTCTCAGATTGGCTAACAGGACATGATAATAAATGTTGGAGAAGATGTAAGAAAATTGAGACACTAATACATTGTTGGTGGAGTTATGAATTGATCCAACCATTCTGGAGAGCAATCTGGAACTATCCTCAGAGGGTTGCCAAACTGTGCATCCTCTTTTGATCCAGCAGTGTCTTTATTAGGTCTGTACCCAAAAGAGACAATAAAAACAGGAAAAGCAAAAATGTTGGAACTGCCTTTTTGAAGTGGCAAGAAACTGGAATCCGAGTGGAAGTCTATCTTTTGGGGAATGTCTAAATTGTAGTATATGAATGCTATGGAATATTATTGTTTTATAAGAAACAATCAGCAGGATTTTTTCAGGAAGATGTGGAGAGACTTACATGAACTGAGATAACTTGTAGTGAGTAAAATCAGAAAAAACATTGTACACAGCAAAAAGAAAATTATAAGATGAATGACCCTGATGGATGTTTTTTTTTTTTTTTTTTTTTTTTTTTTTTTTTTTCTCAGCAATGAGGTGATTCAGGCCTGTTCTAATAGACGTGTGTTGGAGAAAGCAATCTGCATCTACAAAGAGGTCTGTGGGGATTAAATAACAATAACAATGAAATATTTCTACCATTTTTAGTTGTTTTTTACTTGCTTTTTTCTTTTACATTCTTTTTTCCTTTTTGATCTGATTTTTCTCATGCAACATGATAAATGTAGCATTATGTATAGAAGAATTGCATAAATTTAACATACTTTGGGATTACTTGCTCTCTGGTGGAGGGAGTGTTGTAAAAAAATTTGGAACTCATAGTTTTGCAAGAGTGAATGTTAAAAACTATGCATATATTTTGTTTTGTTTATTTATTTTTATTATTATAATATCTTTTTATTTACAAAACATATGCATGAGTAATGTTTTTCAGCACTGACCCTTGCAAAACCTTCTGTTCCAAATTTCCCCTTCTTTCTCCCCATTCCCTCCCCTAGATGGCAGGTAGTCCAATACATGTTAAATATATTAAATTATATGTTAAATCCAATATTTATACAGTTATCTTGTTGCACAAGAAAAATATAACCTAGAAAGGAAAAAAACCTGAGAAGGAAAACAAAAATGCAAACAAGCAATAATAGAAAGAGTGAAAATGCTGTTGTGGACCACACTCAGTTTCCATAGTCCATTCTCTAGGTATAGATGTGTCTTTTCATTACTGGACAATTGAAACTGGTTTGAATCGAGTTACCACTGAAGGGACCCATGTCCATCAGAATTGATCATTGTATAGTCTTCTTGTTGCCATGAATAATGATCTGGTTCTGCTCATTTCATTTAGCATCAGTTCATGTAAGTCATTCCAGGCCTCTTTGAAATCCTCCTGTTGGTCATTTCTTACAAAACAATAATATTCCACAACATTCATATATCATAATTTATTCAGACATTCTCCAATTGATGGGCATCCATTCAGTTTCCAGTTTCTAACCACTATGAAAAGTTTGTGACACTGCTGCCACAAACATTTTTGCACATATGGGTCCCTTTCCCTCTAAGATCTCTTTGGGATATAAGCCCAGTAATAACACTGCTGGGTCAAAGGGTAGTTTGCATGTATTTTGAAAAATAAAGAGCTATTACTTTAAAAAGGAATTTATAAAGATAGAGGACTTGGATATGAGTCGATTATGTTAATATGATTTAAAAATTGAAGGAATTAGAAAAAGGAATGATTTGAGAAAAAAAAGTAAAGGAAATAAGAATTATTTCCCTCACATAATATAGTGGTCTAAGAAGAGCTTTTACAATAAACAGGTTTGAATATCAGTCTCACAGAAATTAGTGGAAGAATACATATAACTAGTTGGGTATAGAAATCTATCTTACCCAGTAGGGAATTAGGAAAAAAGGATAAGAGAAAGTAAAGGTGATAAAAGAATGTGCAAATTAAGGTAGGCTATGGTCAAAAGCATAGCAGATGTGTTTGGGATGGATAGAGTAAAGAGAGAACATAAAAAGAGGAAAACAGAACAAAGGGAACTATAAAGTAATTGTAATTGTGAAAGTCAATGGGATGAATTCACCTATAAAATGGAAGTGAATAGGAAAATATATTAGAAGTCATAATTCAACAGTATATTGTTTGCAATAAACCCATGTGGGTGTGAGAGGGAAATATTCACAGTTAAAATAGGGATTTAGAACAATATTATTCTTCATTTGAAATAAAAAAAAGCAGGAGTAGTAATCATGATCTCAGACAAAGGAAAAACAAAAACAGATCTAAATAAACAGAAAATCAGGGAAACTACATTCATAAACAGTGAAGTAATATCATTTAAAAAACAAACAATGATCCAAAACAATTCTGAAAAGCTTAAATGATTTAGAATTTCTATCTCAATGCATAATAAAACTTATTTTTCCTTTACTTTCTTTAATTTTGTATGGTTTTTAATCTGTATGTTTTCACATGACTAACATATTTCTGTGTTGTGTAGGACTCTACATATATAACCTGTATCAAATAGTTTGCCTTCTGAATGAGGGTTGGGGAGGACAGAAGAGTATTTGGAATTTAAAAAAGAATAATATTTTTTCTTTAAAAATGCAGGTTAAAATTGTTTTCACCTGTAACTGAGAAAAAATAAAATATTAAATTTAAAAGAAAAATGGAGGATGCTGAGGGATCACTAAGTACATTATCTTCATTTTATAGATGATAAAGCTTAGAGAAAAAAAAAAGGAGTGTTATTCCTAAAATCACATAGGTAAGAAATAACTGATATGTCTAGCAAGTGAGATGAAGAGATAAGAATTCAATGAGAGGAATTAGAAATAATTTATTTTGGCAATCCACTGTTTGGATAAGAGAGAAAATAGTTTCTATCTCTCTCTCTCTTTCTCTCTCTCTCTCTCTCTCTCTCTCTCTCTCTCTGTGTGTGGGTGTGTGTGTGTGTGTGTGTATGCCAGACATATAGCTTGTAGATTACTTCATTGTTGTCTTTCTATCTTAATAAGACATTACTGTATTTTTATTAGTTGGTAAAATCATCCAGAATGCAGTGTCCTTTCACAGGATGAGGAATTAGAGCAGACCAGAAGAGGACAGGACCTAGGGAAGAAAATTACTTCTATGACCATCTAAAGTGGGATGGGATGGAAAAAGAGAAAAAAAAGACTATGGAAATCAGAAGTTGATGGGAAAAAAGCAGGAAAGAAAAAGCATCGATGTGTGAATCATATTTCGACTTTATTTAAAATGGTATCAGGAAAGAAAATATGAAAACATGAAACCTGGAAATAGAATAACCAAGCAACAGGTAAAGTCTATAAGCATTACATGCAATCTGGGCTTTAGTTCATGGAGATAATGATTTAATAAATATTGTTGACTTTGTATTCTAGAGGAAATAACATGTTTAATAGCATTTTCCTCTTAACTTTAAAAATGTTTTCTGAACTTTCCAGGAAGAGCATTTAGGGTAACAGTTGTTTATGATCTTGTCCTTGCAATATGCACTAGCTTTCCTATTTTGAGACTGTGCAGATGAATAAATGAAAGGGGTGGGGGACTAAAAGAGCAGGTGATTGTATATGCATTAAATATTCAACACTTTTCCTAGCCTATTATTTCTTTTAATAGTTTTATGTTAGTCTCTGGGGATAATGCCCAAACATTTAGGACATAAATAAAACTGTATTTCCCTTCCTCTCTTTACTGTTGAAAGCATTATTGAAGACTAACTTTGCAAAAAGTAAGAATATATAAAATACTGAGTTTTTAGTTTATTCTGTTTTTCTTTCTACCCTAGTGTTTTAGTTTGTATGAACTAATCTCTATCAATTTAGTTGTTTCATTTATGAAACAAATGCAAGTTTATACTAGTAACATATTTTTGGCAATGATCCTAAAGAATTTTTCACAGTGGAAAATCACAGAAGTCAATTATCATTAAATTTATGTGTTTTTACTACATATCTTCCTTATTTTTTTTTTCTGAAAGAAAATAAAAAGATTATCTAAATTCTCATCTGATTCTAAAAATATCATTTTAGATCAAGGTTTATAATTTTTAAAATGTCTCAAATAAATTCCTGGATCATCAAGAGCCAATTGGACTTGGTTTCCAATGTCATTTTTGACATTATTTGACATTTTTACATGATATAGATTCAAATGTGATAATCTATTATCAAGTCCCACACTCCTGACTCCATCATTGTATCTCACAGTTTTATACTTGATTAAATTATGATTGCTTTAATTATTTTACTTTTATTTTGATTTTATATTTCTTTGGAAAACTGAAAATTAAATACATTCCACCTGATTTTCATTGTCTCATGAAAAAAGATAAGGCTATTTGTCAGATGAAAACACACAATCTTTCTTGTAAAGTCCTCACTAGCTCCCTGGAGATCTCAGGACAGCCAGAGTCAGGATAAGCAAAAGTCCTTGGTCTTTAGGGGGAGAAGTGAAGGAGATGGACAAAACTGCCACAAGCTCTCCACCAACCTCCCTTCTCATCCTGCTGCAAGTAAGTTTGGCTTGTCTCTCTCCACCTTTTAATCCCCCCCACAATTATCTGTACACATAAAAAGATTGAGCCAGCAGGGAATAGTGAGAAGGGCCATTTTTCCAGACATATGCTAATAGAGTTATTGTCCAATAGGTAATTAGGCTTAAGTGTTTGGTTGTCTGATTCAAGCACACCTTTTAAGGATTTCAGCCATTCACATCTCCTTTTTTCTTTTGGTTTAGAACACAGATGGTCATGCCATCCCTGACTTCTCAGGGAGGTGAGAACCCCCAAAAGGAGTTGATCATGCCCTCCCTGACTTCTCAGGAAAGGAGGTAAAAAACACCAAAGAGAAGTGGGAAGTCAAGACAGATATTGTTAGTGAGTTTTGAAGCTGAAGGGTATTACTAAAAACAGGTATGCCCAAACCTATCAGCATGAGAGGTATTATACAAGCACATAGCAATAAAGCACAGGCTACTAGTGATGACTCTCCCCACAGCCAGTGCAGGCTCAATGAGGTGTAACAAATGTGAATTTTACATGCAAGTAGTGATATAACAAACAATGTAAATCAACATGGTATTGTAAAAGATTTCCAGAAGTCCTAGAAGTAACAAAAATCACACATACACCTCCTTCAGCAGCCAAGAGATAGTCCAAAACCAATCTATTGTTTATTGCTTCACGTGTTAGAGAATCCAATGATCCCTGCAAGTTTTTGAACTCCTCTAACAGTCTTACCATTTCTCAGAAAATCCAATGATTCCTGAAGGTTTTCAAGTCCTACAATAGTCTTATCATGTTTCAGAGAATCCAATGATTCCTGAGGGTTTTGAAATCCTACAATATTTTTTGATGTCCATGAGTCAATTGCCATAACTGCCATGCTCTTTCAGTGGTGGGCACAATAAGTGATGGAACCACCCGATGTTTATTGGGTCTTATCCTTTGTTCAAGGGTCTGCTCTGTCTCTCTTGAATGGACAAGGCAAATATGGCTCATTGACACCCATCTGATTCCTTCTCTATCTGTAGAGATACAAGCAAACCCTCGCCCCCAAACAGTTAACCTATCTGCTCCCTTCCATTCACCACTTTCTGTATTTCTCCACATCACCAGATGATTATCTAAAGATAATGAAGCTACTTGCACTGGACACTGGCCGTTTGATGGGTTATGAAACCTGTCTGCCAGAGCCAGTGCATCTTTGTCAAAAATCAAAAAGTTAATAGTATAAAGAGCTAAATTTCGAAGTTCTCTAGGATTACCTGTGGCTTTCCCTTTCTTTTGTTTTTGGAGGAGTATCTTAATGTCTGTTCCTTCTCTCTACTATTGCCTGTCCTTGAGAATTAAAGGGTATGCCAATAATGTGTAAAATTGTATACTGTTCACAAAAGTGTGCAAAATGTTTAGAAGTATATGCAGGTCCATTATCTGTTTTTATTGCTTGTGGCACATCCATAATTGCAAATGCTTATATAAGGAATTCAGTGACCACTTGGACTGTCTGTTTTGCTGCTAGTATTGCAAAAGTGAATCCTGAAAAGGAGTCTACCACAACCTGGATAGAAGACAAGTAACCAAAATATTTATAATGGGTCACATCCATTTTCCATATTTTATTATTCCAAATTGTAAATGTAAAGCTCAAGCAGTCTGATGATATTTAGAATGATATTCATGGGCTTCCTGAAATAAAGGAATATTGGCCAACATAGTTAGAAGGCTATCTGCTTTCGAATTACCATAAAAAATAGGACCTAGAAGTCTACTATGAGAGTGGACATGCAAGATATAAATCTTATCTGGATGTTTTCTCACTTGCTTTTGAAATTCCTTAAAGAGCTGATATATACTGAAAATGTAAAAAAAATAAAAATAATTTTAAAATTAATTAAATTATTTTAATAAAATTAAATTAAAATTTAAATTAAAGCAAATTAAATTTGCATAAACAAAGTCAGTGAAACCAAGATTAAAAAGTAAGTAAAAAGTTGAAAAATAATTTTTACAGTGTTCTTGATAAAGGGCAATTTACAAGAATACAAGTCATTTCCCAATTGATAGTCAAAAGATGTGAACAGTTTCCATATGAAGAAATTAAACTGAATATAATCATATTTTAAAAATCTAACTTACTATCAGTTCGAAAAATACAAATTAAAACAACTTTGAGATACCACCTCATACCTATCAGATTTACTAATAAGACACAATATGGGAGAAGAAGTGAGGAAATTGGAATAGTAATGCACCAATGGTAGAATTATAAACTGATCCAGTCTAGAAAACTATATTTGAACTACACCAAAGCAGTATAAAACTGTGCATAACCTTTGATTCAGTAATACCTCTACTAGGGCTGCATTCCAGCATTCCAAAGAGATCATAACAGAGTAGAAAGGACCCACATGAGCCAAAAAAAAAAAAAAAAAAAAAGTTTATAGCAACATTCTTTGTGGTGGCAAAGAATTGGAAATTGTGAAGATGCCCATTAATTGGGGAATGAGTAAATTGTGGCATTTCAATTAATGAAACAATATTTATTATAAACAATGATGAGAAGACAGATTTAAAAGAAAATCCTGAAAAGACTTACTTGAACTAAGTTGAGTGAAGTAGTAGAACTGGGAAAATATCATGCACAGTAATAGCAGTATTGTATAATGATTAATTTTGATAGTCGGCTTTTCTCAAGAATACAATTTAAGGAAATTCCAAAAGACTCATGATTGAAAAATCCTATCATCATACAGAGAAAGTACTATGGAGTCTCAATATAGATTAAAGCATACTGTATTCATTTTTTTCTTTCTAATAGACTTTTCTTTTCGTTCTTGTTCCTTTTACATGATTAATATGGAATTAATTTTATATGATTTTGTGTGTGTATTCAATGTCAGATGGCTTGCTTTCTTGGGGAGGTAAAAAGGAAAGGAGAGAGAAAATTTGATATTAAAATATTTTTAAATTAAATTCTTAAACGTAAAAATAAATAAATAGAAACAAAAATGACAAAAAAGGAGACTGTGCTTGAGATAGGGAGTACTGAGTTTCATATTCACAGTTTTTAAGTTAAGTAGCCCTGGATAAGTCACTTAATTACTTTTTGCCTCAATTTTCTGATTTATAAAATAAAGATAATAATTAAATTTCCCTTTCAGCATTGTTATAAATTTAAAAAGTAAAATATTTAAAAAGACTTTGAAAACTTTAGAATGGTATATATAGAATGATATTTTCAGGGCTACTGAGCAATGAGTTCTTAGCAAAGAACATCTTCTTTGGGCGTTGAAACAGGGAAAATATAAAGCAAAATTCTCATGTAAGAAGATGTATAATATGATTTTTTTTTTTGGGTGGGGGGAATACTGTTCCTGAACGATTTCTTTTTTTGGTTGTTTTTACATTTTCACTAATACCTCAAACATGGGCAAATTCTACAAATCAAATTTAATTTATTATTTTGTTTATTTCCCAGATTTAAGAAAGTGATGGAGAAGTTGTTACTAATAAATCATAAGTCTTTTCTTTTTTTCAGAAAGTTGGTTGTGAAACATTCACTACCATATCCCTGGAATTTGGAATCATGGATAGGTATCAGATTGATCTGGTACATTGAAAAGATTTGGAATAGCCACTGTGATGTGAAAGATAATAAATTTAATAAGGGTGAGTAAAAGAATGGCCTAACTGCACTGACAGGCCAGGTGAGATTATGTAATATAAATCTGTAGTGTATTCAACACTATATTTGGCCTCGGTTCCTGTAGAAACAAAGGTTTTTGTTTAAAGATTTATAGGAAATGAGTATTTAAGAAGTCCTTCCCCCACAACACATACTAATTAATAACAAACAAACACAAATAGGCACATATTCACTAATATGAGAGAGGGAGAGATATACCATGATAAAAGTTGGTGAAAGATTGGAATACACGTTCAGAATGTGGTCCTGAGCAGATTTTTTTTTTTCTGTTAAACCTGAGCTTATTTGAAAACAAATAAATAAAGGTGGGTATTGTAGGAGACATTTTTAATCATACTCAAATGTTATGAGGAAATTCATTGAGTCACTTATCAATACTACTTTGGGATTGAGGTGTTTGCTCATTGAGACTTAAAATATAGTAAGACTTTAAGTTGATAATCTGGAACAGAAGGAATTAGTTTTGCCATATTGCTGCTACCCTTGGATATGTCTCATCCAAGCAGGATCCATCAATGTTTGATCCATTACATGTTTGATAAAGGATCAAAATGAATCAAGTTGGATAAAAAAAAATTAAGGGTTGTCTGTCACTGTTTATATTTTTATGGTTATTAGGACAATTTAGCTGAAGTTACTTTATGTTCAGGTCCTGTCATTTTAATTACAACATATAAATTATATTTTAAAAAAGCACAAGCATAGCACAAAACTGTCTTGTTATTTTATCAAGATATATTCACCCACCAGTATACTGTTAATATACTGTTAAAGTAATGCAGATTTGGATTTAAAAAATTACTTGGCAATAACATAAGAGGGCAAGGAAATGAAATAAAGAATATTATGAAGTAGAACTAGTTTACCAAGGAGTAAAGATATTAGAGGATAATATAGGCAATTAAGGGATATTGGCCTAGGAAACAGAAGATTGGTAGATATGTTTGAAATCATGATCCTTTGAGTGTTCAGGATCATAAGGTGGAATACAAAAATGGAATTATAAACAATCATTTCCACTGAAGGAATATTGGTACTCATGAGAATTAGAAGGTCAATAACTTTGGTTGATGGAAAGATCATTAGTGTGTCCATTTCTGCAAGCAGTTGAGATATAATGGATAAGGCAATTATGAGAATTGATTAGATTGAAGATCTGGGAAATTAGGATGGACTAAAATGGGGAGAATATGATATATTGAGTATATTAGCCATATACAAATGAATACAGTAATAGTATTAGCTACTGATGTGAGGTCTCTTGAGGGAAGTAATGAGGGATGCATGAGGCCTTAATCATAGGAAGGAAAAATAGGTGAAGATATAGAATGAGTTAGTCTAGACAGGAGGTTGAGCTGGAAGATGAAGGTGATTCTGATTTAGAAACTGTCTTGAGGGCATACTGGCAAAACCCTTAAGACAAATATAGAAACCAGAGGCCTGAGGTCTGGGTTTAGGGTTGATGAAGAACCATTGGAGTAGAGAGTCAAGTCAAAGGATAGGGCTCTGTACTTAGGATTCATGCTAGGCTCCCTGGGAAGTTTCTGGTGAAAACATAGATAATGAGTAGAAGTAAAAAAAAATGAAATAATTGAATAGAAATTTAGACATCTATTTTTTAATAACTTCTGCTCTCAAAACTCCATCATGCTCCAAATGAAAGCTCTAAAATTCTCAATTCTTGAGTAAGCTATTTCTATTTCTGATGTCTTTCAACTTAGTTTTCATGCAAAATAATTCATAATGATTTTAGTATAATAACAATCAGAGGATTTCTCTGTTTCCTTTAAGATAATGTACATTAATTTAACTAGGAATTATTTGTTGTTTATTACATATATAGCACCTTTAAACTTTCTTCTTGAAATAAGTATTCATAATAGATAGGCAATAAGCATCTGAGTAATTTAATAACCTTATGTCTCTTTGATTTCTTGATCCCCAACTATGTTGTACAATGCAATTTTTACTGTAATCTACTAGCACAACTCTTTCAGCCCACTTGGTACTCCTATGGGAATAAAAGACTGCTTGGTGGAGCAGCATATAGAGCAATGGCCTTGGCTCTAGGAAGAAATGAGATTGATACATAATGATTGTCTGATCATAGAGAAATCAGTTTATCTAACCTCACTAAATGCATGTCTTTAAGATTATAAAGATCAGACAATATGCAGATGTGAATTGTTAAAGGGATTTTCTTCATCTGTAAGTTCTCTATTTCACTGAAATCAAACATTGAATACCTATATCTTGTAGCTATATTGAAATTTCAAAGAGCATTTGTTGACTTAGTTCGGGGGATACTGACAATTTCATTTTGTAATTCTTTTATATCATCTTATTCACAAAATATTTTTAGCTTCAGTTAACATCATAAATATCTGTTTTCTTAACTTAGAAGGATTTTGAAATAAAATGACCATGTCTTATCTTAATTCTTATCTATCTTAATTATTATCTTAATTCAGACATCTACATTCTCTGGGAATACAATCAAATCCTTTCTGCATCTTATACAAATATATGAATACATACATATACATGTATATGTATTCATGATACAAATATATGAAATATAATTTCATTTTATTTTGATGTCTTTATACATTCCATTTTAGTTGTATAATATAAAAAAGCTGTTATGAATGTTGTTAAATTCTTTTAATTTTTTGTCAACTTCTTGATCACTGTAAAATGATTATAATTTAAGGACAGCACAGTTAAAAACTAATGTTTGTTGAAAGTCTAATACTTGTATCAACTTTAGCATTCACATTTCAAGGCTATTACTAGGATAAAATGAAATGAGATTGATAAAGTGCATTGCAAACTTTAAATATTAGCCTTTTTCTGCTTATTATTATTATTTTAATCCTTTTTTTTCTGCAATTGCCACTGTCACTAAAAGAGAGGAGAGATTTTTTCTATTAAAAAAAAGGAAGGATTTAGGAAGCTTTTATTTTGGGGTTAACGTAAACAAAAAATTAATCAGGAAATGTTGATAAAGGTGACATAACCATTCTTAGTTTGTTTTTTTTTAAATAGAAGATGCTGCCAATATTTAAAGGTTTTTCATGATGGCAGAAGTCTTGAGCTCTTCCTTTGAAATAGTCTTTGAGACTATTCCAGAATTACTTTAGAATTTAGAAAATTTCTTAGAAAGAATTGTGCAAGTTTAACATATATTCAATTACATTCTATCTGGGGAGTGTGGGGGAAGTGAAGGAGAAAAATTTGAACACAATGGTTTTGCAAGGGTGAATGTTGACAACTATCTTTGCATGTATTTTGAAAAAGAAAAGCTATTCTTAAAAAGGTATGTTCTTAGAGAAAAGATAATTTAATCCTGACATCTGTTTTGAATTATTTTTAAAATATATACATTGAACAATAACAAAACAAAACATTTGTTTGTTAAAACGTGACAATCAACTTAGCTTTCAAAAATAAAATGTAAAGAAAAAAAATCAACAATTCTAAAGCACTAATCTTCTTTGCCATGAATATTAGTGAGTATTGTCTTTTTATCTTAGAATCACAAATTATCACTCAGACACATACAACTCCTCTATAACTTAGCTGATGTTATAGAACTTGAAAAGATCCTCAGGGCAATGCTACTTAATGCATTTCAGGCTATGATCATAAATCTAGGGAAAGGCCACCTTCACTCAGAGAATATCTTTTGCAAAACATCATTCTTTAACTTCCACTTCCATGAGCAGAACAGAGGATACTGGATGTGTTAAACAGAGATAGACAAAATGAAGATCTGAACCAGAATGCTTTCCATTGACCGAGTGATACAAAAATAATTTGAACAAGAATTCAACCTGGAAAAATTTAAGAAAGAAAAGGGCATCAGAAAAAAGTTCATTTTTCTTTTCTTCTATCTGTGCTTTTTTTTTCCCCTGTGGGTGGGTTATCCTATACAAAATTTATTTATGCCAAGATTTGCACTTTTTTTTCATGTAGAACATTAAATACAAACAGAAATACCTTTCAATCCTCCAGGATAATTATAAGCTTCCTCCTCTCTCCTTCAAGCTCTGAGTATAGCAGTTTTATTGGATTTATTGCAGGTTTTGTGTGTGTGTGTGTGTGTGTGTGTGTGTGTGTGTGTAATGAAATGAAGAGTTTAAGTCAAATTGTTTAGATACTTTGGATTACACTAATATTTTTTCCAAAAGTATGAGGACAGAAAAACAATGTCTTCAGGCAGGTTTCAGGCAAAATATTGGATTCAGGCCTTTCTATTTTTATCATCTCAGGATTTCATTACTCACTTAAAATACAATCAGTCCAATATTAAGTGAGGAAAATGTGTATACATATGTGACCCTTACTAAATTAGGGTTTCAAACTTATTCAGCATGCTTATATTTTGATGAAATTGCGAGATCATATGATAATTTTAATTGTTCACGTTTAATAATTTCTCTAGTTCAATGTCCCTTCATCATAATTTCTGATGGACTTAAAGGAAAGATACATTTTGAAGAAAATAATAAATGACTTTTTTCTTTTCCTTATGAAACAGATATTTTTATGTGACTATGTCTACATAAAAATAAAACCATGATACAACAAGTCTTATCATTTTAATCATCTTTATGAATCCCTGATATCACACAATGACAAACTGGCATTTTTACCTACTCAGGTTCGTTGATTCATGAAGCCTATGTGTAAGCCGCTCATTTGCTAGTCTAGGTACATAGCAAATTTTCATTTGTAGAAGTTAATGATAATGCTTTTTATATGTACTGAAATCTATTTCTTTATAAAATGATCAGATATCCCAGTTGAAGTCCTGTATATGTTTAAACTTAACCGAAAAACAAAAAAAAAAATGACAAAGAAAGTTGTAAGACTTCATCTTATTGGACACCACACATCTTGTCAGTAAAGATACTGAAATGAGTCAAATAAAAGGATTTAAAAATAGAAAAACAGAAAGGAAACCTAACCAGCTACTTAGAGACTGTCTGATCTCTTTGAACATTCTAGCTCATCATTTACTAAATAGTTTATGTGCCTTGTAGATTGTTTCAAAAACCTGAGAGGAAAAAATAATTTTTCATCTACTAAATTCCACAAATTTATCCTCATTTTAGAACATTAATAGCTCTGCACTTACTGTGGTGTCTGGTGCTTTAAAAGGCTAATCCTTATCAATCCTGATGAGTGTTCTTTTGCCTAAAATTTCTAATATTGAATAGAGAACATAGTTCTTCGGAAGTACATGATTTGCTCCTCCATTTATCCATGAATGGAAAATTGTATTCCCTGCTTTTTCTAAAGCCATTTCAATTTCATACTTGGGTTTGATTTTTCTCTTCTGTATTCATCTAGTGCACTTAAGCTGTGTTCAATGAATTTGATATATCTAAAATTATTATTATGGAACTCAAGGATGGAACATTACTTATGCCAGAAGAAAAAATGACAAGGAAAATAGTATAATGTGCATGTGTCCACAGGTAGACATTATACTGTGTCCTTTGAATAAAAATATGAATAAATAACATATTTTACTGAAGCTATGAAAATGTGACAAAGAAAAATCGACATAAAACAAATCATCATCTTTTTCTTTTTATACCATCTGCTTTCCATTTTGTTTATAGATATAAAACTGATATATTTCTGAGTATTGAGAATGTTACAGTGCTGCTTATAATTCATAGTTAACATTAAATAATACTATAGAAAGAAGGATAAAGAAATTATATAAGCATTGAAATTATTCTCCCTATGTAAAACTCAATTTGACTGAATCATATGTTGACAATATGCCAAATTTTCAAATGACTCTATGGTTTCACCAGTGGATCCATCTAGTGATTGAGATCATAACCCACCCATGCCTGCATATGCTTTGTGATTCTTTCCCAAGTTCTCCTAAAAGTTTGGTTGTCACTCATTTTAAGGATAGACTTACTTAATCTCAACATTTAAAGAATGCCACAATGCAGGATCACCCTTACAATTCATTTATATCCTTCTTTTGCCCCATATTCAGACCATTTTTTGTTTTTGTAAAAGAATGGCTACTATTATAATTTGCCCCACATTGAATACATTTTAACCTGCCTACCTCTTCCATGTATATATTCATCACCCTTCATATGAAGCTAATCTTTAATTTTTCAGAGGCAATGGGATTCCAAGACTCACTACTATGTATCAGCATTGTTCATCTTCAATTTTAATGTTGCAACATATATATATTTTTGGACAGCATTCATGTAAAATCTATTTGAATAAATGTTGGACTCTAAGCAAAGTTTTTGTTCAGCCACTCAGTCTTTCTTTCTAGATGGAAGGACTAATATCTTCTAAGTGATTATACATGTCTTCCAGGCAGCTCTACAATGTATTTCATAAATGTCGCTAGCAAATAAGAACATCTGGAGCACTCCACTATCAAAAAGGAATACTTCCTCATACTGAATTCTTTGTTTGCTTTATTTTTTTTTATCAATATGGCACTTACCATTGGTGTGCATGTATATCCATGTTTCATGCTTTAACCAATATTTACTATTAGAAAGGCATTGCATGAAATTATTTTTCTTGCTACATCTTTCAGAGAATATTGAATTATTTTGACATATGAATGGGCTATACCCTTTTTTCTTAAAGAACCTCTACTATGATTTTAAGAAGCTAATTTTTTATCATAGAAAACACAATAAGTACTTGCATGAAATTTCACTCAAAAAATCACTTCCTCTCATATATTTAATTTTTCATACTTAAGTGACAAAATAGTGACTGTTGAATAAGAATTCAGCATTAATGTTCTTTGATTCCCTTGGAAATGCATTGCAAACATAAATAAAATTTGGCTACTCTGATGATTTAGAGTGAATATTTTAGGCATTTTGTTTTTGCCTTTTAGAAAAGTAGTGTACTTAGACAAGTAAAGGGATAAGCTTTGGTTTAGGAAAATAATGATGGAAATTTTGCCTCTGATACTGGTGATCTTTGTGACCTTTAGCAAGTCAATTTAGTATAGTGCTCAACAGATAGTAAGTGCTAAAGAAATCTTTGTTAACTTAACTTTGTGAGCTTCAGACAACTATCAAAGACAGTTTGATATCTGTCTTTTGGAGAGGTTTGATAATTTTTTTTATTATATTTAATTGATTTAACTTCTTTTTTATAACAGTTGATATTAGCATTTTCAGATTTCACCTTTTGTATTATATTTTCCTTGCATCATAGATTGAGAGGAAAAGAATCTCAGATGCCATCATGTAAAAACTATATTTTGATATCTAAATATCAATTTAATATAATATACTGTTGATCATAATGATATGAAATTTGTAAGTTTATTCCTAATGATTAACTCAAAAAATTAACATAAAAACACATTTGTAAGTTTGTTTTGTTACAAAGGGGGGGGAAATAAAAGTTCCTGCTGACATTATACAAAATACTATTTTTTTGGTGAAATCTTCCCTAACTTCTGGAGAGAAAATCTTCTTCTAAAGCCAGCTATTAATTCTCTAATTCTATTTTTAGGGGGTTTTCTTTTAGCCTACCTTACTTGTATCTTTATACAAGCACTAGGGAGGAAATGTGCAAGCCCAAACTCTAGTTATTTATTGTAAAGCATGTCATTCAAGATAATTCAATAGACAGTAATTGAGCAACTACTCCCTTTATTTGACTTTAGAAGGTGGTTCTTACATATAGCAATATGAATTAATATTTGTATTTACCTTCCATTTGTGGGCTTCTTAAATTAACCATCTTTTAAATGTTTATTCAAACAGTAAAACAATTAAAAAAAATACTATTAATGTTGATCTTTAATGTGATCTAGTTTAAATTAAAATTAATAATAAAAATTCTTAACTTGAAGTATTCTTTTTCATGGAAAACATCCTAATTACTATCTCTAAGCATTTCTACTAATTTCTAATACCTTAAATACCTGTACTCTTCTTGTACACAGTATCAGCAAGATTATACGATGATCAATTTTGATTAATATGGCTCTTTCCAACAGCAAGGTGATTTAAGCCAATTTCAATGGCCTTATTTTTCCAAGGATAAAACATTAGTCTAGTCCTTTTTTATAGCTTTTTATTTACAAGTTATATGCATAATTTTCCAGCATTGATAATTGCTAAACCTTTTGTTCCAATTTTTCCCCTCCTTCCCCTCACCTCCTCCCCCAGATGACAGGTTGACCAATACATGTTAAATATTTTAAAGTATAAATTAAATACAATATATGTGTCCAAACAGTTATTTTGCTGTACAAAAAGAATCGGACTTTGAAATAGTTTGAAATTAGCCTGTGAAGGAAATCAAAAATGCAGGTGGACAAAAATAGAGGCATTGAAAATTCTATGTAGTGGTTCATAGTCATTTCCCAGAGTTCTTTCAGTGGGTGTAGCTGGTTCAATTCATTACTGCTGTATTGGAACTGATTTGGTTCATCTCCCAATGGCCTTTTGATGAAGAGAGCTCTGCACCCAGATCAAGGACTGTGGGGATTTAGTTTGGAAAACAACCTGTAATCAGAAAATACAAAAGTATTTTGAATTTTTTATTGTTTGCTTGCATTTTGGTTTCTTTCTCATTTTTTTCCCTTTTTGATCTAATTTTTCTTGAACAGCATGATAATTGTGGAAATATATATATATATATATATATATATATATATAGATGAATTGCACATGTTTAAAATATATAGGATTACTTGCCATCTAAAGGAGGGATGTGATGAAGGGAGGGAAAAAATTTAGAAAAAAAGAAGTTTTACAAGGGTGAATTTTGAAAATTACCTCTGCATATATTTTGAAAATAAAGAGGTTTAAATTAGAAAATGAACCAAAAAATTACCTTGTTCTTCAACTCCACCTCTTTGAAAACTTTTAAATTTCATATTTTCCTTATGATTTATCTCAAAATACAACCTTCAAAAGTTTTGTCTTGATCACCATAAGTGTTATTGCTTTTATTTCTTAGGTTTTCTTTCATCTATTCTGCATGTATATTGTACATGGATATTTATATGTAATTGTGACATGAATAACCCTACCACATCTCACTAATTGCTAATTTGCTATCAATTAACTTTATCTTTATAAGTACAAAAAAGTATATCAAATTGAAATGTTTTCTTTTTTGGAAAATAATATTCTAGGAGCTATTTACAAATTATTGATTCAATTAGAAAGATATTAATTACTTTGGACTATTCATCACTTTCAAGCACATTATTGAGAAGAAATTTCTGAGTAAAAGAATATGCCTCAGCTTTGATCTTGACTACTTCTCATGCTCCCTCTTCCCTTTAGCTGGAGTAGGGCCTTGTAAGATTCAAGAGTCCAGAGGAGAGACTTCTCATCTACGAATTGATGTCCTAGTTACATCTTTCTTTCTTTTTTTTAATTTAATAGTCTTTTATTTACAGGATATATACATGGGTAACTTTACAGCATTAACAATTGCCAAACCTCTTGTTAAAATTTTTCACCTCTTACCCTCCCCACCCCCTCCCCTAGATGGCAGGATGACCAGTAGATGTTAAATATGTTAAAATATAAATTAGATACACAATAAGTATACCTGACCAAAACGTTATTTTGCTGTAGAAAAAGAATCAGACTCTGAAATATTGTACAATTAGCTTGTGAAGGAAATAAAAAATGCAGGTGTGCATAAATATAGGGATTGGGAATTCAATGTAATGGTTTTTAGTCATCTCCCAGAGTTCTTTTTCTGGGCATAGCTTGTTCAGTTCATTACTGCTCCATTAGAAATGATTTGGTTGATCTCTTTGCTGAGGATGGCCTGATCCATCAGAACTGGTCATCATATAGTATTGTTGTTGAAGTATATAATGATCTCCTGGTCCTGCTCATTTCACTCAGCATCAGTTCGTGTAAGTCTCTCCAGGCCTTTCTGAAATCATCCTGTTGGTCATTTCTTACAGAACAGTAATATTCCATAATTTTCATATACCACAATGTATTCAGCCATTCTCCAACTGATGGACATCCATTCAGTTTCGAGTTTTTAGCCACTCTTTTTAGCCACATTTTAGCACAAATATTCGTGCACATACAGGTCCCTTTCCCTTCTTTATAATCTCTTTGGGATATAATCCCAGTAGTAACACTGCTGGATCAAAGGGTATGCACAGTTTGATAACTTTTTGAGCATAGTTCCAAACTACTCTCCAAAATGGTTGGATTCGTTCACAACTCCACCAACAATGCATCAATGTCCCAGTTTTCCCACATCCCCTCCAACAATCATCATTATTTTTTCGTGTCATCTTAGCCAATCTGACAGGTGTGTAGTGGTATCTTAGAGTTGTCTTAATTTGCATTTCTCTGATTAATAATGACTTGGAGCATCTTTTCATATGACTAGAAATAGTTTCAATTTCTTCATCTGAGAATTGTCTGTTCATATCCTTTGACCATTTTTCAATTGGAGAATGGCTTTATTTTTTATAAATTAGAGTTAATTCTCTATATATTTTGGAAATGAGGCCTTTATCAGAACCTTTGACTGTAAAAATATTTTCCCAGTTTATTACTTCCCTTCTAATCTTGTCTGCATTAGTTTTGTTTGTACAAAAACTTTTCAGTTTGGTATAATCGAAATTTTCTATTTTGTGATCAGTAATGATCTCTAGTTCTGCTTTGGTCATAAAGACCTTCCCCTTCCACAGGTCTGAGAGGTAAACTATCCTATGTTCCTCTAATTAATTAATAATTTCATTCTTTATGCCTAGGTCATGAACCCATTTTGACCTTATCTTGGTGTACAGCGTTAAGTATGGATCAATGCCTAGTTTCTGCCATATTAGTTTCCAATGTTCCCAGCAATTTTTATCAAACAGTAAGTTTTTATCCCAAAAGCTGGGATCTTTGGGTTTGTCAAAGACTAGGTTGCTATATTTGTTGACTGTATTATCCCTTGAACCTAATCTATTCCACTGATCAACTAATCTATTCCTTAGCCAATAACAAATAGTTTTGGTAACTGCTGCTCTATAATATAATTTTATATCTGGTACAGCTAAGCCACCATCATTTGATTTTTTTTTTTCATTAATTCCCTTGAAATTCTTGACCTTTTGTTTTTCCATATGAACTTTGTTGTTATTTTTTCTAGGTCATTAAAATAGTTTTTTGGGAGTCTGATTGGTATAGCGCTAAATAAATAGATTAGTATAGGTAATATTGTCATCTTTATTATTTTTGCTCCCCCTATTCAAGAGCATTTAATATTTTTCCAGTTGGTTAGATCAGACTTAATTTGTGTGAAAAGTTGTCTGTAATTTTGCTCATAAAGTTTCTGATTTTCCCTTGGCAGATAGATTCCTAAATATTTTATATTATCAGTAGTTACTTTAAATGGAATTTCTCTTTGTAACTCTGACTGTTGGATTTTGTTAGTGATATATAAGAATGCTGATGACTTATGTGGGTTTATTTTATAACCAGCAACTTTGCTAAAGTTGTGGATTATTTCTAATAACTTTTTAGCAGAATCTCTGGGGTTCTCTAAGTATACCATAATGTCATCGGCAAAGAGTGTTAATTTGGTTTCCACATTGCCTATTCTTATTCCTTTAATCTCTTTCTCAGCTCTTATTGCTATAGCTAGCGTTTCTAATACAATATTAAATAGTAACGGTGATAGTGGGCAACCTTGTTTCACTCCGGATCTTATTGGGAATGGTTGCAGTTTGTCTCCATTACATATGATGCTTACTGATGGTTTTAAATAGATGCTACTGATTATTTTAAGGAAAAGTCCATTTATTCCTATACTCTCAAGTGTTTTTTAATAGGAATAGATGTTGGATTTTATCAAATGCTTTTTCTGCATCTATTGAGATGATCATATGGTTTTGTTAATTTGGTTATTAACATGGCCAATTATATTGATAGTTTTCCTAATATTGAACCAGCCCTGCATTCCTGGTATAAATCCTACTTGATCATAGTGTATTATCTTGGAGATGATTTTCTGTAGTCTTTTTGCTAATATCTTATTTAAGATTTTGGCATCAATATTCATTAGGGAGATTGGTCTATAATTTTCTTTCTCTGTTTTCAGCCTACCTGGTTTAGGTATCAGTACCATGTCTGTGTCATAGAAGGAATTTGGTAAGACTCCTTCATTCCCTATTTTATCAAGTAATTTATATAGCATTGGGGCCAAGTGTTCTTTAAATGTTTGGTAAAATTCACATGTAAATCCATCTGGTCCTGGGGATTTTTTCTTAGGGTGTTGTTTAATTGCCTGTTCTATTTCTTTTTCTGAAATGGGACTATTCAAGCAATTTACTTCCTGCTCTGTTAGTTTGGGAAGTCTATATTTTTGGAGGTAGTCATCCATTTCACTTAGGTTATCAAATTTATTGGCATAAAGTTGAGCAAAATAACTCCTTATTATTTCTCTAATTTCCTCTTCATTGGTGGAAAGTTCTCCCTTTTCATTTTTAAGACTACTAATTTCATTTTCCTCCCTCCTTTTTCTAATCAGATTTACCAAAGGCTTATCTATTTTATTGGCTTTTTCATAGAACCAACTCTTAGTTTTATTAATTGGTTCAATAGTTTTTTTACTTTCAATATTTTTAATTTCTCCTTTTAATTTTAGAATTTCCAAATTTAGTATTTGATTGGGGGATTTTAATTGGGTCTTTTTTTAGTTATTTTAGTTGTATGCACAATTCATTAATCTTTTCTTTCTCTGTTTTATTCAAGTAAACCTCTAAGGATATAAAATTCCCTCTTATTACCGCTTTGGCTGCATCCCGTAAATTTTGGTATGATATCTCATCATTGTCATTATCTTGAGTGAAATTATTAATTATATCTATAATTTGCTGCTTTACCCAATCATTCTTTAAGATGAGATTGTTTAGTTTCCAATTACTTTTTGGTCTATTTCCCCTAACTTTTTGTTGAATGTAGTTTTTATTGCATCATGATCTGAAAGAAAGCATTTACTATTTCTGCTTTCTTGCATTTAATTTGAGGCCTTTATGTCCTAATATATGGTCAATTTTGAACAGGTTCCATGAACTGCTGAGAAGAGAAAGTATATTCCTTTCTATCTCCATTCAATTTTCTCAAAGATCCAACATATCAGATTTTTCTAATATTCTATTTACTTCTTTAATTTCTTTTTATTTGTTTTGTGGTTTGATTTGTCTAATTCTGAGAGTGCAAAGGTTGAGATCTCCTACTATTACAGTTTTTTGTCTATTCTTCTTCAACTCTCTTAACTTCTCCTTTAGGAAATTGGATGCCATACCACTTGGTGCATATATGTTTATATTGATATTGCTTTGTTGTTTATCTACCCTTTAGCAGGATGTAGTTTCCTTCCTTATCTCTTTTATAGTAGATTAATTTTTACTTTTGCTTGATCTCGAGATAAGGATGGGTACCCCTCTTTTGACTTCACCTGAAGCATAATAGATTTTGCTCCAGCCTTTTACCTTTTACTCTATATGTATCTCCCTGCTTTAAATGTGTTTCTTGTAAACAATATATTGTACGGTTCTAACTTTTGATCCAGTCTGCTATCTGCCTCCTCTTTATGGGGGAGTTCATTCCATTCACATTTACGGTTAGAATTACTAAATCTGTATTTCCTGCCCTCCTAAAAACCCCAGATTATGCTTTCCTTATTCTTGCCTCCCCCAACCCTCTTTCCCCCATTTAAACTTATGTACCCCTCTTGTATCACGATACTTATCCTCTTTATAATCCCTCCCTCCCCCCTTTGAGTCTTTCCCCCTTCCTTCCCTTATTACTCTTTCTTTCCTTTTCCTCTCCCCCCTTTTTAATGGGTGAGAGAATTTTCTCTAAAACAAATGTCAATTATTTTTTCTTTGTGCCAACTCTGATGAGAGTAAGATTCACACAATGTTCCTCCCCCTCTCTAAATTCCCTCAGATATGATGTTTCCTTTGCCTCTTTGTGGGATGTGGTTTCCCTCTTTTTAGCCCTCCTTCCCACCTTATTCTGCCATCATCCCTTTTCCATATCTACTTCCCTTTTTTATGTTATATCAGTACAATCAAATTATACATGTATTCTTTTTGTATATCCACAACAGAAATACAATTCTCAAAGGTTATTTTTACCTTTTCTGCATCTCTTGAGTTCTATGGTTGGAGATCAAATTTTTTGTTTAGCTCTGGTTTTTTCTTCAGAAACAAATGGAATTCATTTGTTTCATTAAATGTCCATCTTCTTCCCTGGAAGAAAATGCTACAGCTTGTGGTAGTTTATTCTTGGCTGCATCCCAAGTTCTTGTGCCTTTCGGAATATCATATTCCAGGCCCTTCTTTCCTTTAATGTAGAGGCAGCCAGATCTTGGGTGATCCTTATTGTGGCACCTCGGTATTTAAATGGTTTTTTTTGCTGCTTGTAAAATTTTTTCCTTAATCTGATAGTTCTGAAATTTTGCCACAATATGCCTTGGGGTTTTTATTTTAGGGTTTCTTTCAGAAGGTGTTGGATGAAGTCTTTCAATGCCTATTTTACCTTCTGATTCTATTACATCTGGGCAGTTCTCTTTGATGATTTCTTGGAAAATAGTATCTAGGCTCTTTTTTTCATCATAGTTTTCGGAAAGTTCAATAATTCTCAGATTATCTCTCCTAGATCTATTTTCCAAGTCTGTTGTTTTTGCAAGTAGATAATTCATGGTTTTTTCCAGTTTGTCATTTTTTTGTTTTTGCTTGACTGATTCTTGCTGTCTCAATGAATCATTAGTTTCTATTTGTTCAGTTCCAATTTTTAAAGAATTATTTTCTTCATTAGCTTTTTTTACTTCTTTCTGTATATGTCCAATTGAGTTTTTCAATGGATTGTTTTGGTCTTTGGAATTTTTTTTTTAGTGAATTATTTTCTTTTTCCAATTCACAGATCCTACTTTCTTGCGTGTTCTTTGTCTTTTCCAATTCACAGATCCTACTTTCTTGCGAGTTCTTTGTCTTTTTCCAATTCCAAATCCTACTTTCTAGTGAATTCTTTATTTTTTCAATTCACAATTCTTACTTTCCTGAGATTTTTTACTTTTCCAATTCACAAATTTTGTTTCCCTGCACTTCCTGGGAATTTTTTAACTTTTCCAATTCGTATTTCAGGAAGTTGTTGCTCTCTTGTAAGGCTTCTCTTTCCTTTCCCCATTTATCTTCTAACTCTCTTTTGAGACTTTTAATGGTCTCTTCTTGAGAAGCATCATGTAAGGAGGACAGTCTGATGCATTTTTGCTGTTTGAGGTCTCTTCAGGTTTGCTGACCTGTTCTTTTTCTGCATAGAAGCTGTCAATCATTCTTTTCATCTTTTTATTCATGTTTTAAAGCCTTTAGGGTAGGTCTCCTAGGCAAGGGGGTTACCAGCTTCCTCTGCAGAGCAGGGAGAGATGTAAACCAATTTCTGGCTCCGATGTATTGGAGTGCTCTGAGTGAGAGTTTTCCCTTCCCCCAACAGGAAGTGGATTCAGCACTGGCCCAGCCATCAAAGTGCCCAGTAGGGCTGTGTGGGTTAGCGATTGCCCTCGGCTAGAGACTAAGGGGTGAAAGTGTCACTGCCCCAGACCGCAGCCTCTTGTGGGACTGTGAGTATTAGCAGCTGACCGCAGACCTCAGACCACCCAGAACTCTGCCTCAATGTCTCTGCCCAATGCTAATCGGCCCTGGAAAAGCTCTATGGCCCCAAGCCGAGCCCCCCACTGTGCAGATTGGAGGCTAACCACGGCTGCGTCCTCCTGCCTTGCAGGATCACAGCTGCCCCAAGAAAAGCCCCTTACTGCGGGTTGGGGCTGCATGCTTGTGCTGAGATCTGTGCTTTCGCGTTCGGTTTGAGGCTCTCCTCGGAACCTAATTTCTCTCCCAGTCTGTGCTGATCTCCCCCCTGGCCCCTGGAACCAACCTTTTTTTGGCGAGACTGCAGATTTTCTTTGGCCGGTGAGTTGTTCTACTTCTCATCTTTACGAATTGTAGCAGTCAAGACTATTTTTGAGGCTGGATATAATATTGATAAAGAGGGTAAGAGAAGAGCTTAGAAAGTCGCATGTGTCTTCTCCACCATCTTGGCTCCGCCCCCCCAGTTACATCTTTCAATCAGCTGATTAAAATATTTTTATTGGGAATGAATAATCAATAGGGACAAATGGAACATGAAACTTCTTTAATAACCAGGAGTGGTATTTCTCCTAAGACATGTATGGTCTCTAGAATTTAATACATTTTTCTTGTATTCTATAAGTACTTGTAAGAGATTGTATATTTACACTTTCCTTTACCTTATTAAAATATGGATTC
Source organism: Sarcophilus harrisii (assembly GCF_902635505.1). Lineage (NCBI taxonomy): Eukaryota > Metazoa > Chordata > Mammalia > Dasyuromorphia > Dasyuridae > Sarcophilus > Sarcophilus harrisii. The sequence goes on from NC_045428.1 coordinate 100,882,523, forward strand.
TTTAAAGAGAAAGACTATGTTGGCCTTGTCTTTAGAAGCCTAATTCTTAACAATGTTTTATATACATATATATATAAAACATTGTTAAGAATATATATATATATATATATATATAAATATATATATATATATAAATATATATATATATATACTTAGTTAGTAGTTAGTAGTAGTAGTAGTAGTAGTAGTAGTCGTAACAGTAGTAGAAGTTGACATAGTAAGCGTAGCAAGAGCAGGAGCAACAGATGTAGTAGTAAGAACAGCTAATATTTAACTTGAGTTTGAAGGTTTATAAAATGCTTTACCAAAATTATCTCAGTTTTTCTTGCCAACAACCTTGTAAGGTAGATGCTACAATTACTTCAGTTTTACAAAATGAGGAATTCAACATAGACAGAGCGTTAAATGATTTGTTCAGGGCCACACATCTAACGATTATTTAATAGCAGATTTGAACTCAAGTTTTTCTTACATCATAATCCTAAGTTATCCACTATGTTATTGAAGGATAACATTGTTTTAAAAGATCATGGGATCAAAGATAGAGAAATGGGATAGAATTTAGAGAACATTCAATTGTTTTCCAGGTAAGGAAACTCAAACAGAGAAGATAAGATGAGTTACTGAGATTTATGAATCAACCTTCTGTAGTTGACTACTTTCTACCTAGTAGAAGAGCTTAGATTTGAACTTAGGTCTTTATTACTGTAAACCCACTTTGCCATTTACTACAAGATGCCTTCTTATCAGGGGCACAAATTGTCAGAAGATTCATACATTGCATCTCTCTCTCTCTCTCTCTCTCTCTCTCTCTCTCTCTCTTTATATATATATATATATATATATATATATATATATATATATATATAATATTTATAGTGACAGGAATCTAAGACTTCTCCATATCAATCTGTCTCTTCAACTTTAAGTAATTGTTAAATAAGATTTAAAATTCAAAAGACTTTGAAAAATAGAAATGAAAATTAGAGTTGGCATTTGATATGATTAATGAGTTGCTATTTTTAAAGTGCACATTAGAGAAAAGTCACCTGTAACTAATGGGGTTCCCTAGTGTGAAAACTGTAATATTTGTAGTGGAGAAAAATGCTGCTTAGATCCTTTCTTTTCATGTATATTCAGTTTTAGAAGAAAGAGCCTTACTTTTCCCCTCTTCAACAACCACTTTTCTTTAGTATTTTGTCTTTTCATTGATCAACATTGTTCAAAGTCAGGCTCTCACAATCTCTGCACTTTTCCTTTTCCCCACCAAGAAAAGCAAAATCATAAATAAATATATAAATAAATGAATAAATCCATCACGTCTTTTCAGTCTTTTCATTCAACAAAAGTAATTCCAACTATTTTCCCCAAAAATCCCTTTACTTTTGGTTATATAGTTCTAGAAAAAAGCAATTCACTCTGTAGCTTTGTTTTTTTTTCTCTTAAAATATATTATATATGGTAAGAAACAGTAATTTGGAAATAGCAATATTATAAAATTACTAGGTGGCAAAATATGCTATCATGTATGTTATGACTTGATAACCACAGCATACACAATCTGAAATCAGAGAGGAGGTGGCAAGATTGCCTCAAAGCATCAAACCATTGATTCACTCTCTATTCCACAAGGAATCCCTTTAAATGTATGGTTTCATTACTATATAATTTCTCTGAATAATGTTTTAAGTAGAAAATATTCAGTAATAACATCATACTTTTACCCTGGAGCCTACACTGAAATAAAGTGGCATATATTTGTTCTTGCATTACTCAGACTGTTTGATGAATGGTGGCAATTACTGGAAAGAACAATATTAGTTTTACAGTTATTGTTATTAACTTAAAGTACTAAGAATAAAATTCCATATTTCACTGGATATTCCAATCACCGCCAAAATATGTGACAAAAGAACATTTTATAATACTGTATTTTACACTGGCTGTACAACTAGAAATTGGCAGAGTCAACCCATTTATATCTCCTTATTACCAGCTTGCAAAAGCCATTGAGAATATGAGACTAGTGATGGATATTTTGTGGTAGATGTTGGGTTTTTTTTATTGTATTGAATTTACCATACAGTAGTTCTGTTGCAGTTTATGGATACCACAAAAAAGATTAGCAATGGAATTGCAAGACACATAACTTGCTTATTCTTGTTTTCCATCGACACCACCATATTTGTTTTTAAATTATAGACATGAATATTGTGAATATGAGACATGCAATTGGTAAGTTTTAAAGAAAAGAATTGAAGGCAGGAAATTTGTCTGATTAAAGAGATTTAGTTAAGAAGAAGTATTCATGGTGGGAAGAAGTTTTGGAATTAACTTTGCTAAATAAATTAATTTCTGTATAATGATGTTTTCAATAAACACAAACATACAGAAATTACAGTGCAGAATATGCTTTTCAATGAGTTCATTTTTAAGAAAAGAAAACTTAGCAATTATTGTAAGTTAAGTCATATATAACCATTAGACACTAGGGTCTAATTTAATTGGTACAGTAAAGAATGGAATTTTCCCCCCAGAATATCACTAGGAACTTTGAACAGATGAATTTCTTCAATGTTAAGTTTTTAACCCTCAAGCTGTGATTGTACTGTTTTTCAGTTGATATGGTATCCTGTATGATGATATATCATTAAAGGACTTTCTTAACTATCTCATCATTCTCAATATATCTAATTTTTAAAAGCATATCTTAATGCTCATACTGTCAGTTGGAATGGAAAAGCATTTATTAAGTGATTACTGTGTCAATGGATGTCAACTCCTAAGGATACAAATAGAATAATTAAGACTATTTCCTCAGAGAATGAATATTCTCTTTTTTTATTTTTTATTTAATAGCCTTTTAATTACAGGTTATATGCATGGGTAACTTTACAGCGTTAACAATTGCCAAACCTCTTGTTCCACTTTTTCACCTCTTACCCCCCCCACCCCCTCCCCTACATGGCAGGATGACCAGTAGATGTTAAATATATTAAAATATAAATTAGATACACAATAAGTATACATGACCAAAACGTTATTTTGCTGTAGAAAAAGAATCAGACTCTGAAATATTGTACAATTAGCTTGTGAAGGAAATCAAAAATGCAGGTGTGCATAAATATAGGGATTGGGAATTCAATGTAATGGTTTTTAGTCATCTCCCAGAGTTCTTTTTCTGGGTATAGCTAGTTCAGTTCATTACTGCTCCATTAGAAATGATTTGGTTGATCTCGTTGCTGAGGATGGCCAGGTCCATCAGAACTGGTCATCATATAGTATTGTTGTTGAAGTATATAATGATCTCCTGGTCCTGCTCATTTCACTCAGCATCAGTTCGTGTAAGTCTCTCCAGGCCTTTCTGAAATCATCCTGTTGGTCATTTCTTACAGAACAGTAATATTCCATAATTTTCATATACCACAATTTATTCAGCCATTCTCCAACTGATGGACATCCATTCAGTTTCAGTTTTTTAACTACTACAAAAAGGGCTCCCACAAACATTCGTGCACATACAGGTCCCTTTCCCTTCTTTATAATCTCATTTGGGATATAATCCCAGTAGTAATACTGCTGGATCAAAGGGTATGCACAGTTTGATAACTTTTTGAGCATAGTTCCAAACTACTCTCCAAAATGGTTGGATTCGTTGACAACTCCACCAACAATGCATCAATGTCCCAGTTTTCCCGCATCCCCTCCAACAATCATCATTATTTTTTCCTGTCATCTTAGCCAATCTGACAGGTGTGTAGTGGTATCTTAGAGTTGTCTTAATTTGCATTTCTCTGATTAATAATGACTTGGAGCATCTTTTCATATGACTAGAAATAGTTTCAATTTCTTCATCTGAGAATTGTCTGTTCATATCCTCTTGACCATTTTCAATTGGAGAATGAGCTTGATTTTTATAAATTAGAGTTAATTCTCTATATATTTTGGAAATGAGGCCTTTATCAGAACCTTTGACTGTAAAAATATTTTCCCAGTTTATTGCTTCCCTTCTAATCTTGTCTGCATTAGTTTTGTTTGTACAAAAACTTTTCAGTTTGGTATAATCGAAATTTTCTATTTTGTGATCAGTAATGATCTCTAGTTCTTCTTTGGTCATAAAGTCCTTCCCCTTCCACAGGTCTGAGAGGTAAACTATCCTGTGTTCCTCTAATTTATTTAATAATTTCATTCTTTATGCCTAGGTCATGAACCCATTTTGACCTTATCTTGGTATACGGTGTTAAGTGTGGATCAATGCCTAGTTTCTGCCATATTAGTTTCCAATTTTCCCAGCAATTTTTGTCAAACAGTAAGTTCTTATCCCAAAAGCTGGGGTCTTTGGGTTTGTCAAAGACTAGGTTGCTATATTTGTTGACTATTTTATCCCTTGAACCTAACCTATTCCACTGATCAACTAATCTATTCCTTAGCCAATACCAAATGGTTTTGGTAACTGCTGCTCTATAATATAATTTTAGATCTGGTACAGCTAAGCCACCTTCATTTGATTTTTTTTCATTAATTCCCTTGAAATTCTTGACCTTTTCTTTTTCCATATGAATTTTGTTGTTATTTTTTCTAGGTCATTAAAATAGTTTTTTGGGAGTCTGATTGGTATAGCGCTAAATAAATAGATTAGTTTAGGTAATATTGTCATCTTTATTATATTTGCTCGCCCTGAGAATGAATATTCTCAAACAATGAAAAGCAATACATCCACAGGAGTGATGACTAGTGAGAAATGTTTTGGTAGTATTGATCTGATTATCTGATTACTATTCTTAGAGGAGTAGGATAGAGAATGGAAAAAATGTGTGATGGCCTGAAGATGACTATGGAGTAGCAAGGCTGACATATGTCCAAGGTTCACAAGATGAATGCTCCCCAGGGAAAAGGGCAGGAAATTAGATTACTAAGGGATGTGAAGGCTAGAAATACAGAAACATTTCAACATTAAGATAACTAGAAGATTAAAAGAATTTAGTTTATATATGCTGAAAATTTTTTCAGTTATAATTCCAGAAGCCCTTGGTAGGAGTTTGGAATGTTGAGAAACAGGCAGAGAGTGAATGAAGATATCCAATTAAAGTTATACAGGTAAGGTATTATGATTTTATACAATTCATTGGAGCAAGTAACTGATAATTTTCTCAGATATTTAGGTCCATGTATGTGCTTTGAATTATTTTGTAACATTGTATTAATTGAAAGATGCATATTATAAATTCAAATAACAGTTCTTGTGACTTGGAAAATGTCCTATACAGCTCTGAGTTCTTTAATTAAATACAGATATGGAAAATATTAGTCCTTAAATGTATTAATTATAAAATTAATATTAGAAGAATGATCTATAAGAAATTTCAAGGAAATTCTGGCTCAGATATTATTTATGTAAAGTAACAAAAGTGAGACATATATAAACCAAAGACAAATGAAGCCTGTTGACTGAAACCATAAGACCTAGAAAAATTCTATTAATCTATTGGTTTCATCTACGTTAACCATAAGGAAGCAATGTTATCTAGTACATTGATGTTCTGAAGTCAAGTAGAACTGGTTTCAATACTACAATACTGTAGTATTATCTATGACTACTCCAATAAATTGTACAGGAGCCACAGCATTAATGAAACTAGTCATCAACAAACCCTGTAACCTAACACTAATCCATAAAAAAAATTGTCAATGATTCTTAGGAGCTGCCATTTTTGAATATTCACTCTTTAAGCTATATGGTACAAACACTCTTGAAATTACCCTGATACAAAAGAAGTGGTTATTCCTCTATGTTCTTAGAAATGTATGCTTTCAATGAACCTGAACATGTTGAGCTTGTAACTTGTTTTCCTCAAGAAAAAATGTTATCTAATTTGCAATCACTACAGAACATTAAATATTAAAAAAGAATAGCAGAATGGTAAAATTGTCAGTTTTTTTTATCAGAACAAATTGTAAAAGGCAAAAACAAGATACTTTTAATAAGTTAACTTTATAAAAATCACTTTAAAATGTATAGCATGATATATATGTATACTTACTTTAAGTTCTTATGTAAACATTATGAGTATCATTATCCTCATTAAGCAACAAGTTAACCTTTGAAACCAAGAGGTCATGTAATTTGCCCATGGTCACATTGCAAGCAAATGTAAGAAGGATTCAAACTTCTGTGTGTCTGAATATTAGCTCTTCCATTCCATGAACATGGAAATTTGAGAATGCTATTCATTTTGTGAACTAATTATGGACACAGTAAAATGATTCCCAAATTCAAATTCCAGCCAATTCAACCTAATCTAATTTAACAAGTATTTATTTATTATTTATTGGATACAATGTATATGTTCAATCGAATGAAAGTACCTCTGATACATTAAAAACATGATGCGTGTATAGAAAATATTTAAATTAATAACAGAATTAAATATTCAGGGTGTCTCATAAGTTTTGAGACCTTTGAGATATTATGTGTGTATTATGTGAGATATTATGTCCCTATACATACATAGAGATGTGTACATGTATATACATGCATATATGTATGTGTGTGATGTACACATATTGATTGATATTGGCTTGTAATTGAACTGATTCTTTTTTTAATCATTAAAATTTGTATTGTCTAAATTTTATATTTCTAATAATTGTGTTACAATGTAAACACATATCATTTTTATGATCTAGGCAGGTTATATAAATTCTACAACCTTAGGCAACTCACTTTATCTCTCTGTATCTCAATTCCCTTATCAATAAAATATGGTGTTAGATTGGATGAAGTCCCTTGTAACTTCAATATGCTATGATTCTAGTCTCTGAAATTCAATGAAAACAACTAAAATGACATTCTTGTCTTCTTTTGGACAATGTTAAGTTAGTTACAACAATTGTAAAACCAATTGCCACATCATCTATCTTATTCACTCAATGAAATGGGATTCATAGTTATACTAATCATTTTTTAAAATTTCCATTTTTATTCATAAACTATCAATAGACTATCAATTAATCTTGTCATGTTCAAAGCCTTTTTTTTAAATAACATATATGCTGAATAGAAGATTACAAGAAAAATAGAAGTTATATGATTCAAAGATCACTAAATGTAAAATAAAATAGTTATAAATCAATCAGTTTCTTATGCCATGGACAGAAAGAGAGGGACAGAGACAGAGACAGATAGATACACACACACACACACACACACACACAAACACAGAGAAAGAGAGAGAGAGAGAGAGATTGAGAGAGAGAGAGAGAGAGAGAGAAAGACCAGTGATTTCAGTGAGTTGATGTAATTTGCCCACTTTAAAATGTGTATAGATGCAGAAATAAGACAATCATTGTCATAAAGAAAATATGATATTGAAGTTGCTATTAGGTCAAGAGAGATGCTTCTTAAGGACAAGGGAAAATAATCTGTTAAATATGTGTGAAAATTGCTTTGTTAAATATATTCATCCATTTTCTTTTCTCTGCTCAGTGGAAGGAATGCACATTTAAGCATAATTCAAGGAATAGTTTTTGCTGTGCTCCTCCAGTGAGTTAACTATCTCTTTTTTAGTGATGATAAAAGTGATTTTAGAAATATAGGATTCCTCACGTTTGACCTGTGTTCAGTTGAGATAAAATTAAACCTCATCAAATTACTTTTGCATTGAACCTGGTACAATGCATTTTATTATTATAATCCCATTTTTAAAATGCATGTACTTCCTTACTCTAGTATGCTTTAGTAGCAAACACATTTCTTGTGTTTTATCTTAGTATAATCAGTTAAACCTGTCAATTTGCTTCCTTCCCTTATCTTGATCTTATAATGAATTGCATTATAAACCTATATCAAATGCTATTTAGGCAACTTAGACGACATTAGGTCTTATTTTGTTATACTTGTTTTCTTATGCTACTAATATATTATCATTAAAAGTTTCAAAATAGGAGTAGCAAAATCAATTGAGTTAGCAATTTTCAAGGGGATTTTAAATTTAATTTTCATACTTGGTCCCAAAAGAATAATATACAGAGTCATAATAGCAAGTCTGCGTTTATAGCCTCCCTAATCAATTGCTAATTAATTCCACAAGGTACAAATTGTATTCTCTTTAACATTGAGTTAGCTCAAGTAAGTTTACAAGGTAAAATCATCCATAGAATTTAGCATAGTCTCTTTTCATCATCTCTTTTTATTATTTCTTCAAAAAGCCTTTTTTTAACTCTCTTTATTACCTGAGTATTTTTTTAATGAAATTTACAATGAAGACCCACGCTATTAACAATGTTTAATAGAATAAAGTAATATTTATTTTTCACGGGTAAGAGAGGCAAAGAGATCATTACCTTATGGCTTTCCTGCTACAGAAAAGATTTTCCATATATATTAAGCTAGTTTTTATTTCATTCTATTGCTAGGACTGAAGCCCTTACAATTTTGTGACACCTAGTAGAGCACATTCTCTGATTGTAGACCATTTGCAAGTTTAAGATTACATTTAGGTTAAAATAGGTAAAATCTAAATATGAAAAAATAATAATGGGATGATACAAAATGTGGTATGGTTATGTTCAAACCATTGGAGATACCTTATTCATAGGCTCATTGATATACTACTATCCATAAAATAAAAGTAGAGAGTCCTTGCAAGACCCAAGTTTTAAGAGTGATATGATCTTCCAGCATCAGGAGATTGCTGGGGCATTATGAAGAAGTCCAAAAGAACATGTGTATGTAGCCTGTTGGGATATTTGGTTAAAACCATTATTTCTCAGTTTAAATCAAGTTATGGATGATTTAAATTTTAATAACATAATATGCAATCAAATGTATTCAATAAGCTTCTTTAACATATTGTAACATTCAATGTAATAAGCCTGATAAATTAGTTCTATGCTTCTTTAAAATTTTCAATCCATAATCACTAAAATGCAAAATTACCCCTTGATCCTAGGGAATGGGGAAGATAGATAAAATTAAAAAAAAGTCCTTTCCAATTAATCTTTTTCTCAAATAGAGAAATAAATAGAGAATAAATGAAGAAGATGAACCTTGAGGACATAGGAGACTGATTTTCACCATATTATATTCAATTGAAGTCATCACACTAAATGGCTCTTTGTAGTTTTATAGCTCTGAATTATATGACACCTTTAGATTTCATCAGACTTTTAGATGTCTAAAATTTGCAAATTTTAGATTCAGCTTGTTCTGCATACTCTTGACATTTATATGTAATCTTAAAGCTAATTTATTATAATTTCAGTTTTTTCTGTGCTTTTGTTTTTGTTTTGATTTCTTATGTGAAAATATTAGAACATGATAATACTTCCTTGGCTCATTGATTTCTGTGTAATTCAAAGATTTTTGGGGAGGGGAATCATTCATATGTAATAGAAAATATTTCAAAAAAAATGTTTGGAAAAATGTGTGTTTATAAGAACAAAGCATAAAAACAAGGAAAAAAACTAACAAAAATGATTCCTGTGAAATGCAATTTAATAAACTTCAGGTCTTTATTTCAAATGTAAGCTAATTTTACTGCTATATTCTTTTTTATATTTGCTTGCAATAAAATACCGAAGGATTAGGAAGCTTTGATTTAATATACCTCATTACTGACCATGTGTTCTTAGAAAAGTTTTTGGACAGAGTTAGTATTTGTATAGTCATGGATCTATATATGCTAATGACAGGACATGCTATTCAGAATGTATTCTTTCAATGGATTGTCTTCATGGGTTTGGATCTGACTTCTAAGATTTTGAAATATGCCCTTTTGTTTAAATTATTATGGATAGAAATTGAACTATTCCCTAATTCTCAAAATGTTTTCCTTTGTGTGTCTCAGTTTAAGATTATATAATTAAAATGATTTTCTAGCCCCCCCCACCAAAAAAATCTGCATCTTTCAAATACAGTCTTTCTGTTATTTTGAAGTTGGTAGATGGCAGACTTGTTCCATGCATGACTCCAGGACATTTTATTCTAGAATCTTAGATATATACATATAATGCTGTCAAATAAATCTCTGACATAAAAGGAGAGAAAAATACTTGTTTAGAATTATATTATTCTTATATTAATGGAATATTTATTTTTCAAATCAATGCCCATATAATCTGGGGTTAAATGAATTAAATTCAATATTTTCAAAACTTATACAAGCAAACTCACTTCAGTCAATATGATATCTAATGTCAAAATTTCTTAGTTAAAATAATTAATTATTATACTTTTCAAATGAAATACTTTTTTTGAAATGAATATAATAAATAAGGTTGTGTTTTTTTTTTTTCTTTCACTGTGTGATTCCTCAGTTTCACAACATGAGCAGATTTAGCAATCCTAGGAAAAATAACTTTTTACCTTGAAAATATTTCACTTCCTTTAGGAATGTATAGAAACTACTTGAGATATAGCTTATATTTTCAGACAAGCATATAGATTGATAAATATAAGTAGTTTACTGAATTTACATGAAAAAAGAGACTTGGAAGTCATTTGTTGTTCACTGATGTGCTATATTGAACCTTACAGTATTGGACAGTTGGATGGAACATAATATCTGATGCCTGGGTCATAGGATGACATCACTTGATATGACACATCAAATCATACAGCATGACACTTCTCAGCAGGGCAGAGATCACTCCTGCAGAAAGTTTCATGTGACAGGTAGCAAATCATATTGAGGTGGATTAGATCACCCCATATGAAAGCTTACTTTAAAAACAAAAATTCATTCTTTTCAACAAAACTTTCCATTTCACATGTTACTTTGAAAACTGAAATCATCATCATCATTGTGCTATATATCTAACTTTAAAAGGTAGGTTATCTTGCAATTTTTTCCATTTTCAAAAGAAATGGTTTTGACAGAAAGGTAGATGGATGCCTGAGGACAATGTCACAATCAAACAGATTTACCATATACAGTACTACCCTTTTCTAACATGAGCACTTTGGAATGACTATTCTGGGTCTCAGTGACCCAGGGAAGTCAGGGAAGATAAAATAAGACAAGATAGAAACATTTATCTAAATGCATCTTTAGACTCTCGGACAGGGCAGTTTTATCTCTTATTAATGCCATATTCAACTTTTAATTTTTTGTAGATGGTTTTCAAACTTACTTGATATGGTTGAGCTATGTAGTACAATTCTTGCTGGTTTGGGGCAACACTATTAAATTATTTTAAAAAATGAACTCTAAACTCTAAGGAAGGACAGAAGGAGAACTCCTCTGCCTCTCTGACTGTCCTATTACATTTTCACTTAATAATAACAATTTTACCTTGCTAGTAATTCCCAAATTTTATTCTATCCATAAAGTAAATACATCTTATTCTTTTATACGTGTACTTCTCTTAATTTGCTTTAGTTTTTGGTAATATTTTTCTCTCTGATTACCAATTCAGAAATGCTGCATCATCTTGCAGACTGAAAGCCAGATATGTTAGAATCTTTCTTTCCCAAATGAATTCCTATGATCACAAAGAGGTGTAGTAGGCTATTATTATAACAATATATCTGGCTCTTTATCATTTTATTACCCTTTAAAAATTTTTTAAAATTCATTAATTCCCATCCCTTAAACTGAGGATCAACCTGTCTTTTGAGGTTTCTTATTTAGCAATGATAAAAATTCAATATACTTAACCTTTTGGAAAAAAAAAAATAAAGTTTTCTTCTCTTACACAATTCATCACCCCCTTAAAAAAATGTTAAATATATCAACAATTCTTCTTAATCAATCAAAGACACAATGCTGTTTGTTGAATTGTAACCTCTTAATAATAGTCTACTATTTTCTATCCATTCTCTCTAATATAAAATCATTAATCCCTAAACACCTTTCATACCATTCTAATCTTTATTTAATTTTTTGTTGCTGAGGCAATTGGGGTTAAGTGACTTATCTAGGGTCACACTGCTAAGAAATGTTAATTGTCTGAGACCTGATTTGAACTCAGGTGTTCCTGACTTCAGGTCTGGTGCTCTATCCACTGCACCACCTAGCTGTTCCCCATTCCAATCTTTAAATGACACAGCCATAATCCTATTTCAAATCCTCATTAACTGTTAGTAGAACCAACTTCAAAAGCAAATGAATTGAACTCTTGTCTTCCATTATCTCCCCTTCCAATTCTATCCTTCATTCAGTCCACAAAGTAATCTTCTTAAACCTAAAAACTGATTGTGATCCCACAGTTCAAGAACATTTAAAAGCTCCCTTTGGCCTATAGGAATAAATACAAACTGTTTTGAGGCTAATATCCTTTACAATCTGTCCTCAGCCTATCATTAGAAGCCTAATAACTATTATTACCTTTTACACACTCTACCTTTAGAATGTAAGAATTTAAGAAAACCAGCCTCTGAGGTGATGCCAGAACCCTCCTCCCCTTCACTTCTACAGCTTTGCCTAAGTGATTTTGAATAATGGAGATAGTCATTTCTGCTTTCTTTTCCCTTGTTTTCCTTAAGACATATTATGTGTAACTGGCTAATTCTTCCTTCTTAAAGTTCATACGGAATATAACTTAAAATAATTTTCTTTTTTAATTCTATATCTAGTACTAAGTACAATATCTTATGCTATTTATTTATATTTCCTCTATGACTGTATTAGTGCACATCACTCCTAGTAAGGAAATTCTTCTACCAATGGAATTTGACACATGTTCTACATTTTATAATCTTGGATTGTTTTGTGGGACACTGAAAGTTTAGATGACTTGCTCAGGGACTGTCCAGTGTAAGTCAGAGATGGAAAATAAATCCAAATCTTTCTCCCTCTGAATCTATTTCCTCCCAATCATACTGTGATGCCTCAGACAAATGTGTTTTATATGGTTGTCATACATAGGGTTGAAAGATATTGAATAAATGCTTTTTGGTTATGAATTGGATTTGTATTTTCAAACATTATGACAGGTCCCTCTTTGTAGAAGAGGTTTGGAATCAATGGTCTATTCTATTTTGTGTAGGATCAATTTTGTTTATTGAGAATGGATTTTTCTTTTATAGGAAAATTCATGTGATAGTAAGTTATGCTTATTTCCAGGAACCACTTTAAACTGATTGAAGCATTAAAAATAACCTTTTCAGGAGAAAAAAATATTCCATGGTTTCAACTTAAAACATAGTAAGCATAATAATCTCTGTAAATAAAAAAATCAAATTTTGCATATGCTGAAGAGAAGGTAAAATAAAGGCAACTTTCTTCCTTTATGCTACTGTTATTCAGTCATTTTCTTATTCTAACCCTATTTGAATATTCTTAACAAAGATATTAGGAGCAGTTTCCATTTCCTTCTCCAGCTCATATTACACATGAGGAACTAAGGAAAACAGGATCACAAAGCTACGTATTTGAGAACAGATTTAAATACATAATGATGGCTCTTCTTGGCTTCAGGCCCAGCACTCTCTTTATTACACCCCCTAACCTGCCTATTATTCTTGCCTTAAAATTTCCATTGTCTCCCAGCCTTGATTTATTTTGTTTATAAAATTCTTACTTTTTTTTTTTTTGGTGGGGGCAGGTTTAGCTCACCTTTTCAATAGACTTTTCTTACTAGAAGTATTTGACTGTTAAGAATATAGCATAATGAATGTTTCCAACTAAGTACTCAGGGTTCCTCAATATAATGAATGCTATGAAATGGCATGTAATGGAATAGTCTATGTGGAGAAGCAGAGGAGTAAATGAAATCACATTATTCAATCACAATGCCAAAACCTATTCTTGAAAATCTTACAGAATGATTTTGAGATATCTATTGTTCTAGATTCAATGCAGCTATTAGACTAGATCTTAACAACTTTGTTCATATAAAATTGTCTAATTTTAGTTCTCTGCCACAGTTGTCTTTTTGCTGTCAGTTGTTATTTAGCTTTGGACTCAAGTCTTCTTTTTACAATACATCAAAGATTAGCTTCCAAGATTATCATGAACATTTTACTGTAAATTATCTGCTTCCTGTCTTAAAATTGGGCTATAATATGGTTCACTCATCTGTCTTATGGCCAAGTGTCACAAATTTCAGAAATGAGATTGTTTTACATAATATCATTGAAATTTAGAACTAGGAAGAATTTGATGAATAGTAAAGAATAAACCTGTTATTTCAAAGATTAGAAAATTGAGGTCTGAAAGAAGAAATGTCTTTATCTAAATGTTGCAGAAAGAAAATGGTAGGATTATGATTATAGCTCTTGTCTCCAGCTCTTGGTCTGGTACCCTGTGTATTATGGTTATATTATTCTTATCTAAGCTCCCCCTTACTCTTTTAGAGTGGAGAATCAAATGTACTATATTAAATGTCCTAAAGCAAATGGCAAATTATCCATACTTTTAGAGAGACATTAAATAAGAGAGATGAAGAAAAAACTGGTCATAGCTATACATAAAATCACCATGGAAACAATTTTCATGGACAATTTTTGGAAAGATGTCAAAAGACATGAACTTATGACTCCTTTATCCAAGGGTCCATTTATTAAAGTTAAACATTTCAAATTGTCTTTTCTTGTGGCATTTGTCCTTTTCTAGGACCTATTCTGACACAGACAAAAACCTGGCTCTAAGTTGAACCCTATCCTTTATGATGAGACTGTCAAACAGATAAGAATATCAATGATTCCACTCTCTACATTTCAATGAAATGCCAAGCTTTCATCCTTCAGGGACCCTAAGAACAGTTACCCTTACCCAATGAAAGATCGTGAGTGATTGCCATTGCCATTTTCTTCATGAAATCAATTGATAAAACATTTTGCCCAAGGCAGGTTTATGGACCAATCTGAATTGTTTCTATAAGTTTTGTTGGTTTGTTGATTTTAAGGTTAATATATATTTTGGATTTTAAGTTCTGATCAAGCTAGAATTTTAAAAAGTTAAAAATTATGAATTGTACCTTACTTTCAAAACATGTATTACACTTTTGCTTTTGTAAGAAAATTCCTCATAAATCACACATTCCTGAAATGCATTCATCTTTCTCTTTGACTCTTAGGCCCCCACAATTCATTCAAAGGTCTCCACAAATGTTACTTATTATCTGAAGTCTTTCCTGGTCTCACCAATTATTAAGTCTATCACTCCAAAGTATTTATCTATACTGAATACATTCTCTATATAATGTGAAGGTAATATCCCAGTCACTCATACAGGTAGACAATGTGTGACTTACCAACCAGGAGAAGTAGTAGCATCAGGTTTACTGATACACACTCCTGATAGACAATATGGTGAAATGTGATCAGATTTTGACTCCCAACAACAGAATCCAGGAATATTCTAAACTGCAGCTGTTACAGCTGACCATCCTATGCTCACTATCTATGTAAATGGCATACCACTGGAACATTGGTAGATACAGGTGTTGATTGTATTTTCATTAGAAATGCTAATTGGTCCAGTCATTACCCAAAGATTAAGGCAGAAACCTATATGTCTGGCATAGGAAAATCAATAGTAGTTGAAGTTAGTGTTACCCTTTTGAGATGGATATATAAAAGTGAAACAGGAATTTTTACTCCTTTTGTAGTGGGGAAAAACCCACCAATCTATGGGAAAGAGACATCTTACAACAGTTAGGATTACAAACAAGTGCTTTGGCTTTTTAGGCAGGGCTGTTGTTGAAGGCCTGCCTGCACTCTCACCTGTTCCCATTCAATGGAAAACTGATACACCAGTGTGGAAGGAACAGTGGCCCTTAAGTAGTGATAAAATTCAAGCCTTATTAAATATAGTACAAGAGCAACTTGATCAAGAACAAGAACCTTCTCTAAGTCCTTGGAATTTCCTTGTATTAGTTGTAAAAAAAAAAAATCTGGAAAATGGAAGATGTTGACTGATTTAAGAAGAGTAAATGAACAAATGGAAACTATGGGAACTCTTCAGCCTGGACTTTCATCTCCTACTCAATTGCCTAGAGAATAGCCTCTTTGGGTAACAGACATTAAAGATTGTTTCTATTCTATCCCTCTAGATAAGGAGGATATGAAAAGATTTGCTTTTTCAGTGCCCAGCCTTAATTTAGCTGACCCTTATAAAAGATATGAATGGACAGTTTTGCCACAGGGAATAAAAAATACTTCTCTGTTCTTAAAGTTTTTTTGTACTGTAAGCACCTTAGTATATATTCCATATCCTAAATATTGAAAAGGAGCATGCCTTTGAATTTTTTTTCTGTAGCTATATGCAGTTTGTAGTTTCTTAGTGTTTCTGTAGTCTTTTATAGACATTCTTCTAACATTTGTCCCTCAGGTGCACACCCCAAAATATCATCCATATAATGTAACATTACTTTTGGAAATGCTTTTCTTACTGGAGTAAGAGTAAGATAACCCGGCTATTACACAATTGGCAATGGATTCTTGAAGAAAAGTTTTCTAAGGTTCCTCTTAAAGAACCAATTATCTTTACAGATGAATCCAAACATAACATTTGTGCTATATATTCTTATGACAAGTATAAAGAGAGTAATGAGAACTCCTTTTCAATCCACTCAACGGAATGAATTGTATGCAGTCATGTGGGTTCTTAATTATTATCCAGGAGATGTAAATATTATATCTGATTCACCTTATTCAGTAGGTGTGGTACAAAGAATTGCCACAGTCTGAATAAAATTTGTACCTTCTAATATATACAAGCTCTTTAAGAAACTTAAAGAGCAAGTGAGAAAACATCCAGGTAAGATTTATATCTTGCATGTCCACTCTCATAGTGGACTTCAGGTCCCATTTATTATTATTATTATAACTTATTATTAACAAAACATATAGATGGGTAATTTTTCAACATTGAACCTTGCAAACACTTCTGTTCCAAGTTTTTCGCTTCTTCCCTCCACTTCCTCCCCTAGATGGCAGGTAGTCCCATACATGTCAAACATGTTAAAGTATATGTTAAATACAATATATGTATACATATTTATACAGTTATCTTGTTGCACAAGAAAAATCAGATTTAAAAAGATGGTAAAAATAACCTGGGAAGAAAAAAAAATGCAAGCAAAGAACAACAGAAAGAGTACAAATGCTATGTTGTGGTCCACACTCATTTCCCTGTGTTCTTTCACTGGATATAGCTGGTTCTGTTCATCTCCGATCAATTGGAACTGATTAGGATCTTCTCATTGTCAAAGATAGCCATTTCTATCAGAATTGATCCTCATATCGTATTGTTGTTGAAGTGTATAATGATCTCCTGGTTCTGCTCATTTTACTTCATCAGTTCATGTAAGTCTCTCCTAGCCTTTGTATTCATCCTGCTACTCATTTCTTACAGAATGATAATATTCCATAATATTCATATGCCACAATTTACTCAGCCATTCTCCAATTTATGATCATCCCTTCAATTTCCAGTTTCTAGCCACTACTAAAAGGGCTGTCACAAACATTTTTGCACATACGGGTCCCTTTCCCTTGTTTAATATCTCTTTGGGAGATAAGCCCAATAGTAACACTTCTGGATCAAAGGGTATGCAGTTTGATAACTTTTTGAGTATTGTTCCAAATTGCTCTCCAAAATGGTTGAATCTATTCACAACTCCACCAACAATGCATCAGTGTCTCAGTTTTCCCACATCCCCTCCATCATTCATCATTATCTTTTCCTGTCATCTTAGCCAATCTGACAGCTGAGTATCTTGGACTTGTCTTAATTTGCATTCCTCTGATCAATAATGATTTGGAACACCTTTTCATATGAGTAGAAATAGTTTCATTTTCATCACCAGAAAACTGTTCATTTTCTTTGACCAATTATCAGTTGGAGAATGTCTTGATGTCTTATAAATTAGAATCAATTCTCTATATATTTTGGAAATGAGGCCTTTATCAGACAGGTCCTACTTTTTGTGGAAATTCAAATGCTGATTGCCTTCTAACCATGTGAACCAATACTCTGTTATTTCAGGCAGCTGAAGCATTTCCTGGAAAAAACAGTTTATTAAGAAGAAAAGTCAGGACAAGATTGGGATTAGCATATGGGAGCAATATTGAAAGTGACTTATTCTTTGGTTTGTATATAATTTTGAGGCTAAGCCTGACCTAGTCAAGTATTCAATTTGTGGAAGTGACAAAGGAAGAATCCAGGTAGCCTTATGTTCACTTTAGATCCTAACCACCTGGCTTTGACCTTTTTGCTCCAGAGCTTCCCCTCACATCCCTGCCCTTGTTTTTGCTTCAGGGCCTTTTTGAGTGATTCCTCAACACTCCTCAAGCAGAATCCCTTTAACTGAAAGATTCTTCCTTCTTTTCATGTTCTTCTATATCCTGATTCCATTATAAAACCAAATTTGATAAGTTTTTCAAATTTTCAAAAAAAATAATGCTTTAATTACATTTCTCACATCAAATTACTTTTAAATACTAAAATAAATATAAATGAATAAAATAATAGATGAATAAATAGTGAAATTTGCAATTAAATGAAAAGCTTGGGAAACAGAAAGGAATATGAGATGAATATGAATTAATTGTGTCAGTGTTATAAAATATATAATAGGATTTAAAACTGGAATTACAATAATTTCTATTTCACATTTAGTCATCAAAAGCATCAAATAACATATCTGAAAAATTATATAAAATTAATCATAGAGTAATTTATAAGTGCTTAATTTAACATTTTATTACAAAGTTCTGACTTCATTTCAAATTCATACACCTCTCCAAATCAGCTATAACTTCACCTGAACTTTTTGTGGGAAAGACCATTGCAGCTGCACAGAACAAAACTTCATACCTTCATTGAATCTGGAAACTTATTTGAGGGCTTTGGGCAGTCAGTAGCTCTGATCTTTCAAAAACATTCCCCTTAGTTATTAATGCACTGCATATAATCATTAGTCAGTAATTAAGCTACTCCCATAACCTCATACTCTTTATATTTATATTAACCTCATTATCCACCATCTTCTATGTATTAGCATTGCCAACCACCTTCAACCTGACCCCAACTCAATCCCTCTCCATTGAGTTTCATTCAATCTAAAATTATAACCCTATAGAGTCTGGTAGTCATATTCTACTGAAAACTAGAGAGTTATCTCTCCTCTCTCTCTCTCTCTCTCTTTTTTTTTTTTTAACAGTTTTCATGCTAATCACATGGTCTATTCCACTTTATTCTACTTCTTACCCTTATCTGAAAGACTTCAATGCACATATTGAGATTTTCTTAAATACTCTTTCTAGTTTCACAAACTGCTGAATTCCCATGATCTACTCTTTTCTGTCCCACAAATTTTTACTCTTTTAATCTTGCTATCATTTCCATATCTACACCATTTACATGTTTAGGAATTCCAAAACCCTTTTTGGGGAGTAGGTTGTGTCCTTATATTGTCCAGGCTCAAAGTACATGGTCTACCCATTGATTTTATTCTAAAAAAATAATCTGCTTAAAAATTCTGAGGTTCAGGCAGAGGATGTTCCTATCTTCCTCCACTCCCCATAAGTTGACTTTTTTTTTTCTTTTGGTATTATGTTGACTTTTTTCCCCACTGTGTTTCAAAGTGCCTTGCCAGTAACTGTCTCACCATCTACCTCTCCAAGCTAGTTCTGTCTCCCACTTCTTTTCTGATAGGCTGAGTACAAGATGCAGATACAGGTCAGTGGGATATTAAGGCTGAGAATGGGTCATATTTGAAACTATTTTGTTCAAAGCTCCATACTAGTTTCAAGTTCTTTGGCAGATTTCCAGACTGACTTTCTTCTGTCTCCATCTTTGAATTTTATTATCAGAATTTCCACTGATTCCCTTTGTTTTATCTCTTACCCTATTTCTATATCTATGTATTCTTTTATGGTTTACTCTCTTTTCGACCCTCTACTTACTGAACATTTTCCTCCCAGTAATTCTGCTCTGGAGGAGTTTTCTTTTTTATTATTTATTTGTTTTTTTCTTATTAATCTTTATATTTTTGTGGTCTTTTAAGAATATTTGTTGATTAGCTGATTTTGTTAATATTTAAAATAATTTGTTGATGGATAGGTTTCTGTATAGCTTTTCAGATCTTTGCTTTAACAGAAGTTTGAAATATTGAGCTAAATATATAAACATATAATGTCTTTGAAAATTGAGTAACTAATGCATTGCATTTCAGAATTGTGTTAACTTCTTATAATTATCAATTCATAAAAATACAGCTTGTTATGTGTCAGATATTGTTTTAAGCATTGACTATATTAGGTATCAGGTTAATGGATCAGACTAAAAGAGACAAAATAATTTTGTTTCGGTCTGCTTTCTTTCTCCTGACTATCAAATCCTTTCTCCTATATCTTCTCTATTAGACAAAGTTTCCGTTAAAGTGTACCAAAATACATTAACTGGTAATCTGAAGAATTCCAGATCATGTGTTACCTCTACTTGGAATGAATAAGGAATAGTAGGGTACCAAACATTCTGCTACTTTCTTACCATTTCAGTACTCTCACTTGCTCAGAATACAAATGCTAATATTGGATCATGGATTGAGAGTTGAAATCACACAAAGTGAGTTTTTCACAAATCCTTAATAAAGAACTTTAAATTAAGGGATATTTTCACAGGACAACTCATCTCCCACATAGGAAAATCTTTGATTTCAATACTTGAACATAAATGGTTGTAAAGATGAAAATAATATTTAAACAATTATTTCTACCATGTACTATCTGTCCATAAGAGAAAACAATAAAATCCATCATCACCACCACCACCACAATAACAATTTAAAATACATCTGTTCAAAGAGACCATAATTTTGATTGATATTTTATTTTCAAGAATTGTTGAATGAGGTATAGTATCTAATATGCATTGCTTTTCCTGATAAAATGAGTTTTTAGAAAAAGGAGAAAATTCATTTGAGATAAGTTTTCATATTAGTAAATGGCATGTTATTTATAACAGTCCTGAATTAAGAAGCACTTGAATTGTTTAAGTATTAGTTTAAGTATTTTTAATTGTTTTTATAGTGATATTTTTATTGTTATTTTCCCAAATTCTGTCCATGCATTTGATGCAACTAATACTTGTCCCCTAAAATAGACTCAATGCCACCAGTTTCAGTCTTAAGTTTCTACTATATCCTCTTTAACACTTCTTTTCTCTCTTTATCTGTCTTCTCTCATACTCTTTGCCCCAGGACTGACATCTTCCATCATATCTCATTTAACTCTTCAAAAAAGAACAATGTCCAAATAGAAAAAAAAAATCATGAAAATACATAGCTAGTCCAAAAACAAATTTCAGAAGCTATTTTCCAAATTCTTGAGGGGAACCAGAGAATAATATCTGAATATATGACTTCTATATTCTATAATTAACTTATGGAGACATTGATATAACCAATAGCAATATTAAAATATGTGAAAAAAATCTTAAAATTTTCCTTATTTGTCCTCCCTAATTTAAAATGTATTCCACATTTAGAAAACATTTTTATTTTTATCATGGAAAAGCCTTTCTTAACTTTGTCTCATGAAGCTAAAAGCTAAAATCACTTCACTTTCAATACTGAATAATTGCAATCAGGTTCTGTAAAGGAAAAAGATTTAAAATGTAGAACAAAACTCAATTTTCTCAGAGTTCAGGTTATATATGTGTGTATGTGTGTCTGTATATGTTTCTGTATGTGTGTATCAGACAGAAGAACCATTATCCTCTCAAAAGTGTTTTTTTCACATGAACCAATAATGGTTATTGAAAATACTTAAATAAAATACACTGATCTTTTCCATCTTCGAAGTACCAACATCTTCACTAATTGAGGTGACAATCTAGTCACCTCATTTTCCCCTATTGATGATCAAATTTCTACAGGAAAATGTCTGGATATTTCTGTGTGTAAGCTGAAATTAATGTTCCAGTTGTAAGTCTCATAAGACTCTAGTTGCATAAATTGTTTTGTCCTCTGGACAAAACTGGAATCCTGACCAGCTGAAAGCTGAAGCTTTATATTATTTGACTTTAAGTGTCTCATTCTTTATGCATAAGTGTCATCATTCCCCAAGAATGAAGAATGATATAGGCTAATTATCAGTAACAATGATGATACTCAAATATTGTGCCTTTATAAATAACACACTAGTTAAAAACATCTTTTTTGTCTCTAATTTTTATGGTGTATTGATAAAATTATTTTTAGATAGAATGGAAATCTTTCCCTACCATTTCTAACAATGGAAATATATCCCCCTATCCAAAAAATTGCATTTCATTTACTTTCTTTATTCTTTGTCCTTCCCCTTTTTATTGGATGGAAAAGACCACCTTTAAATGAAAGAACAGTGGTTGAGAGAACTAATAAAGTTTCTTAGAAAAAGTTATTGAATTGTTTGCTATTTGACTACTCTCAGCGTAAAAACATTGGCTCCTATTCCCAACTGCAATAGCATTATAATGACATTCCTTATCCCTCAGATATTTTGGTTTATGCTTCTTTAACCTTCTAGTGGGAGGAAAAAAAAACTCAATCTGGATCCATAGATAATTGGCAAATGGCAAAAGGGAGACTCAATTAGCTCAGAATATTAACACAGACATGCTACATCTGTTCATGGCTGAGTCTGTTTGTCCAGAAATATCTATCACATAAATGATGAAAATCAAGTGCTGGCAGATGCACATCTCTCCCACCACCCCGACCCTTTCCTCTTTTCTGTCCTGTATTTTGCTTTTAAGTTTTGAGTTTAAATTAAGACTATTTTATTCTTTTGCAAAACATTTAAAGTCAGGATTTATCACAGTTGGAAAATAACTACATCTGTACATGTTTATTTGTATTTTCCCCCTTGTATTTTACTTGTGCTGTGCTAAAGTAATGTAGGAAAGAGAACAATCTGTATTCTTGCCATCCTCTTATAGCCCTGAAGGAAAACCTGCTGGGATTGGCTGCAGATGGTTTGATCACAGAAGGAGAATGTGCCCCCTCTCAGTTGCTTTTTCTGTATGCATGATCAAGCAACAGTCAATAGTTTCATGTGCCTCATTAGCTGTGGTGACAGGAAGAAGTATGATTTTCCCAAAATACCTGCCCTTCCTCCAAGAAGAGGCCAAAATGTTGAAAAGGAATCATTGAGAAATGGAATCAATGTAAGTGTGTTTTCACAGTAATTTATCCATAGTTTATTTTTGCTAGTTAAGAATCATATTTGCATAGTAACTTGTCCTTTAATATTCCATGTGGACGTTGTAATTGAAACAAAATGAACCCATTACTTCAAAATTAATAAAATAAGGTCGATTGTTGTCTGATAATGATTGACATTATCTTTTTTTGTCAGAAACAGAAAACATGATGAGGTTAAATCACTGTGACATTATTAAAACAACATTTTTTCATTCTTCTTATTCAAATTCTGCCCTAATACTTAGAGGAAAATAGTTTTATGTGTTTTAAAAGATCTAAAGTAGTTACAAAAGCTATTAGTTAATCATAAGCTAAAATCTTTAAAGAATTTCAATAATAATAGAGCATTTTTTTTTAGGGAGAAGTATAGTAAATAGCTTAATCTCTACTGAAAGAAAACAATACCTGAATAACATTTTTTGATAATGAGAGAGAGATAAGTCACAGAGAAAGAAAAATAGTCTCATATCATATTTCTTGGGATCTTTTTACATTCCATGAGAACCCACCACATCCTTATTACTTTTTTTTCCTCACCCCCTTATTCCTGACAAAGATAAGAAACCTTCTGTGTAACAAAGTCTCAATCTTTAGACATCCTGAGTACAGCCAAAGACATATAAGCAGTTTATGGTAACTGGAGAACTTTTATAATTTGTGTAACTGAGAAGTGCAGTTATTAAATAAAAGGTGGAAGATATAGGGAAAGTATGAACTAGACATCCAGACATCATGACCATAATGGAGGTTTTCTTAATAAAAGAAAGGTGCCATCATTAACTAAAAGTATCTATTTTTAGTACTTTAAAATTTTTATTTTGGGACAGCTACATGGTACAGTGAATAGAGCACTGGCCCTGAAATCAGGAGGACTTAGTTCAAATCCAGCCTCAGACTCTTTTACTTACTGTGTGACTCTGGGCAAGTCACTTAACCCCAATTGCCTCAGCAAAAGACATCCTGAGTACAGCCAAAGACATATAAGCAGTTTATGGTAACTGGAGAACTTTATATATATATATAAACACATATAGATAGATAGATATTTCACATTTCTACTTAATGTGTGTTTGTCTCTATCTCTTAGGGTAAATAATTGAAGAAGTCATTATTTTAATTTTAATTGTGCAATCTTTTATAGAAGTAAAACAGCTGGGCTACAGTGAATAGTGTAGAATTCAGAGATAGCAAAAAGAATATATCCTTCCTCTCAAATACGCAAACTAAGTGATCTAGGAAATTTGTTTATTCTCTCAGGTCCCTGCACAATTCAAATATAAATAGCAGAAAATATATATTAATTGGGGAAATTTCTCATTAAGAGCCCCTTGTGTCAATGACATTGCAGAGCCAGTAGTAAATATGCATATACTCTTATGTCTGTATATTTGCAAGTGTATATATATATATATATATATATATATATATATATATATGTCTCTGTGTATAAACACATATGTATGTATGTTTACATATGTTAGGAGTGATATATCTATATTTCCAAGAGAGAAAAAAAAATGAATGACTGAGAAACAGACAAAAACAGAGAGATAGAGTGTATATATTCCCTACTTACAAGATGACAATATATGGGTTATTATTTCTATAACTTTCAATTGTCATGATCTAAGCTAACTGCTCGGCATGTGTTACATGAATATTAACTAATATTAAGATTATTATTATTGTAATGTGTTCCACTTGATAAAGAGCTGCAAAAGCCAGGAAGATTTAAGTTACTGCTTCTGAGACATAAAGGCTGTGAGTGACTCTGGAAAGGTCACTTAATTCTAAATACACTAGGAATAAACTTCAGATTAAAAGTTGAAGAACTAAAAAAAAAATAAAAAATAAATTAAAAAAATAAAAAAAAACAAAAATAAAAATTAAAAAAAAAAGAAATAAAAAAAAACAAAAAATAAAAAGTTGAAGAACTGCTATATACCTTAGTAGATAGAACTCACATACTAACGAGATTATGGGTTTATTTCTTTGGGTTTTTGTTTTGTTTTGTTATTGTTGGTTTGCTTTTATATTAACTCTCTGTGCTAGCTAATGGGAGCTACCAAGATTTCTTCATTTGACCTAGAAAAAAATACTGGAAGTTTTGTAGAGCTTACAATGGAAATCTAAACCAAATAAGTAATGGGAAAAAAAAAGTCATAATGTTACAATGTTTAAATAAGAATTAAACAGCTAGTTGGTTTGGTGGACAGAAAGCTTGAAATTTAGAAGATTCATCCTCAAGAGTTTTAATTTTGCCTCTGATATTTGCTAGCTGTGTGACTCTGGGCAAGTCACTTAGCCCTATTTGTATCACTTTCTTCATTAATAAAAAGAGCTGTAGAAGGAAACAGTGAGTCACTCTGGTATATTTCCCAAGAAAATGCCAAATGGGATGACAAAGAGTCAGACATGATTGAAATGACTGAACAAAAACAAGGGATAAGAATTTAGGGTTTCTTCTCCTTAAGAAGTAGAGGATATTCCAACCATTCTGAAGAGCAATATGGAACTATGTCCAAAAGTGATCACACTGTACATACCTTTGATCCAGCAGTGTCTATACTGGACTTGTTTCCCAAAGAGGTTATCAAAAGAGGAAAAGAACCCATGTAAAAAACTATTTGTAACAGCCCTTTTTTGTAGTTTCAAGGAACTGGAAATTGAGTGGATGCCCATCAGTTGGAGAGTGTCTGAATATGTTATGGTATATGAATGTTATGGAATAGTGTTCTATAAGAAATGATAAGCAGAATAATGTTAGAGGTTTGGAGAGATTTCCATGAGCTGAGACTGAGTGATGTGAATAGAATCAGGAGAATATTGTACACAGCCATAGTAAGATTATACGATGATCAATTCTCATGGACGTGCTTCTTTTCAATAGTGAGGTGATTCAGGTCAATTCCAATAGTTTTATGATGAAGAGAGCCAACTGTGTCAGAGAGAGAACTGTGGCGACTGAGGGTAGAACACCACATAGTATTTTAACTTTTTTGTGTTGTTTCCTTGCATTTTTTTTCTTTCTCATTTCTTTCTTTTTTGATCTGATTTTTCTTGTGTAGCATAATAATTATGGAAATGTAAACAGAAGAATTGAATGTGTTTAACACATTATTGGATTATTTGTCATCTAGGGGAGGGGTTGGGTGAAAGGGAGGAAGAAAAAAATTTGGGAACACAAGGTTTTACAAGGGAGAATGGTGAAAATTATGCATATATTTAAAAAAAATAAAAAGCTTTAATCTAAAAATAAATAAATAAATGGAGAATCCTATGATTTGCATGTCTCACTTGACATTTCTTAGCAGAGAAGTGCATTTTCTGAAAGTTTTTAAGCAGTTTTTGGATATAAGTGAAAGCTATTGTTTTTTTTTAAACTTTTTATTATAATCATCAGCTATCTAAGCAGTCTTCCATTATTAGTTTTCCAAAAAAAGCTTCCTTCCCAGAAATCCCAGAAAGATTGTTACTCATTGTAATTTATTAATTTAAGCTTCTAGTAAGTCTCTTATGAGTTTGTGGTCTCCTTTTGGAAAATAAGGAACCACTGTTTACTATGATCTAAAGCCTCAGTTATTATATTAATAAATTTGGCAGGCAACAATAGATATCATTGATGATAGTTTTATATATATATATATATATATATATATATATATTCCCTTCTGAATATCAACCCACCAGTTTCTCGATATTGCAGCTAAAACTTCTAGATCATAATTTTTATTTATGTTGTGAAGAGTAGATGAATTTTCTGAAACAAATGACTACATACATATGGAGAGAGAGAGAGAGAGAGAGAGAGAGAGAGAGAGAGACTGAGACAGATTCATGTTTCCAAATTAGCTACTACAAAAACTTTTTTTAAATAATATTTTAATTTTTGCCATTACATATACAAAGTTTTTAATTCATTCATTTTCAGTATTGAGTTTCATATTCTATCCTTTCTTTCTTCCCTTCCTTCCCTCTTGCTCCCAAGACAGTAAGCAATCTTATATAAATTATACATAGGAAATCATGCAAACCATTTTCATGGAAAGTGGAAGAAAACTAAAAAAAAAGAGAGAGAAAGAAATAAAGGCAGGATGATAGACAGGAAGGCAGGCAGGAAGATAGGCCAGAAGGCAGGCAGGGAAGGAGGGAAAAAAGGAAGGAAGGAAGGAAGGAAGGAAGGAAGGAAGGAAGGAAGGAAGGGAGGAAGAAAGAAAGAAAGAAGGATAAGAAGAAGGGAAGGAGGGAAGAAGGGAGGAAAGAAAGAAGGGAGAAAAGAAGAAAAAAGTAAGTGAAAAATACTATGCTCCACTCTGTAATCAGACCATAAGATTTTGTTTTGTTTTGTTTTTAACAGATTCTCAACATCATAATGAGTCAAAATTTTGAAATCAATTATTTAGCACAACATTTCCTTAAGAAAATACGTTTTAAAAGAATAAAATAAAAAGAAGGGAATTAAAAGGGGAGAAGCTTATCATTGAAATAACACATTCAGAATTGTCTATTTACTTTATGGCCCATGTTCAACCTAACTTACATCAAATTTTTAATATGTCAATGGATCCAAGTTTTCATGGATTTGGTTACTCCCTCCTAAAAAGGTAGTTTGAAGCCTGTCCAAGTCTTTTCTTCTCATAGGAGAAAAATCTGTCCATGCCTGCCTATAAATGCATAATAAGAAATATATGCTGTGTTCTAGATATTTTTGTTTTAATTTTTATTAGTACTTACATTTATTTCAGATATGTGATTTACATGCATGTTACCGAGCAAAATTGGATTGCAAAGAAATGTATAAATATAACAGATATTATGAAGTAACATAACTTACACGAACATTATAAACATATTAATAGAACTTGTGAGGAAGAATCATGAAAGAGAACTGCAGCCCATGGCATTTTTTTCTTTTTTGACCAAGTCAAAACTCTCACTAGCACTTACAAGAAATATGTAAGTTCAACATTTTTATTAGTGTTTTTATTTTTTTTCAGAATCATTTGGTTTGCATTTTTGGGAATTAGGCAGAACAATTAAAAATGCATGCATTTTGATGGGCATCAACTTCTTTTGTACACAAAAGTTAAAGAGAATAAAACTGGCCACACTAGGAATATACCTTTTCTATCTGTGTGAGAACCATATTG
Organism: Sarcophilus harrisii; assembly: GCF_902635505.1. Classification (NCBI taxonomy): domain Eukaryota; kingdom Metazoa; phylum Chordata; class Mammalia; order Dasyuromorphia; family Dasyuridae; genus Sarcophilus; species Sarcophilus harrisii. The sequence continues at coordinate 100,910,812 of NC_045428.1, forward strand.
TGTTTTGATTCAATATTTGGAGATGAGCATGTGTTTTTGAAACTTGCTATTTATAAAAGTTGTCTTCTGAAGCCTGAGTGAGTCTTTGGCAGGCTAATACTTTTTCATTATCCTTAGCAATAAGAATTATGTTTCCCTAATTACCACAGTCATTTTTGGGTTCTGTAGTTTTTTTTTTTTTTCCTTATTATCCAAGATGTCCAAAGAAGATGCTCTGGAAAACAGCACAGTAAAATCCTCAGACAGCCAGAAACTTAAAACCCCATCTATTCCAAAGGCAATGAGAATTAACAGAGAACATTCTTCCCCTTGTTGAAAAAAATAACTATTTAAAATGTTTACAAACAAATGGAGTTCTTATTTTACATTTTGTGCATATCTTACCAAAATTCATTGCTGTGCATATACTTAATAATCATAATACCTCTTTAGTAAGTGGATATAAACATTATGCAAGACTTACTATGTACCATGTTTCTCTATTTCAAAGTTCTACAAAAATTGCCAACACATTACTCAAAGTGTAGAAGTGTCCAAACAGTAGTAAATGAGATGCATTAATCTCTGTGTAGCCACGTTGCATATGACTCACCCTAGAAGGGGGAAAAAATTGTGCCCAGTTGTAACTAGATATGTTATAAAGGATTTTAGCTATTGTAGAATAACATGCAAGGATTCTGGGATACTAAAGTTTCTTTTAAATTGTATCTCTTAGTTGCTTTCAATACATTGCCATTACCCATTTATCAAAAAAATTTCATAAGACTATTAAAGTTACATTAGAATTGTATAAATCCATTATAAATTAAGCCAAATTTCCATTTGGATACAGAAGTATGTGCTTAAAAAAAAGTTTTGTGCAAACACACAAAACATTAGCTTTCATCTTATGGCTTATTGTCCTGTTGTAATGCATTTTTAAAGCTTTATTCCACTTCACAGTACTAACTAAAACTCACATGAAGCATTTTTACTTGTTACATTTAAATCTAATTGCACCATTATTATGAAACTTAGTTTCTGTTGGTAACTTGAAATTTCCAATAATCACAAATAGTTCAATCAGTTCTTATAGGAATGTTCATTAGTGACTATCTTACAGCACTTACAGGTTTAGATTTCATTCAGAATTGTAGGATTTAATTCCATAACTCATTGTGAATCATTATTATTTGTTTCCTCTACATTATCTGCTATAAATGGAGCCAATGCTACTTTGCCCTCTGCTAGGGTCAGGGCATGTTTCTGCCACTGAAGTTCCTTCTATTTCTATATTTGTTCCAGAAATATTTATATCATTTTCTTTATCAAATTCAATCATGGTTCCCTTTCCATTGCCTGCTAATACCCCACAACCTTCACTTTGTTGTTTTGTTTTGTTTTTTTTTTACTTTTTATTTATTTATTTAATATTTTTTCTGTTATGTTCAAAACAATTTTTTTACATTTATTTGTAAGATTTTTGAGTTCTAGTTTCTCTCCCTAAACCCCATGCACAATTAAGAAATCACATGTGAAGTTATGCAAAACATTTCCAAAAAAGTCAAGTTTTGAAAGAAAATAAATATCCCCCACACTAATGAGAATAAAAACCCTTGAAAAATATTAAATTAAGAAGAAAGAGCTTTATAGAGAGAGAGAGAAAGAGAAAGAGAGAATGTTTTAGGCTGTTTTCAGACACAATCACTTACTTTTCTGGGTATGAATAGGGTCTTTAATCCTAAGGCCTTCAGAGTAATTGTGCTTGATTGTAATACTGAGAATAGCAGTCATTTACAATTGGTCATCCAAGATCAGTGCTATTACTTTGCATGTAGTATATTTCACTTTGTTAATGGAGGACTTTCAAGGTGGTATTTTTTACCCTAAGAGAATCCTTATATAATAATATTCCATCACAAACACATACCAACTCACTGAACTATTATTCCTCAATTGATAGGTATCCCCTCAATTTTCAACTTTTTTGTCTCTTGAAAAGAATTGCTATAATTTTTTTTTTTTTTGCATGAAGGTTATTTTCTTTTTTTGTTTGATTTTGTTTTTTTTTTTTTTTCCCAAAACTCTTTTGTTGTGAATGCCCAGTAGTGATGTTGTTAGATCAAGAGATATGCTTGAATTTATAGCTCTTTGGGCACAGAACATATCTTTTGACCATTTATCATTTGGGTCTTGACTCCTTTCTCTGTTTAAGAAATGAGGACTCATCAGAAAAACTTCCTTTTGAGAAAAAATGTTTTTGCAATAACTATTGCTAATTGTATTTCCTCTCATTTATTCTCTTCTTTTATCCAGTCTCTCCTCAAAAGTATTTTGCTACTGACACTTCCCTCCCCCAATATCCCCTTCCAATACCCCATTCTCTTATTTTCCAACAATGTAAGATGGATTTCTATGCCCTTATTGAGTATGTATGTTATTTCCTATTTGAACTAATTCTGCTGGGAGTAGATTTACTCACTTTCCCTTTCTTCCCCTTCTTCCTCCATTGTAAAAGCTTTTTTTCTTGCCTCATCCTTTATAACAGATAATTTGCACCATTCCGCTTTTCCCTTCCTCTTTCTCCCAGTACCTTTCTCTTTCATTCCTTAATTTCATAATTTTTATTTAAAAAATATACCTTTATATTCAATGGATATATATTCATGGATATATTCACATCCATGTCATTTGTTTATATCTTTCCTTCTAACTGCCATAATAATAATACTGTTCTAATGAGTTATAAGTATCATTCTCCCATGTAGGAATGTATACACATAAAGCTTATTAAGTCCCTCATTGTTAGAGCCACAGTTAGCAAAGGAATCCCTGGAAATGGTTTAAGACCCTTTTGTCCTTGGAGAACTTTGCTAAATCAACTCTGGCTCGGTTTCTCCATCCTCACAGTTGGCAGAACTTCTGAGAAGTCAAGAGATGTGTCTAACCTTGCTGATTTCTATTAACAAGAATCTTTGGATGAAGGCATGATTAATAACTTCTAAGAAACACATCTGGAGGACATCAGCCAGACATTCTATTACTTATTATATGTTATCTGAATACCTTTGTGTATTATATGTTGATTATTGTTAGAATACAGAGGTAGTAGTAATCTGAGAATTTAGACATTTGTAACTAATTATGTAAACTTTAGATTCATGTATATTCGTATAGATGTAATCATGAATAAATTGGACTCATGTTTTCATCATTTTGCTGAGTCCCACCTCTTCACTTCTTGTCTATGAAGCAGGGCACAGGGCTGGCACTCATAGCACTCCTCTAAGCAGATCTGGACATCTTATGATATCATTTTCTTGATTACCTCTTTATGCTTCTCCAAAGTCCTGTATTTAAAAATCAAACTTTCCATTCAGTTCTGTTTTTGTTTTCATTATGAATGAATGCATAATTTCATTAAATGGCTACCTTTTCCTCTGAAAAATTATACTCAGTTTTGATGGGCATGTGATTCTTGGTGGCAATCTTAGCTTCATTGCCCTCTGAAATATCATATTCCAAGTTTTCTGATTCTTTAATGTAGAAGCTGTTAAATCTTGTTTATCCTGACTTTGGCTCCACTATACTTGAATTAGTTCTTTCTGGATGCTTCCAATAGTTTCTCTTTGACTTCAGAATTCCAGAATTTGGTTGTGATATTCCTGGAAGTGTTCTTTTTGGGATCTTTTTCAGGAGGTGATCAGTAGAGTCTTTCAATTTCTCTTTTACCACTTCCAGCCAAGATGGCAGCGAGGAGGCACACAGCTGTGTAAGCTCCGCATTTTCTCTCAGAATCCATCTCATTACAAGCCTCTGAAATAATGCCTGACTTAAAAAAAAACCCACAAACAGTTACCAAGAGAAGACATGCTTGAGATTCACCAGGAAAGGTCTGTTTTTGCTAGAGGGCGGGACGGTTTTAGATCGGGCACAGGCTGAGGGCAGTGGCAGCGAGACCTAGGCAGGCAGCTCACAGCTGAGCAGACTGGAGGGGATTGGGGTGTGACCTCAGCTGTCTCTGCGGGAAGAGCTTCACTACAGGATTGGATACTTTGCCCTGGCAGCAAGTCAGTAGCCCAAGAGAGAAGCTAAAAACACCGGGGGTGAAGAATACAACCCCAAACAGCTGGAGTTCCTTGGGACTGGCCACCCCTCCCCCACAGCGTCTCAGCCCTCTCTCAGAGTATCAGAGTGCAGGCACAGCACAGTCCTGCTAGTGCCTCACTGCTGCCCCCCGCATCTGTAGAGGAAGCTCTGTAATGCCACCCAGCCCTTCCCCAAAAAGGCAGATTCCATTTGGGTTTTTTTTCCTTTTTTTCTTTGCTAGTTTGTCTCTGATTCTTCTCTGACAAAATGAGCAAAAAGTTGAAAAGGACCTTAACGATTGACAGCTTTTATACAGACAGAGAGCAGACTCTAAACCCTGAGGAGACTAAAAACAGACTGTCCCCAGGTGAATCCCCACAGGAGGAGATCATCTGTTCCTCAGCACAGATGAATCTCATAGAAGAAATTAAAAAGGCTCTCACAAGAGAGCTAGAAGAAAAATGGGAAAAAGAGAGGGAGGCTTGGCAAGAGAGTCTGGAGAAGTCATCACACTCACTTAAAGACAGAATGGATAAAGAAATAAAATCCTTGAAAAATAGGATTAGTGAACTGGAAACAGAAAATAGCTCGCTAAAGAATAAAATTGGCGAAATGGAAAAACATTCCATAGAACAAATTGGACAATTAGAAAAAGATATAAAAAAGTGAGTGAAGAAAACACTTCACTAAAAATCAGAATAGAACAAATGGAATTGAATGACTCGAGGAGACAAGAAGAATCAGTCAAGCAAGACTAAAAAAACCAAACAATGGAGAAAAATGTGAAATACCTTCTGGGGAAAACAATAGACCTGGAAAACAGGTCTAGGAGAGACAATCTGAGAATTATTGGACTCCCAGAAAAATACGATGAAAAAAAGAGCCTGGACACTATTTTCCAGGAAATTATCAAAGAGAACTGCCCAGAAGTCATAGAAAAAGATGGTAAAATAGACATTGAAAGGATTCATCGATCACCCACTGAAAGGGATCCTGAAATCAAAACACCAAGAAATATAGTGGCCAAATGCCAGAATCCTCAAACAAAGGAAAAAATACTCCAAGGGCTAGAAAAACCCAATTCAAATATAGAGGAGCCACAATAAGGATCACCCAAGATCTAGCAGCATCCACATTAAAAGATCGAAGGGCCTGGAATATGATATTCCGAAAGGCTAAGGAACTCGGTATGCAACCAAAAATAACTTATCCAGCCAGAATGAGCATCTTTTTCTAGGGAAGAAGATGGTCATTCAATAAAATAAGTGAATTTCACCTATTTTTGGTGAAAAAACCAGAACTTAACAAGAAGTTTGATCTGCAAATATAGAACTCAAGAAAAACCTATAAAGGTAAAAAGAAATCTTGGTAAGTATATTTCTGCTCTAAAGATGTATAAAAAATACATGTATACTTTGTTCTAGAAATCAAAGGTGGAAAGGACATTGTATCAGAAAAAGGGTAAAGTGGGGATACTATATCTCACAAAGAGGCAAAGGAAACCTATTATATCTGAGAGAAAGAATAGAGGGGGATGAATATAGTGGGTATTTTGCTGCCATAAGAATTGACTTTAAGAGAAAAAATTTTAGACATATTCAATGTATGGTGAAACTTCTCCCATCTCATTGAAAAGTGAGAAGGGAAAAGTGCAAAGGGAAGGAATAAGATAAGCAGAAGGGAATACGGAAACTGTGATGGAAAGGAGTAAGGTAGGGGGAGGAACTCTAAGGTGGGGAGGAGGGATACTAAAAAGGGAGGGCTGTGAGAAGCAAGTGGTGCTCACAAATTTAATGCGGGGAGAGGGGGGAAGGGGGAAAGAAGGGAGAAAAGCATAAATAGGGGTTAACAAGATTGCAAGTAATACAGAATTGGTAATTTTAACCATAAATGTGAACGGGGTAAACTCCCCCATAAAGAGGAAGCGATTAGCAGAATGGATTAAAAGCCAGAATCCTACAATATGTTGTTTACAGGAAACACACCTGAAGCAGCGAGATACATGCAGAATGAAGGTAAAAGGATGGAACCAAATTTACTATGCTTCAGATGAAGTCAAAAAAGCAGGGGTAGCCATCCTGATCTCAGATCAAGGAAAAACAAAAATTGATCTAATAAAAAGAGATAAGGAAGGACACTATATCTTGCTAAAGGGTAGCATAAATAATGAAGCAATATCAATATTAAACATATATGCACCAAGTTATGTAGCATCTAAATTCTTAAAAGAGAAATTAAGAGAGCTGCAAGAAGAAATAGATAGCAAAACTATAATAGTGGGAGATCTCAACCTTGCACTCTCAGAATTAGATAAATCAAATCACAAAATAAATAAGAAAGAAGTCAAAGAGGTAAATAGAATACTAGAAAAGTTAGATATGATAGACCTCTGGAGAAAACGAAATGGAGACAGAAAGGAGTACACTTTCTTTTCAGCAGTACATGGAGCCTATACAAAAATAGACCATATATTAGGACATAAAAACCTCAAACTCAAATGCAGTAAGGCAGAAATAGTAAATGCATCCTTTTCAGACCACGATGCAATAAAAATTACACTCAACAAAAAGCCAGGAGAAAGTAGACCTAAAAACAATTGGAAACTAAATAATCTCATACTAAAGAATGATTGGGTGAAACAGCAAATCATAGACATAATTAATAACTTCACCCAAGAAAATGACAATAATGAGACATCATACCAAAATGTGTGAGATGCAGCCAAAGCGTTAATAAGGGGAAATTTCATATCTCTAGAGGCTTACTTGCAAAAAATAGAGAAAGAGAAGGTCAATGAATTGGACTTGCAACTAAAAGTGCTAGAAAAGGAACAAATTAAAAACCCCCAGTCAAACACTAAACTTGAAATCCTAAAAATAAAAGGAGAGATCAATAAAATTGAAAGTAAAGAAACTATTGAATTAATTAATAAAACTATGAGTTGGTTCTATGAAAAAACCAACAAAATAGACAAACCCTTAGTAAATCTGATTAAAAAAAGGAAAAAGGAAAATCAAATTGTTAGTCTTAAAAATGAAAAGGGAGAACTCGCCACTAATGAAGAGGAAATTAGAGCAATAATTAGGAATTACTTTGCCCAACTTTATGGCAATAAATTCGACAACTTAAATGAAATAGAAGAATACCTTCAAAAATATAGCTTGCCCAGATTAACAGAGGAAAAGTAAATATCCTAAACAATCCCATCTTAGAAAAAGAAATAGAACAAGCTATTAACCAACTCCCTAAGAAAAAATCCCCAGGACCACATGGATTTACATGTGAATTTTACCAAACATTTAAAGAACAATTAACCCCAATGCTATATAAACTATTTGAAAAAAATAGGGACTGAAGGAGTCCTACCAAACTCCTTTTATGACACAGACATGGTACTGATACCTAAACCAGGTAGGCTGAAAACAGAGAAAGAAAATTATAGACCAATCTCCCTAATGAATATCGATGCTAAAATGTTAAATAAAATATTAGCAAAAAGATTACAGAAAATCATTCCTAGGATAATACACTATGACCAAATAGGATTTATGCCAGGAATGCAGGGCTGGTTCAATATTAGGAAAACTATTAGCATAATTGACTATATCAATAAGCAAACTAACAAAAACCATATGATCATCTCAATAGATACAGAAAAAGCATTTGATAAAATCCAATGTCCATTCCTAATAAAAACAGTATAGGAATAAATGGACTTTTTCTTAAAATAGTCAGGAGCATATATTTAAAAGCATCAGTAAGCATCATATGCAATGAGGAAAAACTGGAATCTTTCCCAGTAAGATCTGGAGTGAAGCAAGGTTGCCCACTGTCACCATTATTATTCAATATTGTATTAGAAACACTAGCCTCGGCAATAAGAGTCGAGAAAGAGATTAAAGGAATCAGAATAGTCAGTGAGGAAACCAAACTATCACTCTTTCCAGATGATATAATGGTATACTTAGAGAACCCTAGAGATTCTACGAAAAAGCTATTAGAAATAATCCATAACTTTAGCAAAGTTGCAGGTTATAAAATAAATCCCCATAAATCCTCAGCATTTTTATACATCACCAACAAAATCCAACAGAAAGCGATACAAAGAGAAAGAAATTCGATTCAGAATAACTGTCGACAGCATAAAATATTTGGGAATCTATCTACCAAAGGAAAGTCAGGAATTATATGAGCAAAATTACAAAAAAACTTTCCACACAAATAAAGTCAGATTTAAACAATTGGAAAAATATTAAGTGTTCCTGGATAGGTCAAGCGAATATAATAAAGATGACAATACTCCCTAAACTAATCTATTTATTTAGTGCTATACCAATCAGACTTCCAAGAAAATATCTTAATGATCTAGAAAAAATAACAACAAAATTCATATGGAATGATAAAAGATCAAGAATCTCAAAAGAATTAATGAAAAAAAAAATCAAATGAAGGTGGCCTAGCTGTACCTGATCTAAAACTATATTATAAAGCAGCAGTCACCAAAACCATTTGGTATTGACTAAGAAATAGATTAGTTGATCAATGGAACAGGTTAAGTTCACAAGACAGAATAGTCAACTAGAGCAATTTAGTATTTGACAAACCCAAAGATCCTAACTTTTGGGATAAGAATTCATTATTTGACAAAAACTGCTGGGATAACTGGAAATTAGGATGGCAGAAATTAGGCATGGACCCACACTTAACACCATATAGCAAGATAAGATCAAAATGGGTCCATATAAAAAGTATTGGTGTTGGACATGATATGTGATTCACTAGTATCCGTATAATATTGGGGGAGAGGAAGCCTAAGAAAAGAGAATTAGTAACAATGAGTAGAATTTTCAAAGTGAGATAAGGAAAATTATTCTAATCATTAGAGCTATCCCCAAATAGAATGTGTTGCCTTGAGGATAATGGACTTTTTTTATTCAGGTCTTCAAGGAAACCCACTCATAACAATACCTACGGAGTAAGGCAATATAGCATAAATAAAAAAATTATTTTAGAGAAAAATATATGTGGAAATTGAAAAGGAACAAGATTTTGCAGGTAAGAGGGCAATATAATTGTCATTAGACTGGACCTTGAAAATGCTTAGAAATATTACTTAAATTTTAAATTAATTTGAAATTTAAATCAATTTTAAGATTAATTTTTAAAATGCAGAGGATAAATGTGTAATATTTTGAACTTTTGTTTGATAACTACTTTATCTAAACAAGGGACTTTTAATTTATTTCTAAAAATGTTTTCTTGTTTCATCCATTTGCAAACCAAATCATGTGATATTTATTTGTTTTCTTAATTTCTTATATATTATGCCAAAATTATTTTTAAAATAATCAATAACTTTGTTTAAGAATTTGATGTAATGGCCTTGGGGAATCAAAAATATCTTATTGTAAAAAGCATGTTTATTCATGACATTTAAGTTAATTGTTCTTCTTTTTTAATATTATTAGACAATTATAAATAAAATGCCACAAATTCAATGTCATCTAATAATTAAAGTGGAAGAAACTAAATAGTGGGCAAGTGAAAGAAGAGAAAAACTTCATAATTATAACAATGTGATTCAATGACAAAATGAGGGAGAAACAAATTTGATTTGAGTTATCCACATACATACTGTATGAAAATAGTATATGAAAGCAGCAACAGGAATATTATATTTAAAAAGTAGTCATTGTGTAAACACTCTTTTTCTAATTTCATGAGTTGACTTCTGTTGCCTTCTCTGGACAAAAAGGGACTGATTTTTGGAACAGCAAAGACATGTACAAGATATATCATCAGAAGAAATTTTTGAGAAGATGCATATTAATAACAAAGCATTAAAATAACAATTGCCCAATGAAACAAAAGTTTTGTTATTCGAACTACTATATTTGTTTAACTGTGAAAAGAAAAAAAAACAGTATTGAAATATTTACAAAATATATTTAAATATCAGTGGAGAATTTTTTTTTAAATCTGGAAGAAATAAATGACAAAATATTCTTCTTTACTTTCCTTAAATAAGAATCACAAGATTTTTACATGTGTAAGTTTATGTAAGTATTACATAGTCAGAAATATATATTTATATGTAGTATATATATATATATATATATGTAGCAAACACAAATGTACATAAATAAGCACATATGATTTTTATATATAAATGTGTCATATTCATTAAATAAAATCCCATATATTTATTAATAAATGTACAATTATGTGTTTATAATACACATATATATGTAGTTGTTTTTCAGTCATTTTTCAGGCATGTGTGACTCTTCATGTAATACCTAAAATTATCACATACCTTTTAATGCCATTAGGTAAATAAATATATATATATATATATATATATATATATATATATATATATTAATTAGTTGAATGAGTTATATATATATATACATTTGCACATGTATTATGCACAAATATATATATATATATTTGCACATATATTAATTAGTTGAATGAGTTCTCATTCAACTAATTAATATATGTGCAAATAGAAATGACAGAGATAATATAAAAATAAAGACCTAGAAAAGGCAGAGGTAGATGAAGAGACAGAGCTATATCTATGAATATGAATATGGATGCATAAATACATTGATATGTGCATAAAAGTTATTGGATATAAGATTTAATATGTGAGTTTGGATGATAAAAAATGTCTTTTCATTGAATTATGACTAATTTTTTAAAATACATATTTTGAGTTGGGTCTATGGTCTTCATCAACATCTCAAAGAAGTCTATTAAAAAAGAGTAAAGAATGTTTATAAATTTTAAGTCTCAATGTCAGATTGATTTTTTAAAGTTTTGTTTTCCTCAGTGTGTGTGTGTGTGTGTATATATATATATATATATATATATATATATGTATGTATATGTGTGTGAATTTATATATTAGTTAATACCTAAGTTTTGTCTTAATACTTTTTCTTTAATTACATTTTCATCAGAATAAATGAAAAAGAATCTGGATAATTTGTCTTGAGGTAAAATCTTAACATTGGTGTTCGATAGTCATACAGAGCTAGGAAACTAATAATAGAGAAATCACCCAGATATTGCAGCTTTTGTATGGTATACAACTTTATAGTACTAACTTTCACCTTTCTTTTTTTTTCCCTTTCCTTTCCTGACAATTTTATTCTCCTTTACCTGGGGAATTTTTTTTCATAAGAGTTGCATAAGCACTCAGTAAAATGTCATCTTTTATCCATAAAGTATTTGGACATATTTTACATAAAGATGTAACATACTGTAAACAATAACGGCAAATCCTGCATTTTCACTGCTAGTGTCTATGGAAATGTCACTCTGTTTTAAAAACAAATTGGCAGAGATTAACCCATTGTCTGAGATCTCCTATGTTAAATTCCCACCTGATGTGAATTTTTATAGTGGAGTTATTTATAATCCCTTGAAAATAAGGGTGTATGATAGAAATACTGAAAGGTCTTTTAACAGAGAAATAAACCACACTGATTTAATGCAGTTATGGAAGCTGTTGAAGTAATTAATTTTGTCTATATTCTCTTCCTATTTTCATCAGGTTCTTAGTCATTGAACAACCATAGAATAATAGTCACACTAGTAATCATTCCTTCAAAAGAAGTTTGATATGGCATAATTTGTAATAATTAGTCTGAATGTTAAAGAGATAAATGTTGTTTAAACATTTGACTCAAAGCAACTTTCTGGCTCCTGTGTTTTATCTGTCTTTGAGAGCTAGAAAAGTAATAAAACTAAGATAGAGTCTAAACTAAGTTTTTTTTGGGAAGACTCAGTTAAAAGAATAGAGAAAAAAGGAAAGAAAAATTAAATTAAATTAAAATTGATTTGAACATTAGCACACTACCACCCACATGTTTTTACTATTCTTGTCCCTGCAACCATATTTGTTTCCTATTGTATAAACATAGAGGTAGCTATTCTTAATCCTTTATTTATTTTTTAGGGGGGGTTGCTTTAATCAAATATGATTTGATTTATTTTGTCCAAAATTATTTGTGCATATTTATTAAAAATAATTGGGAGAAAATAGTTATATATAATTTAAAAACATAAGTAAGGAATAAATGACACTTATAAATGGTTTCTTTTCTTGAGGCATATACAAATTATATATATATATATATATATATATATATATATATATATATATATGTATTCAGGATTTCTACATAAATTCCAGGAATCTTGGATAATAATATTTAACCCAGGCACCTACTAGTTATATAAACCTGGACAAATAAATTAATATTTAAATGTTTAAGACAAAATTCTAAATCTATAAGTTAAAAAACAGTTTCTAGTCTAATTAAATTGCAGGTCTGATTACTAAAGAAAATTTCCAACCTATGTATAAACATACTGTTTAGAGGAACACTTACATTGTGTGTATGCACACACACACACACACACACACACACACACACATATATATATATATATATATATATATATATATGTGAAACTTAATTTTAATTTTTTAATCTGTATTTTTTTCTATATGTGTACTCTTTCCCTTAATGATTACAACTCATTTTCAACTTTGTATATGTCTGGCCCATAGCAAAATCGAAGTAAATATTATTCCTGAATGATTTGTTGTTTATTTACCAGATAAATCTGTGAGTTCCTGCATTGAAAAGCCTTTCATTTAAACCATACTTAAACATATTTAATGAATTCAGCAAGGCAGAACCTTCAATGACAGTTAAATAATCCATTACTTGGTCATATTGAAATATTTTCAGTTTAGTGGGATCTTTTAGAGCTTATATTCTAGCAATCCTAATGTTAATAACATACTATGATGATGCAACTTTTAGAGGTATTACATTTGTGATACTAATATCAATAAGAAATAGTATACATAAAAGTTTAGATACTAGTACATATGTATTTTATATTTATATATATATATATTGTTATATATTAATATATTACATGTAATTATATGTTGTATAAACTAATTACAAACACACATATGTGTTACTGTCTGACCATAATTTCATTCTGTCTTTAAATATTTTATTGTATACCATGGAATTCCAGCACACTGATATGCTAAAGATATAAACAAAATTGAATTCAAATATAAATTTTATACTTAACATATACTTAACATAACAAACATACTTAACATAATGATATTAAGGGAATTTGCATTTAATTTGGAGTAGAAAAACTATATTAAAATAATCATGGTGACTAAATATAGACAACCACTTAATATTACCAAAAACATATGTCTTATTCTTTATGTCAATAGCATATGAATTATTGTTTCTTTGGGGAAACCTTTGTTTTATATATAATCAATCAAAATATAATAAAATTTTATTAAATACTTCCTTTGTCAGGCAGTATTCTAGGTAATAAGTATTAAATGATAAAATGTTGATTTCTCAAAAGTATCATTCATTACTATAGCCACATTGTGTATAAAGATTAATAAAAGTAATTTAAATAGTCACTAGTTATTGTGGTGAACTGGAAAATGTCTCAGGTCTCTAGACAGAGCTTTGAACAGAGCTAGTCATTTGTTAAGTCTTTATCTTCCCAAAATCTATCAGCATTTTAAAAGGAAGTGGTTAGGAGGAGATTCATTCAAGGAACAAATGACATCTGAAAAGGCACAAGGAAGCAAGATGACATATTGGGTATAAAGAAAGGTAACTAGAATTGATTTACTGGAACACTGAGGGTGTGAAAGGAAGTAATGTTAATGAACTTGGAAAAGTATGTTGGAATCAGATTTTGAAGGGCTTTTAGATGATTAGCAGAACTTTATTTTGTTTTATCCTAGAGGAAGCAATTACCTGAGTCCTTGTGGGAATGGAATTATATTCTTAGACAAGTGTTTGGAACATCACTTTGGTAGCTAAGTTTATGATGAGGGAAGTGAGAATGGGAGAGATTGAAATTAGAAGAAAGGGACATTAATAATAATAAAGAAGTTATTAAATAGTCCAGGTGAGAGATCTTCAATCAGAATGAACCTATGTGAAGGGGATTCAGGTAAAAGATGCTATGTATTTAAAAAAACAAAAGTACAACAGCCCTTGAAAATTCGACAAAATTATTTACAGAGTAAGGAAAAGTGAAGTATTGAAGGTGAGTCATGAATGATTTTAGGACAAGATGATAATTACTTATTAATTAGATTAATAGTCAACATAGAGTTAAATATATATAACTCTCTCTCTCTCTCTATATATATATATATATATAAATTATAAATTACAAAGTTAATATTGAGGGAAAAGTGGGAAGAAAGTGAATGCAAAATAAGGGTGATTGCCTAAAAAAAATAAGTTATATTTTGAGGAAAAAAATGGGAAGAGAGGAAAGTAAATGCAGAATACGTATAATGGCTTCTGAAAGCACTGATAAATGGATGGGATGTTGCAAAATGATCATAAAGAAAGAAGAAAAATTATCCTGTAAAGGAGAAATGATAATAAAAGTTTTTAATTTAGGAGTTCCTAACCTGGAGTTGGTGAGAATTTTAAAAATGCTAAGTATTTCAATATATATATTTTTCTTTGTAATATTATGTATTTTAGACATTTAAAATTATAATGAGTACAGGTATTTCCACAGACAAAAGGTCCATCACACACAGAACGGGAGAGAAATTAAGTACCTCTTAATCTAATTAGAGTTACTTATGAGTTCCTAATCATGGAAGTGTTATAGGTGGTTATAAAATCATGCATTTGACTGAGGGAGAGAAAAAGTAGAATGCATGCAAATAGAGTTTAATAAACTGAAAGATCAGGATGATTGAGAAAGACAAATATATAGATTAAAGTGAAGAGTAAAGACTAGATTAAAAAAAAAAAAAAAAAAAAAAAACTCTGGAAGCCCAGTACTGAATTCTTGGAGGGAAGAAGGAAGGAGATGGAACTGGAATTTGGTAGATAAATGTAACCAATAATTGGGAAGGAAATAAAGATGAATAAGTGAACTTCAACAGAGAAAATTTTCTTATTATGAATTAATTTGATAAGCATTTCTCAAGCATTCACTATTTGTAAAGCAGTGTGCAAATTACTGGTAATAGAAATTAAAAATGGATTGTCCATTCATTCAGTTTCCTGACTATGTAGATTTTTTTCTCTAGTGTTTTCATTCATTCATTAAAGGCAGATATAAAATAGAAATGAAAAAACAAAATTGGAAAAGAAAAAAAAATATTTCCATCTTCACAGAACAAGAGGATTTGAAATATGGGCTAATAAATTTTCATTTCAAAAATGTCTTCATAATAAAAACTATTCATTGTGTTCAGAACTGTCTTTTTTTTCTTCCATGTAAGTTTTCTTTTGTTCTCTACCATTCACATTTTACTGTATTCTTTTTCCCCTTTACTCTTCTGCCTCTTCCAAGAAAGTTAAAATAAAGCATACACACACACAAACACACACACACACACACACACAAATTTAGTTATTTTAAATAGTTTAAAATAATGTTGACTAATATGGCTGAGAGTATTTTTTTTCTTCTGATTAAATCTATTTATATGTACTTTGAACTCAATAATAACTACCCTTTTTCTAATAAATGCTAGTTATTGTGTTTGCGTGTATCTCTTATTTCCAATTCTAGCTGATTCCTCTTCTTTACTTTTACCTGCTTACCTTGTCTTACTGTTACTTTACCTACCCATTAATCTATACATCTTCTATATTTTCTATATCTTCTATATATCTACCATTCTATATTCTTTACTATCCTATCCCCTCCCCCTTTTATTTCTTAGAAGATGTTTATACCCTTCTCTTACTAGCAAAAGCCACAGTGAATTTAATCTCTGTTTGGATCAAAAAAATAAGTATTATTTGCCTAACTTGTAATTTGAATTTAAATAAAGAGAATTAAATATCATCTTGATTTTGATCAATTACTAATTTTAAAAATCAGTGTTAAGCCATAGTTTTTCCATTCAGTTGAAGTAAAGGTATGATAAAATAGATTTATTGGGAATTTGATTCTATATGTACTATTGAGGCCTTGAGTGATTTAAAAATTATATCACTATCCTATCATTATCTTTAAACCATTATAAAAATGGAAAATCATATATTAACTTAAATATTTCAAACTCCACATTGAAAAATTAATTGTGAATCTTCTAAGTATATTTTGACAAGTGTAGCTATGGTTAAACTTATTCATTTATAATTCTAGTTATTGGGGAAAATTAAAGCAAAATTTTCAAAAGCTACCCATAACACAACTACACCATGGAACTATCTCTTTTGGTACTTAAAATTTCTGGTACTTAAATTTTAAATATAAATACTTTGTCTGTAAATGATGAAAAACTCCTAATGGTAGCATCATTACATCAAACCCTAAAGAATTTTTGTTTGTTTGTTTCACATGGTACTAACATTTAGAGAAATATCCTGGTACAAAATCTGCTCTGGTACTTAGGAGGAAACACAGTGCCACTCAGCAGTTTGACTCCAACATAAGTAATAAACTCTACATATAAACAGTATGTCAGTCTCCTTGGGTGTCCAAAACACAGTATTCATCATTTGCCAAGTGGATTTGGATGTTTTTTAGAATATTTTTTCAAAGTGAAAAATAATCCCTGGCTCATAAACACTTGTTAGAACTACTGAAACTGAACTTTGATTGAAAGCAATTAGAAGATAGAAAATATACATGGCAAGGAATGATATTGATGTCACTGGCAAAAAGATATCAAATCAAAATGGAATAATTAGAGAATTGCATGCTGTGGGAGTGTAGAAATTGATTGAGAGGTCACATCTCGAATGGTTTAGACACCTGAAGTGAATGCATGAAAATAGAATCCCCAGAAGGATTTTTCAAAATATAGGGAAAGAAGCTCAGAGGCAGACTCAGAATGAGATACAGAAATTGCTGGAAGGACTGAGTTAAGCTATTGCAAAAACATAGACAAAAATAAATATAACAGAGGTGACTTAGAAAGGTAGAAAAAATGGAAGTAGAGACCCTTTTGACCCAGCTTCAGGATGAATAGGGCATTTGAGAATGTAGATATTTTTAGTATCTAGCCTAAAAAACACGTTTTTAGAATGGATTGCCAAAATTTGCCTTTTTATGGCTATTCTAGTCAGTTAGACAATCTATTGAGCATATCCTTCCTTTCCCATTATTGTCTTTCACCTCAACCTTCCTCTGGATTTCAAAAAACAAATTTCAAACTCAAATTCATCATTTTGATCCCTTTTCATGCCACTCTTTTACCCTATACAATTTTAGAATATTTTGATTGCATTTAGTAATAATAGGTAAATTTGACTCTTTTTTAAAATCTAATTTTACAAATAAGAAACCTGAAACAGAAAAAAGTTAAGCATAGTATGTGTGTGAGGCTAAATCTGAATCTGAACTCATTCCAAGTTCAGTACTCCATTCATTTTGCCAGTTAGGTGATTTACATAAAGCAGCTTAATAACATACTAAAGACAAAACTTAATGGAAGAGCATGCTTATAGTATTTAAGAACTGGACAATATGAATCTAAATGCACATTTTTATAATAGTGTAGGATAGGTGATAATGAATTTAGAAAACAATATTTAAAACATGCAGTATTAATTAAATTAATGCATATCAATGAAAAACAGTGCTTATCCCTCCCTGAAAGATCAAAAGATATTCTCAAAGTACATTATACAGACTAAAAACTTACAGATATATGCCTTGGGCAAATAGATATTCATGTCACCATAAAACCATAAAGAATGATGATAGTAATGTGCCAGTGGATTTAAACGAAATACATAGCATACAAAAAAATGGAGCCTATGGAAGAATAGTACTGCAAGAAAGGATTTAAAAAGACTTTAATGAATTAATTCAATCAAGAATATTTTGACTGAAAAAAAGTTAATTAAATAACTGAGACATACACATTTGTTTTCCTAAATGAAGTGGTTTGTGATGGTTATATAAGAATGTTCAACACCAGATATTATAAAAAGCTTATTGTTATGGAACCTATGCTAATTAATTGTTGCATGTTAAACAAAATTGATAAATATTTCAATTTTTAAATATTTAGTATCTAAAATATAGTAGTATAAAAAATCAAGGTATAATACACAAAATCTACTTTATAAAATATTTACCAGAAGCAAATTATACTTAAATTCCAAAGGAAGACACACTTTCATATTACCGATTCAGTACCTAAAATATCTTTGACAATTTGACACATAAATTACACTGGAATTGTGCAGTTGTCCACAGTTGCACGGATATAACACTGACCCATGTTTTTTAAACATAAATTACTATTCTAAATACTCATAAAATTTCAACTATATGGAAAAGAAAACTCACTAGAAGAAATCAAAGTCATAAAAGTACAAAATTATAACATTTCTTTTCCTACAGCCCCAAATACTGGAACTCTTGGAATGATGTCCTAGAAGATGAGTTCAAGTAAAGTTTGTATATAGTTATAAAAGAGAGTTGTTTCATATATCTATGGTGGAATCATATACAGCACATTAAATATAAAACAATAATATCAGTAATATGATGTCTACCACATGTGCAAAAATGTTTGTAGCAGCATTTTTAATGGTGGCAAGGTCCATCAATTGGGGATTGGCTAAATAAGTTATGGTATATGGAATATTATTGTTTTGTAAGGAACAATCACCTGGATAATTGCAGAAAGGCCTAGAGACAATTACATGAACTAATGCTAAAAGGAGTAAGTAGAAACAAGAGACCATTGTACACAGCAACAATACTCTGTGATGATCAACTGTGATGGACTCAGTTCTTTTCAACAGTGAGGTGATTCAGGCCAATTACAATAAACTTGTAATGGAAAGAACCATCTACATCTAGAAAGAGGACAATGGTGACTGAATCACCACAATATAGTATGTTCACCTTTTTGTTGTTTGCTTGCTTTTTTTTTTTTCTTTCTCATTTTTTTTCCTTTTTGATCTATTTCTTATGCAGCATGATAAATGCATAAATATGTTAAGAAGAATTGCAAATGTTTAACCTATATTGAATTGCTTGCTGTTTAGGGGAGGGGAGGATATGGGAAAGGAAGGGATATAAATTTATAACATGAAGTTTTACAAGGGGAATGTTGAAAACTATCTGCATGCATATTGAAAATAAAAAGCTACTATTATGAAATTTAAAAAAATAATAAATACCATTGGTGTTGGTCATTAAAATAATTTCAAAATATTTACATATTTTATACAAATTAAATAATTAACAGGATAAAATATTCAGGTTCAGAATTGAATGACAAGTTATTAAGTTGTACAGACTCCTGATAACTCTCTGAGAGAGCCCAACTGAAGAATGGGAAAAGTGGCCACAGTGAGTGATCTTAGATTAGAGTTCATACTAATTTCAGGCTACAAGTTGGCCACTAGTAGGACCCAGATCTTTTGTATGCATGCAGACAGTGCAGTGACTTAGATGCCTGAATCTGATTAATATAGCAGTGATCAGTTTCCTTGCCACCAGATTGCTTGGGGGAGGAAGGAAAATGATGTAAATTGAAAGATTTTATCTTATTTCTTTCAAAGAATGATGAGTGATTGATAAAAGTAATAATGATAAGAACAAGATCAATAACAACAATCTTGTTTATGAAATTCATAAAATTAATACTTTGATGTTTTATCATGATGGGCCTATTTATATTTTCTAAGGCTATCCTATCAGCAAAAATTCTGAGAGAATCTACTCTGTTACAAAGAATCTGTGTATATGCCTAGCAATGTACTGTATCAGATTTCTAAAAGCTAAACTAAGTAAACCAAACTATGCTCATCATAAGTGGACTTATATCTAAGTGATCGATTTTTTTCTAAGAAAACCTATAAATGAAAGAAAAATATCCAGTATTTTTTTCCCTACATAAGCCTTTTCTGTGCTTCTAGTACAAATGACAGAGGATTTGAAGGAAACCAAGCAGGTAGTTAAATGGATAGAATATTAGATTTGTAGTCATGAATAATTCTATTTGAATCATGTTTCTGATACATTCCAGATGTGTGAGCCTAAATAAGTTAATTAACCTCTCTTTGGCTCAATTTTCTTATCTGTAAAATGGGAATAGTATCTACTTTGTAGGGCTGTTCTAACAATCAAATGAAATAACATAAGTAAATTTTTTACTTATTAAAAAAGCTTAAAGCTTAAAGCACTATAAAATATTGACTATTATTGCTATTATTGTTATTCTAAATATGAGCTCATTGTCCAATTACCAACAACAGTTGTTATAATAATGCTTAAATGAATTATTGTTTACATTTTTGAAATGAAGAAAACAAGTGGTTGATCAAATTGTTTTATAAAAATCACAAAATAAATAAAAAGTGGGATTTCATAGAATAGTTTCCTATATCATATTAAAGTACTGAAGGTATATATAAGCAAAATATTTCCATATATATAATTGAATTTAATGGATCAAAATCCATTATAGAAAATCAGCAAGAACATAAATTCTATTGAAAATACAAGATCCCATAAATTAAATTAATATCTAGTCAGATAGCAAGTGACTTCAATGCAAAGGTTGTCTTGGAAATAGATTATATCTATATATAAACCCAGGTATGTATAGATATATACATATAGATGTATATGTGTACAGATAGATGAATACCTGTATGTATGTATGTATGTATGCATGTGTATACATATACACACACCACAGTATATGAAATACCACATACCTGTAGATTACAATAAATTCAGCCTATGCCCTGAATGTTATTCAAGATACAATTTTACATATGCTTGTCAAGGTTAACATGAATAACACTAAAAGGACTTATATTAAATATATTTTCAACAATAATAAATGATTAGTTAATGCAGCAGTTATTTTTTTAAGAAAGCTATTAAAAAATCAGACCATTGAATTATTAGAGTAACATTTTAAATCAATATCAAATTTTGAAGAAATGAAAAAAGACATGATTTTCAGGGGGAAAACAGAGAGACATCATTATGCAAGTGATTGATTCTGGGGAGAAAAAAAGTCAAATGGATTATGGTACAGGCATTGGCATAAACTCACCATTTTCTACTCAGGCTTATCTAGTAAAAGGGATCACCACAAGGAAAAAGTCATACAATGACAGAAACTGCTTCATGTAGAAATCATATACAGTTTTAGTTAGAGAGTATTAAATTTGCAATCATACATCCAGGCATTAAGTCCTAGTTCTATTTCTTACTACAAATTTTACTTTAGAAAAGTCATGTAATGCCTCCAGGCCTCAATTTCCTTCCCTACAAAATGAGATGGTGAGACTAAAATGATTTTTTGAGCTTCTTTCCAGTTTTAAATGTATAATCTTTATCAAATAAAGAGTTATTGCAGTCCAAATCAACACTAGTTTAGAATATAAATTCATTTTTTTAAAAGTTAATAGAGAAATGTTTATTTCCAGAAGTCAAGATGGTGGCGTAATCAGTAAATCACTTTAATTCTCCCATGTTCATCATCAGGCAACCACAAAATAAGGCTCCAAGGCAGGTCCTATAGTAGCAGAACCAGCAAAGAGATTGGATAAAATAATCTTTGAGCTCAGGAAACTTGGAAATTTGGCAGGAAAAGGCTATCTCACTCGGGTAAAGAGGAGAGGGAGATGTTGTCCAGGACAACAAGTTTCCAATCAAACCAGCAGCAAATGGAGGCAGCTAGGTGGCACAGTGGACAGAGCACCAGCCCTGAAGTTAGGAGGACCTGAGTTCAAATCGGGCCAAAGACACTTAATACTTCCTAGCTGTGTGACCCTGGGTAAGTCACTTAATCCCCATTGCCTCAGCAAAACAAAACAAAACAAAACAAAAAAAAAAAAAAAAAAAAAAAAAAAAAAAAAACAAACAAACAAACAATCAAAAAAAAAACAGCAACAAATTCCACTTTAGCAAACCAATAGGAGATCCTTATCCTCTATGTAGGAGTGTGAGCAAATTCCAACACCAGTACTCCACACATGCCTTAGCATAATCAGAGGAACCAGCTAACTCCAGATCCTAGAACCACCACCTACTTTGGTGTAGCACTGCAGAAAACAGGAATATTCCATTAGCCAGACTACCATGTGCTTCAGCATAGGCCTAGGTAGACAGATAGCATTCAAAGGCCAGACTGCTATGTATGTCAGTGCAGCATCAGGATATACAGAGACATCACTCTTCATCTCAATCTATTTTAAACACTAGTGCCAGAAACTCAGATTAACACCAGATAAACTGAATGACTGCTACAGATTCCAGCAGCATCAGCCTTTTTCCCCCTCCCCCCAGCACATAACCCTATCAAAACAGCAGCAGATGTGACAGTCCACCATGAACCTCAAGGAAACATTGGTGCAGCACTAGCTAAACAACCAGAAACTTTAGCCATTTGGCACAAAAATGTGAGCCAGTACATGCTAGGAAAAGAGCTAAATTTTTAAAGAAAAAAAAAAGCAAACAGAAAGAGAGAGAGACAGAGACAGAGACAGAGAGACAGATACATAGACACACACACAGAGAAAGACACACACATAGATGCACACATAGAGAAAAAGAAAAAGAAAAAAGAAAGGAAGAAAGGGAGGAAGGGGAAAAAAGAAAGGAAGGAAGGGAGGAAGGAAAGGAGGAAAAAGGAAGGAAGAAAAAAAGGAAGAAAGAAAAAGAAAGAAAAAGGAAGGAAGGAAAGAACAGAAAATGGGGAACATTTCAGTAATTATATTTCATTCATATGTTAAAAATGATACAAAACTTCTTGACATAATGATAGCAGTTATTTTGCCAACTGATCTCATTATTATAATGTAATTGTCAGTCCACATTCTGCCAAGATATATAACAAAGTTATATAGGGTTTCCAACTCAATGTCCTAAAAGAAGAGTAATTCCTTATAGATAAAAGCTTTCTGAACTATAGATCACAACTTCATATGTGGTCACATGATGTAAGGGTCACAAAATTTTGATATATTGTTAATAAATATTGAATTTATATGCCTATTTTTTATACCTATAAAACCAAGGTCATATAAAAATCTCTCGGACAAAAAAGAGGTCATGAATAGAAAACATTTAAGAAGTCCTGCTATATGTAAGGTGATCCTTGAAATGACTATGGTTATTAGATCAAAAGTCCTAAAACATTAAGATCCATTTTGATGAGTTCAATAATCACTCATGATTTTGGTCCAAAATAAGGAAATGGTATCAGATATTGAATACCTGTCATTTTTGACTATGATATTTAGATGGAAAGATAATTTATTTGGGCAGTCTATTAAGGAATCTGTCAAATCCTACAGTGATTGGGAAATGAACTGAGCCAGAATTGAAGGGAGTAAAAGAAAAGAATCACTTTAGGAAATTACACATCATTTTAAAGGAATACAATGTAGAGGGCTGAAACTCTTGAGTTTATGCACTGAGGTCCGGACAACCAAGCATTTAAGGCTAATTGCTGATTGGACAATACTTTATAAGCATATATTTGGAAAATGGCCCTTCCCACTATCCTGTGCTGGCTCGATAATTGGTGTATACAGAGAATTGTAGGAGGGATTATGGGGTGGAGAAAGACTAGCCAGGGTTACCTTGGCAGTAGATGAGGAAGATTGAGGTCATGGAGATTCTGCTTCCATCCAATTCAATCCTACCTCTAAAGACCAAGAATAAAGACCACGGACTTTTGCTTAAGATGATTCTGGCTGATTCTAAGGTATCCAGGGTGCTAATGCAGTCATCACAATACAACATATTGCTTTTAAAAAAGCACCAAGTTTTAAATGCAATATTCTTTCAGAGTTGCTATATGGATATAAATTGCAATATACTACAACCTCTAAAGTTTCAAATTTTCAGGTACTCCAAAGCATAATGTCAAACTTTAAAAGCAATTGAATTACTAAAAAAATTGTAATTTAATCTTATTTTAAACTAGTTCACTTTGCTTCAACTCAAGGTAGCGGAGAAATTTTATTTGCTGAACTGAAACAATTTTGTCCTTAAAGGGTCATATCACAATGTGTTAAAACATGATAAATATCTCAGTGCAAAAATAATTGTCTTTCCCTAGTTGGAGTAATTCTGAAGTAAACAAACTATTCACCATGTACTTTAGTATACAAAGTAGTAAATTTCCCAAAGAGATTGCCCTTTCTTTTTCTTATCGGTATATATTTCAGGTTTATCAGAAATCATCTGACCAAATACAAATTGGTAGGCTTGGATATGGTAGTGGCTGCCATGGAATATTGCTGACATAGTTAAAATCTTAGTAGATATAAACTGTCTAAATTGTAAAATGTGCCATTATAAAATGTTAATTATCATTTAAAATTGATAAATAAAACTACATTTCATAACACAATTGAAAAGGGATTTTCCTTTTGAAATGAGATGCAGAAAATATAGTTCCTGCAACAAACTATGTATAGAATGATAAAGAAATGTGGAATTATTTTGCCTTTTTTGTGACACAATCAGAGTTAAATGAGTTGCCTAGAATCACACAGCTATTAAGTGTCTGCAGTTGAATTTGAACTGAGGTCCTCCTGACTCCAGGGCCAGTGCTGTCTTTCAACTGTGCCATATAGCTGCCCCCAAAGTAGGATTTGGAATTGGAAATCATGAGTAAAATTTCAGCATTCAATAAATATTATATGGCATACCCCAGTTTGTAGTGACATTCTCACTAGATTACATTCCTAAATTTTATTAATATTAACTTAGGAGAAGGAAATTAATCCCTTAAAGTTCAAAGAACAGTAAAACTGTGTATAAATTTTATATATACCTCTGGCAAAACCACTTTTAGATGGGTATCCCAAAGAGATCAAAGAAAAGTTCTCTAAATCACTATTGATTGGCATAGCACTGAATAAATAAATTATTTTAAGTAAAATTTTCACTTTTATTATATTGGCTTACTTTATGCATTATCAATTAGTAGTTCTACAATTATTTATATCTGTCTTTATTTGCGTGAAGTGTTTTGTAATTGTGTTCATATAGTTTCTCAAATATTTGTGGCAAATAGTCTAAGTATTTTATATTGCATGCAGTTATAAAAAATAAAATTTATCTAACTCTTCCTGTGGGGTTTTATTGGAAATATATAAAATTATTGATGATTTTCGTAAGACCATTTTATATTCTACAACTTTGTTAATGCTATTAATTGTTTAAACTAGTGCTTTAGTTGATACTGTAGGGTTCTTTAAGTATAACATCATTTAATTTGCTAAGAATGATAGTTCTGTTTTTTCTTTACCTATTATTATTGCTTCAATTTCTTTTTCTTATCTTACTGCTATAGCTAACATTTCTAGAACTATATTGAATAATACTGGTAGTAACATATTCTTGCTTCACTTCTTTACTTTGTCAATTTTGTTACCTTCTGTTCTAGGACTATATTCCTTGTTTATGTTAATATATCCAGTGCTGGTTAAGAGCCTAATCTCTTTGAATAGAAGTGGTTACAATGATTTAAATAGTTAATACATTCTATATTTTAGATAGCTCATAGGACATTTTTCTGTCTTGGGAAGGCTGGTTTGCCTATTCCTAAGTGATACATGGTCTTGGAAGACAACTTTTCCGTACAAATTGTTCATAATCATTATGACTGAGAGGTCCATGAGTGATATAAGAACAATTTTGAATGTATATCAGAAGGATAATGCTTCCAGTGTTTTGGGGTGTTACAACGTGGACTTTTGTGGCAATTAGTCCAGTTGTTAAGTGGTAGTGGCTGAGAGTATGGTAGAAAACCTTCTCTACAAAGGACCAATAATTGGGGACCTGAGGCCAAGAGGCTATCTTGATCCTACCCTGTGAGTATAATGTGTACCATGTGCAAAGATGGTTGTTGTTATTATTTGACTTTATTCTGGAAAAGTATCTTGCCACCAGAGAGCAGATGACATGACATATAAGGGAAATTGGATTTAAGTGAGAAAGAACTGTGCAAAGTCAAGAGCTTCACTTTCTCCTCTGGAACTATTTGGGTCCAGTGATAAAATGTAGATTAGGATGACTGAAGATTAACGTGGATATAATGGAAGACATTGGTCTTTTATATGTAAGGTCTTTAATAGGTCTGTTTGACTGAGGCAATGTTTACTCAGTGATTAAGGTTAGGTAAGAAATGAGGCAGAAAATGACCTTTTTTACCTAGAAAACAGACACACATACATACATAGATATGTGTGTGTGTATATATATATATATATATATATATATATATGCAAATATGTATATTATATATATGTATATGTAAATACATATATATATATATATATATATATATATATATAACACATACATATAATACATATAATGATATCCTAGGTAGACAGAGGAAAGGGAAGGAAAAGAAAAGAGAAAATAAGACAAAAGTAAAGAAAAGAATTATATTCCCTAATTGATCCGTTTTAGGTAAGTCACTAGTGGGGCAGCTCCAATTTTCTACTCATAAGAAGTGGTATTTGTCGTTTATTCTTGAAGAAAACCATAATATTAGGGAAGTAATTCCATGGCATGCCAGTGAATTGGATTTAAGTGGTATAGACTATGCAAAGTCATCAGACTTTTTAAACTAAAGTGTTTAACATGTCTCCCACTGAATCCATGGCCATCTTCTGTCATTTTGATGCATATCTTACCACTGTTCACAGCTCCAGAGGAGAAAGTAAGCCTCACAATTTTGCATAACCCTCCATCACTTAAATGTAATTCCTTTGCACATCACGGAATTATCTCCCTTATGTCTTGATCTTCAAGAATAATGGACAAACATCAACTTATGTCAGAAAGAAAGTAGTAATGGATGTAGACTTGGTAGCACAACTCACCTGGTACAATCTCCCATCTCTACTTTATGGTCAATTGTAGCTTCAGCAATGATTTATGGATGTTCTTTATAGAAGAAATAGATCTTTTATAAATGATAAAAAAAGATTTTTAAAATGTGAACAAGCAATAAAAAAGTTGATAATAGCTATAATTAGTTTTGTCCAATCTCCAGGTAGAGCCCATGAAACAGCAACATCCAACAGAATCAAAAAAATCTCCATCTTTGACGACAATAAGTATGTCAACAAACAATATGTTGACAAAAAAGTCTCAAATGAATGATTTAATCATTTGTGTATAGAATTAGTATAATTTGTGATGAACATTTAGAATCAAGAAATGTCTACCAGAAATTAGAGTAGGGTTATCCTTAAGAAATTCAATTATTAATCAGTGTGGATTATATAAAGAAACAGCAAAAGTTATGCATTACATTAATCTAGGTTGCAAAAATTTAGCACTGACTGAATACCTAGAAAGATACTGAATGATGGCTGGAATGATATAATGGAAATTTACTGTCTGTGACAAATTAACAGGAAAAAATGCCTACACTATGAAAACAAAACTCAATCAAAATTCAATTTATAATTATAACTACTATTACATTACTATATAATAGTAAGCATACACAATATATGTGTATATTTACATATATGTTATATAATATTCATTATATAAATAAATCCCATCATTTAATCTCTAGAATTAAGTAGAATTTTTAAAAAGCTATTACTGATAGCTAAATAATCTGTTTATTAAAGTTTTTTAAATATTGATTTTTTTTCTGATATAGGGACATAAGGATAGGGACTAGATTGGGATTTTGGTAATACAGTATGTATATAATGAAATTTTTTTCTGTAGAGATTTTTCTAAAAATAATATTTCATCCCAATAATATAACTCTAATAATATAACTTGTGGATCTTTCCCTATTGGGGCAGTGTGATTTTACTAAGAGGTTAATATTCTCACAGGTACCCAGGGAAACTGCTTTGAGGTTTTAAATAGGTCCCTAATGTTACCCAGACCTTAGGTATTGAATATCCCATGTTCCATTTCAATGAAAATAATATTTGCACATTTTCAAAAGCTGACAGTTGTCACAATAGAGCCAAAGAACAGCTATTCTCTGAACCTTGAAAGTGACTTTTGTGTGATGTTCTACAAAATAGGGTGAACATATTTCAACATTCCAGAGCAATGCTATATTAGCAATAGTAACAATTTTACAGAAATTCGGAAAAGTTAAAATCCATATGCACTCTTGGAAGAGACACTTTATTATAAAAGAAAAATGTGTTGATCTACAGTGGAGTGATTAGGCAATTTGTCAACTGCTATTATTCATTGTGATAGCATTTACAAGTCATAAGAAAATTTTGCAGCTCTTCATAGACTTGGGCACATTCATATGGAACTCAGTCACCTGAATTCCAGATATTGATTATTAAAATCAAATGTTTTACAAATTCTATTAAAGTCTTACAGCTCACTCCTCTCTCTTTGTTGACCATACACAAGAGTTCTTTTATTAATCTTTTTTAAAACCATTCTTTTCTTTTTGTGTGCTGGCCAATGATTTTTTTTTCAGGATAGCTTCCTAATTAGGAAGGAGCATTCTGAAAAAAATTAATGTGTCTGGAATAAACGGCCTTACAAATAGTTCTTTTACATTTCTGCTTTTCCCCTGGAAAAAAATCTAAATTTAAAACTTAGAAAACCCATTATATTCTATAATAATCTATCATTTTTGATAATGAAATTTCCAATTTCCAAATAAAGAAATTTCCTTTTGAAATTCTTTACTCCTGTAATATGCCAGAAGTATGTAGACTTTTGAGGATATTTTATTTTTCTTATTACCTATATCTCCTTCTTTTATATGAAAGTATCAGGGCAATATAATATGTTAGTTCTTTATTATAGAGAGTTTTTTTTTTCCAAAGAAGGAATTTTTAGGGAAAGTGAACAATAGATCATGATTTTGGATTTTTAGGGAGAACTGCTCTTTTTCTGTCAGGATAGATTTGATAATATTTTTATTTATGAATATAGAATGGGACAGTTAGCTTCAGATCAAATGATGAATTCAGGAGGCTGCTTGTGAGACACAGAATTAGTAAATGTGGCATGCATAAAGAAATAGACTTACAAAAATAGCTTTCTGAAGTTATTGTATGAATTCTGAGCAATAAGACAATGACAAAATAAGCAAATAGGTTAAATATGGATGCATTAAATTTTTTAAAATTTCTTTATTGAGGTTTAATAAATATATGAAATGCATTTAGAAAGATTTGTTTGGTTTCTGTTCATTTTGAGGTGGCAAAATTAGACATAATGAGAAACAAGGCAATTAAAAATGTAAAAAATAAATGTTTCAGGTACCTGAGTTCACTGTTAATGACAGGAATTGAATTTAGCTTTGTGCTTATTGGCAGCTAAAATTTATAGTTTATATAACTATATATATATATATATTATATAGTTTGCAAAACTATATGTAATATATAGCATATAGAGTTATTCAATTGCTATATAATTAAAAGCTTTTTTCTTCCTTTCCTAGAAGAGAATAACATTTCCCTCACATTGACATCATTATTAATAATACCATGAATATTTTTTTCTAAAATACATAAATATTTTGCAAATAGGTAATTATTTTAATGAACTTTCCTTAAAATGGAGGGATTTAAGTTAAATCATAGATATCACAAGAAAGTCATCATTTGATAGTGGTAAGATAACATTGTACTTTATAATTTGTGATGATTTCCATTACTACATAGTTAGCTAATGTAGATTCTAAAAACAGTGCATTATGATCATATATCATATTATCTCTCTCATGTTTTACTTGTTTTAAAATGAATCAAGAAAATATCAATTAGAACATAATCATTGAAATATATTATTCTCTGAAGCATAAATATATATTAAATGATATTTTCCATTTTTATTTCATTTTTAAACTTCAAGAAGCAGGTATTCAAGCTACCCAACCAAACATAGATACAGTTTCCTCTACTATAGCTATCAATTAAAGAAATATATTCAGGTAAGGTCATTATTTTCCTCATACATATATTGTATATCTGCTGCAGGTGTTAGCCAGGTATATTGTTGAAGCACACTGAATGTTATACTTACCAATGTAAAAGGAAATCTCATCTGTTCTCCATTTCAACTATCACATTGACATAGATGGCTCCTAAATCTGCAGTTTCAGCAATGATTTGCTCACCAAGATCTAGATTACTATTTCCAAGTATCCTCTAAACATCTCCAACTTCCTAAGCCACTAGCTCTTCAAATTCAACATGTTTTTAACAAGCAAATTCAAACCATCTAATTCAAACAAATAAACAAAAAAAAACTTTTTAAGCATCCATAATATGTCTAGATTTAGATGTTGAGGATAGAGAAACAAAAATTATATAGTCTTTTTCTTCAAAGAACTTACATTTTTGTGGGAGGTCTTCATTTTTCCTTTGAATTCTTAAATTCTCTATATCTTTCAAAAACTCTAATACTTTAATTGTCACACATTTTAGGGATATTTGAATCACAGTATTATAGTCACCATATTATAGTTTACAGCATTCCATAAGTGGAAGGCACTTTAAAGATTTAATAATAATGGCATTTATGTAATATTTGCTTTTTGGAAGGCAAAGAATATTATTATTCCCATTTTACAGTTGAGGAAACTGAGAGAAACAGAGGTTAAGTGAAGTGCTTGAAATCATATAGCTAGTAAATGTTGGTTATTAGATTTGAACTCAGATTTTTGATTCTATATAGAACCCACATTAGTTCTATCTAATGTACCACCTAGCTTTTTCCCAACATGTAAAGTTACTTACTCCCTTTAATTCCATCTATTCTAGCCTCCCTTAACATTCCTTGTCACCGGAACTAGAAATTGAGTGGATGCTCATCAATTGGTAAATGGTTGAATAAGCTACGGTATATGATGATATGTTATATTATTGTTCTTTAAGAAATGATGAACAAGTTGATTTTAGAAAAGGCTGGAAAGACTTACCTGAACTGATGCTGAGGGAAGGGAGAAAAAGGAGAACATTGTACATGGTAACAACCAGATTATGTGATGATCAACTGTGATGGACTTGATTCTTCTCAACAATGCAATGATTCAACTCAATTCCAAAATACTTGGCCTCCAAAATGCCAATCACATCCAGAGACAGAATTATTTGTACTGAATGTGGCTTGAAGCATTTTGTTTGATTTTCTTTTGTGGTTTTTTCCCCCTTTGGTCTGATTTTTCTTGTAGAACATGATTAATATGGCAATGTTTAAAAGGATAGCACATTTTAACGTACATCAAATTGCTTGCTGTCTTGGGGGAGTGAATAAAGGAGGGAGAAAAATTCAGCATACAAAGTTTTATAAAAATGAATGTTGAAAATTATCTTTACATGTATTGGTAAAATTATTAGCAAAGATATAGAGGTAAGAAATATTTTTTCCTCTATGCCCATGCTAACAATTTCAATTAAAGTTAGATAACTAAACCCTATCTCTGCCTTGTCACAACTTAAAAACTTAAAATTCTGCTCTTTGAACCAGTGTACATAGTATGCTCAGATTTGCCTTCAGTTCTTTCTCTGAATGTGGATAGTATTTTCTAATATAAATCTTTTGGAATTGTCTTGGATCAATATATTGCTGAGAAGAGCTAAGTCTATCATGTCACTGTGTACAATGCTGTCCTGGTTCTTCTACCTTCACTCAGCTTCAGTTCATGTAAATTCTTTTCAGATTTATCTGAAATTTGCTTGCACATTATTTCTTAAAGCACAATACTATTCCATTGAATTCATATACCACAACTTGTTCAGCCATTTCCCAACTGATGGGCATCCCCTTAATTTCTAATTCTTTGCCAACATAAGAAAGAATTGCTATAAATATTTTTATATATGTGGGTCCTTTCCCCTTTTGATGATTTCCTTGAGACACAAACCTAGTAGAGGTATTTCTGGCTCAAACAGTTTACACAGTTTAATAGACCTCTGGACTGACCTTAAGTTTCTAAATCTACATTTGAACTTAGTCCTTCTTGACTCTAGGCTCTCACTATATGCACTGGGCTACGTGGCTGCCCAATTTAAGGACTTATGCAGTAGGGGGAAAAATAGAATTAAGGGGTCAGGAGAATGATTCCTCAGATCTAGGTTTGTCAGAATATATATTTATCTTTTTGGATATCTTTTAAGGTAAGGACCTATTTCAAAATTATTTTTGTGAGTTCATTATTTATGACATTCTACTATCTGAATTTAAGACAGTTGTCATATATACTCTAATAACCCAAATGAAATCATCATCTACATCTGATATCTTATGAATTATTTTTATGTATTTATATCATAATATATTTGATTGTGAGAAATTTAGGAGATGTATTTTTGTCATTGTTGTTGTTTAATCTTCTCTAGTAGCTAATAAATTGGTTATCAGAAGTGCTAGATAACTATTTATGAATTGATTGAAAGCAAAAATATTTCACTGAGATATTTTTAGAGCAAGCATTAAAACAAATGACTACCATGACTATAAAATGACCTTAATATGGACTCTATAGTAGGTTAGCTTTAATAGAGAATTTTATTATGATGAATATTTTTTGCATGAGTTTGCTGAAAAATAAGTCTTCATTAATTGAATAAATTATTGGTCCAATTTAATATTAGGTAGTTAAATGCTATAGACTCTTTAATAAATGACTTATTTTTCATTTTAATAGTTAACAAGGTGCTACTTTTTTTCCCCTGAAAATGCTTACCCAACAATTCCAGTTACTACTTAAGCCATAACAAGATTGCTGCTTGCTTTATGTCAATGAAAGTATTTTCTTCTATATCAAGAAAGGTAAGGAAATATAAACATTAACTTTAATAATAGTAATTTTACACCATTAAGAAATGCAATTTCATCTATGATAATATTATCACTACCTACTTTGATTTTAATTATAGTATCATTGTATCATTTTTAAAGACTCAATCAATAACCATTTATTGTGTTCTACTGTATCCTAGGTCCATTACAGAGCCTTTGAGATATAAAGACTAAAACTTTACTTTAAAAACTATGAATTCTTTCTGCATTAGCAATAGCTAGCTATAGCCATATAAATCTTAGGAAGGTTAGTTTGTCTGGTCCATATAGGGTTGATGGAAAGTAAATGATGAAAGCTTAACTGTTTTTCCCCAGAGGGATAAAACAGAGTATAACAAAGATCAAAAGAGTGTGAGAAATACTGAAAAATTAGGTTTCTTTTTTTCTTCTCTATTTTATTTACTCTTTATTCTTTTTAATAATATACAAGTGTTAATTTCAATTCATATACTGAGACCCAGTAGCTAAATTAGATTGTGTTAAAGAGTTTTATTTTTTTTTTTTACTGGAAATAAGATTTTTAATAAAATTGTTGTAAAAATCTCAACATTTGATTTCCTTAGCCTTCTAATGGTAATCTCACTTGTATTTTTTTAAAATTTTTAATAGCTTTTTATTTACAAGTTATATGCATGGGTAATTTTACAGCATTGACAAGAAAAACTAGGTTTCTATAGAATGTCGTAAGCTTCAAGGTAATGCAAGATACCATCCGTAAATACTACTGACCAGTTAATTTTCAGAATATGGGAAATTAAAGAAGGGTACCCAGAGAATAATTATTTCAATTTCTTAGAAGACGTGAGCAAATAAAGAATTGGGGAGCTAGAAAATTACAGGTAGACTCAGCCAATCAGAAAGAATCTTATGGTTTTCAGAGAACCATAAGCCTGAGATAATAGCCATCCAGCTAAAAGTAGCTGGGGTCGTTTTACCTAAAGAAATCATGTTTATATCTCCTACTTAGATGAAATATATTTAAGGTATCATGATGCTTTCTAAATTGTATATTGG
The DNA here is from genome assembly GCF_902635505.1 of Sarcophilus harrisii. Classification (NCBI taxonomy): domain Eukaryota; kingdom Metazoa; phylum Chordata; class Mammalia; order Dasyuromorphia; family Dasyuridae; genus Sarcophilus; species Sarcophilus harrisii. The sequence goes on from NC_045428.1 coordinate 100,944,745, forward strand.
GTAATTTGTAAAAAAAATCACATGAGCTATGATTTAAAATTCTGTCAGTTTTGTTGGACATAAGGTATAAATTTTGTGAAATTTGGTTGCAATTTATTTAGATATTACTTATATTCTGAATCTTAAGGTTTCTCTTGCTTTCTCCCTTTAGACTTAAAGAGTAGAATTCATAAAAATTTTTAGACCTGCTGGGAGGAGAATATTAAATAAAGCCATGACTAGGAAGATTTTAGTTGTTAAGTCATTGGGGGGGGGGTCATGCAGTACGTGATGTCTTATTAAGAAAATTTTAAAAGGCAAAAAGGCCAAGTTGATGGGTGTAAAGGCAAGAGCTTGTGCAACTTCTCCCCACGGACATTCCAAATTTCTTTGGGTGATAACTCTGAACAGATTTTGGAGCATTAGAACACCCAGAAAACTGAGAAGAATATTGTCTAGTTGAAAGCAACTTAGAAGGTGAGAAGAAAAGATCTGTGATACCTGGATGGGAATCCAGCATGCAGTTCTGGTGCAGACTGTGGCACACAACCCTAGACCCCACACTAGCACAGCCCCAGCCTAGTGTTGGCAAAGCAAGAAAATTTGGCATATAATGATATGTATAACTGCAAAACAAATTGTATCTGACAGGTTTGTAATATATCTAAAGATAAATAAGAAGGTACTGAGGAGGTGGAAGCTTTCTGCTGAGCTCTGCTACCTCAAGAAGGTTTGGTGGAATGCCTAAGTATGTATTGGTAGAGACTAATGAATCTGATAATGGAACATACTTTATTTTTAAGGTTTTATAAGGAATAATGGGGTGGGCTTGCAAAATGAGTGTCAACAACATACACCTGAGCATTTGTCTTCATCAGGTAAAATGATAAGAATGAATCAGATTCTTAACAGAGTATTAAATTGATGTTAGAGACTAAATTTCCTTGGACCCAAAGTTTGCCTATTGCTTTGTTAAAGAATTATAACAGAGGTAATCTGGGACTTTCCCCATGTGAGATGCTGTTTGGTTTACTTTATTTGGGAGAGAAAAGGGAAATATTGGCTTTTGAAACAAAGGATAGAGCTTTCAAGAAATTATATAGTGTCAGTGTCCTCATCCTATTCCAACCGTTAGGAAGTGAGGATTGCTGTCCCAGATAACACCTTTGGAGCTTGCTGTTCTATGATGATCAAGACTGCAGTCTGGAAGCCTAGAACACCTAAGTTAAAGGACCTGTGGAGGAACCTCAAGAATAGATCATTAAGGACAGTTTATAACCTCTAAAATTAACTTTTTACCAGGGCAATTTTGGTAAGAAGGGAGATGAATTGAGCTTAGGGGAATTGTAACAGTATTGGTGTTGTATCTTCTTTTTATATTTCTAGAAAAAGTTTATATAAATTCCTCAATTGGAGGAAGTTGAATTAAAAGCTTTGTTTTTTTTCAGATGAAGAAATTATTAATGATATTTCTGATAAGATTATTTAATGTAAAATTAGGACAGTATATTCTATATTCTATGTTACTTTTAATTGGTTATATTGAGTCATCTTAAAGTGGTTCCCATTTTTTATTCAGGGATCCTCAAACGTTTAAAATAGGGGGCCAGTTTACTGTCCCTCAGACTGTTGGAGGGCTGAACTACAGTAAAAACAAAAACTTTGTTTTGTGAGCCTTTAAATAAAGAAACTTCATAGTCCTAGGTGAGGGGGATAAGTGTCCTCAGCTGCTGCATCTGGCCTGCGGGCCATAGTTTGAGGACCCCTGGTTTAGGGGAATTCTGAAAACAGTGGTAGTTGAACATGTTTTGTTTTGGATGATTTGTGTAATATGATAGTAGATATGAAGATAAACTGTAAACTTTTTAGGATGAATCTCTTCTTGTTACCAATGTAAGATTATACTCAATACTTATTTGGGATATGTGAATCTTGAGAGCTAAATTCACTTGAGGTGTTGATTAAAGAAATTTGCTATTTGACATAAAATCTCTTGGGCCTGATTGTCTGATTGTCTGATGAAACTATTAAGTCAGTAATTCACCATTTAAGAGAAATGCTACAAGCTACTCAGAGGAATATGATCCTAGATTGTTACAGATGGAAATTAGTGTATGGACAAGAGTTGGGAGGACCAGGTTGGCCTTCACTTAAGATAGGATCTTTCTGACTCAGTTTCCTGGTGGTATTCCTTTGAACAAGAACCCACATGATTATTTCTGAATCTGGCTATAATATAGAATTATTACTGCATAATTGATTCTCAGCTATGAAAAAGAGCTAAGAATTTTTTATCCTTTCATGTATGTGATCTGAGGCTGAAGCCTGAACAACCAGTGTAGTAGCTATTACAATCATGTCTCTATTTTTTCCTCATACAGCAAGTTTCTGTAATTAGAGTAAGTAGCCAGTAGAAATCATGAGTACAATTTAAGTATGTAGTCATTTTATTTTAAATAAGTAGGTAAATTAATATTTGGCCTTGATATTTATATGTAAGAAATGAGATACTTAAAGGTTTACCCTGAAAATGACTCAACTACACCCCTTTCCAAGTTGAAGTAGCCATGATTCCTGTGGAAGCTTGAAATCTCCAGTCCTTGTCCCCATATTTCCAGACAGAAAAGGGGGGAAATGATGGGTCAGAGCTGAGAATCTACTCATTAACTGTGTACCTAGCTAAGGAATGTGGAACTTATTATTTTTTTATTATTATCTTCCAGTTTGGACCAAATTTATTGTATTTCTTCATTTGTCTTATTCCTTTCAAGTTATAAGTTTTTAGTTTAAAGGAAACTAGCTAATTGAGAATAGTTACTTTGGAGAATGAACAAAATATATATGAGGAACTGAAAGGATATTAAAAATGTTTGAAGAAAGGGCAAATGAAAAGATATGGAAACCAAATCCTTATTAAAAAGCAAATGGGAGGGGGGACTGCATGAAATACAGAAAAGTTAGGTTTCCACAGAATGTTATAATCTTAAAGGTGACATAAGATACCAACTGTAGGTTCCACTGACCATTGGATTTTCAGAACATGAGAAATTAAGGAAGGTTATGTTTCCACAGAAGAATTAAATCTCAATCTTTCAGGAGCCATAAGCAAACAAGGAATTTTGGGAGCTAGGAAACCACAGGTGGACTCAGCCAATAACAAAGAGTCTTGTGATATTCAGAAAACCATAAGCTTAAGATAATAGCTGAAGCAGCTCAAATTGGTTGTGGTCAATGGCCTGACTTAACCAATTTGCTACTGTGCTTGCTTAATAGACTAATTACATATTAAACAACATACCCCATAGGAGCATATTTTTTGGCATTTTTGAACATGGGCTATATGATGAAGGCTAGGGGGAAACATGTCTATGCATACTTAGGGGAAAACATACAGTGGGTATATTGGAAAGATTGTAACCCAGAAGAGAATGGACCAATCTGCTCTCTGAAGGGAGGAGATTGTACTAAGCTATCAAGTTTAAAATTTCTCTTGCTTCTGTGTTCAGCATTCCTTCTTCCCAAAGAGGAGCAGAGCTTAACATTTCTGGCTAGAAATATTAAGATGATCCCTTAAGATTCTTCTTTAATAAAATTTTCTTGATGCTTAATTTTCATTGTCAAGTGAGTTTCTAACAAGAGGAAAGTTGTAGCTTAAACCTAGATATTGGATTTTATCTACTTTTGCATCTACTTGTTAAGAAGAGACCTGAAAGAGGGAAATTTCAAAAAACAAGATGGTTAATAATTTTGGGAAAGAAGATGATTTCAGTTGGTAAAAAACAAAAAAACAAAACAAAACAAAACAAAACAAAACATATTTGGTACCCATTATAAAGGATCAAGACTAGAGAATTACTTTTTAGGACCATGCTTTTTTGCTTTTTTTTTTCCTTTTTCAATGTGCTTATTCTTTCTATTGATACAGATTGATTGATCTTTTATCACAATGCATATTGCAACTCCTCTATTATTAATAGAAATAAAAGCTTTTCCACAACTTCATACATTTTAATAATTCACAGTGAACAAAATGGATTATCTTTGAGAGTACATGTAAGTTCATCTGATAATGATTGTCTTTCAATGTGGTTAGTCTGGTTTTCAGACAATCAACACATAATCTAATACTCAGATTGTAGACGTTGCTTCTCAGACTGTATGTGAAGCTTTTATTGGTAAGATCTGTCAAGAAATTTATGCTGTTGAAAAAAAAAACTATGGAGGGGTCTAATAATTTTGCATGATTTCAACTCATTGCTCAGGAAGGATTTAAATAATTCTGACAATAAATATACTTTCCTGTCCCCTGTTTTAATTAACCATTCTATAAGATTGTTATATTTGAATCTTCTAAAATTAAAAAAGAACAAAAATAATAAGAATAATGTGCCTTTTGAGTGGCTAGTAATGATATGGTAGATAATGTGTTGAGTCTAAAGTCAAGAAGACCTGAATTCAAATTCAGGCTCAGACACTTAGTACCTATATAATCATTGACAAGTCACTGAATCTCATTTGCCTCAGTTTTTTAATCTACAAAATGAGCTGGAGAGGCTAATGACAAACCAGTATCTGTCCCAAGAAAACTCCAGGAGTCATGAAGAGTCATACATGACTTGAAATGATTAAAGGACAATGCATAATTTTTGAAAGGGAAAGAAAATATTGGGACATGGAAAAGAAGGCCAATCTCTTGAAAAAGAACTTTTCATGCAAAACAAAATTGGAAGGAATATTTTTATAGTTCATTTTAAAATGGGAAACTGCCTAATTTAAAGAGATTAAACTTATTTCCAATATAACATAAATTCAAAGTTAAATTATAAATAGCAATGTTTCCTGCATCTGACTGCATTTTTTTTCTTACATGGGAATGGTCTCTTTTGCAGAAGAGATGTGAGCATAAAAAGGAAGATAACAATCCTCATTCATATTTTGATATGAATGATGTAAATTATAACAAAAATATCACAATTTAATGTATTTTCCCAAGGTCTTTGGAAATGTCTTGCATTGCCTTTTTGAGGAAGAATTTAGTCTATAACTTCTGACTTCTCAGGTATAGTAATTTTAGTAGGCTTTTGCACTGTACCATGTAATATTCCTAATCAAGCCCTGAAAAGAAAAATGCTTCTATAATTCTCCTTTAATTCATCAAATTAATAAGAATTTTTAAACTTTGCCTTTCCTAAGGAAGTCAGTTTTCCTGTGTAAGTAAAGAACAGGTTTTCATTTTCTCTTCTTTTTGCACAAGTTATGTAAGTTGTATCCCTTCTAATGAAAGATTTATCTATCCTCCCAAAACAGATGTTGACTTTTGGATACTTGTTGAAGAATATTTCTTTTTCAGAGTCTCCACTTAGGTCAATAATATATATCAAGAAATTTATTATGAATACATTCTTCATTTTTCCCTAACTTTTCTATGTGTATGCCATTGGGCATAAATCCCAATTCATACCCCATTTTATTATTGTCACTTAATGTTACTGCCTTTTGTCTTTTGCAAGTCTGTTTTTATCCACAAAAAAATGAGAATTTCAAATAATCATTGTTCTAAAATGAGAATGATAAACCTCAAGGTGTAAAATGCACTTCCATTGAATTTCTTGGCATTAATACCTGTCTAAAAGAGCATAAAATGAATATTGTATGATAATTTATAAATACCACTTCAATATATACTTATTAAGAACTAGCGAGTTAAAAAGCTCTTTCCACTACATTCACTTCTGAAGATTTCTACAAAAAATTAGTATAGATTTAAGAACTTGATGGTAAATGATTCTCAGTACTTTCCCACTATGTTCTGGAACATCACATTAAATCCAGATTTGCATATTCCCCTCATTTTAATAAATTGATTTCCCCCACTAATGGCATATTGCAGGTAGAAATGAAAGTTTTATTAATGTTTCCTTCCTTTCCACTTACTTCCAATTCCAGTTCTTTTGTTATATGCAAAGTAGTTTCACTGGGAGAAACAATTTTCAAAATATGGCAAGTATCAATGAAACAGCTCTACTAAAAGAACGCAAAATTTTCCTGCTTCATGCTTTGCTCATGACGATAGCAAAAAAAAGCAAAGAAAAGAAAAAACAAAACAACTATTTACATTTCACTAGACTTTCTTTTGAGGTATCATTGGGATCATTGTATGCTATGTTTCTATTTTGAACTGTAAGGTACTCTTGGAATATACTAAAAATATTACTTTTCTTTCTTCTGCTTTAGACCTTCCCAAGATTTATTTCTCTCATTCTTCTTACTGAATTATGGGAAACCTAGAGTGAAATAATAACAACTTTTGATACCAAGAAACTTGGAAGATTAGACAAAGGTTTATCTGTTTCCTCTGGTAAAAAGTATAAGGGAATCTCAGTCCAGGACAGAAATCCTGCAGCAAACTCCACCTCAGCAAAGAAGCTATAGGTCTGTGGAGCAAGTGGAGTAAGCAAATTGCAACATCAGAAACTCCCATGAGCCTGAACATAGGCAGAGGAATGGCCAAATCCAGCTCTGAGAAATGCCACATGCTTCAACATAGCCCTTGGCAAACAATCTCCAGTACTGGGACTTCCCCATAATTTAGCATAGGCCTTGACAACAGGTGACCATGAGGTCAGTCAGAGGACCAAGAGATAGGACTCCACACTGTCCTCAAGGAAACATCAGTGAGGCATCAAGTAAATGTGCAGACCTGCTCACTAGAGGATTTCAGTATCAGTTAGAATCCTGATCACAAGTGAGGAATGAAGGGGTAGAACTCATGAAGATGATTGTAAGCAGTAATCCATTTATTCAAAATTTTCTGGGGTTTATATGCCCTAATATACCTACATAATTATAGCACACTGTGCACGTGCTAACTACAGAATATTGTGCATATGAGACCATATAAACAACTTTCTGTTGTGTGCAGATGTTTCTTTACCATTTTAATATAACACTACTTTAATTACTACATGCCCCCTGACTTCTCAGGAAGGCCTATGTTTCCCGCATCCTTTTCTTTGTTTTGAGGGTCTTCTTTTTTTCTGTTTTTCTCTGATGGACAAGGGATATGTGGCTCATTGGCATCCATCTGATTTCTTCTCCCTCTGAAGAGACACAAGCAAACCTTCTGCCCCAAGTGGTTAGTCTGTCTGGTCCCTTTCATTCACCATTCTCTAGATCTCTCCACATCACTTGGCAATTAGCTATAGATACTGGAGCTGCTCTCACTTGACACTGTCCTTCCAGGGGGGTTATGAAACCTGACTGCCAGAGCCAGCACATCCTCATCAAAAAAAAAAAAAAGTAATAGTATAAAGCGTTAAATTTAGAAGTTCTCTAGCATTATCTGTGGCTCCGCCTCTTTTATGTTATAGAGGAGCATCTTGATGTCTCTGTTTCTCCTCTCTACTATTGCCTGTCCTTAAGGTTTAAAGGTCCTTAAAGGTTAAAGCACACCTTAAAAGTATGCTAGTAGTGTGTGAAATCTGATACTGTACACAAAAGTGTGTAAACTGTTTGGAACTATATGCAAGTTCATTATCTGTTTTTATTGCTTGTGGCATGCCTATAACTGCAAAGATCTGTGTAAGAAATTCAGTGACCATTTGGACCATCTCTTTTGCTGCTGGTATGCAAAGGTAAATCCTGAGAACATGATAAAAGAAAAATGGTCAAAAGATTTATAATGGGTCCCATTAATCTGCCAAATTTCAATGGACTTCAAACATGAGGGTTCTTTCCTGGAGGGAGTGTAGGAGACAGAGAGGGAGGCAAGCAGTATCGGCTTTTACTATGCTCCTAGCTTCCTCTTTTGTGATCCCAAACTGCAGATGTAAAGCTCATGCAGCCTAATGATATTTAGAATGAGATTCATGAGAGGCCAGAAATAGGGGAGTGTTAGCTAACATGGTGAGATGGCAATCCAACTTAAAGTTTCCATAAAAATAGGTCCTGGAAGACTAGTATGAGAGGGGAATTGCAAGAGGTAATATTTATCTGGATTGTTTTTCCCTTGCTCCTGAAGTTCCTTAAAAAGCTGAAATATGTTAGAAGCTACAAACTTTATTTGGGCTGTGACAATTCTTTGTATGACACCTATTGAATAAGCTAAATCAGATATCATATTTACATCTCCTGGATAATAAGTAAGAGCTAGCATAATTGCATAAAACTCATTGTCCTTTGTGGTTTGAAAGGAAGTTCTGACTACTTTTTAATAGCTAAGTCAGGAGAATATACAGCACAAATGTTATTTTTGGATGCATCTGTAAGAATGGTTGGTCCTTTAAGAGGAATCTTAGAAACCTTTTCTTCAATAACCCATGGTCAATTATGTAATAACTGGGCTATTTTTAAAGGGGACCCATGTGTGAAATTTGGAGCTGTGGCCAATAAAATTTGCCACTCTGAAATGGTTTTATATTAATATAAAAATATTGGTGTATAGCTTGTTAAGTCCTATTCAAGATAATTGTATTATTTGTTTAATGGCCCTTAATAAAATTCTATCCATAAGCATTGGGTAAGGAATAAGGCTTTGGTCTATTTGTGTTGTTTTTGCTATGGATTTCCAATCATTAGTAGTTAGGATTTCATAAACCAAATTATCTAACAATACCTTAGCATAAGATGATATATACCCATAGAGGGTCTTTTTCAGATCTTTGATAACTTCCAGATTTAAATGAGTGTGTCTTCTCCTGAATTGATCTGGAGGCCCATTAGTGTCAGGTGTTTCAATCACAAGGTATGCTTCCATTCTCAATCCAAACATATTTTGCCCCTCCTCTCTTGCTTTAACCAGTGCCTCTTATAATCAGCGCATAAGAGGAGGGCAAACCGCTATGCTAGTAGTGCCAATGATGTCACCACCTCTCCCACTCCTTCTTCTCCTGCCCATGAAGGCAGAGTTGAGGGAGGAGGATCAGGAAGCAGAGGATACCCCAAGGCTGCATGCATGGTCATGGGTAAAAGTGAAGGCAGGCTAAGAAATGGAGAAGTTCTACACACTCCTTAAACTTTTTATCTCAGTCCCCACCCTGTAATTGCTATGGACACCATCCTGTCTATTTTCATATTTCCTTTGTTTGACACCCCATGGTAAAAGCTTTTTTTTTTTTTTTTTTTTTTTTTTTTTTTTTTTTTTTTTTTTTTTTAATATGTGGGATTTCTTTTTTTTCTCCTGGGGCAATTAGAGTTAAGTGACTTGCCCTGCATTACACAGCTAGGAAGTGTTAGTGTCTGAGTCCAGATTTGAACTCAGATCCTACTGACTTCAGGTTTGGTGCTCTATCTACTGCACCACCTAGCTGCCCCATATGTGGGATTTCTTAAAGTCAATTTTATTACATTGTACACAAGGAAAGTGTCCTCAAGGACTGAGTCAGGACCCATAGTATTAAGGTCCCATAGTAGTATTAAGTTAGTTGTTTTCTCTCACTACTTTCCACTTCTCTGGCTTCAACTTCTCCTCCCTAGGGAGCCACGGAGGTGTGTACTTCACAACATCCAAGGATTTAGTGGTCTGCTTCTGAGTTATCAACAAACCTCATGATTTTATCAATGCAACCAAGCATTCTTCATAGTTCTCTTGAAAGGGAGGTTCTGTTGTTAATACCCCATTTCAGTTGAAAAACAAAAGTGACTAGAGGTAGCCCTTACTGAATGTTTCCACTTGCCTGCTTGGTTTGTTTTGTTGTTGTTGTTGTTGTTGTTGTTGTTGTTTTATTTTATCCTTACCCTGTTCTTGGTTCCCAGGGACTCATTACCTGAACTTGCACTAATCTTGTCAGTTGAGCTGCTGTGTCAAGTGAGCTTGCTTTCCAAGGCCCCACATTGAATTCCAATTGTCTGAAATTGCTCACTAGAAGATTGCTGTGATAGCCTGACTCCAGATCATGGATGAGGAGTGAAGGGACAGAACTCATGAAAATGGTCAACAGGAGTCTGTTTATTCAAAATTTTCTTAGCCTTATATACCTTAATACACTTACATAACTATAGCTCACTGTTTCCTTATTACTTAAGTATAACTCGCCTTTAATTACTACACAGGTTGTCACAACCCCTGTCTTCTCAGAAAGGCCAAGATGCCCTTAGAGGCATCATATAGGGAGTCAAACTAGACATTTCAGCAGGATTCCTTTTACTGGAATAAAAGATCTTTTATCTCAACCAGGGTTCCCCACTATTTGTGGCCCTCTACAGGTAAATAACCAAGGCTTACAGTCTGTAGACATTGGACAAGATACCTGAGACAATACTCCTTCTGCCCTTTGAGCAGAGGTCAAATTTAAAAGAAAGAAAAAAGGAAACAAACAAAAAAGATAAAGAAAACTTAACAAAAATAGAACCTAATCATAGTTTTTAGAGTAGCAGCAAAGATCAAGATACGAACTTAATACAGAATAACAGTATCAAAATGTCTGTGTAGAAAACCTCAACGAAAATTGGGATGGGGTCTCAAGCTAAAAATGACTCAGGGAAGAGCTCAAAAAAGACCTTAAAACAATATATGAGAGGTAGAAAAAATTTAGGGAAAAATGAGAGTATTATAAGGGAATTATGAGAGGGAAAAAAAAAAGAATCAATCACTGGTAAAGAAATAAGCAATGGCTAACAAAGCAGAATTGGCCAAATCAAAAAGGTGATACAAATATCCACTGAAGAAAAACTTCCCTGAAAAGTACTATTGTCAAAAATGGGAAAAAAAAGAATTACTAAATACAACTAAGAAGACAAACAGAGGAATCATATGAACACAAATACAAAACACTTCTCAGACAAATAATCAGATCTAAACAATTGCATTTTCAAGGATGGAGCCAAAATGATGAAGTGAAGCCAGGAAGCTGCTCCAGCTCATCCAGTTTCCCTCAAAAAGCCTCATGAAACCAAGCCTTTTAGTGGAATCTGTCAGAATAAAACCACTCTTCAGCTTAAAATAGATTGGAAAAACTTCAAGAAAGGTCAGTCTCACTGGGGTAAAAAAGATGTTTAGGCCAGCTCAGTCAGAGTCTGAGAATGTCAGTAAGAGGTCTTAATCACAGCAGATCAGCAATCCATAGTTTTGTCTCATTAGAGGAGCAGATCAGTGGAACAGCCTCCAGTCCCAGCTCAGAAGGCAGATGTTGGGAAGCAAGGGCTGTTTCCTAAAAAACAAAACCAAAAAAAAAAAGGTAGATGAAGCTACTCCTTGCAAACACAAGGGGCCCTTCTGCTTAAGGCTAAGGCTCAATGGTTAACAGGAAGTTTGGTGTGGTGCCCCCTTTACCATAGGAGCAGAGCACCATTATAAAAGTAAAAGGAAAAAAAAAAGAGGAAATACTAAAAGAAAGGGAAATAAAATGAGCAAGAAACAGAAAAGAACTTTGACCATAGAGAGCTACTATGGTGATGTGCAGAGCAAAACACAAACTCAGATGAGGACAGAATTTCCACAGAAGAAATGTCAAAGAGTGATACAAATTGGTCTCAAGCCTAAAGAGGTTTCTTGGAAGTGCTCATAAAAGACTTTGAAAAGCAAATAAGAGAGGTGGAAGAAAAAAACATAAAAACAATATATGAGAGGTAGAAAAAAATTGGGAAAAATGAGAGTAATGCAAAGGAATTATTGGGAGGGAGAATCAATAGCTTTGAAAAATAAGACAATGGCTTGCTTAAAAGGCAGAAGTCACCAAATGGAAAAGGTGATACTAGGATATGTACAAATAATTTTCAGATGACAAAATTGAAATTATATATTGTCATATGCAAAAATCTTCTAAATCACTCTTGATTAGAAAAATGCACATTAAAACAGTTCTGAGGTAGGACCTCACACCTTTCAGACTGGCTAAGAGTACAGGAAAAAAAATAATAGTAAATGCTGGAGGGAATATAGGAAAACTGAAACAGTAATGCTTTAGTTAATTTGTGGAATAGTGACATAATCCAACCATTCTGGAGAGCAATGAGAGCCCAAAAGGCTATCAAATTGTGTATACCATTTGACCTAGCAGTGCCATCATTTGGGGAATGGCTGAATAAGTTGTGATTTATGAAGGTAATTGAATATTATTGTTCTATTAAAACACTAATTTTATTTAATTTGGACAAACTTATTTTAGAAACACCTGAAAAGATTTACATGAACTGAGGCAGAACAACAGAAGCAGAAGCAGAAATACGTTGTAATCAATAACAGCAGGAAGGTGTGATAATCTAGTATAAAAGACTTGGTTCTTCTCAGTGGTTCTGTGATCCAAGGCAATCACCAATGACTGGATAAAACACCTTCTGCATACAGAAAGAGGACTCTGGAGATTGAATGTGCCTTAGCACATTATGTCAAAGTCTTTTTTCTGTTTTTTTTCTTTTCCTTTGATTCTGATTTTCCTCTCTCAACATGATTCAAAAATAAATGTCTATTAAAAAATTTAATATACATGTATGACCAGAAAAAAGGAAAAACTAAATAAGAGAAGAGTCAAAAATATACCTATCTGTAAAACTTTAAAAAAAGATAATTGTGGAAAAGAAGGCCTTAGACTTTAGAACTAGCCAAATGGAGCTTAAGGTTTCTGTGAGACATCAACAAGCAATAAAAATATAGAAAATACTGGAAAATGGGGAAAAAATTAAAATATGGGAAAAACAACTGATATGAAAATATAGCCAGTAGAGACAATGTCAGAATATTTGGAACAATAGAAAACCATAATTAAAAGGCTGACCTGAACAGCATTTTTCTTTTTTTCTTTTCTTTTTGATGAGGCAATTGGGATTAAGTGCCCAGGGTTGTTATTGGCCAGGACTCTGAAACAAAAATTCTTACAAGGTACTAATTCAGTAGAATTGATGAGACAATTGTTATCTAGTTTGATATGGTGAGGAATAGTTCTCTAAATACAGTATAATTGATTTAATCTTACAACAAATAATGGTCTCCTAGTGATATAATGATTGGTTTATACTCAGTATAGAGCATATAAAATGGGAGCCTTAGATAGATTCATTCAGAGTTAGAGAAGACAAGCAGACTGGAGGCAGGAGCTCAAGCTCTTGGAGCCGAGGAGAGATTCATTCCATCTTCAGTCAGATTCTTAGTGGCTCTCCTGGGGAACCAAAAAGCTCAGATTCAGAGACAGAGAATACAAGAGGACTGAAGGTGGGAGCTCAAGCTCTGGGAGTTAAGGAGAGAGATTCATTCCATCTTCATCAGCTTCATGGTGACTGGCCTAGCCTCCTGTACTTCTCCACTCAAACCAAGACTCTGGAAAACCTCTAGAAAGCTGGCCCGGCCCCAGGCAAGAAAGCTAGATTGTGAAGGAGATAATAAAGGATTTGGACTTTAACACCTGGTTACTCTTGTGGTGATTACTCTGCTGAAAGGAAGGCTGCTCCAAGACCTCCAGAAAACCACTGAGAACACTACACAGGGTCACACAGCTAGGAAGTGTTAAGTGTCTATGAACAGCATTTTTCAAGATATTTTCAAGGAAAACTGTCATAATATCCTGGAAGCCCACTACAAAATAGGCAGGGAAAGAACCCACCAATCACCTCAAAAAAGCTATCCCTAAATAAAAATTTCAAGGAGCCTTAAAACTAAAATTCAGAATTATGAAAATGTGATGGGAGGGTAAGGGAGGAATGCTCCAAGTGGTCAGAAGTAACCTATTCAAATATTGAAGAGAAACAATCAAAATTGAGGAGAAACAATTTAAAATAACACAAGACTTAGAAACTACAATCTTAAAAGTCTGAAGGATGTGAAACATGATATTTTGGAAAACAAAGAGCTCAGACTACAGCCAAGAATCATTTACATATTGAAATTAAACATAGCACACCAAGAATTAAAAATGGTTATTCAATGAAAAAAAAAGTATTTCAAGCTTTTTTGAGGAAAACAAAAAATAACCAAATAATTTCATATGCAATATCAAGACTCAAAAGGATCAGAAACAGGAGAAAATAGAGTATGAAAACAAAAGTATTCAATAGAGCTGAACTGTTTACATCCCTGTATTGGAAGGTCATACTTGTAATTTTTAAAAATGGCATCACTAATAGTTCATCTAGAAGGAATATACATAAACAACAAGTATGGCTACAAGATGAATTTTAGGGAATGACATATTTAAGGGCTGAGAAAGTAGAATATATTGGCTGCAGGAGGAAAAGAGAAGTAAAATGTTGTAAATTATTTCACATGAAGAAGTGCAAAAGACCTATTACAGTTAGGAGGTTAGTAGAAGAATGGAGAATGGGGAATCATTGAACTTTATTCTCATTAGTGTTGATGCAAAGAGGGAATAATGTACAAAGTGAGATGAATATAGAAATCTATCTTACCTGACAGGGAAGGAAGAGGGAAGGAGATTAATTATAGTGAGGGAGATAGGTGCTGCCAAAGAAAGGCACATCTATAGAGTTGGCATGGGGAAAATTAGAGAGAAGTCAAACAAGAGGAAGAATAAAATGGAAGGAAATACATAATTGTTCACTATAAGTGTTGAATATAAATGGGATGAACTCTCCCATAAAACAAAAGTGGATAGCATCATAGACCAAAAATAGAAATATACTATTTATAAGAAACCCACTTAAGCTGAGAGACACACAAAAAATAAAGGTAAGGTACTACAGCAGAATCTATTATGTTTCAAATGAATAATAAAATATAAAAAAGCGAGGGTAATAATCCTGATCTCAAAAAAAAAAAAAAAAAAAAAGCAAAAAATAGACCTAATCAAAAGAAATAAGGAAGGAAAATATATCTTGCTAAATAGTATCATACACAAGAAACAATATTAATGCTAAACACATATGCACCAAATGATGTAGCATCCAAATTCTTGAAAAAGAAATTGAGTTAGAGAAAGATAAATTCAACCAAAAAATAAATGTAGAATAAACAAAGGAGAAAATTGGAATATTAGTAAAGTTCAATGTGACAGACTTTTGGGGAATGCTGAATGGGAACAGAAAGGAATGTTTGTTTGTTGGTTGGTTTTTCTCAGTAGCACATGGCAGCTACACACAAATTCAAAAGGTATTAGGGCATAAAAACTCCAGAATCAAATGTAGAAAGGTGGAAATATTAGATGTATCCTTTTCAAATTATAATTCAATAAAATTACATTCAACAAAGGGCAGTGGAAATATAGATAAAAAATTCATTAGAAATTAACCTAATCCTAAAGAAGAAGTGAATCAATCAAATCATATAAATAATCAATAATTTTATGAAAGAGAATTATAAAATTGAGACAACATAATAAAATTTGTAAGATCCATTCAAAGCAGCACTTAGGCGGGAATTTATTTCTTTGAATTCTTATATCAAAAACAAAGTAGCACAGATCAATGAATTGAACATGCAAGTCAAAAAAATGAAAAAAGAAATAACAACTTGAAAAATAAGTAATTACAAATTACCAATTGAGCACCAAATTGGAAATAGTATAAATCAAAAGTGAGATTGAAAGTAAAACAATATTCTCTCTCTCTCTTTCTCTCTCTCTCTTTCTCTCTGTCTCTTATATATGTATAGATATAGATATAAAATATAATATATGTAATATAAAATAATAATATAATATATATAGAATTATAATATAATATAATACATAAATATATATGCATATTTATATATGTATAAAATGCACATATTGAGATAATAAATAAATCTAAGATCTGCTTTCATGACAAAATCATTAGAGAAGCCATCAGCTAATTTGATTTAAAAAAAAAAAAAGAAGAAAAACAAATTTCCAGTATCAATAATGAAAAGGGTGAAATCACCACCACTGAAGAAGAAATGAAAGCAATTAAAAAGAAATAAAGAATTCAATTATATGCCAATAGATCTGACAATCTAAGTGGAATTGATGAATATTTATTTAAACAAACACACACACATATAGGTATGTATGTACACACACACATACACACACCCACACCCACACATGCACACACACACATTTTGCCCAGATTAATAGATCAGCAAATAGAATGTTTAAATAACCCAATATTAGGAGGAAAAAAGGAAATTGAACAATGTATTAATGAATTCTCAAAGAAAAAAAAAATTATCAGGCCAGATGGATTCACAATTGAATTCTTTGTTGTTGTTGTTGTTGTTCTTTATTTAACTGATTATTTGTATTTTGTTTGTTTGTTTGTTTTTTGTGAGGCAATTGGTATTAAGTGACTTCTCCAAGGTTATATAGCTAGTATGTGTAAGCATCTGAGTTCAGATTTGAACTTAGATACTCCTGAGTTCATGGTGGGTGTTCTATCCACTGTGCACCTTAGCTTTTCCATCACAATTGAATAATACCAAACATTAAAAAACTTCATACTGTGGAAACATGACACTCATTTGCTTTGAAAAATTTTCAAATTATGGAGAGAAAAAATGTCCCACAAAGTTGATGGTGTGCACAGCAGGAAGAGGAGCAGCTATTGTGGGATTTAATGCAGAAGGGGCGGTGTTTCTGGAGGACCCAGGACTCCTGCCAATCTGGAACCTGGGTGGAGGCCAGAACCTTGGAAAGTGGAGAGCACAGGTGCATAGGTCCATGTTCACATTCACCACTTTCCTTTCAAGAAAATTTGGATAGCTTTGGTTTGGGGAAAAGTATGGTCAGTGTTTGTCTCAGACAGTGAGTTAGGTCAAGAAGGAAAGAGCCCAACTATGGGGGCTGGATTGTTTCTTCACAGATGAAAGTTGCTTCCTCAAATCAATTAATAACCAGTTTTAAGTATCACTATTCAATGTAAACTATGTAGAAAGAGAATCAAAGAAGAAATTCTAACAAATTCTGATTCATGATACACATGCCAGGAAGAGGTAAAAGAGAAAGAAAATTATAGGAAATTTCCCTAAAAAAAATGCAAGGCAAAAATTTAAAACAAAATATTAATGAGGCTTATATAACAATATATTTAAAAGATTACACACTATGACCAAATGGGATTTATACCAGAAATTCAAAATTGGGTCAATATTAGGAAAATTATCAATATAACTGTACATATCAATAACAAAATTGACATTAGACATTATATGATTGTTTCAATGGAAGCATAAAAAGGTTTTGACATAATATAGCACCTCTTGCTATTAAAAAAAATAGAGAACATAGGAATAAAGGGAATGTTCCTAAGCAGTATTTATCTGAAACAATCAATAAGCACTATCAACAATGAAAATAAGCTAGAAGCCTTTGCGGTAGGATTAAGCATGTGGTAAGGTGGCCCATTATTGCCTGTATTATTCAATATGGTATGATATGTTAATTACAAAAAATAAAAAAGAAAAAGAAATTAAAGGAATTAGAATGAGAAACCCAAACTATCCCTCTTTGTAGATGAGATTGTTGGTTTACTGAGAGGTGCCTAGAGAATCATCTAAAAAACTACTTGAAATAATTTCCATTAAAGCAAAGTTGCAGAAGATAGAATAAACTCACATAAATCACCCATGTTTCTTTATATGATCAAAAAGCCCAGCAGCATGAAATTGAAAGATAAATTTTATTTAAAATAATTTAAACTAAATATTTGGTCATCTACCTGCCAAGATCTAGGAACTATATGAACACAATTACAAAATAGTTTACTTAAATTAAATCAGCAAATTAGAAGAGTAAGGAATAGTCTACCTAATAGATAGATCTATGGGAAAGGGAAGAATTCATGATTCACAAGAAATAGAGAGTATTATGAAATGTAAAATGGATAATTTGATTAAATTAAATATAAAAAGTATAGGTACATTTAAAAACAATGCAATCAAGATTAGAATGAAAACAAAATCTTGCACAACAATCTTTACAGAAAGTGTATCTGATAAGACTTTATTTATCAAATATATAGAGAACTGAGTTAAATTTATATCATCTGCCATTCCCCATGTGATAAATGATCAAAGGATATGAATAGGCAGCTTTCAGATGATAAAATCAAAGTTATCTACAGACCTACAAAGAAATGCTCTAAATCACTTTTGATTTGAGAAATGCAAACTAAAATAATACTGAGATATCATTTCATACTTGTCATATTGACTAATAGGATAAAAAAAGAAAATGAATATGGAGGTAATGTGGAAAAATTGAGACACTACTGCAATATTGGTGAAGCCATAAACTGATCCAACTATTCTGGAGAGAAATTTGGAACTGTGCCCAAAAGGGACACTAAACTGTGTATATCCTTTGATCCAGGAATACCACTTCTAGCTCTGTATCCCAAAGAAATCACAAAAGAAGGGAAACAACCTACATGCAAAAATGATATAGCAGTCCTTTTTAGGTTGTCAAAATATTGGAAATTGACTAGATGTCCATCTATCAGGAAAGGTGAGAAAATTCTGGCATATAAATGTACTGAAATACTATTGTGCAATAAGAAATGATGAGCAGATTTCAGAAAGAAAAAAAAAACCTGGAAATACTTATATAAACTTATACAAATCAAAATGTGAAGAACCAAGAACATAGTATAAAGAGCATTAGTAAACTTGTGAATAACTATGAATGACAGTTTTTTTGAGCAACACAATGATTCCAGATAGCTACAAAGGACTCATGAAGGAAAATGGCATCAACATCTGTAATGTTCTTCACTAAAACTTAAGTGCTCTGGGATTTGGTTTCTCAGGGGCTTCTGGAGGGAGCCTTAGTTCCAGTTCAAAGTAATAATCATCTGAAATGCAGCCAACTGTTAAAGTCCATATCCTTTATTGTCTTCTTCAAAACAGCCCAGTTAGTTTTCTTAGAGGCCTATCTCTCTCCTTGGTTCCAAGAGCTATTGCCACTAGTCCTTTGCCTCTGCCAGCTTCAGCCTCCAGCTCACTCCAAATCTCTCCAGCCAGCACAAAGGTGGAAGTTGGAATGAATCTGCCTCTGCCTCTGAGAGAGTGGGCTTGTGGGTTTCTGTCTTCCCTCATTCTGCCTGACTTGTAAATCTCCTCGATATGTGAATCTCCTTGACTTGTGAATCTCCTCCACTAAAATCCTGACTCTGAATCTCTTCAAGTCCCCACCCAGCACAAAGGTGAAAGTTGGAATGACTCTGACTCCACCTCTGAGAGAGTGGGCTTGTGGGCTTCTGTGGGCTTGTGGGAGCTCCTCCTTATATATGCTGTCTTAAAGGTGTGAACTCTAATAAAATACTCTAATAAATAAATAAATAAATAATAAATAAATAAAAATAAGCATTGTCTCTATCAATTCCAGTGACTTAGAATCTTGTTTCAAGTTCTGGCTCATAACAAATATCCACATAAAGAACTGATAAAGAATTGACTTTTAATGTCAATTTCAATTGAACATATTTGTTCACTTTATTCCTTTTTTGTTTTTGGTTTTATTTTGATTTTGATTTATTTCTTTTGTAACTATGACTATTATAAAAATGTGTTTTACATGATATATATTTATGTATAACTTACATAAAATCACCTACCCTATTTTGAAGGATGAAGGGAGGAAGAAAGGATAAAAAAATTCTGGAATTCAAAATATTGTAAAAAGAAATAGAATAATATTTGATATGCAATTGGCAAAAATAAAATACTATTAAAATTTTAAAAATCAACTTCACTAAATATAGAATAGTTTTGAATTTCTTGCACAAATGACTTCTTTTTATTCAGAGCAATCATATTAATAGTTAATAGCTTTTACAGACATTTGAAAGAATTAAGTAATTTTATGTTTTATCAAGAACTATTTAAAATAGAATATTATTATGTTCTCATTGAACTCATTGAAATATATTAAAATCTTCAATATCAAGATTAAATCAATAAAACAAAGTGTACAATACAAATTCTTCTCTGTCTAATCAGTGCTTTGTTTTGCTTTGTTTTGGTTTGTTTTTTTTGCTTCACTGAAGAATATGAGACTGGCAGTTCCCAAAGCTAATATTAACCAAATAACCAGATTACTTTTAGTAAATTTGTCTATTCCTTTTTAATGTCATTTTTATTAATGTCACTAATATTTATTTTTTTAAAATAGTTGTAATTATATTTCAAATGCACGTGTTGTAATGATTTTATAATGGCTTAAGAATGCAATTTTCTTGGTTTCTGTCAGGATAATATGTAGGTAAAATTTGGCACCTAGGCACTGAAATACTAATCTAATCATAGTTTGCTCAAGTTTTTCATTATTTTTAAGACCTTTATCCAGAATAATAATAGGTTCTCCCCCTAGAATGTTAGTGTCTGTTTATTTATTTACTTTAAAACACATTAAGATTACATTAAGAATGAGCTACAATTATATTTGCAGATACATCAGTCATTAGAGATAGTGATCTTCAAGTATAGGTCTCTATCTCTCTCTATTATCTATTATAAAGATCACTATTTACATCTATTGATGTATATATATATATATATATGTAAATATGTAGATAGATAACTAGAAATAACAAACAGCTATATATTTAAATCTATACATGTGTATATCTATACCTATATATAGCTATTTATCTTCTATCTATGTCTAAATATGTAATTATGTGTCTACATTCATCCATATATACATAGCTGTTTTGATATCTACATCTATTTTTGAAAGATAGATTAGGTATTAAATTTTAAAAAAGGAAAAGAGAAAAGAGAAGGTGATTCATAGTGTTTTCCCCTCTCTGAATTAGAATACTGGCATAAACAATCCTAGAAAACCTTTGAATTTTCAGTCTGTCATGAATCCCTGACTGTCTTAAAAATTGAAAACAAAAATGCATGGGAAAGTGATGAAGTGGGAAAAAAGGAGGAAAACAGAAAAAAGATTCATTCAGAACTTCAAGGTACATTTTCAAAAATGAAGGTATTAGTCTAAGGAAAAAGGTTTCTACTAAGTGTTCAGGAAGGTAAGAAAAGGTTCTGATGGTGTTAATTAGTAACTAATGTGCAATCTAAGATAACTTCATAAATGAAAGTATCTTAAGAGCTCTTCTCTAACAATAACAACTTAATCACTTAATTGCATCTGTTAGGGATGATTTCAGAAAGGCCTGGAGAGACTTACATGAACTGATGCTGAGTGAAAAAAGTAGGGCAAAGAGATCATTATATACTTCAACAACAATACTATATGAAGACCAATTCTGATGGACTTGGCCATCCTCAGCAATGAGATCAACCAAATCATTTCCAATGGAGCAGTAATGATCTGAACCAGTTACGCCCAGCGAAAGAACTCTGGGAGATGACTAAAAACCATTACATTGAATTCCCAATCCCTATATTTTTGCCCACCTGCATTTTTGATTTCCTTCACAGGCTAATTGTACAATATTTCAGAGTCTGATTCTTTTTGTACAGCAAAATAACGTTTTGGTCATGTATACTTATTGTGTATCTAATTTATATTTTAATATATTTAACATCTACTGGTCATCCTGCTATATGGGGGAGGGGTGGGGGGAAAGAGGGGAAAAATTAGAACAAGAGGTTTGGCAATTGTCAATGCTGTAAAGTTACCCATACATATAACCTGTAAATAAAAGGCTATTAAATAAAAAATAAATTTAAAAAAATATTGCATCTGTTAGAATCCTGGAGAAGGCCTTTACCTCCACTAGAGAGTCCACCTAGACTAGAAGATCAATTCTTAGAAGGTGCTAATTAGTTAAATACAATGAAGTGATAGTAGAGGCGAGTTAAAGTTAATAGACATTTAAGACTGTCTCTAGATTTACCTACAAGTGGAGTACCTAGCAAGTTTCTTGCACCACTTAGAGAATCCATACAATAGATATGGTCACTCTTCCAAAAAAAAAATGACCCAGGACAGTTTCTTACCAACTTGGAAATTATGAGAGGCCATAGCCCAGACATAGGAATTCATTAAAACCTACTTAAAATCCCTTGATCAAGTACATTGGCATAGGCATTGGTACCTGGGGACTAGTATCAGACATCCTATAGGATATCCAATGTATGATATAGCTCTGTTAGGTGGCATCTTGACAATACAGATATTCAATTGTATTTTTATGTGTATTATTGCTAGAAGATAACAATTATGTTGTTATGTTGCCTTCCACTGTACTTATACATATTTAAAGTTCATATATCTTGGTAAAATATTCCACTTTGTTTTTGATAGTGATATATCCAATGCAGACAAACATATGCAAAAAGTCCAGAGAAAGGACGAAGCAGACTGTATGTGAGAAGAAATAACTTTAGATAGCCTGAAGTCTCCTCTGAAAGAAATCCACTACAAATTATTATAATCCTGGAGTTAACTCAGTGGAATTGATACAATGCTTATTGGTTCACACATTAGAGCAAATCCTTACAAGGTGTTAAGTCACTAATATTGTTAGAAACAATGCTCAAGTTTACAACTTTGAGAGATTCACACATTGGCTCACACACTGGAATTCTCAAGTTGGGAGATATTCAAGTTTATACCTCCCACAATCCCAGTCTCTCAGAGGAGGAGTCAACCTTTGGGTTCATATATAAGAAGCTGACAGAGGCTCAATAAGAGAGTCAGTGGTAAGTGAGTGAAGGCATGAGTTGAAAAAATTGAGTGGGGAGTCAGTTGGAGATTGAGAAGCCACAAATCAGAGTTGAGCTAGAGGCAGAAGCTGGAAGAACTAAAAGACAAGCTGCAAGAGCTCTTGGAATAAAAGAGTGAGATAGGCCTCTAAGAAAACTAAACGAGCTATATTGAAGGAGACAATAAAAGATTTGAACTTTTAATACCTGCCTGCATTTGGAGTGATTATTACTCTGAACCGAAACTAAGGCAGCCTCCAGAAAACCTCCCCAAGAAACCTGCTCCCAGAGAGAACCATCATATATTTTAGATAAGAAGAGAACACCACAACAAATTACTTATGTCTACACCCTGACATAATCAGAAAGATTGTCAGGAAAGTGATAAAAGTATGGGAAATAATGGGTTATGGCAATGCTATACTGAGTGCAAAAACATGTGCTAAGAGAATTGAGCCAAGATGGTGAAGAATAGACACATATATAACTGAGCACTCTGAAGCTGCCCTCAAATAAATAGTAGATTAAGCCTCTGAACTGGTTTTGGTACCACATAACCCCCAAATATTTGGAGTACAACAAATATCTAGAAGAAGAGTCCAGCGCAAGGAGCTGGGGCAGGGAGCCAAGGACATTTTGACATCTGTGCATCAGTGACTCTACTGTGAGGCTCTTAGGCTACTCTGTCCTTCTTACAAGCCAGTACTTTAGTAGATTTGCTGTTAGACACACAGAGCAAATACAAAAGGCAAATTGTGAGCCTCTGAAGTCCAGAACACCAGAAAAAAGGACCTGGCCACACCTATCCAGCACCAGAAGTTAGTCAGCAAAACAGACCCCAGGGAAAACAAAAAGCAGCTGTTGCACTTTTGCCTTAAATGTAAACTTCAGACATTAAAAAACAATGAGCAAAAAAGCAAAAATAACTGTGACCATATGTAGCTTTTATGGGGAAAGACAACTACCTCAAACCCTAAGGATCCTAAGGACCAATCATCTCCATATGAAGTCCCAAAAGGAGATATGAGCTGGTCCCATTCCACAAGGTATTCTTGGAAGAGTACAAAAAAGAATCTTAAAAGAGAGTTAGAAGAAAAATGGGGAAAAGAAATGAGATCTTTGCAAGACAGTATGAAACAAAAACCCAGAAATTATCTGAAAAAAAATGCTTAAAAATAGATTTGAAGAAATGGAAAAGGCAAATAATTTCTAACAAAATAGATTTGATTGAATGAAAAAAAGCTTATAACTCCTTCCAAAATAGATGTGAAAAAGAACCAATTCTTTGAAAAATAGAATATGTGAAATGAAAAAAAATAAAATGAACACAACACCCCATTTAAAAGTACACTTGGCCAAATGCAAAAGAAGATAAAAAATTAACTGAAGAAAATAATTTGCTAAAAGTTAGAATTAAACAAATGGAAGTGAATGGAAGTGTGACTTTAAGAATCAGATAAACAAAAACAACAACAACAAAAAAGAAAAAAATAGAAGAAAATGTGAAATATCTCATTATAAAAACAACTGACCTGGAAAATAGAACTGAGAGATAATCTAAGAATTTTTGGACTTACTGAAAACCATGATGAAAAAAGAGCCTAGATGTTATCTTTCAGGACATCATCAAAAATAACTGACCTGATGTTCTAGAACTAGGAGGTAAAATAGCTATTGAAAGAATTCACCAATCATCTCTGGAAAGAAATCCCAAAATGAAAACTCCAAGTAATATCATAGCTAAATTTCAGAATTAACAAATCAAGTGGAAAATATTGCAAGCAGGAAAAAGGAAACAATTCAAATATTGAGGAGCCACAATCAGTATTATCTAGGAACTAGCAGTTTCCATTTTAAAAGTGTAAAGGACATGTAATCTGATATTCTGAAAGACAAAGGAACTTGGAATGCAGTCAAGAACAAACTATCCAGCAAAACTGAGCATCATCTTTCAGGGAAATGATGGCATTTAATGAAACAAATGAAATTCATCTTTTTTTCTGATGAAAAGATCAGAGCTGAATTTGATTTTCAAGTGCAGAACTCAAGAGAAGCATAAAAATGTAAAAAGGAAAAAAAAACTTTCCTTTAAAAGTTAAAACTTTTATATCCCTATATGAAAAGATGATATGTTAAACTTTTGAGATCTGTATCTCTGTTATGGTTATAATTTGATTTTATTGTGAAGATTTAAAAAGAAACCAGAGGAGGAAAGGTGATTTTACCAGAAGAACAGGAAAATGGATTTAAAATGGGATAAATTACATCTCATGAGGAGGCAAAAACGTTCTGTTGCAATTGATGGGAAAAGGGGAAAGGGATGAGCATTGTGTGAATCTTATTCTCATCAGATTTGTCTCAAAGAGAGACTATCAAATACATTTAGCTTCACAGAGAAGCTTGATTCACACTATAGGGAAATAAAAGGGGAAGAGGGAAAGAAGGAAGTGGGAGGCTAATAGAAGTGAGAATAGAAGTAGAAGAGGAAAGGTATAAAAAAGGGATGAGCTGCAAAAGGGGAAGGCTGTTTGAGGTAGGGAGTGATTGGTGACAAAATAGTGGGCAAGAGGAAAAATAAAATTTCAACTGGGGATGAACAAGATGACAGGAAATACAGAGTTAATAATTTTATCTGTGAATGTGAATGGGATGAAGTCTTCTATAAAATTGAAATGAATAGCAGACTGAAATAAAAACCAGAATCCTACAATCTATTTGTTGTTTACAAGAAACTTATTTAAAGCAGAATGATACATGTAAAGTGAAGGTACAAGGCTGGAACAGAATCTATTTTGCTTTAGCTGAGGTTAAAAAAAAAAAAAGCATAGCAATCCTGATCTCAGATCAAACAAAATAGATTTAATTAAAAAAAATAAAGAAGGAAACTATACCCTACTTAAAGATATCATAAATAACAAATATTAAACACATATGAATAAGGCAAATAGAATTCAAATTTCTAGAGAAGTTAAAAGAGTTCCAAGAAGAATTAGACTGTAAAACTATAGTTTTGTGGGAGAAGCTCAAACTTATTCTCTCAGAACTAGATAAATTGAACCACAAAATAAATAAGAAAGAAGTTAAAGAGGTAAATAGAATCAAAGAGGTAAATGGAAACATCATTAGGGATGTTTTATTTTTGGAAAAAAATTATAGAGGGCTGGAATGTTGGAAAAGTATACTTGAAACAAGGATACTTACAACAAAGAGTTAACTCTCTAATTCACACATATGTAGTGTTCTTTAATTGTGTAATCATACCAAGGTAGTTAAGAGCTGAGGACTAGAGAAGAGACATTCCATTTCTGACCAGGCTCCTGGTGGCTCTCCTGTCTACTGCACTCCTCCATTAAGATCAAGACTGTGTCAGACTATGACAGACACAGACTGTAAAGGAGACAGATTGTGAAGGGGACAATAAAGACTCTAGCAGGTGATCGGTCTCTTAGAAATAATAGGGTACATGTCTCCTTTGTTCTCTAAGGAAGAATAATTATAGCCAGATAAGTAAAACTAGTGGGAGAGCAACTAATTGAATATTACGATGATAATGGTCCTGATTCAATTCCTGAGGAAACATTCTATATATACAACATAATGCAACTGGCTTTAAGGAATCCCACAAGTTTTAAAAAAAGGAAAAAGAAGAAAGAGCAGGAGCAATATATATTGAACCCTTATCAACATGTATCATGTCATATGAATCATCCATCCCTTTTGTCATACTTATCCATATGTCAGATTCTACATAAAGACAAAGGGGAACATCTTGAAACCAAGAATTATTTTGTCTCTTAATATGCAACTCAATATTTAATACTTAACATTTAGTGGCAACAAATATCAGTTGATCTGAATAACATTATTTGGAATAATTTAGTAATAAGACCAGCTAAATCTCAAAGTTTTATTCTTACAAAGGTGACAAAGAAGAGCTCAGGATTTTTCATTGCTTTAAACTAAATTAATTAAAGTCATAAGAAAATAGTTATAATGGAGGTATATTTGAATGACTAAATGTGAACATATATTACCAATAGAATACAACATAAATAGCATCTCAGAAATTTTGTCTCAATTATTTCTTTTTCTTTCTTTCTTTTATTGCAGCTTTTTATTAACAAAACATATGCATGGGTAATTTTTAAACATTGACCCTTACAAACACTTCTGTTCCAACTTCCCCTTCCTTCATTCTACCCCAGATGGCAGTCATTCTAATACATGTTAAACATGTTAAAGTATATCTTAAATACAATATATGTGTACATATTTATACAGTTCTCTTGTAGCACAAGAAAAATCAGATTTAGAAAAATAAAAATAACCGGGAAAGAAAAACAAAAAATGCAAGCAGTCCACACACGTTCCCCAGTGTACTTTCACTGGGTGTAGCTGTCCATGATTGTTCAATTGGAACTGAATTAGATTTTCTCTTTATTGAAGATATCCACTTCCACCAGAATACATCCTCAGACAGTATTGTTGTTGAAGTATATAATGATCTCCTGGTTCTGCTCATTTCACTCAGCATTAATTCATAGAAGTCTCTCCAAGCCTCTCTGTATTCACCCTGCTGGTCATTTCTTACAGAACAATAATATTCTATAACATTCATATGCCACAATTTACCCAACCATTCTCTAATTGATGGGCATCCATTCAATTTCCAGTTTCTAGGCTGCTACAAACATGTTGGCACATACAATTCCCTTTCTCTTCTCTATCTCTTTGGGATATAAGCCCAGTAGTAACACTGCTGGATCAAAGGGTATGCACAGTTTGATAACTTTGTGAACATAGTTCCAAATTGCTATCAGAATAGTTGGATCCATCACAACTCAATCAACAATGCTTCAGTGTCCCAGCTTTCCCGCATCCCCTCCAACATTTGTCATTAACTTTTCCTGTCATGTTAGCCAATCTGACAGGTGTGTAGTGGTATCTCAGAGTTATTTTTATTTGCATTTCTCTGATCAATAATGATTTGGAACACCTTTTTATACAATTACAAATAGTTTCAATTTCATCATCTAAAAATTGTCTGTTCATATCCTTTGACCACTAACCAATTGTAGAATGGCTTGATTTCTTATAAATTAGAGTCAATTCTCTACATGTTTTGGAAATAAGGTCTTTATCAGAAGCTTTGTATATAAAAATGTTTTTCCCATTTATTACTTCCCTTTTAATCTCATCTGCATTAGTTTTGTTTGTACAAAAGCTTTGTAACTTGATATAATCAAAATTTTCTATTTTGTGATCAATAATGATTTTTAGTTCTTCTTTGGTCACAAATTCCTTCCACCTCCAAATGTCTGAGAGGTAAACTATACTATGTTCTTCTAATTTATTTATAATTTCATTCTTTATGCCTAAATCATGAACCCATTTTGATCTTGTCTTGGTGTACAGTGTTAAGTGTGGATTTATGCCTAGTTTCTGCATACTAATTTCCAATTTTCCCAGCAGTTTTTGTCAAATAGTGAATTCTTCTCCGCAAAATTAGGGTCTTTGGGTTTGTCAAATACTAGATTGCTATAGTTATTGATCATTTTGTCCAGTGAACCTAATCTATTCCACTGATCAACTACTTTATTTCTTAGCCAATACCAAATGATTTTTGTGACTGCTACTTTGCAATGTAGCTTTAGATCAGGTACAGCTAGGCCACTTCATTTGATTTCTTTTCATTAGTAACCTTGAAAGTCTTGACCTTTTGTCCTTCAAGATGAATTTTGTTGTTATTTTTTCTAGGTCATTAAAATAGTTTCTTGGGAGTATGATTGATATAACACTAAATAAATAGATTAGGTAGTATTTTATTCTTTATTATATTTGCTCAGCCTATCCAAGAACACTTAATATTTTCCATTTGTTTAGATGTTACTTTATTTGTGTGGAAAGTATACTATAGTTTTGTTCATATAGTTCCTAACTTTCATTTGGCAGGTAGGTTCCCAAATATTTTATACTATTGACAGGTATTTTAAATGAAATTTCAATTTGTATCTCTTGTTGTGGGATTTTTTTAGTGCTGTATAAAAATGCTGATGATTTATGTGAATGAATTCTTACATATGCTGCAACTTTGCTAAAGTTGTGGATTATTTCTAATAAAATAACTAATTGCATTCTACTAAAAAGTTATTAGAAATAATCCACAACTTTAGCAAAGTTGCAGGATACGTAAGAATACATTCACATAAATCATCAGCATTCTTATATATCACTAACAAAATCCAACAGTCAGAGTTACAAAGAGAAATTCCATGTAAAGTAACTACTGATAGTATAAAATACTTAGGAATCTATCTGCCAAGGGAAAATCGGAAACTTTATGAACAAAATTACAAACCACTTTTCACACAAATTAAGTCTGATCTAACCAATTGGGAAATTATTTAATGCCCTTGGATAGGGTGAGCAAATATAATAAAGATGACAATATTACCTAAACTAATCTATTTGTTTAGTGCTATACCAATCAGACTCCCAAAAAACTATTTTAATGACCTAGAAAAAATAACAACAAAATTGATATGGAAAAACAAAAGGTCAAGAATTTCAAAATTATGAAAAATTCAAATGAAGGTGGCTAGCTGTACCAGATCTAAAATTATATTATAGAGCAGCAGTTACCAAAACCATTGGGTATTGGCTAAGGAATAGATTAGTTGATCAGTGCAATAGGTTAGGTTCAAAGGACAAAAGAGTCAACAACTATAACAACCTAGTGTTTGACAAACACAAAGACCCCAGCTTTTGGAATAAAAACTTACTGCTTGACAAAAATTACTGGGAAAATTGGAAACTAGTATGGCAGAAATTAGGCATCGACCCACACTTAACACTGTACACCAAGATAAGGTCAAAATGGGTTCATGACCTAGGCATAAAGAATGAGATTATAAATAAATTAGAGGAACACAGTATAGTTTACCTCTCAGACCTGTGGAAGAGGAAGGAATTTATGACTAAAGAACAACTAGAGATCATTCCTGATCACAAAGTAGAAAATTTCGATTATCCAAACTGAAAAGTTTTTGTACAAACACAACTAATGCAGACAAGATTAGAAAGGAAGAAATAAAATGGGAAAATAGTTTTACAATCAAAGGTTCTGATAAAGGCCTCATTTCCAAAATATATAGAGAATTGACTCTAATTTATAAAAAGTCAAGCCATTCTCCAATTGATAAATGGTCAAAGGATATGAACAGACAATTCTCAGATGAAGAAAGTGAAACTATTTCTAGTCTTATGAAAAGATGCTCCAAGTCATTACTAATCAGAGAAATGCAAATTAAGACAACTCGAGGATCCACTACCACCTGTCAGACTGGCTAGAATGACAGGGAAGATAATGTGGAATATTTGGAAGGATTGGGAAAACAAGGATTTAATCATTATGGTAGAACAGATACATCAACCATTTGGAAACAATTTGGAACTATCTCAAAAAGTTATCAAACCTTGCATAACCTTGATCCAACAGTGTTACTACTGACTTATATCCCAAAAGAATCATAAGAAGGGAAAGGGACCTGTATGAGCATGAATGTTTGTGGCAGCCCTCTTTGTAATGGCTAGAAACTGGAAACTGAGTGGATGCCCATCAATTGGAGAATGGCTGAATAAATTGTGGTATATAAATATTATGGAATATTATTTTTTGGTAAGAAATGACCAACAGGTGATTTCAGAAAGGCCTGGAGAGACTTACACGAACTGATGCTGAGTGAAATGAGTAGGACCAAGAGATCACTATATACTTCAACAACAATACTATATGATGACCAATTCTGATGGAACTGGCCGTCCTCAGCAATGAGATCAACCAAATCATTTCCAATGGAGCAGTAATGAACTGAACCAGCTATGCCCAGTGAAAGAACTCTAGGAGATTACTAAAAACTATTACATTGAATTCCAAATCCCTATATCTTTGCCCACCTGCATTTTTGATTTCCTTCACAGGCTAATTGTACAATATTTCAGAGTCTGATTCTTTTTGTACAACAAAATATGGTTTAGTCATGTATACTTTGTGTATCTAATTTATATTTTAATATATTTGCATCTACTGGTCATCCTGCCATCTGGGAGAATGGGAGGAAGGGGAAAATTGGAACAAGAGGTTTGGCAATTGTCAATGCTGTAAAGTTACTCATACAGATAACCTGTAAATAAAAGGCTATTAAAAAAAAAAAAAAAGAATCTCTGGGGTTCTCTAAGTATACCATTATATCATCAGCAAAGAGTGATAATTTGGTTTCCTCATTTCCTTCTCTAATCCTTTAATCTCTTTGTCAACTCTTATTGCCAAAGCTAGCATTTCTAATACAATATTGAATAGTAATGGTGATAGTGAGCAACCTTGTTTCACTCCAGATCTTACTGGGAATGGTTGAGTTTTCCCCATTACATATGATTCTTATGATGGTTTTAAATAGATTGCTGATTTTTTAGGAAAATTCCATTTTATTCCTATACTCTCAAGTGTTTTTTAATAAGAATGGATTTTGGATTTATCAAATGCTTTTCTGCATCTATTGAATGATCATATGATTTTGTTAATTTGGTTATTAATATGGCCAATTATATTGATATTTCTAATACTGAACAGCCCTTTTCCTGTATAAATCCTACTTGATCATAGTGTATTATCCTGGGGATGATTTTCTGTATCTTTTTGCTATTCTTATTTAAGATTTTAGTATCAATATTCATTAGGGAGATGGTCTATAATTTTCTTTCTCTGTTTTCAACCTACCTGGTTTAGGTATCAATACCATGTCTGTGTCATAAAAGGAATTTGGTAGGACTCCTGCATTCCCTATTTTATCAAATAATTTATAAAGCTTTTAAAAATTGCAAATTTTGGTAGTTATGAAATCTATTATCCAAAGGATTTTTTTCTTAAGGGTTGATAAAGCTTTTTCTTTTCTTTTTCTGAAATGGGACGTTCGCAATTTATTCATCCTCTGTTTCAGGAAGATAATTTTGGGTATATCCATTTCTTTAAGTTAAAATTTATTGAAAAAGTTGGGCAAAGTAAACTTATTTCAATTTCCTCTTCAGGTGGAAAGTTCTCCCTTTCATTTTTAAGACTACAATTTATTTTCCTCCCTCCTTTTCTAATCAGATTTACCAAAAGTTTTATCTATTTTATTTTTTTTTAAGAAACAACTCTTGTTTTAAATTAGTTCAATAGTTTTTTTTTACTTTAAATTTTAATTTTTTTAATTTTTAAATTTTCAAATTTAGTATTTATTGGGGGTTTTTTAATTTTGTCTTTTTTAAAATTTTTAGTTGGACCAACATTGATCTTTTCTTTCTTGTTTTATTCAAGAAGGTTTAATAAAATTTCTTATTACCACTTTGGCGATCTCAAAATTTTTTTAGATGTCTCAAATGTTGGTTTATCGTGATGAAATTATTTATTGTATCTATAATTTGCTTTTCAAACCCTTCATTTTTGTGAAATTGTTTAGTTTCCAGTTATTTTTGGTCTATTTACCCAACATTTTTGAATAGTTTTTTATTGCATTGTGATCTGAAAAGAAAGATTTACTATTTCTTCCTTCTTGATTTAATTTTGGGTCTTTATGTTTAATATATGGTCAATTTTGAATAGGTTCCATGAACTGCTGGAAGAAATTTATTCATTTCTGTCTCTATTCAATTTTTCCAAAGATCTGTAACCTAATTTTTCTAATATTCTATTTTCTTTAATTTCTTTCTTATTTGTTTTGTGGTTTGATTTGTCTAATTTGAGAGTGAAAGGTTGAGATCTCCCATATTACCATTTTGTGTCTATTTTTCTTGAATTTCTTTAATTTCCTTTAGAAGTTAGATGTATAATTGGGAATATGTTTAGTATTGATATCCCTTCGTTGGCTATCTACCCTTAGCAAGAGATTTCCCTCCTTATCTCTTTTAATTAGATCATTTTTGTTTTCCTTACAAGATAAGGACTACCCCTTTTTTTTCTGTTTCATCTGAAGTAATAGATTTTGTCAGCCTTTTATTTCCGTATGTATTCCCTGCTTTAAATGTTTTTGAAACAGCATATTGTAGGGTTCTGACGATCTAGTCCTTATCTGCCTCCACTTATGGGGTAGTTCATCCCATTCAATTTATTTCAAACCATTTCCTGCCATCAAATATCCTAGATTATGCTTTTTCTTTTCTTTTCCCCAACCTTTTACCCCGTTTTAAAACATGTGCCCCACTTGTTGATGCTCATCCTTTTTAGGCCTCCTCCCTTTGAATTTCCCCCTTTCTTGTACCCCCTTCCTTATAATTTTTTCTTTTCCCTTTTCCTCCCCACCTTTTTTTTTTAATTTAATAGCCTTTTATTTACAGGATATATACATGGGTAACTTTACAGCATTAACAATTGCCAAACCTCTTGTTCCAATTTTTCCCTCACCCCCACCCACCCCTTCCTGATGGCAGGAACCAGTAGATGTTAAATATATTAAAATATAAATTAGATACACAATGATACCTGACCAAAACGTTATTTTGTGTAAAAGAATCAACTGAAATATTGCAATTGCTTTGAAGGAAATCTGGGGTGATAAATATAGGAAATTAATCAATGTAATGGTTTTTGTCATTCCCAGAGTTCTTTTTTGGGTATAGCTAGTTCAGTTCATTTTCCCCATTAGAAATGATTTTGGGATCTGTTGGAGGATTGATCCATCAGAACTGGTCATCATATATTGTTGTTGAAGTATAAGATCTCCTGGTCCTGCCTTTTACTCAGCATCGTTCATTAAGTCTCCAGGCCTTTCAAATATCCTGGGTCATTTCACAGAACATAATATTCCCTAAATTTCATATACCACAATTTATTCAACCATTCTCCAACTGATGGACTTCCCCAGTTTCCCAGTTTTAACCACTCCGGGGGCTGCACAAGATTCTGCACATACAGGTCCCTTTCCTTTTTATAACTTTTGGGAATAATCCAGTACTAACACTTTGGGGATCAAAAGGGTATGCAAGTTTGATAACTTTTGGAATGTTCCCTCTCCAAAATGGTTGGATTCGTTCAAAATCCCACCAACAATGATCAATGTCCCAGTTTTCCCATCCCCTCCAACAATATATTATTTTTCCGTCATCTTCCAATCTGCGGTGTGTAGGTATCTTGAGGTCTTAATTTGATTTCCGATTAATAATGACTTGGAGACTTTTATGATAGAAATAGTTTCAATTTCCATCTGAGTGTCGCAATCCTTGACCATTTTCAAATTGGAGAATGGCTTTTTTTTATAAATTGAGTTAATTTCTATATTTTTGGAAATGAGGCCCTTTATCAGAACCTTTGACTGTAAAAAATATTTTCCCAGTTTATTGTTTCCCTTCTAATCTTGTCGCATTAGTTTTGTTTTACAAAAACTTTTTCAGTTTGGATAATCGAAATTTTCATTTTTGGACGTAAGATTCGTTCTTTGGTCATAAAGACCTTCCCCTTCCACAGGTCTGAGAGGAAACTATCTTTGTTCCTCTAATTTATTAATAATTTCATTCTTTATGCCTAGGTCAAGGAACCCCTTTTACCTTATCTTGGTGCGGTGTTAAGTTGATCGCCTAGTTTTATATTAGTTTCCAATTTTCCCAGCAATTTTTATCAAACAGTAAGTTCTTTCCCAAAAGTTGGGATCTTTGGGTTTTAAAGACTAGGTTTTTATATTTGTTGACTGTTTTTATCCTTGAACCTAATTTTTCCACTGATCAACTAATCTATTCCTTAAATACCAAATAGTTTTGGTAACTGCTGCTCATAATATAATTTTAGATCTGGTACAGCTTACCCTTCATTTGAATTTTTTTCATTAATTCCCTGAAATTCTTGACCTTTTGTTTTTCCGAACTTTGGTTTTTTTTTTTCTAGGTATTAAAATAGTTTTTGGGGACGATTGGTATAGCGCTAAATAAATAGATTAGTTTAGGTAATATTGTCATTTTTTATTTTGTCGCCCTATAAAATTTAATATTTTAATTGGTTAGTCAGACTTAATTTGTGGAAAAGTGGTCTGTAATTTTGTCATAAAGTTTGATTTTCCTTGGCAGATAGATTCCTAAATATTTTATATTATCAGTAGTTATTTAAATGGAATTTCTTTTGTAACTCTGACTGTTGGATTTTGTTATGAATATAAGAATGTTGATGACTTATGGGGTTTATTTTATAACCAAAGAACTTTGCAAAGTTGTATTTTTTAATAACAGCAGAATTCTGGGGTTCTCTAAGTATACCATCATGCATCAGCAAAAGAGTGATAATTTGGTTCCTCATTGCCTATTCTTATTCCTTTAATCTTTTTCCAGCTCTTATTGTATGCTGCGTTTCAATACAATATTAAATGTAACTGATAGTGGGCAACCTTGTTTCACCTGATCTTTTGGGAATGGTTGGGTTTGTCTCCATTACATATGATGTTACTGATGGTTTTAAATAGATGCTGCTGATTTTTTTGGGAAAAGCCATTTATTCCTATATCTCAAGGTTTTAATAGGAAGGATGTTGATTTTATCAAAGTTTTTGCACTATTGAGATGATCATTGGTTTTTGTTAATTTGGTTATTAACATGGCCAATTATATTGATAGTTTTCCTAATATTGAACCAGCCACATTCCTGGTATAAACCTACTTGATCATGTGTATTATTTGGGGGATCTTTTTAGTCTTTTTGCTAATTCTATTTAAGATTTTAGATCAAATTATTCATTTAGGGAGATTGGTATATAATTTTCTTCTGTTTTCACCTACCTGGTTTAGGTATCAGTACATTCGTTATAGAAGAAATTTTAACCTTCATTCCCCTATTTTATAAATAAATATAGCATTGGGCCATGTTTTAAATGTTTGGTAAAATTCCATGAAATCCATCTGTTCCTGGGGATTTTTTCAGGGAGTTGTTTAATTCCCTGTTCTATTTCTTTTCTGTGGGACAACAAGCCATTTCTTCCTCCCGTTAGTCTGGGGTCCGTTTTTGGAACCATCCATTTCACTTTGGTTATAAAGTTATTTATAAAAGTTGAGCAAAATAATTTTATTATTTTTCTAATTTTTCATTGGTGGAAAAGTTCTCCTTTTTTTTGACTCTAATTTATTTTTCCTCCCTCCTTTTTCTAATCAGATTTACCAAAGGCTTATCTATTTTTTATTTTATCAAGAACCAACTCTTGTTTTTTAGTAATTAGTTTAAAGTTTTTTTATTTCAATATTTTTTAATTTTCCAATTTTAGAATTTAATTTAGATTTGATTGGGGTTTTAATTTGGTCTTTTTTTGTTTTTTTTCGCAAAGAATTATTAATCTTTTTTTCTGTTTTTTCTAAGTCTAAGGATATAAAATTTTTATTCGCTTTTTTGCATCCCAAAATTTTTTTATGATTCTCATCATTGTCATTATCTTAGTGAAATTATTAATTTATCTTTTTGTGTTCAAATCATTCTTTAAGATGAGATTGTTTAGTTTCCAATACTTTTGGTTATTTCCCCTTTTTGTTGAAGTAGTTTTTATTGCATCATGATCTGAAAAGAAAGATTACTATTTCTGCTTTTTGCATTTAATTTTAGGTCTTTTATGTCCAATATATGGCTTTTTGAATAGGTTCCATGAACTGTTGAGAAGAAAGTTATTCCCTTTCTATTCCATTCAATTTTTCTCCAAAGATCCAAATATTTAATTTTTCTAATATTCTATTTATTTTTTAATTTCTTTTTTATTTGTTTTTGGTTTGATTTGTCTAATTTGGAGTGCAAGGTTAATCTCCCATTACAGTTTTGTTTTCTTCTTTTCAAAACTTTAACCCTCCTTTGGAAGTTGATATACCATTTGGTATATATGTTTAATATTGATATTGTTTGATGTTCCCCTTTGGGATTAGTTACCTCCTTCTTTAATTAGACAATTTTTCCTTTTGCTTGATCTGAGAAGGGAAGGCACCCTCTTTTTTGACTTCACCTGAAATAAAGATTTTGCTAGCATTTTACTTTACCTATATGTATCCCCCGTTTTAAATTGTTTTTTAAACAAATATTGGGGTTCTGACTTTGATCCAGTCTTTATCTGCCCCTTTATGGGGGAAGTTCATTCCATTCACATTTACGGTTAGAATTACTAAATCTGTATTTCCGCCATCCTAATAACCCAGATTGTGCTTTTACTTATTCTTGCCTCCCCAACCCTCTTTTCCCAAACATTTCTCTTGTATCCAATTTATCCTCTTATAATCCCTCCCCTTGAGTCTTTCCCCCTTCCTTCCCCTTATTACTCTTTTTCTTTTCCTTTTCCTCCCCTTTTTTAATGAGGCAAGAATTTTTCAAAACAAATGTCAATTATTTTTTTTTGAGCCAACTCTGATGAGGAAAAGATTCACACAATGCCTCCCCTCTCTAAATTCCTAGATTGTGTTTTAGCCTCTTGTGGGATTGGTTTTTTTTATCCCTCCTTCCCACCTTATTCTGTATCCTTTTCCATATCTACCCTTTTTATGTTATATAGTACAATCAAATTATACGTATTCTTTTGTATATCCAAAAGAAATACAATTTCAAGAGTTATTTTTATTTTCTCATCTCTTGAGTTCTATTCTTGGAGATCAAATTTTTGTTTAGTTCTGTTTTTTTTCAGAAAAATGGAATTATTTGTTTATTAAATGTCCATCTTCTTCCCTGAAGAAAATGCTCACAGCTGGGTGTTTTTCTGGCTGCATCTCGTTTTTGTGCCTTTGGAAATCATATTCCGGCCCTTCTTTCTTTAATATAGAGGCAGCCAGATCTTGGGGATCCTTATTGTACCCGGTATTTAAATGGTTTTTTTTTTGGCTGCTTGTAAAATTTTTCCAATCTGATAGTTCTGAAATTTTGCCACAATATCTTTGGGGTTTTTTATTTTAGGTTTTTTAGGGTGTTCGATAATTCTTTCAATGCCTTTTTTAATTCTGATTCTATTACATCTGGGAAGTTCTCGATGATTTCTTGTAAAAAGTATCTAGGTTTTTTCATCATAGTTTTCGAAAGTCCAAAATCCCCCGATTATCTCTCCCAGATCTATTTTCCAAGTCTGTCGTTTTGCAAGAGATAATTCGGTTTTTCCAGTTTGTCTTTTTTTTTTTTTTGTTGACGATTCTTGTTGTCTCAATGAATCATTAGTTTCAATTTGTTCATTCAATTTTAAAAATTATTTTTTTCATTACTTTTTTTACTTCTTTCTGTATATATCCAATTGGTTTTTTGAATGTATTGTTTTTGGTCTGTGGAATTTTTTTCCATTTCATAATTTTTTTTTTATGAATTATTTTCTTTCCAATTCACAGATCCTACTTTCTTTGATGTTCTTTCCAATTCACAAATCCCCTTTCTAGTGAATTCTTTATTTTTAATTGATTTCAGGAAGTTGTTGCTCTCTTGTAAGGCTTCTCTTTCCTTTCCTCATTTATCTTCAACCTTTTGAGACTTTTTAATGGTCTTTCTATGAGACATAGAAGGAGGACAGTCTGATGCATTTTGTGTTTGAGGTCCTTCAGGTTTGCTGACCTGCTTTTTCTGCAAAAGCTGTCGATCGTTCTTTTCATCTTTTTATTCATGTTTTAAAGCCTTAAGGTAGGTCTCCCAGGCAAGGGGTTAAAGCCCTCGCAGAGCAGGGATGAAACCGATTTGCCCAGGTATGGGGGCTCTGGGAGAGTTTTTCCTTCCCCAAAAAGGAAGTGGATTGCACGCAGAGCTATCAAACGCTTAGTAGGGGCTGGGTTTAGGATGCCCTGGGCCAGAGAAAGGGTGAAAGTGTCACCCCCGGGGAGCCTCTTTGGGAATGGGTATTAGAGCTGACCGCGACCGGGACCAAGACTGCAGACCCGACCCAGAACCAGACCGCCAAAACCGCCCAGCGTCCGCCATGCAAATGTTCCTGGAAAAGT
Organism: Sarcophilus harrisii; assembly: GCF_902635505.1. Taxonomy (NCBI): domain Eukaryota; kingdom Metazoa; phylum Chordata; class Mammalia; order Dasyuromorphia; family Dasyuridae; genus Sarcophilus; species Sarcophilus harrisii. The sequence goes on from NC_045428.1 coordinate 100,983,187, forward strand.
CCCCCCAAGCCAACTCCCCACTGCGGACTGGAGAACCCGGGTGTCCTCCTGCCGTGCAGGATCACAACTGCCCCAAGGAAAAGCCCGTACTTCGGGTTGCCTCCCCACCTTTTTAATGAATTTTTCACCTTTTCCAATTCATACTTCAGGAAGTTGTTGCTCTCTTGCAAAGCTTCTCTTTCCTTTCCCCATTTTTCTTCTAACTCTTTTGAAACTTTTAATGGTCTCTTCTATGAGAGCATTATGTAAAAGGGAACAGGTAACATTCCCCTTTGGGGTATTGTCTGGTGTCTGTTTGCTATTAGTCTCTTTTGGGTTGCAGACCTCTCTTTTTCTGTATAGAAGCTGTTGATTGTCTTTTCATTTTTTTATTCATTTTTTAAAGCCTTTAGGGTATGCCTTCAGGGCAAAGGGGTTACCAGTTTCCTCTGCAGAGCAGGAAGAGATGTAGACCAACTTCCAGCTCCAAGGTATGGGAGTGCTCTGAGTGAAAGTTTCCCCTTCCCCCAACTGGAGGTGATTTAGCACTGGCCAAGCTATTGAAGTGCCCAGTTGAGCTTTGTGGATTAGAGACTGCCCTAAGGCTAAAGACTAAGAGGTGAAATTGTCACTGCCCCAGGCCAGAGCCCCTTGCAGAGCTGTGGGTATTAGGAGCTGACCAGTGAATAGCCCGGTTTGGACTGGAAGTCTCTGCCCCGAAGCAAATTGCCCTGTGAAAACTCTATTGCCCCCAGCAAAGCCCCCCAATGTGTATATTAGAGCCTGCCCTGGGCTGTGTCCAATTCTAATTTTTAGTGAATTGTTTTCTTCAGTTAGCTTTCTCATCTCCTTTTATATTTGGCTGATTGTACTTTTAAAGGAGTTCTTTTGTTCAGGGGATTTTTTCCCCCATTTTGCCACTTCTAGTTTTTGAAGATATTGGTTTTTTTTTGTGGCACTTTCTATACTACCTTTTTCAAGGTAGCTCTCTAGCAATGCTCTCATTTTCTCCCTATTTTTCTTTAAACTCTCTTTTTAGATCCTTTTTGATCACTTGAAAAGAGAAAAAAATCATTGAACAAAACAATTCATTTAAAAGTAGATTTAGCAAAATGGATAATTAGGTACAAAACTAACTGAAGAAAATAATTCATTAAAAATCAGAATTGGACAAGTGTAAGTTCTGTAAGACATCAAGAGAAAAATCAAATAGTTTGTAGAATATAAGGAGTTCTCCTTGATGCTTTTTATAAAGCTTTTTATTTTCAAAAGATATGTATAGGTAATTTTCAGCATTCACCTTTGAAAAACTTTTTATCCCCTCCCTTCCCCCATTCCCTCCTCTAGATGGAAAGTAATTCAATGTATGTTTAACATGTGTAATTCTTCTATATATATTTCCACAATTATCATGCTGCACAAGAAAAATCAGATCAAAAAAGATAAAAATTAGAAAAACAAAATGCAAGTAAACAACAAAAAAGTGAAAATACTATGCTATTTTCTATATTCAGTCCCCATAGTCTTCAATCTGCATGCATATGGCTTTCTCCATCACAAATGTGTTGGAATTGGCTTGAACCATCTCATTGTTGAAAAGAATCTCATAAATCAGAATTAATCTTCATATAATCTTGTTGTTACTATGTACAATGTTCTCTAGGTTCTACTCACTTCATTGGGCATCAATTCATGTAAGTCTCTCCAAGTCTTTCAGAAATCATCCTGCTGATCATTTTTGATAGAACAAATAATATTTCATAACATTCATATACCATAACTTATTCAACCATTCTCTAACTGATGGGCACCTTGATGATTTTTTTGAAAGACATTGTCTAAGCTCTTTCTTTAGATTGCTGTTTTCAATGATTTGTAAATTAACTCTCCTGGATCTATTGTCCAAGTTAATTGTTTTCTAATGAAATAGTTCATATTTCCCTCCTTTTTTATTCTTTTAATTTGGTTTGATTGTTTCTTGATGTTTCATAAAAGTCATTCACTTCCACTTGTCCATTTTTAAGATATATTTTTCAGTGAGCTTTTGAACCTCCTTTTTCATTTGGGAAATTTTGTTTTTCAAGGCATTCTTCTGTTTGTTGGATTTTTTGTGTCTATTGTCATTTGGCATATTCTTTTTTAAAAATATATTTCTGATGATGTATATGTGTGTGTATGCTCATGCACACGTGTGCCAACCAAGCTGTTGACTCTTTTTTAATATTTTCCCAGCATTTCCATTTCTCTTCCAATTTTTCTTTTATCTCTTTTACATGATTTTTAAAAATCCTTTTTGAAGGCTTCTATGGCCTGAAAATAAATTATATTTGTCTTTGAGCCTTTGGGTTTAGCAGTTTTGACTTTATTGTTTTCTTCTGAGTTTATGTTTTGATCTTCCTGTTATCCATAATGACTTTGTATAATCAGGATCATTTTCTGCTGTTTGCATATTTTTCCAGCCTATTTCTTGGCATGTAACTTTATGCTAAAGAGAGATTCTGCTTCCTAAGTGGAGGAATCATTGTTCCACAATTCAAAAAAATTGTGTATAGTTTCTTGAGATAATTCTGAGGACCTATATGTTTTCAATTCTTCAAAACTGGTATGATATAAGGCGACATGCATTTATTATTCTCTTGCCCTCTCATCTGTTTTTTTTTTTTTTTTTTTTTTTTTTTTTTTGAGTAACCACAAGCACTCTATTCTACCCTGGAATGGTGATCAGGGTCTCAACTCTCCATGACCACAGGGTCTGGTGTGTTAAGGTTTTTCTTTGATTTGGGGCTGAGACCCAGAATTATGATCCTGATTCAGTCAATGGAAATGCAAGCAAAACCTGCCCCTGGTACCTACAAAGAACCTTTGAGCTATTTTCTGACCTCTATTCTATCTCTGCATTAAGAGATATTGAAAGTGTCACTACTTCTGCTAATTAACTTGTTCCCACTGTATTGCTCTCTACTTTCACCTAAGTGTAATAACTCTTTCCTGCCAAATTTATAAGGTATCTTGGACTAGAAAATTATTTCATTTAGCTTTTTTGTAGATTCTAATGCTTTCAAATTTGTTTTTAGCGAATATTTAAAATTGTTTGGAATTGTTTGGGGGAAGAATTCAGGAGACTCCTTGCCTTTTCTCTGCTATAATGGTTCCAGTACTTCTAACACATTGTGGTTTGTAGATACTTCATATTCCTGGGTACTTTCTTTTAATCCTAATCTATTTTGTAAACTGTTATTTAGTTAAATAGATATAGATAGATATAGCTTAATGCCTTCTATGATCCAATTCAACAACACTTAAATAAATTTAAGTTGCTGGATTTTTGTGGAACTTAGAAATTTCAAATTTGAAATATTTCTTATGTAATTTTGCATTAATCTATATGTATTGGCATGTCGCATATGCATATCAATACATCTTCAAAGTTCTATTAAGGTATGTATATAGAAAATAAATGTGAAGAGAATAAATGCAAATAAATATATCTTATTAAACTAAATGTATTCCTATTTTAAGTGCCTCCAACTTACTCTTTGGGCCCCAAAGGCAGAAAAGATTGGATGCTGGGTAGAAGTTAGATATTGAGAGAAGAGCATATGACTTCTCAGTATTTTTTTACCTGCTATAAAATCTGGGAATTGTCTTGATCAGATGTGATTACATTCCTTGTTGAAACTTTTCAAAAGAACATTAAAAGAATTTCTATAGTTCTTAAAAGGTTTTTGAGTCAATTGAACTGTCAACCCTACAGTATATATTGCCTAATTTTTTTTTCTTTTTTTCCCTTTTTTATTTCCTGTAAAGAAATTAAACTCAAATGGATTCTTACTTTAATGCCTGACTCCTAGATTCAACAAAAAAAATATTTGGAACCATATCTTGAAATATTGGTATGAAATATGCTATCATCCCCAAGAGTATGTGGGTCAGGGGTAGTATGGTATATAGGGAATAGTATTGTCTACCTACACTCTCACTTCTCTGGAGTTCATTATCTAGCAATGAATTATTGTGAATTAATTAAATCTTGATATCAAAGTATATAAGAGGTGCTAAAATACTTCTGATTCATTGCTGAAAAGCTTCGATACAGAGTTATTATCAATGCATAATTAAACCTAGGAATCTTTTGGCTAGCACCTATAATACTGTAGAATTCCAAGTAGAAGCAGAAATAGAGAAAATGAAGCAAAAATACATAAAAGTTAAGATTATAGCATTTAATTTATTTTGCCTGTAGATGGCATTGTTGAACTTTCTAAAATTTATAGACCTCTGAAAACTGCATTAAAAAAAATAAACTTTTCTCTTCTTTCCTCCTTCTCCTTTTCCTGCTTAACTCTCATCTCCTTTCTCCCCCTCCATTGTTCCTTGCCCTTCTCCTCCTCCATCTTTCTCTTTTTCATTTTCCCCTCCATCTCCTTCCTTCCTTCCTTCCTTCCTCTCTTTCTCTCTGCCTTCATTCTTCTTTATCTCTCCTTATTGTCCCCTATTTCTCCTTCCTTCCCCCCTCCTCTTCCTTCACCCCTTCTTGCTCTCTCTCTTCTTTCTTTCACAAACAACTTTATAAAAGAGATAGGGAGATATAATTATATGAAGATTAAACTAAAAGATCATGCAAATGATGATGAGTAAAATGACTTGACTAGAGTGACATATTAAATAATTAATTAGAAAAACCAAGATAAATAGCTTTAGATATAAGAAGGATTACTTAAAATAACAACTATTAAAATTATTTTCTTTCAGAGGAAAAAAAAAGAATCAATAAGTGAAATTAAGAACTATAAAGGTATTTTTTTTTAATGTAGAAAAAAGAAAGGCATCAGCCTCTAGATCAGTCTCTAGAAAGAGAATACTTCAGGCTAGTGTTTATAATTAAGTACTAAAGGTATAGTTTTGTGAAAAGTCAAATATCTATCATCTACTCTCTCTGGAGAGAACTTTAAATGCAACTTATATTAAAAAGTAGCAAGGATGAACCATATTTGGTCAAGAGCCTTACATTTCTTGATAGCATACTTGCTCTGAATTATAAAATATAAATTTGCCTTTTGCTCCAGGGATCATCTTAACTATTAAGAAAAAAAAAATTAAAGAACCAATTGAATATATGTAATATCTTACATCAAAATAATTTTCCATAATATATTTTTAGTGAACAAGGCCTGGAGTTTTATGTCTATAAACTTTTAACCTGAGTAACAAGGAAATGATGATATAACCAAACTTATAATCAGAATTTTAAATATACAATTTCAGAATTGGAAGGCAATGTGCATCAATTAATGAACCATAATCCTTCCAATTTTGAAAACGAGGAACTTAAGGCTTAGGTCTGTTAAGTGGCCTACCTCAATTCACACAGGTAGTAAGAGGAAGAAACAATTCTAAAGCAATTCTTTTAGAAAGTTCTTAATAGTGCTTAGTCGGACTTAATGTCAGACTTAAACTGTTATTTAATTGTTATTAATTAATGTGTTATTACCTCCTATCTTCCAGGGTTTATCAACTCAAGTGAAAAATAATTTTGCCTGACACAACTTTAAAGCTGATTGTATTCCTCATTTAATTTTGATCCATCATCAACTTCCCTCCCTACAAAGGGAAAAAGAAAAACAATACTCATAACAAAAATGCATAATCAGATAAAATTTTTTCCATATTGGTAATGTCCAAAAATATATTTCTCATTTTATACCATCATATTTCTGTCAAATAGATGAATAGTAATTTTCATCATCATGATCTGGTATTGTGGTTGAATGTGGAATCAATTAAAATTCTCAAGTTTTTCAAAGTAATTTAGTTTTTAATACATTGTTATTATTTTAACTCCTCTGTTGGTTTTCTCTACATTTTACTGTATTTCTAAGTTTCCTCACAAAGGTATTATGAAGAGGGTTATGTTGTTGAATAAATATGATGCCCAAAGAACCTACCAATTCTGAAAAACTGATTTTTTAAAATACTGTCAACCTATTGTAGTCAGTGTAATTGATACTCTCTTATAAATTTAGTGCTTATTGGGATCTGGCATTTCATTAATGGGGTTAACTTCTTATGCCAATTAAGGTTGCAATTATACCTTCTTCACCTTACATAATGCTTATCTATGGCCTCCAATCAATATTCCACAGAGAACCGTAGTGGCTATTTTAATATTTTGTGATACAAATTCAATAAAATATTTTTTAAACGCATAAGTGTCTTTGCCCACTTTGCCTAATTCTGAAATTCTATTTTCAAAATTTTGATAAAAGTTTGGCTAATACATATACACACACATATATAATAACGATGTATATACACACAGACATATATACATGTATACATCATAAATATATCCCCTTTTCTTTTTAAAGAAGCATATAAAATTGTTGCATAATCAATGGAAATTTAATGCAAGTTTCCTACAAATTTCATGTCTCTAATTCCTTTGATTATTATCTATTACCATCAAGAATGACTCAATTCCCCTCAATAGACAACTGCCATTTCTTAGTTATATGTGCATTTGTATTGTTCAAGTTAATGTTGTACCTCAAATAACTTGTTCTAAATCACCTAGGTTTATAACAGTTGAATTTTTAATTCTATATCCATATTGCTTTCAAAATGCACAAATACTATTTTGATATTAGCACCTTCCCCTTCCTCAAAATTCCTTTGTGTTCATTTTGTATCTTCTTAAATAGGAAAATGATTTTTTGTCCAATGGAATGCAAATTTCTTATTAACATGGATTTTTATCATTGCTTCCTTTATATCTCTAATGACAAATCCCAATGTCATGCACACATAAAGTGTTTGATAAATGTTTGTTAATTGATTGATTCATAGGATTTTTTCTCCCAGAATATAAAAAGATTTTAAAGATGTGTCTTAAAACTAAGATACCAGTTTTTTCCTTTTATCCTTTTTTCCTTCTGTTGTACTGTGTCAGATAAGAGAAATGAAAAATTTGGAAACTACAAAGAGAAAGATACCAGCCCAACATAAGAAGCAAATGCCCTAATTGCAAAGCTATATACTAATGGAATAAACTATTTTGTAAGATGGTTATTGTTATATCATATAAGGTACTAATGAAAGAACATAATGTATTATGAAAGCTATTATAGGGACCATCACATTGAGTGAGAATTTGAACTACATTAAAGTTAGTTATTCCTATTCTAAGATTTTCTATTCTCTCTCCCTCTCCCTCCTCACCCTTTCTCTTCGTTTGTCTCTCTTTATATGAATACATACATATATGTGTGTGTTTCTGTGTGTTTTGGTGAGTAGGAGTAAACATTATGGAAAAGATCCCAGCTTCTTTAGCACTACAAGCAGTAATCTCTGACAAGCTGATATTTATAATCACATTGTTGTAAGATCCGGAAGAGAGGCAACACTTTCCACAAAACTGGTCCCATTTCCATCCTAGCCCTCACAGTCATCGTCCAGTGAAACAACACCAATAGATTAGAGGGTCAGCCATCCACACAAACCATCAATTAATCAGAATTTATAAGGCAGGCAAATCTACTCAAGGCAGGAAGATAGCCCAGGGAGAGAATGAGAGACAGTATAGTCCAAACTATGCTGGACATATTGTGATATGAATTCTATAAAATATTTTTTAAATCTATAATTTCCTTTCCAGTCAATGCCTTGCCATCTCTTTCATGACCATTTCACAAGGTCCTTGAAGGACCTTGTGAATAGAGCCTAGAACTCCTTCAATCAAAAAACTTGGAACTAAAAGTGCCCTCCAAACCACCATATTTATTTTAATTCCATTATCCAAAAAAATCATTATGAAGAAAAATCACTGTAGAAAAGAGACCCAACTTCCTCATCATCTCTAACGGCAAACAGATGACCATCTCTCATCAATATATGGAAACAGGAGTTATAGGAGTAGAAGTAATCTCCAAGAGCAGTACTCCTGTTTTTAACCTAGCTCTCACAGTCACTATATTGGAAAGCTGTCTTTCTGGAGCTGGAGCTTGGTAACTAAATGTCCGAAAGTTATAGTCACAGCTGTTGAAGGGGCTGAAAAGAAAGTTGGCAATGATAATATCTTTACTATTGTCAAATGATTCAACATCAGATATTGATATTTTAATGGTGGAAATGGAATTAAAGAAGAGACAACAATAGAATAAATAAAAACATTCCTCCTACTGTAAAGACTGTAGGATTAAACCATTTGACTGACTGTTAAAAAAATTTCCATATTTCTTGTCTTCCTTATTAAAATATAAATCCCCTGAGAGGAGTTAGTCTTTCTTTTATGATTGTAACATCATCACTTATTAATACAATGTTTTGTATAAAGTATCTTCTTATTAAAATTTCATATCATTAGTCATTAATTTGTAATATTTCTCTAGCTGCAATATTTCTTTTTTTTTTTCTTTTATCCATGGTAGTTACTGATTTTAAAACTGCAGCTTTCTGAAAAAAAGTTACCACCATCTTCCTTTCTTTTTATACTCATTTTATTGACGTCCTTATTTTTTTTTTAATTGCAGCTTTTTATTTACAAAAGATATTGATGGGTAATTTTTCTAACATTGACCCTTGCTTGACCTTTTGTTACAAATGTTCCCTTTTTTCCCTCCACCCCTGACCCTAGCTGGCAGGTAGTCCAATACATGTTAAATATGTTGAAACATATGTTAGATCCAATATATTTATATATATTGATGCAATTATCTTGTTGAACAAGAAAAATCAGATCAAGAAGGAAGAAAAAAAAAAAACTGAGAAAGAAAACACAATGCAAGCAAATAACAACAGAGAGAATGAGAATACTATGTTGTGTTCCACACTCCCACAATTCTCTTTCTGGGTGTAGATGGCTCTATTTGTCACTGCACAAGTGGAACTGATTTGAATCATCTCAATACTGAAGATAGCCACTTCCATCAGAATTGATCCTTATATAGTCTTGTTGCCATGTATAATGATATCCTAGTTCTTCTCATTTCACTTAGCATTAATTCAAATAGGTCTTTCCAAGCCTTGCTAAAAATATCCTGCTGGTCCTTTCTTACATAACAATAGTATTCCATAGCATTCATATATCAGAATTTATTCAGCCATTCTTCAATTGATGGGCATACACTCAGTTTTCAGTTTTTTGCCACTACAAAAGAGGGCTGCCACAAACATTTTTGCACATATGGGTTCCTTTCCCTCCTTTCGGTTCTCGTTGGGATATAATCCCAGTAGAAACACTGCTGGATCAAAGAATATACACAATTTCATAACTTTTTGAACTTGGTTCCAAATAGCTCTTCAGAATGGTTTGATCCATTCACAGTTCCACCAAAAATGTATCAGTGTCCCAGTTTTCCCACATCCCCTCCAACATTTGTAATTATCTTTTCCTGGCATCTTAGCCAGTCTGACAGGTATATACTGGAATGTCAGAGCTGTCTTAATTTGCATTTCCCTGATCAATAGTGATTTGGAGCACCTTTTCATGTGGCTACAAATAATTTCATTTTTTTCATCTAAAAATTGTTTGTTCATATCCTTTGACCAGTTTTTAATTGGAGAATGGCTTGAATTATTATAAATTCGGGTCAATTCTATATTTTAGAAATGAGGCCTTTATCAGATCCTTTGGATGTAAAAGTGTTTTACCAGTTTATTGCTTTCCTTCTAATTTTGTCTGTATTAGTTTGTTTGTACAAAATTTTTTTTAACTTAATATAATGAAAATTATCTATTTTATAATCAATAATGGTCTCTAGTTCTTCTTTGGTCACAAGTTCCTTCCTCCTCCACAAATCTGAGAAGTAAATTATTCTATGCTTTTCTAATTTGTTTATTATAGCATTTTTATATCTAGATTTGACCTTATACAGAACTAGGTGTGGGCTATGCCTACTTTCTGCCATACTAGTTTGCAATTTTCCCAGCTGCTTTTATCAAATAATGAATTTTTATTCCAAAAGCTGGGGCCTTTAGGTTTCTCAAATTCTAGATTGCTATAGTCATTGAATATTTTGTTCTGTGAGCCTAACCTGTTCCATTTATCAAGTTCTCTATTTCTTAGCTAGTACCAAATGATTTTGATGACTGGAGCTTTATAATATATTTTTAGATATGGTAGAGGTAGGCCATCTTCATTTGCTTTTCTCTTCATTAATTCATTTGAAATTTTTGATATTTTGTCCTTCCAGGTGAATATTGCTGATATTTTTTTCTTTTCAGTAAGATAGTTTCTTGGGAGATTGATTGGTATAGCATTAAATAAATAGATTAGCTTAGGGATTATTGTCATAATTATTATATTTGCTCAACCTATCCACAAGCACTTGATATTTTCCCCAGTTGCTTACATCTGACTTATTTGTGTGGAAAGGGTTTTGTAGTTTTGCTAATATAGTTCCTGACTTTACCTTGGCAGATATATTCCCAAGTATTTTATACTATTGATGGTTATTTATTTATTTATTTAATAGCCTTTTATTTAAAGGTTATATGCATGGGTAACTTTACAGCATTAACAGTTGCCAAACCTCTTGTTCCAATTTTTCATCTTTTAGCCCTCACCCCCTGCCCCAGATGGCAGGATGACCAGTAGATGTTAAATATATTAAAATATAAATTAATAACCTAATTAAAAAATTTTTTCTTACAAAAAACAGTCAAATTTTTCAATTTTTTGGGAAAAAAACCAGGTGGGATAAAATGGATTAATTAATTTTTTAGTCACAAAGGTTTTTCCTTGGGCACTATTGTTCAAGTCCATGAATTTGTTATTGTTTGTGAAGGAATCCAAGGATGGCATAATAATTTTTTAAAAAGTTTCTCCCGTCTTTCCTGCTAGTTGGTAAGTTCTCCGGCCTTCTAAATATTGTTGGTCTTTCTTCGAAAATAATTTCCATAAATTCATATAAAATTTTTAAATTTCCCATTGTGGGTTCTTCGGTATTTTAGCCAAAAGGGGCTGAAAACTTCAGCCTTCAAAATCCCTTTTCCATTTCTTTTGGGAATAACCTATATTAACACTTATCAAAGGGATCCAATTTGATCTTTTTAGTGGGTCCAAACTCCCAGTTTGGATTCTTACAATCCCCCAATGATCCAATTCCAGTTTTCCCACCCCCAAATCAATTTATTTTTTTGCATTTGGCCAACTCAGGGTTTGGGGTTTTGATTGTTTAACACTCAAAAATGACTTGGGCATTTTCAATTCTAAAATATTTTTTTCTTCATTTGAATTGCGTTTTTTGGGAATTTTTAATTGGGAAAATTTGATTTTTTATAAATTGAGAATTTCTTATAATTTTAATTCTTTATCAAAATTTGCTGTAAAATATTTTCCCATTTTTCCCCTTTTTAATTTGTTGATTTTTTTATTTTAAAAAATTTTTATTTTAAACAAATTTATATTTGGATAAATTCCCAAAGTTTTCTTTTCTAAAAGTCCTTCCCTTTTTGGGAAAAACCCTTTTCCCTTTTTATTAATAATTTTTATTTTTTCAGGGAAATTTTTTCTTTTCGGTTAAGGGGTAATCTATTTCTTATTTTTAATTTCCCAATTTTTATCAAATTAATTTTTTACCAAATGGGGTCTTTGGGTTTTTCAAAGCTAGGTTGCATTTGTTATTTTCCCGAATAATTTATTTTACAAAATTTGTTTTTTTGCCAAAGGTTTGGTTTTTGTCTTTATTTTTAGATTTAAATAACCACCCATTTATTTTTTTTTTAAAAATTCCAAATTTTGACCTTTTTTTATAATTTTGTTTTAATTTTTGGGCATTAAAATATTTTTTTAATCAAATTTATTTTTTAAATAAATTGTTTAAATTTAATATTTCATCTTTATTTTTCTCGCCCTTCAAAACTTTAATATTTTCAATTGTTAGATCAGACTTAATTTGGTTGAAAAGTGCTTAATATTTTCAAAAGTTTCTGATTTTCCCTAATAGATTTTAAAATTTTATTTATATATTATTAAAAATTTTTTTTTTTTTTATTTTTAATTATAAAAGAATGGGAACTTAAATTTTTTTTAAAATCTTTTTTGGGGGTTTTAAAAACAATCATTCATATCATCGGAAAGGTAATTTTTTTCTTTTTTTTTTTTTCCTCTCTTTTGAAATAGCATTTCTAATACAATAAATTAAAAAGGGGGTTTGATTCTTTGGGGTTTTGATTTTTTTTTAATTTTTTTTTAAAAGTCTTTTTTTTAAAAAAGATTTCCTTCTTTTTTTTTTGGAATGGTTGGTTTTTTAAATTTTTTTTTTTGGATATTTTTTTTTTTTTTCTTTTAATTATATTGTAGTTTTTCCCTAATATTAACCAATCATTCCCTGATATAAATTATTGATCAAAATTATTATCCTGGGGATTTTTCTTAAATGTTTTTTAATTCTTTTTAGGATTTTAGCATCAATATTCATTAGGGAGATTGGTCTATAATTTTCTTTCTCTGTTTTCAACCTACCTGGTTTAGGTATCAGTACCATGTCTGTCATAAAAGGAATTTGGTAGGGCTCCTTCATTCCCTATTTTATCAAATAATTTATATAGCTTTGGGGCCAATTGTTCTTTAAATGTTTGGTAAAATTCAGATGTAAATCCATCTGGTCCTGGGGATTTTTTCTTAGGGTGCTGTTTAATTGCCTGTTCTATTTCTTTTTCTGAAATGGGACTATTCAAGCAATTTACTTCCTCCTCTGTTAGTCTGGTATTTCTATATTTTTGGAGGTAGTCATCCATTTCACTTAGGTTATCAAATTTATTGGCATAAAGTTGAGCAAAATAACTCCTTATTATTTCTCTAATTTCCTCTTCATTGGTGGAAAGTTCTCCCTTTTCATTTTTAAGACTACTAATTTCATTTTCCTCCCTCCTTTTTCTAATCAGATTTACCAAAGGCTTATCTATTTTATTGGCTTTTTCATAGAACCAACATTTAGTTTTATTAATTAGTTCAATAGTTTTTTTTTTACTTTCAATATTTTTAATTTCTCCTTTTAATTTTAGAATTTCAAGTTTAGTATTTGATTGAGGGTTTTTAATTTGGTCTTTTTTTAGTTTTTTTTTTTTAGTTGCAAGCTCAATTCATTAATCTTTTCTTTCTCTGTTTTATTCAAGTAAGCCTGTAAGGATAGAAAATTCCCTCTTATTACCGCTTTGGCTGCGGTAATTTTGGTATGACGTCTCATCATTGTCATTATCTTGAGTGAAATTATTAATTGTATCTATAATTTGCTGCTTCACCCAATCATTCTTTAAGATGAGATTGTTTAGTTTCCAATTACTTTTTGGTCTATTTCCCCCTAACTTTTTGTTGAATGTAGTTTTTATTGCATCATGATCTGAAAAGAAAGCATTTACTATTTCTGCTTTATTGCATTCAATTTTGAGGTCTTTATGTCCTAATATATGGTCAATTTTTGAATAGGTTCCATGAACTGCTGAGAAGAAAGTATATTCCTTTCTATCTCCATTCAATTTTCTCCAAAGATCTAACATACCTAATTTTTCTAATATTCTATTTACTTCTTTAATTTTTTTCTTATTTGTTTTGTGGTTTGATTTGTCTAATTCTGAGAGTGCAAGGTTGAGATCTCCCACTATTACAGTTTTGTTGTTTATTTCTTCTTGCAACTCTTTTAACTTCTCCTTTAGGAAGTTGGATGTCATACCACTTGGTGCATATATGTTTAATATTGATATTGCTTTGTTGTACCCTTTAGCAGGATGTAGTTTCCTTCCTTATCTCTTTTAATTAGGTCAATTTTTGCTTTTGCTTGATTTAAGGATGGCTATCCCTGTTTTTTTGACTTCACCTGAAGCATAATAGATTTTGCTCCAGCCTTTCACCTTTACTCTATGTGTATCTCCCTGTTTTAAACGTGTTTCTTGTAAACAACATATTATAGGGTTCTGAATTTTGATCCAGTCTGCTATCTGCCTCCTCTTTATGGGGGAGTTCATATTGATGGTTATTTTAAAAAGAATTTCTCTTTGTATCTCTTGCTATTGGATTTTTTCTGTGATGTATAAGAATGCTGACGATTTATGTGGACTTATTTTGTATCCTACAACTTTGCTAAATTTGTGAATTATTTCTAATAGTTTTTCAGTTGATTCTGGGGGGAGGGGGGTTATCTAAGTATACCATTATATCATCTGCAAAGGGTGATAATTTGGTTTCTCATTACTTACTCAAATTCCTTTAATTATTTTTTCTTCTCTTATTGTCAAGGCTACTATTTCTAATACAATGTTGAATAGCAATGGTGATAGTGAGCAACTTTGTTTCATCCCTGATCTTATTGGAAATGGTTCTAGTTTACCCCCATTACATAAGATGCTTGTTGATGGTTTTAAATAGATGCTACTGACTATTTTAGAAAAGTCCATTTATTCCTATAATCTCTAGTGTTTTTAATAGGAATGGATGTTGGGTTATATCAAATACTTTTTCTGCATCTATGACATACTCATAAGTATTTTTTGTTTTATTTAGTTATTGATATAATCAATTAAGCTAATAGTTTTCCTAATATTGAACCAGACCAGAACTCCTGGTATAAATCCAGGAGTTCTTCATGTATTCATGTATTATCCTGGGGATGATTATTTGTAATCTCTTTGCTAATCTTTCATTTTAGATTTTTCATCAATATTCTTTAGGGAGATTAGCCTATAATTTTCTTTCTCTGTTTTTATTCTGTCTGGTTTAATTATCAGTACCATGTCTGTGTCATAAAAGGAATTTGGTAAGAGTCCTTCATTCCCTATTTTTTCAAATAGTTTACATAGTATTAAGTTAATTATTATTTAAAAGTTTTGTAGAATTCACATGTAAATCCATCTGGTCCTGGGGATTTTTTCTTAGGGAGTTGATTTATTGCTTTTCCTATTTCCTTTTCTAAAATGGAACTATTTAAATAATTTATTTTTTTTTATAATCTGGCAATCTATATTTTTAGGCATTCTTCCTTTCAATTAGGTTGTCAAATTTATTGGCATAAAGTTGGGCAAGTAACTCCTGATATTTTTTCTAGTTTCCTTTCATTGGTGGATAGTTCTCCCTTTTAATTTTTGAGACTAACAATTTGGTTTTCCTCTTTCCTTTTTCTGATCAAATTAACTAAAGGTTTATCTATTTTTTTTTCATAAAAGCAACTCTTAGTTTTATTTATTAAATCAATAGTTTTTTTTTTTTAGTTTCAATTTTGTTGATCTCTCATTTTATTTTTAGAATTTCAAGTTTGGTATTTGATTGGGGTTTTTTAATTTGTTCTTTGTCTAGCTTTTTAAGTTTTAAGTCCCATTTATTGACCTTCTCTTTCTCAGTTTTATGCAAGTAAGCATCTAGAAATGTAAAATTTCCCCTTATTACCACTTTGTTTGCATCCCACAAATTTATGTATGTTGTCTCATTATTGTCATTCTCTTGGATGAAATTGATTGTGTCTATGATTTTCTGTTTCACCCATTCATTCTTTGGGAGGAGATTATATAGTTTCTAATTTCTTTTTGGTCTATTTTCCCCTGGCTCTTTATTGCATATAATTTTTATTACAACATGATGTGAAAAAATGCATTTACTATTTCTGCCTTTCTACATTTGATTTTGAGTTCTTTATGTCCTAATATATAGTCAGTTTTTATATAGGTTCCATGAACTGTAGAGAAGAAAGTTTAATCCTTTGTTGTCTCCATTCAATTTTTTCCCCAAAATCTATCATATCTATTTTTTTCTAGTATTCTATTTACCTCTTAACTTCTTTCTTATTTATTTTGCTTTTTGATTTATCAAGTTCTGAGAAAGCAAGTTTGAGATCTCTCACTATTATAGTTTTGCTGTCTTTTTCTTCTTGCAACTCTCTTAACTTCTCCTTTAGGGATTCAGATGTTACACCACTTGGTTGATATATGTTTAATATTGATATTGCTTCATTATCTGTGGTACCCTTTAGCAAGATACAGTTTCCTTCCTTATCATTTTAAATTAGATCAATTTTTGCTTTTGCTTAATCTTAGATTAAGATGACTGTCCTTGCTTTTTTTACTTCACCTGAAGCATAATAGATTCTGTTCCAGCCTTTTAGCTTCATTCTGTGTGTATCGCTCTGCTTTAAATGTGTTTTTTTAAAACAACATATTATAGTATTTTGACTTTTAATCCAGTCTGCTAACTGCTTATATTTTATGGGAGAGTTCACTCCATTCACATTTATAGTTAAAACTACTAATTCTGTATTTCCTACCACTTTATTAGCCCCAAATTATACTTTTGTCTCTCCTTTTCCCCTCTACCTTCTCCCCAGCATTTTACTTATGAGCTCCACTTACCTCAAGCAGTCTTTCTCCTTTAGAGAACCTCCTCCTTTCTTATATCTTTCCCCTATTATTACTCTTTTCCTTTCAATTAACCTACCCCTTCCCTTTTCCCCTTTCCCTTCCTATTTTCCTATAAGATGAGAGATATTTCTCATGAAACTAAATATATTTAATATTCTTTTTTGAGGGCCAAATCTGATTAGAATAAGATTCACACAATATTCATCATCCTCCCTTTTTTGCTTCAATTATAATATGTTTTCTTTGCCTCTTGCTGAGATGTAATTTCCTTCATTTTACCTCTATTTTCTCCTTTTTTTTCTGTTACAATCCCCTTTCCACCTCTAGTTTATTTTTTCTCAATGTGTACCCATAACAGAAATACATTTCTCAAAAGCTTTTTTTTTCTTTTAACTTTTAATGCTTTTCTTGAGTTCTATATTTAGAGGTCAATATATTTTGTTTAGCTCTAGTCTTTTTGTCAAAAATAAATGGAATTCATCAGTTCCATTGAATGTCCATCTTCTTCCCTGAAAGAAAATCCTCAGTTTAGTAATTTATTCTAGCCTACATTACAAGTTCCTATGCCTTTCAGAATATCAGAGTCCAGGCTCTTTGAGTCTTTAAAGTGGAAGCTGCTTAGTTCTGAGTCATCCTGATCGTGGCTTCTTGGTATTTGAATTGTTTCTTTCTGACTGCTTATAATATTTTTCCCTTGGTCCAATAATTCTCAAATTTAGATGTGATATTCCTTGGGAGTTTTAATTTTAGGGTCTCTTTCAGGAGGCATTTCATGAATTTTTTTTATTTAATAGCCTTTTATTTACAGGATATATACATGGGTAACTTTACAGCATTAACAATTGCCAAACCTCTTGTTCCAATTTTTCACCTCTTACCCCACCCACCCCCTCCCCTAGATGGCAGGATGACCAGTAGATGTTAAATATATTAAAATATAAATTAGATACACAATAAGTATACCTGACCAAAACGTTATTTTGCTGTAGAAAAAAGAATCAGACTCTGACATATTGTACAATTAGCTTGTGAAGGAAATCAAAAATGCAGGTGTGCATAAATATAGGGATTGGGAATTCAATGTAATGGTTTTTAGTCATCTCCCAGAGTTCTTTTTCTGGGCATAGCTAGTTCAGTTCATTACTGCTCCATTAGAAATGATTTGGTTGATCTCGTTGCTGAGGATGGCCTGGTCCATCAGAACTGGTCATCATATAGTATTGTTGTTGAAGTATATAATGATCTCCTGGTCCTGCTCATTTCACTCAGCATCAGTTCGTGTAAGTCTCTCCAGGCCTTTCTGAAATCATCCTGTTGGTCATTTCTTACAGAACAGTAATATTCCATAATATTCATATACCACAATTTATTCAGCCATTCTCCAACTGATGGACATCCATTCAGTTTCCAGTTTCTAGCCACTACAAAAAGGGCTGCCACAAACATTCGTGCACATACAGGTCCCTTTCCCTTCTTTATAATCTCTTTGGGATATAATCCCAGTAGTAACACTGCTGGATCAAAGGGTATGCACAGTTTGATAACTTTTTGAGCATAGTTCCAAACTACTCTCCAAAATGGTTGGATTCGTTCACAACTCCACCAACAATGAATCAATGTCCCAGTTTTCCCACATCCCCTCCAACAATCATCATTATTTTTTCCTGTCATCTTAGCCAATCTGACAGGTGTGTAGTGGTATCTTAGAGTTGTCTTAATTTGCATTTCTCTGATTAATAATGACTTGGAGCATCTTTTCATATGACTAGAAATAGTTTCAATTTCTTCATCTGAGAATTGTCTGTTCATATCCTTTGACCATTTTTCAATTGGAGAATGGCTTGATTTTTTATAAATTAGAGTTAATTCTCTATATATTTTGGAAATGAGGCCTTTATCAGAACCTTTGACTGTAAAAATATTTTCCCAGTTTATTGCTTCCCTTCTAATCTTGTCTGCATTAGTTTTGTTTGTACAAAAACTTTTCAGTTTGGTATAATCGAAATTTTCTATTTTGTGATCAGTAATGATCTCTAGTTCTGCTTTGGTCATAAAGACCTTCCCCTTCCACAGGTCTGAGAGGTAAACTATCCTATGTTCCTCTAATTTATTAATAATTTCATTCTTTATGCCTAGGTCATGAACCCATTTTGACCTTATCTTGGTGTACGGCGTTAAGTATGGATCAATGCCTAGTTTCTGCCATATTAGTTTCCAATTTTCCCAGCAATTTTTATCAAACAGTAAGTTCTTATCCCAAAAGCTGGGATCTTTGGGTTTGTCAAAGACTAGGTTGCTATATTTGTTGACTGTTTTATCCCTTGAACCTAATCTATTCCACTGATCAACTAATCTATTCCTTAGCCAATACCAAATAGTTTTGGTAACTGCTGCTCTATAATATAATTTTAGATCTGGTACAGCTAAGCCACCATCATTTGATTTTTTTTTCATTAATTCCCTTGAAATTCTTGACCTTTTGTTTTTCCATATGAACTTTGTTGTTATTTTTTCTAGGTCATTAAAATAGTTTTTTGGGAGTCTGATTGGTATAGCGCTAAATAAATAGATTAGT
Source organism: Sarcophilus harrisii (assembly GCF_902635505.1). NCBI lineage: Eukaryota > Metazoa > Chordata > Mammalia > Dasyuromorphia > Dasyuridae > Sarcophilus > Sarcophilus harrisii. The sequence goes on from NC_045428.1 coordinate 101,002,082, forward strand.
TTAGGTAATATTGTCATCTTTATTATATTTGCTCGCCCTATCCAAGAGCATTTAATATTTTTCCAATTGGTTAGATCAGACTTAATTTGTGTGAAAAGTGGTCTGTAATTTTGCTCATAAAGTTTCTGATTTTCCCTTGGCAGATAGATTCCTAAATATTTTATATTATCAGTAGTTACTTTAAATGGAATTTCTCTTTGTAACTCTGACTGTTGGATTTTGTTAGTGATATATAAGAATGCTGATGACTTATGTGGGTTTATTTTATAACCAGCAACTTTGCTAAAGTTGTGGATTATTTCTAATAACTTTTTAGCAGAATCTCTGGGGTTCTCTAAGTATACCATCATGTCATCGGCAAAGAGTGATAATTTGGCTTCCTCATTGCCTATTCTTATTCCTTTAATCTCTTTCTCAGCTCTTATTGCTATAGCTAGCGTTTCTAATACAATATTAAATAGTAACGGTGATAGTGGGCAACCTTGTTTCACTCCAGATCTTATTGGGAATGGTTGCAGTTTGTCTCCATTACATATGATGCTTACTGATGGTTTTAAATAGATGCTGCTGATTATTTTAAGGAAAAGTCCATTTATTCCTATACTCTCAAGTGTTTTTAATAGGAATGGATGTTGGATTTTATCAAATGCTTTTTCTGCATCTATTGAGATGATCATATGGTTTTTGTTAATTTGGTTATTAACATGGCCAATTATATTGATAGTTTTCCTAATATTGAACCAGCCCTGCATTCCTGGTATAAATCCTACTTGATCATAGTGTATTATCTTGGAGATGATTTTCTGTAGTCTTTTTGCTAATATCTTATTTAAGATTTTAGCATCAATATTCATTAGGGAGATTGGTCTATAATTTTCTTTCTCTGTTTTCAGCCTACCTGGTTTAGGTATCAGTACCATGTCTGTGTCATAGAAGGAATTTGGTAGGACTCCTTCATTCCCTATTTTATCAAATAATTTATATAGCATTGGGGCCAATTGTTCTTTAAATGTTTGGTAAAATTCACATGTAAATCCATCTGGTCCTGGGGATTTTTTCTTAGGGAGTTGTTTAATTGCCTGTTCTATTTCTTTTTCTGAAATGGGACTATTCAAGCAATTTACTTCCTCCTCTGTTAGTCTGGGAAGTCTATATTTTTGGAGGTAGTCATCCATTTCACTTAGGTTATCAAATTTATTGGCATAAAGTTGAGCAAAATAACTCCTTATTATTTCTCTAATTTCCTCTTCATTGGTGGAAAGTTCTCCCTTTTCATTTTTAAGACTACTAATTTCATTTTCCTCCCTCCTTTTTCTAATCAGATTTACCAAAGGCTTATCTATTTTATTGGCTTTTTCATAGAACCAACTCTTAGTTTTATTAATTAGTTCAATAGTTTTTTTACTTTCAATATTTTTAATTTCTCCTTTTAATTTTAGAATTTCCAATTTAGTATTTGATTGGGGGTTTTTAATTTGGTCTTTTTTTAGTTTTTTTAGTTGCAAGCCCAATTCATTAATCTTTTCTTTCTCTGTTTTATTCAAGTAAGCCTCTAAGGATATAAAATTCCCTCTTATTACCGCTTTGGCTGCATCCCACAAATTTTGGTATGATGTCTCATCATTGTCATTATCTTGAGTGAAATTATTAATTGTATCTATAATTTGCTGCTTCACCCAATCATTCTTTAAGATGAGATTGTTTAGTTTCCAATTACTTTTTGGTCTATTTCCCCCTAACTTTTTGTTGAATGTAGTTTTTATTGCATCATGATCTGAAAAGAAAGCATTTACTATTTCTGCTTTCTTGCATTTAATTTTGAGGTCTTTATGTCCTAATATATGGTCAATTTTTGAATAGGTTCCATGAACTGCTGAGAAGAAAGTATATTCCCTTCTATCTCCATTCAATTTTCTCCAAAGATCCAACATACCTAATTTTTCTAATATTCTATTTACTTCTTTAATTTCTTTCTTATTTGTTTTGTGGTTTGATTTGTCTAATTCTGAGAGTGCAAGGTTGAGATCTCCTACTATTACAGTTTTGTTGTCTATTTTCTTCTTGCAGCTCTCTTAACTTCTCCTTTATGAAGTTGAGTGCCATACCACTTGGTGCATATATGTTTAATATTGATATTGCTTCGTTGTTTATGCTACCCTTTAGCAGGATGTAGTTACCTTTCTTTTCTCTTTTAATTAGATCAATTTTTACTTTTGCTTGATCTGAGATAAGGATGGCTACCCCTGCTTTTTTGACTTCACCTGAAGCATAATAGATTTTGCTCCAGCCTTTTACCTTACTCTATATGTATCCCCCTGCTTTAAATGTGTTTCTTGTAAACAACATATTGTAGGGTTCTGACTTTTGATCCAGTCTGCTATCTGCCTCCTCTTTATGGGGGAGTTCATCCCATTCACATTTACGGTGAATCACTAAATCTGTATTTCCTGCCATCCTAATAACCCCAGATTGTGCTTTACTTATTCTTGCCTCCCCCAACCCTCTTTTCCCCTTTTAAACTTATGTGCCCCTCTTGTATCACGATACTTATCCTCTTTATAATCTCTCCCTCCCCCCCTCATGAATTCTTTCAATGGTCATTTTACCTTCTGTTTCTATGATATCTAGGAAGTTTTCTTTGATGATTTTCTGAAAGATAGTGTCTAGGGTCTTTTTTTTTTCATCTATTTCAGGGAGTCCAATGATCCTTAGATTGTCTCTCTTAGATCTATTTTCCAGGTCTGTCATTTTCCCAATTATGTATTTTATATTTTTTCTAATTTTTCATTTTTATTTTGTTTTTGCTTGACTGATTCTTGTTGTCTCATTGAATTATTCATTTCCATTTTTTCAATTCTGAATTTTAGTGAGTTATTTTCTTCTTTTATTTTTTTTTACTTCTTTTAGTATTTGTTCAATTGAATTTTTAAATGAGTTGTACTGTTCTATGGAATTTTTTTTCCATTTCACAAATTCTGTTTTAAAGGATTCTATTTGTTAAGGAGTTATTTTATTTTTCTGTGTCACAAATTCTTTTTTAATGGGAGCTGTTTTTTTCCCATTTTATCAAATCTATCTTTTAATGAGTTTTATGCTTTTTCTATTTCACTAAGTCTATTTTCCAGTGAATTTTCTTCAGATAGTTTCTGTGTTGCCTTTTCCAGATCCTCTTGCAAATATATATATATATATATATATTTCCTTTAATTATTTAATTTCCTTTCCCCATTTTTACTCTAGCTCTCTTTTCATATCCTTTTTTATTTCTACTAGGGGAGCCTTGTGTGAGAGAGATCAGGTTATATTGCCTTTTGAGGTTTTATCTGGAGACTATCTGTCTTTAGTCTTCTCAGGGTTTTAAATATGTTCTTCTCTTTAGCCATTAAAAACTGTCAATCATTAGAGTCCTCTTTACTTTTTTTAACTCATTTTTTTTTAAGTTAAGGTCTACCTTTAGGGCAAGAGAAGGCTTTTCAAGCAGCTGTTCCTGAAATGAGTCAGTGCTAATTCACTCTCAGGTCAGATATGATGAGATTCTGGCATTTTTTGGTTTGCTATTGATCTTTTTTGTTTGCGTTAGATGATTTATACCTTGTCTACTGATCTACTGGCTTGCAACTAGGGCAGAATGGTCAACACTGCTGTAGATTCCTGTGGATTTTTCTTCTTAGATTCTCTGTCATGTGAAGTCAGCAATGCCCAGGGACTCTGTGCTGTCTGAGTTGGCATTTGTGGTCAGCTGGTTGCGCTGGCTACCTCTCTCCCAGTTCCAATTAAATAGACCTTTCCTGGTGATTTTCAAAATTATCTTCCATTGATAATTTGTTGCACTCGCAATATTTTTGGGTTCTGCTGGTTCAGAGGTAATTCAGAGGCTGGATTTAGTAATTACTGTGAGGGTTTTAGAGAAGGTCATAGAGAAACCTGTGTCTTCTCCACAATCTTGGCTCCACCTCCACTTATTGCTTTTAATGAGATTATATTCCTTGAAAATAAATTGTTTTAATTAAGTTTTTTTTTATTTTATTATTACATAGTTTGAGTTTGGTTTTAGTTTTTTTTTTCCATATACATTTTCTTTAAAATATTTATTTATTTAGTTTTAAGATAATATTTCTTTTTTCCCAATTACATATCAAGGTAATTTTTATAAGGTTTTCACTTCCAATTTTTTTTCTTTTTCTTTCCCTTTCTTTTTTCTTCTTTTCTGAAAAGGCAAGCAATTTGCTTTAGATTATGTGTTTGCTTTTATGTAAAACATATTTCCACATTAGTTTCACTTGCGAAATAAGAACCATATCAAATGGGAGGAAAATAAATAGGAAAAATGTAAAGTGAAAAAAAAAATGATCTGCCTCTATGGCCCATATTTGCAAGTGGATAAGATTTTATTTCCTGAGTCCTTTATACTTTGGATCATTGTGTTGCTGAGGATTGTTGAATCATTCATAGTTGATTGTCAAACAATGTTGCTGTTACTGTGTACAATGTTTTTCTCATTTCACTTTACATTGATTTATACATGGCATTGCAGTTTTTTTTCTCCCTGAAATAAGCATTTTTGTCATTTTTAATTGTGCAATAGATAGTATTTTATTAAATTTATGTTTCCTAGCTTGTCTAGCCATTTCCCAAATACATGTATATATCCCTGTTTTTCCAAAATTTTGTCACCATAAAAAGGTTGCTATAAATACTTTTGACTTTCCCCTTTTTTTAATGATCTATTTGTGATCTAATCCTAGCAGTGTTGTTGCTAGATTAAAGGGTATGCACAGTTTTACTCAGTTCTCTAAATAGTTGAGAAATGAAACTTTTTACAAAAACACTTTTTTTTTCTAGCTTTCTGCTTTCCTTGTAATCTTGGTTGCATTGGTCTTATTCATGCAATTTAAAAAAAATTACAATCAAATTATCATTTTACATTATATAATCTTTTCTATCTCTTCATTGATCATGAATCCGTTACTCACTTAATGGTTCATTTAACAACTTGGATGCTGTAACACAGTGCATGTGTTTAACATTTATATTACTTCTTTGTCTGATATACCTTTTAGCAAGATTTAGTTTCCTTTTTCTCTTTCAATTAGGTCTATTTTTGCTTTACTTTGCCTGAAATCAGGACTGCTTCCCCTGTTTGTATCTGTGTTTTTTTTAATCTATTCATCTCTTTCTCTGTTTCTCTCTGTCTCTCTCTCTCCAGGTAAGACATAGTAGACACTGCTTCAACTCTTTACATTTACGTGTGTATCTTTCTGTTTTAAGTATGTTTCTTGTAAACAACATAATGTAAGATTCTGTTTTTTTTCCCCCCATGAACTCTGCTATCCATTTCTTTTTAGCGGCAGAAATTTCATACTATTTACTTCACAATTATGATTACTGGGTATTTCTCTCCTTACTATTTTTTACTTCTGTTTGTCCTCTCTCTCTTTTCACTCTTTCCCAGCTTGTAACAATGTTTTGCTTCCGTGTATCACTTCCTCCAACCTGTTTTCATGTCAGTCTCCCTACCTACCACCTACCCTGGCTACATTTACTTAATCACCTCTCTTCCTAATTCCTCTCCATAAAGAAGTATTGCTATATTCAATTGATTGCATATATGTTTTTTTTCTTTTACTGAGTACTTATGAGAGTAAGGTATGAGCAATTACCATTGCCCACTCTTTGATCTTCCCCTTTATGAAAATAGGTCTTCCACAACTCTTAATGTAAAATATGTTTTCTTTATTTCTGCATCTAGTATACTTTTTCTCCTTCATTATTATTTATATTTTCCCCTCAAATTCACTATTTCCTCATTGTCTCTACCTATGTATAATTCTTCTAGCTGCATTACTAGAAGAATAATTTTGTGAATTATAAATATTATCTTCCCATGTAGGGATGTAAACAGTTCAGTGTTTTCTTTTCTGGTGTATTTCCCCAAAAAGTTTTTTAAAAGTATAATACCTACAGAAGAAATAGGTTGTAGGGAAATAAAATCAGATTAAAAAATAAACAAACAACAAAAAAACCCACCTCTGCTAGCAACTAATACATTTCTCTTCATAAACACATTTCAGTTGCCATGTTTTCTTTTCCTTTTTTTATCTTTTTATTCTTGTCTTGTGTGTTGACATTGAAGATCATTTTTTTGTTGTTGTTGTCATTGTTGCTGTTTAATTTTGGACTTTTTATACAGCCATGAAATATTTTTATTTCATTTAATGACCATTTTTCCCCTTAAGAGTATTATGCATAATTTTGTCAGGTCGAGAATTTTTATTCCTAGTTCTGGCTCTTTTGCCTTCCAAAATATCATGTTCTATGACATCCTATTCTTTAATGTTTCATTTGCTAAACCCTTAATACTCTGGAATATGGCTCTCTGTTATGGGAATTGTTCCATTCTGACCACTTACAATATTTTTTTCCGTGACTTGTTAGTTCTAGATAACACTCCCTAGACATTTTATTTGGAGATCTCTTTCATGAGGTGATTGGTGGATTCCTTCAATGTCTATTTTGCTTTTTAAGTCCCGTATATCTGGGCAGTTTTCCTAGATAAAATCTGGAAAGATGCTATCCAAGTTCTCTTTTTGCTTATGACTTTCAGGTAATCCAATGATTCTGACAGGAGCACTCCTGGATCTGCTTTTTTTAGTCAGCTATTTATTTTTTTCTCCAATGAGGCTTTTTCATTTTCTTCTTTCTTTTTAAATTCTTTTGAATCATTTATTGATTCTTGATGTCTCATAGAATCCTTAACTTCCAGTTGCCCAATTCTAACTTTTAAGATGTTGTTTCTTTCAATTTCCTTCATGTCTGGTAGTGTGCTGAGAGATTACAGTGAGGAATTTCTAGTGGTGCTGGAAAATGTAGGGGGTTTGGCAGCTTACCTGGTGCTGAGCTAGTGTACTAATGCTGGTGTCTGGTATGTGCTGAAGCCACTCAGGAGTTTCTATATCGCTCTTGGGCAATGTCATGGTTCTTGGAGCTGGAGTCTACCAATTTCTTTGGCAATGCTGATGCATGGGGAGGAGGAAGTCCTGGTATTGGCATTTGCCTACCTGTGTGGCATCTACCACACAGAGGCTCAGGATTTTTTGCAGATTTACTGAAGTGAGGCTTATAGCTGGCTTATTAGGATACTTATTGTACTGTACTATGCTCCTCTTTTAAATGATTGAGACCTTATTTTTTGATTTTTCAAGTTTCTCGGAATAAAAAAAAATGAAAAAAAAAGTTTCAATCTCTGTTTTTGCCAGCTCTGCTGTTCTGAAACTTTATTTGGGGCATTCTTTTATAGTTGTTTGGATGTGAATATAAATAAGGTTCAACAATTTATTGCATACTCCACCATCTTGGCTCCTGGAAATTCTTTACATATATTTTTTTGAAACTGGTACATTTACTGAAAAAGTTGTTCTTTTTTTTTTTTTTTTTAAGTGTAATAACTACAGAAAAAATAGATTGTGAGAAAAGAAAGATTTAAAAAAAAGAAAGAAAGAAACACCTCCACTAGTACTTAATAAATTTCTCTCCAAAAACATATTTCAGTTGCCATTTACCTTGAAACTTCCCTCATGACCTTTGACCTCTTCACTTTGGAATATTAATGTGCCACTAACACTGCAGCCTTCACAACCTGACCCTTTTTTTTTTTTGTACTATTATATTCCCCATCTTGGGGGACATGATGATCTTCTGGGAGCTTCCATTTGGAGAAGGGCCCAATTTCATTCTCCTCTAGTTTTGATTTTTAACTTCATGGAATGAAATTAAGCCCAGCATTCCTCCCTCTCATATCCCCCACTTTCTAATTCCCTTTATCTGTTTTCCTCCAGTAGAATGTCAGCTTCTTGTGGGCAAAGATTACCTCTTGTTTTGTTAGTATTTATATCCATATCACTTGTGAAACTGCCCAGAATTTACTAAGTGCTTAATTATAATAAGTGTATGTTCTCTTTCCTATCTATAGTATCTAATTAATGTGGTTATTCTTAGTCTAAAAGTTAACAAGTATTCAAAGTCACTTTAACAAAAACAAACAAAAACAAAAACACTGGATATAACCACAGTCCCTGAGATCATATCCCAGTTCCAACACTTAAATATGCAAGTCACATCATCTCTATAGACTTCAATTCCTTTTCTGTAAAATCAAGATTACAAAAGCTATGTTCTCTATTTTACAGAACTATTGGAAGGGGAAAGATACAATTTTAAGCCACTATATAGATTTAAGGAATTTTAGCCATAAAAAATAACAACAATTATTCTGGAGTCAACTGTGCAGTACACATGAGGGAATTTGGGAAACTAGCCTTTTTTTTCCTATTGTTTCATATTCAGATGTATATTTCAGGTAATATCAGCCAACTTTATCTGTGAAACTCAATTTTAAGTATGCACCTAAATATGGCAGATGCTTAATATAATCCTATGAGAAGAGGGCGATAATAGAAAAAGTGGAGTTAATTCTTGAGTCTTAAATATTCTTCATAAGACATAGTAAGATTTAATATATATCTTAGGGCAAGATTCATTTTAGGAAGAAATATATTCTAGTCCTTCCTTTCACAAGTACAAGCTTGTATGATCACTGGTAAATTACTTAGTTTCTGAGTAGACCAGAAAATTCTCTGACAACAAAATTCCCACACTGGGTATCCCTTACAATGATGAAATCATGTGTGGAAAAGAACTATATTTCTGCAAAATTGCATGCATGCACATATGTGTGTATACACAAAAACCCCAATAATTTCTATATTTTAATATGAATTTAATTATCTCTTCTATTCTCTTATTCCATTACTTTTTTTTTTTTTCATTTTCAAAATGTCAAGTTCTTGGACTAACTTCTTTCTCAAATGGATAAGGTGTATGTAGGTGCAGAGTGGAAAGCAGATCTTGAAATATGGTCTTTTATGAATAAATACTATTTAATTTAAATATATGACACTAACTTATAAGAAGGAAAATTATATGTATACCTTTTGTCTGTATGAATGTTTGTCATTGAAGATACATTCTATGAACTATGCCCTGTAAATATGCATGTATGAATATCACATGTATGTGAATGTATAGAATAAATTTATATTTCATCTAGTTATATATAGATATTTCACAGAAGTAAACAGTTATGTACATCATCAAGTGTTATCCATCAGTGTCCTCCATTGAAAATAAATAGATTTGGCCTCATGCATTTCCATCATATTGTTCATATACCTAATTGTAAAATTTCATTAAAATGGAACTTCCAAAAGAAACAACTTAAAGAAATACCATCCATACATTCACATGAACATGCACACATACATATCCCTTATGCTCTTGATTGGAGTAAGAAACTGGTAAAGTATTGAACTAATTTGTCAATTTAAAGGAAATAAAAATATAAATGAATCTAGGAGAAAGAAATAATTCAGAATTCTAGGAATAAAAAATATTTTGCATAATCTGCAAGAAATCATTTTTTGCATAGTAACTTAGTAATATTTCCAAAGTTTATCTTCACATCAATTACTCAAGTATTTGCACTGTAAGAAATTATTCATGGATGATGTAAAAATTCTTAGTCATGTGGGTTAATTTTTTGCAACAAGAAACATTTTCTGGATATATTATTCATATAATATATGCGCTTAATAAACCAAGGTCCACTTATACTTTCACATCTGCAACAAACAAAAGTATTGCATCATACTTCAATAGCAAGCTGAAATATTATTTTTTTCCCCTGCAGAACCTAGAGATCCAATCCAAAATAGTGACTCTGACAGTGATTTGGGTAATCACTAGCCATTTATATTTGTTTTTCCTCAATGTCACTTATCTTTATATCCAGTCTTAAATTATCTGCCTATCTAGTCTTCCTTGCCCATTGTCTTGTACTTAAAAACCCTGGCTCAGTTTTCATTTTGGTGCTATATATGGTACTCCTTTCTTTCCTTTGAATATCAATATTTAAACTGCTTGACAAATTTCATTGGTATTTTCTTCCACTCTTCAACAACAAAACATAAACTAATGCAACTCCCTGCCCAACACTACTCAGCTCTTGCTGAGTTGAAAAATTGTGGAACAAATTGAGCAGAAAATATCAACTGGGCCTGTGAGTGTGAAGTTGAGCACATGTGTGTGAAGTAATGTTTAATAAGAGGATTCCATACAGTAATTTATCTGAAATTTTGACTGCCTTTAGTGGGAGTAGAAATTCTGTTAAACATCAATTTGAAAACTAAAGAGAGCTGTTTATTAGAGAATAATTTTAAAACATATAATGTTTCTATATTTTCTTTATGATATGCCTTTTCAAAACCCAAAATTCACATCAATGCAAGGACCAAGAATTTAGTTCTATTGCCAAATATTCTTCTGTTTTGCCACAGCTTGATGTATGTGTGTATGCATGTGTATATATGTGTATATATTTATTTATTCACACTTGCACATATAACATACATATGTATACACATAGGTATGTGTGTATAATTTACATATGTATACTTTCTATTTAGGAAACAGAGAGACTGTCAAAAGACCCTTATAGATCAGTCTTAGGAAATATAAATGTTATGAAGTAACTGGAAATGAAATTAAATTTCGTGTAAAGGAAAAAAAGGCTGGACACCTTATAACCACTTATTATCAGGATTACCAGGCTGTGAGTTATAGTTCAAAAGATTATTTGAGATTACTAGGATCTACTTAATGTCATAAATTCTCTTAAACAAAATGTATCTCAGAACAATGTCTGTGCTGTAATACGATAATATATAAATCCAAAGATTAACTATAGAAATACCTCACTTTGAATATATATGCAGTACTTTCTCTAGCATCTCTTTCATGTTTTTCCCCATCTGCTTATCCAACCATTCCCATGTCTTCTGCCAAAATTTATAAATTTCTCTGTAAAGGACTAAATACTTCTTCCTATTTCATTTTCTACCTATTATCATAAAAGGGAGAGAAAACAAGAATGAAAAAGTTCTGCAGAGAATATTGACATGGATTTTTTCTCTGGCATATTCTCTCACCTCATGTAGTAAGAGAGAACACTAGTTCCAAGATTTTTTAAAGTTTCATTACTTTCAGTTTAAAGTTTTCTCAATCACTTTTGGGTATTTTAGTATTTATTATCATCCTGGCAATTTTTCCTAGCCCCATTCAAATATGAAAGGCATTCCAAGTCAAGATCTCTTCTTCTCATCAATGAAGAATCTTTTTAATCAAAAAATCTTATCATTATTCTGATTATCTTGAATAATGTAATAATAATAGACATTTATACAATACATAAATGAGATAGCAATGGAATGAACTCAGGTCTTCCTGATTTAAATTCAAAAAGTCTATTCACTCACTATGCCACCTAAATACCACAAAATTGTCTCATTCTTTAGAACTTTTATTGTTTCTTCCATCATTAAAACATATCCTGCAGTATTATCATAAGGCACTTTAGGTGAACATGACTGAATATTTTTAAAAGGCATTGTAATTAAGGCTTCTGGCCAAGATGGTGGAGAGGACACAGGCATCTGCCTAAACTCTTTCTTCCTTCACAATATTTTTTTCATGATGAAGCCTTGGAATTAGTGCTTGACCGAAAAAAACCATGAATACATTACCAACAGAAGATATCCTCGAAATTCACCAGAAAAGGTCTGGTTTTGCTCACGGGAAGGGATGGTAAGATCAGGTGCAGACTGCAGACAGGCAGCAAGAACATGGAAGGCAGCTCACACTGAGCAGACCTGAGTGGGGGTGGGGTGTGATCTCAGCCAGCAGAAAATCTATGGGGAGAATTTTACCAGTGGCTACTTTGCCCTGGCAGCAAACCAGTAGATCTGTAGAGAAGCTATAAACCCCGGGGGTAAAGACTATAACCTCAAAACATTAGGGCCTTTCCCAACCTGGCCACACCCATCTCTAGATGGCTGAAACTCTTGAGTCGATGCACTGAGGTCAGGACAGTTGAGCACTTGAGGCTAACTACTGATTGGACAATATTATATGGGAATTTGCTTGGAAAATGGCCATTCCCACTATCCTGTGCTGGCTCAATGATTGGTGTATACAGAGGATTGTAGGAGGGACTAGGGGTGGAGTAAGACTAGCCAGAGTCACATTTATGGTGGATGAGGAAGAAGGCGGTTTCGGATATCCTACTTCCATCCCCTTCATTTCTATCCCTAAAGACCAAGAGTTTGTCCTGACTCTAGCTGATTCTAAGGTATCCTGGCTGCTAGCATGGTCATCACACCCATCCAGCTCCAGAAGTGACTCTGCAGGCTCTCAGAGTTTCAAAGTGCAGACACAGTGTAGTCATTGCTGTCCTGTTGCTGCCTCACTACTACCTCCAGCAGTCTGTAGAGGAAGCTTGATAGCACCACACTACCCCAAAAATCAGACCATATTTGCTTTTTTTTGTTGTTTGTTTGTTTTCACTGATTCTTCTTTGATAAAATGAGCAAAAAAATAAAGCGAGCTCTTAGTATAGATAGCTTCTATACCAATAGAGAGTGGACTTCAAACCCTGAGGAGACTAAAAACAGATTGTTTCCTGATGAATCCACAAAGAGGGATATGATCTGGTCCTTAACACACAAGAAGAAATGAACAGAAAAAATTAAAAGGGCTCTTACAAGTGAGCTAGAAGAAAAATGGGGAAAGGAAAGGGAAGCTGGGCAAGAGGGTCTGGATAAGTCATTCCATTCATTTAAAGATAGAGTAGATAAAGACATCAAATATTTGAAAAACAGACCAGTGAATTTGAAAAGGTAAATAATTTGAAGAAAAACAGAATTAGTGAATTAGAAAAAGAAAATAGCTCTCCAAAAATAACATTGGCAAAATGAAAAAAAAAAAAAAGTTCCATAGAACAAAACAACTCACTTAAAAACTCAATTGGACAATTACAAAAAATAAAAATTAAAAAAAGTAAATGAAGAAATTAATCCATTAAAAATCAGAATTGAACAAATGGAAATGAATGATTCGAGGAGACATGAAAAATCAGTCAAGCAAAACCAAAAATAATGAAACAATGGGGAAAAAAAAACATCAGATACATACTTGGGAAAACAACAGACCTAGAAAATAGATCTAGAAGAGATAATCTGAGAATTATTGGAATTCCTGAAAAATATGATGAAAAAAAGAGCCTACACACTATTTTCAAGGAAATTATCAAAGAAAACTGCCCAGATGTTATAGAAACAGAGAGTAAAATAGACATTGAAACAATTCACTGATCACCTACTGAAAGAGACCACAAAATCAAAACTCCAAGAAATATTGTGGCTAAATCCCAGAATTATCAGACCATGCAAAAAATACTACAAACAGCTAGAAAAAAATCAATTCAAATATAGAGGAGCCACAATAAGGATTATTCAGGTTCTAGCAGCACCTACATTAAAGGATCTAAGGGTCTGGAATCTGATATTCTGAAAGGCTGAGGAACTTGGTATGCAGAAAAGAATAACTTACCCCAGCCAAAATGAGTATTTTTCCCCAGGGAAGAATATGAACATTCAATGAAATAGGTGAATTTCATCTATATCTGATGAAAAAACTGGAACTAAACAAAAAGTATGATCTCCAAATATAGGACTCAAGAGAAAACTAAAAAGGTAAAAAGAAATCTTGGGAACTTTATTTCTGTTATAAATATACATAAAGAACACGGGCATAATTTTGTTTTACACTTATAATATAAAAAAGAAACTAGAGGTGGAAAGGAAATTGTACCAGAAAAAAGGTAAAATGGGGGTACTACATTATAGAGGGGGGTGTACATAGTATGTATCTTACTCTCATCAGAATTAGCTTAAAGAGAAAAATATTAGACATATTCACTTTACAGAAAACCTTGTCCCACCTCATTCAAAAGTGGGAGGGGGAAAGTGAAAAGGGAAAGAGTAAGCTAAGTGGAAGGGAATACAGAAATTGTGAGGAAAGGGGATAAGAAAAGGGGAGGAACTCTAAGGTGGGGGGAGGGAATACTAAAAAGGGATGCTGTGAGAGGCAAGTGGTGCTCACAAGTTTAATACTGGGGAAGAAGGTAAAGGGGAAGGAAAAGAAAAGCATAAGCAGGGGTTAACAAGATGGCAAGCAATACAGAATTAGTCATTTTAACCATATATGTGAATGGGGTAAACTCCTCCATAAAGAAGAAGCAGATAGCAGATGGGATTAAAAGCCAGAATCCTATAATATATTGTCTACAGGAAACACACTTGAAGCTGGGGAAAACATACAGAGTAAAGGTAAAAAGTTGGAATAGAATCTCCTATGCTTCAGGTGAAGTCAAAAAAAGAGGGGGTAGCCATCCTCATCTCAGATGAAGCAAAAGCAAAAATTGAACTAATTAAAAGAAGTAAGGAAGGGCACCATATCTTGCTAAAGGATAGGATAGATAATGAAGCAATATCAATATTAAACATATATTCACCCAGTGGTGTAACATCTAAATTCTTAAAAGAAAAATTAAGAGAGCTGAAGAAGAAATAGACAGCAAAACTATAATAATGGGAGATCTCAAAATTGCACTCTCAGAATTAGAGAAATAAAACCACAAAATAAATAAGAAAGAAGTGAAAGAAGTAAATAGAATACTTGAAAAGTTAGATATGATAGATCTTTGGAGAAAACTAAATGGAGACAGAAAGGAGTATACTTTCTTCTCAGCAGTTCACGGCATTTATACAAAAAAATTCCCATATATTAGGACATAAAAACCACAAATTCAAATGCAGAAAGACAGAGATAGTAAATGCAACCTTTTCAAATCACGATGCAATGAAAATTACATTCAATAAAAAGCCAGGGGAAAATAGACCAAAATGTAAGTGTGAACTAAACAATCTCATCCTAAAGAATGATTGAGTGAAACAGCAAATCATAGACATAATAACTTCACCCAAGAAAATTGCAATAATGAGAGGTCATACCAAAATATGTAGGATAGAGTCAAAGTGGTAATAGTGGGAAATTTTATGTCACTAGAGGCCTACTTACATAAAATAGAGAAAGAGAAGGTCAATGAATTGGGCTTGCCACTATAAATGCTAGAAAAGTAACAAATTAAAAACCCCCAAACATCAAACTTGAAATTCTAAAAATGAAAGGAGAGATTGATAAAATTGAAAGTTAAAAAAAAAACTATTGAATTAATAAATAAAACTAAGAGTTGGTTTTATGACAAAAACCAACAAAATAGATAAACCCTTAGTAAAACTGATTATTAAAAAGAAATAGGAAAATCAAATTGTTAGTCTTAAAAATGAAAAGGGAGAACTTTCTAATGAAGAGGAAATTAGGGCAATAATTAAGAGTTATTTGCCCAACTTTATGCCAATAAATTTGATAACTTGAATAAAATGGAGGAATACCTTTAAAAATATAGCTTGCCCAGATTAACAGAAGAAGAAGTGAATTGGTTAAACAGTCCCATTTTAGAAAAAAAGAAATAGAACAAGCTATTAATCAACTCCCTAAGAAAAAATCTGCAGGACCAGATGGATTTACATGTGAATTCTACCAAACATTTAAAGAGCAATTAACTCCAATGCTATAAACTATTTGAAAAAATAGGAATTGAAGGAGCCCTCCCAAATTCCTTTTATGACACAGGCATGGTACTGATACCTAAACCAGGTAGATTGAAAATAGAGAAAGAAAATTATAGACCAATCTTCCTAATGCATATTGATGCTAAAATCTTAAATAAAATATTAGCAAAAAGATTACAGAAAATCATCCCCAGGATAATATACTATACTATACTATATATACTATAATATACTATAAATACTATATAATATCCAAGTAGGATTTATACCAGGAATTCAAGGATGGTTCAATATTAGAAACTATTAATATAAATGAGTATATCAATAACCAAGTTAATAAAAACCATATGGTCATCTCAACAGATGCAGAAAAGGCATTTAATAAAATCCAACATCCATTCCTAATAAAAACACTTAAGAGTTTAGGAATAAATTGACTTTTCCTTAAAAGAGTCAGGAGCATCTATTTAAAACCATCAGTAAGCATCATATGGAATCGGGATAAACTGGAACCATTTCCAGCCATATCAGGAGTGAAACAATGTTGCCCACTATCACCATTACTATTTAATATATATTAGAAATGCTAGCTTCAGCAATAAGATCTTATTCAGTTCAAATTGATAAAGGATGGACAGAATCAGCTACACCCTGAGAAGGAACACTGGGAAATTAATGTGGACTACTTGCATCTTTGTTTTTTTCCCAGGTTATTTTTACCTTCTGAATCCATTTTTTCTTATACAACAACAGAACTATATAGATCTACACACATATATTGTATCTAGAATATACTTTAACATGTTTAACATGTATGGGACTACCTGCCATCTAGGGGAGGGGATGGAGGGACTGAAGGGAAAGTTGTAAAAGAAGTGAGTGTAAGGGACAAGGTTGTAAAAATTACATATGCATATGTTCTGTCAGTAAAAAGCTTGATTTTTTAAAAAAAAGGCATTGAAATCCTTTATGATATACATCTCCAATAGTGAAATTGCAGTCTTAAGCAGAAAACTTCAATGCTTCAATATTTTCCTTTGGAGAAATGATGATGAATGGAATTTAGCAGGATAACTCAAATAATTCCTCTCAGGTAGATATTTAGTCCATTTATTTCTGTGTGCATTGCTAGAACTGTAAACAAGAGAGACCCTTTACAAGAAAAGTTCTACACTTAGAAGCACAGGCATTATCATTAATACTTTATTTTTGCCCCTCTGACAATTATTGGGTTACAGCTAGAATATCACACATTTCTTTCACATTTGTAAGAGGCAGGGCTGAGTTAAAAGAGGATGGGGTCCTAGATGTTATAGATGAGGGGATGATGTCATTATGAACAACTGACTAATTATGAGACTATATTAATAATATACTTAGTATAGTAAAGATTTTTCAATAATGAACAGTTTATATATACATATATATATATATATATATATATATATATATATATTAAATGAACCTTTCTAAAGTTTGGTACATATATATTTTGTATTTTAAGGAAATTTTTAAAATATATTATGCTCCATCTTCAATTTTAGCTCAAGATCATTATGATTTTATTTTCTACTATAAAATGTTGTGTATACTAGCATTGCACCTGATGCTACTTTAATGATTAGTTCTTTTTTATTGGAATATACTTGAATTTCAATGGACCTCTCCATTCAGGGAGATGTCACCTTGAGACAAGTCTGTAGTGGAAGTACAAAATAAGTCACATTCTAAATATCCTAGCATCCAACTAAATATGGTTTCTGTTAAAGAAGATCACAATATGAAATCAGTATTCAAAGTTTTCTACTTTTCCTTTAAAATATACCACATAAGCATGCCTTTCCACAAAGTTTTGTAAACTCCCCAGTAATGTTTCTTTTAAAACGATCTTCAATTTAAATGATTTTTGGCAATTTACTTTGTCAAAAGGGCTTATCATTTCCTTTTTAAAATTTTTTACTCATTTGGTTCTTTATGCTTTGTATCTAATATAGAATAAGAAAATTTTAAATATATATAGTTGCAAATTATACATTTTTATCATTAATTTGGGCATTATTTCATCCAAAATAAAATTGTCCTGTAAACTCTCTCTTCTGACAATATGGATTGAGGGTGTGACTCCTGTTTGCAGGTAAAGTTGGTAAGTACAGTCTGAAATGCTTTTAAAAGAAAAATAATAGGAGAAGCTTATATATGAAAAAGCAGAATACAGTAGTTTAAAGTAAGAACTGTATCTCTATTTTTTTCTCCTCTGTTAAGTGACAGTAATTGTTAACAACAGAGTTCATGGCATCAGCCTATTTCACCCTCATTTAGTACTTCTGTAATCATTACAGATATTCATTAAATAATAATTAGCAGTTCAGTCCACAATATTCCTCACTATGATGTCCTACCCTTCAACTGTTATATCCTGCCTTTTGTGAAAGATCTGCACCACTTTACATAAATATGAAATGATGTGAGTGACACATAATATTTCTGACAGGAGAAGACAAAGTTGGAATAGTTTAAATGAGAGACCCTTATAAAGATTTTCATTTACAGGAGTTTTGCCTTATATACTTCACAAGTGATGGTAAAATCATTTCTTGAATGAACAGTTCTATACTAAATTATAGAAAAGTTGGTGAAATTTTTTAAAGTATGTATTTGAAACCCACCATTGAAACAGTAGTGAGGCTGGAAAAGGATATGCATTGACACCATTAATGTGATATGTGTCAGGCAGCTGCATATTAACATGAAAGCAAAATACTACTCTGTCTCTCCAAAGCACAGAAACTCTTTACATTTTCAAAATGAAAGATATATTCTAGAAATGCTTTGAAGAATGTGGTTCAATGATTTTTAAATACAAATTGGAAAGGCAAGTAATCATTCCAGCTGGTAAAAGAAGCAATAGGATGGAGAAATAACTTCATTTGTAGTTATAGGAAGATGTGACCATAGTCATGTTCAGATAAAGTTGTTGTTTTGTGTTATGGTAATTTTTCTAGTGTTAAAGCTATACAATTATTTGTGATTGTACTGGATAGAACTTGACCCACAGGATGTTAACTTTTGTTCAATTCTTAGTTGTTCTATGGCTTAATCATTATAAAATAGTTTTCAAAATCTGAAGACATTTTGGCATGAGGAAACAGTGTTTTCCCCGAAATGAACCCTTTAACCCATTAACAGGATTTCCCCCCTAACACTCCAGACAAAATAAATAGATTATTATATTTAAATATTCCATTGGGGGTGGGGAGGTTGGAAAACATATAGGAGAGCAATGATTGCTTTCATATAATAAAAGTAAATGTCTTTCGATTAGAAAGACAAAAATATTCAGAATTATATACCATACCTTAAAAAAATTCATAAAAGACGGTTTTGGTTAAACTTTCTCATTATCAACTGAATTGGAAAGAGAAAATTCAATCAGAGGAAAAACTGTGCTACTTCTACTTCTCAGTAAATGCATAGGGTAAAAGTTTTTCATTGGAGTCACACACAAAATACAGAATGCTTCCATAAACCATTCTCATAATTATTTAATAAACAAGAATAAAAATGATTAGAAGTTTTCAAAGGAGATAATGGAACATTCATGATAGCTTTCTCCTCATAATGGATATTGTAAAGTACAGAGTGAAGAGAGAATACAGCATATTCAGCAGAAAGAAATAAGCCATTAGTGTAGAAGAAACTTCAAAATGTATGGAGAAAAGTAGGAGATAAAGCTTGAAATATAAGATGGATCTAATCCAACTTAATAAACACGTATTATGTACTTACTACATGCTAATTGCTATTATAATTCCTAGGCATAAAAATAACAAAAAAGAAACCAAGTACCTGTTCTCAAGAAACTTACAATCTAATCAGTAAAGAATACATGGAGAGAAACTGAAAATCAGGATGGGAGAGGCAATGAAGTATAATATTCTGTGGAGTGGAAATCAAGCACAGCTGTAGCAAGTAGAGTTATTTAGAAAGTCCTGAGTTTTTAGAGAAAAGGAGATTTTGGGAGGAGTTATTTGTCCCCACAGTCTTCAAATCAGAGAGTTCTATAGTTCTTTGAAATAGACAAAGGAGTTTATATATTCATGACTTGGAAATAGGAAATCACTGATGTTTGTAAGCCAGAAAAGGGACATAAAAAATTATTTGCATAATTTCAGCATGTTCATATAAACTCTACAAAGAAAAGCCTTATCAAAATTAGATGCAAATTTTAGATTTGTGACCCAGGAGAGAAAAATAATGTTTGGAATGAAGCCTATATTTCTAAAAAACAGAGGAAAAATTTCACAAGGCTGTTTAAATTCCATGGTTTAAAATTCTCCAAAAGAAGTCAGCTCAAATAATTTTTCTCAAAAATGAAATATTATATACAGAAAAATGGGTGCCTAAACAGACTGATTTTAATGATGATAGTTTTGACACATAAATACTTCATCAAACTTAGATTTTTAAGACATACTTAGAAGATAAAAGCAAAGACTGGCAATGGTATGAACATAAAATTGCTTACCAGTGATATAAAAAAAATTGGTTAGAATACATAGAGACAGAGAAAGACAGACACAGAGACAAAGACAGACACAAAGAAAAGAAAGAAAGTCCTCAGACAAAGGAAGGAAGGAAAGAAGGAAGGAAGGAAGGAAAGAAGGAAGGAAGTAAGGAAGGAAGGAAGGAAGGAAGGAAGGAAGGAAGGAAGGAAGGAAGGAAGGAAGGAAAGAAAGAAGTGGCTCTCATTTTTGTAGTGGCAAGAAACTAGAAACTGAGTGTAAACCCATCAATTGGAGAATGGCTGAATAAGTTATGGTATGTGAATGTTATGGAATATTATTGTTCTATAAGACATGATCAGCAGGATGATTTCAGAGACCTAGAGAGACTTACATCAACTTATGATAAGTGAAGTGAATAAATCAGGAGATCATTGTACATAGCAATAATAAGATTATATGATCAATTCTGATGGATGTAACTTTTCAACAATGGGATGCTTCAGGCCAGTTCCAATGGTCAGGTGATGAAGAAAGCCATCTGCATGCAGAGAAAGGATTGTAGGAACTAAGTGTTGATCACAACATAGGATTGTCACTTTTTTGTTATTGTTTGCTTGTATTTTGTTTTCTTTCTCATTTATTTTTCCTTTTTGATCTGATTTTTTCTTGTGCGACATGATAATTGCGGAATTTTTTGTAGAGGAATTGCACATGTTTACCATTTATTGGATTACTTGCCATCTAAGGGAGGTGGTGAGGGAAATGGAGGGAAAAATTTGGAACACAGGATTTTTTGGGGAGGGTGAATGATGAAAGTTATCTATGCATATATTTTGAAAATACAAACCTTTGATAATTAAAAAGGAACAGTGAGCAGTAAAACTCATAGAATAACTTAACCTGATTCAATCCATGTTATAATAAACTATCTTACATTTTGACAGGGCCACATGACTTATAAGTTAAATTAATTCTTTAGATAGATTTTGACAGCACTCTCATGTTATTCAAAGAACAAACAGGTGAATTTTATACATAAGAGTACAACTAAATGAATATGGAGATGGTTTAATGACATAACTCAAGTAGCCATCATTATTAAATTACTTTCATCTTAGTGTAATATTCTTAGTACAGTGTCCCAAAGATTCTTTCTTGGCTATATTGTTTCTATCTTTTCATGTCAATTAATTGGATGGAAACATATATGTAATGATATCAAATGTTCAGATAACAAACTAGAAGAGATAAATAAGATATAAGATGATAAAGACAAGATCCAAAAAAAGATATTTAAAAAGCTAAGATGTGGGGCAGAGCCAAGACACTGGAATAAAGGCAAGGATTTGACCAAGCTCTTCCCTAAACACCTCCGATCAACTAGAAATAATGACTCTAAACAAATTTTAGAGGATCAGAAACCACAAAAAGAAAGAATGGAACAGTTTCTCAACCAAAGAAAGCTGGGAAGGTCAATGGGTGTTTGTTTACCATGATGGGAATAGAGCATAGTCATAGTGCAGGTTGTACCAGCATAACCTCAATAAGTCAGGAACAAGCCCTGAGGCCTCCAAATCAGGAGCCATAGCACTAATATACAGACCCCTTAGCCCATGGATGATATTTGTCACAACATGTGAGGAAAGCTCCAGAAAACCAAGAGCACGAATTAGGGTAAACTGAATCAGCAATAGCAGTGGCAGTGGACGCTTCCAGAGAACTCACCCAACAGGTAAGGGGATGGTGAAACAAATAGATAGTCAGAAGGAGATTGCATAGTCTTCTTTACTGGCATTGAAGCAGGATGCTATTGCTTCACTCACACATAGATCTGGGTAGTGATGTTAGTTCACATTAAGTCTTTATAAAATAGCTGCATAAAACCACTGAAATTTGGGACATTGCATTCTCCATCCTGTAAATAGAGCCCCACTTTAACAAAGAGTTAAAAGTTGACTAATAGCCTGGGGAAATGGGCAAACAAATGGGTTATAAAACTGTGCCTACCCTTTGATCCAGGAGTGCCACTACTGGGTCTATATCCCAGAGAAATAATAAAAGAAGGAAAAGGGCACACATGTGCAAAAATGGTTATAGCAGCTCTTTTTGTGGTAGCAAAGAATTTTAAAATGAGTAGATGCTCATCAATTGGGGAATGGTTAAATATGCAAAGGTTTATGAAATTAATGGGATATTGCTCAATTAAAATATTATGGAAAGGCTCTTTTTTAGAAAGGCATGGAAAGACTTACATGAATTAATGTTAAGTGAAACAAGTAAAACCAGGAAAATATTGTACATAGCAATAGCAAAATTGCATAATGATAAACTAAGACAGACTTGATTCTTCTCAGGAGTTCAGTGATCCAAGGAAATCCACATAAACTTTGGATGGAAAATGCCATCAAAATTTAAAGAGAAAATTATTAAGAAGGAATTCAAATCAACACATGCTATGTTCAATTTTTGTTTCTTTTTTCTTCTGTGGTTTCTCTTATGGTTTTCCCCTTTGCACTCATTTTTTTTCTCTCCCAACATGATTCATAAGGAAATATGCAAAAAAGGATTTATATGTATTAAAACATATTGTTTCTATGTGTAAGTTGTGAAAATAAAAAAGAAAGAAAGAAATAGAAGAAAAGTATAATAAAGAAAGGAATAGTGTCCAAAACACAGGAGTCAATAGTCATATAGAATACTCCTTTGATTAGAATATATCTCCTATCTTGTGTTCATTTCTGTGTGAAGATTTTAAGAAATTTTAACTGCTGTATATCCATAAGTTGATTATAAAATTCCACTAAGAGATAATTGTGACATTGAGTATGTTTGTAAGGGAAGGGGGAAGTTAGCAATGTGGTAATATAAGAAGAGTGCTTTATAGCTATTTTCACATGGAAAAAAAGAATAAAATTATTCTGCTTTACTCTTGAAGACAGAATTAGGAATAATGATTAGAAACTGAAATTAGTCAAATTTCAACTATCAATAATAATAAGTTGAAATAACTTTAATAATAGCAATAATTAATAAGTATATACAAAGCTAGGTAACATTAACAAAGTATTTCATAAATATTTCTTCATTTTATATTTACAACAAATCTGGAAAGAAGGTGTTATTATTTCAATTTTAAAGATAAGAAATCTGAAGCAGACACATTGAGTGAGCTAGTTCATTTCAGATATTAAGTGTTTCAGGTGAGATTTTTATTCAAGTATTCTAGATTCGTGATTGAACATTGTAGTAACTGCTCCATCTACCTCCAGGGTTATTTTGAAGAAACTTCTGGGCCATAGTTTCAGAGCTTTCTTACAAACTTGAACATTCTATCATTGGAGCTATACAAGTATTTTTTAAGTGGAGGGAAGTAGAGATATATAAAAAAATGTTAATTGATAATAATTCCTGATAAATTTCATTTTAATAATATTTTATTTTTCCCAATGATGTATCATGACAATTGTTGGCATTATTTATTTATTTATTTATTTTTACAAATTTTGAGTTCTCTGATGCTGAGTGAAATGAGCAGGGCCAAGAGATCATTATATACTTCAACAACAATACTATATGATGACCAATTCTGATGAACCTGGCCATCCTCAGCAATGAGATGAACCAAATCAGTTCCAATGGAGCAGTAATGAACTGAACCAGCTACACCCGGCGAATTAATTCTGGGAGATGACTAAAAACCATTACATTGAATTCCCAATCCCTATACTTTTGCTCACCTGCATTTTGGATTTCCTTCACAGGCTAATTGTACAATATTTCAGAGTCCGATTCTTTTTGTACAGAAAAATAACAGTTTGGTCATGTAAAAAAATTTTTTTTGAGTTCTATTGTTTTCTACCTCCTTTCCCTACCCACTTCTTAAAATGATAGGCAATTTGATAGAGCGTACATGTGCCATGATGTAAAACATATTTTCATATTACTCACAGTTGTGAAAGAAAAAGAAAACAGATTAAAAAAAAAAAAAAGAAAGAAAGAAAGATGAAAAAGAATAAAGCAAATTGTAGAGGGCTGAAACTCCTAAAAAGTATGCTTGAATCAGTCAGCTGAGCACTTAAGGCTAATTATGTATTCGATGCGAGACAATGACTCTATTAGCATATGTTTGGATAAATGGCTCTTCTCACCATTGGTGCTTTCTGAATGTTTGGTGGTAAGATAATGATAGGCAAGGATTGGAAGACAGAGGGAGAGAAACCAGAGAGGCCCTTGGCAGCATGACAAGGAGGAGAGAAGTTGGTGACTCCAGACTCCCGAATCCAAGATTCTGCTTTCCTGCCTCTTTCACTTCTCCCCCTAAAGGCCAAGGACTTTAATTTATCCTGACTCTGGCTGATGCTGAGGCCCTCTTGATCAGCACATGGAATCAATTAGTACTTATATAGATATGATTAGCATTTTCCAGATATTTCAAAACCTATCTGTTCATCATTTCTCACTGCACAATAATTTTCCATTGAGTCCATATGCCACAATTTGTTCAGCCATTCTCTAATTGACTGACATCACTTCAGTTTTCAATATTTTGCGACCACAGAAAGGGCTGCTATAAATGTTTTTGCACATGCAGCTCCTTTTCCCATTTTTTTGTAATCCTTTTCATTTACAGACTCAGTAGTTGTATTATTAGGACAAGTGATACACACAGTTTAGTTGTCTTTTAGGCATTCTTCCAATTTGTTGCAAGAGTGGCTGGATCAACTTACAACTCCTCCAAAAGTGCACTGATGTGCAA
The DNA here is from genome assembly GCF_902635505.1 of Sarcophilus harrisii. Taxonomy (NCBI): domain Eukaryota; kingdom Metazoa; phylum Chordata; class Mammalia; order Dasyuromorphia; family Dasyuridae; genus Sarcophilus; species Sarcophilus harrisii. The sequence goes on from NC_045428.1 coordinate 101,026,927, forward strand.
TTTTCCCATATCCTCTTCAATTTTTACCATTTCCCTTTTTTGGTCATATTTGACCATCAAATAAGTCTAAAGTGTTACCTCAGAGTTATTCTTATTTGCATTTCTCTATTCAATAGTTACTTAGAGCATTTTATATGCCTAAAGATAGATTTCATTTCTTCATTTGAAAAATGCCTATTCATACTCTTTGACCATTTATCAGTTGAAGAATGACTGACTTGTATTCTTAGAAATTTGACTCAGTTCTTTATTTATTGAAGAAATGATGTCTTTATCAGAGACATTTGCTATAAAGAATGTTTTGCACTTGTTTTTTCCTGATCTTGATTGCATTTGTTATAGTTGTACAAAACTCTTTTATTTTAATTAAAATCATTGATTTTACATGTTGGAAAACTTTCTGTCTTGGTTAGTCATGTCTCCCAACCAATTTTTGTCAAATATTAAGTTTTCTTTTTAATTTCTCTTGCATTTATTTATTTACTTTTGACATGCATTTCTTTATGAATCATCTTGGAAGAGAGAAAAATCAGAGCAAAAGGGAAAAATCAAAGTAATAGCATGAGTTGATTTACATTCAGTCTTCTTAGTTCTTTCCTGGATACACATTCTATTTTCTGTCCAAGTCTATTGGGATTGCTTTGAATCACTGAATTACTGAGAAGTATCAAGTCTTTCATAGTTGATCAACATATATTCTTGCTGTTATTGAATACAATGTATTTCTGGTTCTGCTTGTTTCACTCAGTATCAGTTCATGTAAATCTTTCCAGGCCATTTTATGGGAAAGTTCATTCCATTCATATTCACATTCACATATATAATTTACTGTGCATTTCCCCTTTATTCTATTTTTCCTTAAATTTGTGCTCTATATTTTCTCACTTTCTGAGCTCACCAGTGTTTTCCATTATTTCTACTTCTTCTTCTTCTTCTTCTTCTTCTTCTTCTTCTTCTTCTTCTTCTTCTTCTTCTACTACTACTACTACTACTACTACTACTACTACTACTATCACTACTAATATCACTACTATCTACAAATTCAACTAGTCTGCCCTCTCATCTTGCTGTGCTCCCCTTACCAATCAGGAATTAAGTTTATTTAACTTCCCAACATACTTCCCTGTTAGGTAAGATAGATTTCTGTATTTATTTGATTATGTAGACTATTCCCTTTTTTGAGCCAATTCTGATGAGAGTAAGATTCAAGCTATGTCATCACCCAATTTCCTTTTTTGTTATTTTTATTTTCTTTAGGATGCAGATCTACTAAGGGAATTGCTAAGTCAATGGCCTAACATGGTTTAATAGCCCTTTGCTCTACAGAATGGTTAAATATATTCACAATTCCACCAAGTGCATTAAGATCTCATTTTTCTGACATCCCCTCGACCATTTCTTGTTTTCTTTTTTGTCCTATTAGTCAACCTATTAGATATAAAGTAGTGTCTCAGAATTATTTTAATTTGGATTTCTTCAATCAATAGTGAGTTATGGCAGTATTTTTCATGTGGCTATACATAGCTTTGATTACTTCATATAAAAACTGTTTACATCATAATAATTAATTCTAAATGACTCTTTTTTTAAAAAAAATAAATCTGGCAGTTCTCAATGTTTGAGAAATTATATCTTCATCAGAGACACTTCATTTTTCTTCCATAATTACTATTGATAATTGTTCCACTGCTTATTACATTATTTATCTACTTTCACACCATCATTCCTCAAAAGTGTTTAGCTTATGACTATTCCCTTCCTAATCTGCCCTTCCTTATCACACCCTACCTTATGTTAACCCATTTCTCTCCTACTTTCCTATAGAGCAGTACAGATTTCTAGTTAACAAATTGTTTATGTTAATCCTTCTATAAGCTAATTCTTTTTCTTTTCTTTTCTTTTTTTGATGAGGTAGTTGGGGTTAAGTGAGTTGCCCAGGGTCACACAGCTAGGAGGTGTTAAGTGTCTAAGGTCACATTTGAACTCAGGCTCTCCTGACTTCAGGGCTGGTGCTCTATCCACTGTGCCACCTAGCTGCCCCTATATGCTAATTCCCATGTGAATAAAGTCCACTTACTCCTCCTGGTTTTCTCCTTCTGTTCCTCCATTTAAAATTTTTTTTTTCATGTTTATTTTATGGGAGGTAATTAACCTGCATCCTGTTTGACTTTCCCTTTTTCTTAGCACACTACATTCTCACATTTAATGTTACTTTTTAAAATGTCATCTCTTCACATTCACCTCACCACATGCCCTCTGTCTATATTATAACTTAAATACTCTAATAATGAAATTTTTTTATGAAGTACAAGTTTCATCTTCCTATGTAGGAATGTAAACAGTTTAATTTCATTAAGTCCCTTCTGATTTCCATTGCTCATGTACATTTTTTTATATTTATCTTGGCCTTATATTTGAAAGTATTTTTTTAATTCATTGATGGTATTTTCAACAAGAAATAAGGAGGCAGTGCCAAGATGGCAAAGAGGAGACATGTCCATATTTGAGCTCTCCCTGTTGACCCTCAGATCAATATCAAATTGAGCTTCTGAACTTGTTTTGGAGTGACACAACCCAGAAATATTTAGAGTGTAACAAATTTTCAGCAGAAGATATTTTGGAAGAACTTCAGTAAAGTTTTGTTTTAATCAAACAGAGGGAGGGCCCAAGTGCAGACACAGTGCAGTGAACTAGGGTGGTGTGGTTCCCATATTCACTGAGTGAATATAACCAGAGGAATCTACAGCTGCATTGGCTACTTAGTCCTAGGGGTAATCAAGTGATATGAAGATTAGTTGCAAGACATCCAACACAACTATAAAAGACAAATAGAGAGCCTCTGAATCCCAGAATAACATAGGACCTGGCACTGTCCACCACCCAGCACTGAGATAATCAGCACTGACCCAGAACAGCCATTGCCGCCCGTATAGGAAGGTTGCACAATCTATCCCTGTCCTAAAAATAGACCTCAACCTTTTTAAAAAATGGTCAAAAAAAAAAAAAAAAAAAAACCACTGACCACAGTTGGGTTTTTTTTTTTTTTGGTGTTGTTGTTCTTGTTGTTCTTGTTGTTTTAATGGAGAAAGAGAAGAACAGAATTCAAACACAGAGGGCACCAGATCATCTCCAGATGAAGCCCCAAAGGGTGATACAAATTGGTCCCCATCTCACAAGACTTTCTCTGAAGAATTCCAAAAGGATCTTAAAAGAGAGTTAGAAGAAAAATGTGGAAATAAAATGAGAATATAGCAGGAGAATTTGGAAAAGGAAACACACAAATTATCTGAAGAAAATTCCTTAAAAATAGATGTAGTAAAATGGGAAAAGCAAATAACTCCTTACAAAATAGACTTGACAAAATGGAAAAAGAGAACAACTCTTTGAAAAACAGAATTTGTGAAATGGAAAAAAAAAAAATCCATTGAACAAAATAACTAATTTAAGTCGGTTAAACAAAACCAAAAAAATGGGAAAAAAAGATAATGTAAAATATCTCATTGGAAAAGCATCTGACCTGGAAAATAGATCTGAGGGACAATCTAAGAATTATTTGACTTCCTGAAAACCATGATGAAAAAAAAAAACACCAAACATCATCTTTCATTCAATGATCAAGAAAAAATTCCCTGTGGTCTTAGAACCAGGAGATAAAATGGGCACTGAAAGAATTCATTGTACACCTCCTGAAAAAGACCTCAAAATTAATACTCCAAGGAATATTGTAGCTAAATGTCAGACTTATCAGATCAAAGAAAAAATGTTTCAAGCAGCCAAAAAGAAATGATTCAAATATCAAGAAACCACAGTCAGGATTGCCCAGGACATAGCAGCTTCCAACTTAAAGGACTGAAAAGCCTAGAGTCTGATTAACTGAAAGGTGAAGGAAGTTGGATTATAGTAAAGAATCAATTATCTTGCTAAATTGAGCATTATCTTTCAGGGAAAGAAATGGAAATTCAATGGTATAGATGAATTTCATTTATTTCTGATGAAAAAACCAAAGCTGAACAAAAAATTTGATTTTCAAAGACAGAAATCAAGAGAAGCATGAAAAGGTAAAATGGAAAGAACTTGAGAACTATATCTTTGTTATGTGTATACTTAGAAAACGCAAGTATAATTTGATTTTACTGTGATAAAATAAAAAAGAAACTAAAAGTGGAAAGGAGATTGTATTAGAAAAAGAGAAAAATGGAGGTAAAATAAGGGAAATTACATCTCACAAAGAGGTAAATAAATAAGACATATTAAAATTGGGGGAAAGCTTTGATCCAGCAGTGTTACTACTGGGCTTATATCCCAAAGAGATCATAAAGAAGGGAAAAGGATCTGTATGTGCACAGATGTTTGTGGCAGCCCTCTTTGTAGTGGCCAGAAACTGGAAACTGAGTAGATGCCCATCAAATGGAGAATGACTGAATAAATTGTGGTATATGAATATTATGGAATATTATTGTTCAGTAAGAAATGAACAACAGGATGATTTCAGAAAGGTCTGGAGAGACTTACATAAACTGATGCTGAGTGAAACAAGCAGGGCCAGGAGATCATTATATACTTCAACAACAATACTATATGATGATCAATTCTGATGGACCTGGCCATCTTCAGCAATGAGATGAACCAAACCAGTTCCAATGGAGCAGTAATGAACTGAACCAGCTACACCCAGCTAAAGAACTCTGGGAGATGACTAAGAACCATTACATTGAATTCCCAATCCCTATATTCTTCCTGCCTGCATTTTGGATTTCCTTCACAGGCTAATTGTACAATATTTCAGAGTCCGATTCTTTTTGTACAGAAAAATAACAGTTGTTCATGTATACTTATTGTGTATCTAATTTATACTTTAATATATTTAACATCTACTGGTCATCCTGCCATCTAGGGGAGGGGATGAGGGGAAGGAGGGGAAAAATTGGAATAAAAGGTTTGGCAATTGTCAATGCTGTAAAATTACCCATACATATAACTTGTAAATAAAAAGCTATTTTAAAAATGGGGGGGGGGAAGAAGGGAGGGGAATGAATATTATGTGACTCTTATTGTCATCAAATTTTGTTCAAAGAGAGAGTATCAGACATATTTGGCTTTACAGAGAAACTTGAATCACTCTATAGGGAAAGGAAATGGGAAAGGAAAGGGGGAGACAAATAGAAGAAAGAATCAAAGTAGTAGGGGAAAGATATAAAAGGGGGAGGGGGTCTATAAAGAGGTAGCACAGTTTGAAGGAAGTAGTGGTCAAAGCAAAATATTGGGGAGGGGAAAAATAGAATAAAGAAAGAGAAAAGCATACCTGTGGTAAATAAGATGATGGGAAATACAGAATTAGTCATTTTAACAGTAAATGTAAATGGGATGAACTCTTCCATAAAACAGAAGCAGATAGGAAAGTGTATTAAAAGCCAGAATCCTACAATATGATTTTTTTTTCTTAAGAAACACATTTAAAGCAGAGAGATACATATAAAGTAAAGGTAAAAGGCTGGAGCAGAATCTATTATGGTTCAGGTGAAGTTTAAAAAAAAAAAAGAAGAGGTAATGATCTTGATCTCAGATCAAACAAAAGCATAAATAGATCTAACTAAAAGATAACATCCAAATACCTAGAGGAGGTATTTCTTTTGCAAGAAGAAATTATATTTGCTAGAAGAAATAGACAGCAAACTACACTAGTGAAGGATCTCATCCTTACTCTTTTAGAACTTGATAAATCAAACCATAAAATAAATAAGAAAGAAATTAAAGAGGCAAATAGAATTTTAGAAAAGTTAGGTATAATAGATTTATGGAACAAATTGAACAGAGAAAGAAAGGAGTATACTTTTTTCTGGAAGTTCATGAAACCTATATCAAAACAGATCATGTATTACAGCATAAAGACATCAAAATCAAATGCAACAAGGCAGAAATAGTAAATGTATCATCGTCAGATCATGATGAAAAAAGAATCACATGTAATAAAGAGCCAAGAATAAATAGACCAGAAATAATTGGAAACAAAATAATCTGATCCTAAAGAATGAATGGGTGAAACAACAAATCATAGACACAATTGATAATTTAATCCAATAAAATGGCAATAATGAGACAACATACCAAAATTTATGGGATGAAGTCAAAGCAGTTGTTAGAGAAGTTTTTATACTTCTAGATGCTTAATTGTATAACATAAGGAAAGAGAAGATCAATGCAACTAAAAAAGAATGCAACTAAAAAAGAATAGGAAAAGAAAAAAATTTAAAAAGTACAAGTAAATACAAATTTAAAATTTTGAAAATAAATAGGGAGATAAATAAGATTGAAAGTAAAAATAACTATTAAACTAATAAAGAAAACTAAGAGCTGATTATATGGGGAAAAAGACAATAAATAAACCTCTAGCTAATCTGATCAGTAAAAGGAAAAAAAATCAAATTCTTAATATGAAAAATAAAAAAGATGAACTTTCCCCCAATGAAAAGGAAATTGGAGCAATAATTAGGAGCTATGTTGCGCCAATAAATTTGATAATTTAAGTGAAATGGAGGGATACCTACAAAAATATAGATTGCTAAGATTAACAGAGGAGGAAATAATTTACTTAAATCATCTCATTTTAGAAGAAGATATTGAACAAATTAATAATCAACTCCCTAAGAAAAAATCTTGAGGGTCAGATGGATTTACATGTGAATTTTACCAAACATTTGAAAAAAACTATTAATTCTAATAGTGTACAAATTCTTTGGAAAATAAAGAAAAAAAGGAATCAGACCAAATTCTTTTTATAACATAGGCATGGTGCTGATATTTAAACCAGGTAGAGTCAAAACTAAGAAAGAAAATTATGGACCAATTTCCCTAATGAATATTGATGCAAAAATCTTAAATAAAATATTACCAAAGGGATTACAGAAAGTCACCCCTAGGATAATACAATATGACCAAGTAGAATTTAAACCAGGAACACAGGGCTGGATCAATATTAGGAAACCTATTAGCATAATTGACTATATCAATAAATAAAATTAACAAAAAACATGATTATCTCCATAGATATAGAAAAAAATTTTTTATAAAATCCAACATCCTTTCCTATTAAAAAAAAAAAAAAAAACTAGAATATAGGAATAAATGGACTTTTAAAAAAATGTGAGTAGCATCTGTTTAAAATCATCAGTAAGCATCATAACTTGACAAACTAGAAACATTCTCAATAAGATCAGGATTAAAACAAGATTACCCACTCTCCCCATTACTAATCAAAATTGTATTAGAAATGTTAGCTTTGCAGTAATGAACTGAACCAGCTACACCCAGTGAAAGAATTCTGGGAGATTACTATGAACCATTATATAGAATTCCCAATCCCTCTATTTTTGTCTGCCTGCATTTTTGATTTCCCTCACAGGCTAATAGTACACTATTTCAAACTCTGATTCTTTTTGTACAGTAAAATAACTGTTAGGACATATATGCTTTAACATACTTAACATGTATTGGCCAACCTGTCATTGAGAGGAGGGAATGGGGGGAAGGAGGGGAAAAATTGAAACAAAAGGTTTGGCAATTGTCAGTGCTGTAAAATTACCCATGCATATAACTTGTAAATAAAAAGCTATAATAATAATAATAAAAAAAGAAATGTTAGCTTTGGCAATATGAGAAGAGAAAGATATTAAAGTGTGATGACTGTGTATTTTAAAATCAGCCAGAGTCAGGAATTCAGGTTAAGGGAAATTTTTCAATCTTTATTCTCAGTAGAGGTAAAGAAAGATCGGAGGTGAAGGGGGATCGGAGGTGAAGGGGGATTGGAGGTGAAGGGGAGATCCACGATCGCAATGTGTGCAGCCAGCCAGACCAGAAACCAGCCAGACCAGAAGCCAGCCGGCCTTCTCTCCCCACTCCTCTCTCCGCCCCTCTGCCTCCACCCACCAAAATCATCATTTCCTATACAATACATCAGGACTTGCACAAAGAGTGGGCCGGGGCCATTGTTTCTCCAAGCATATATATTAATAGAGTATGGTCCAATTACTATTTAGCCTCACCAGCTAGAGACCTCAGTGCATCAACTCGAAGCTTCAGCCCATTACATTAAAGGAATTAGAGTAGGTAATGAGGAAACTAAATTACCACTCTATGCAGATGATATTGTGGTATACCTAGAGAACCTTAGAGAATCAACTAAAAAACTATTGGAATTAATCCACCACTTTACCAACGTTGCAGAATACAAATAAATCCACATAAATCATCACCACTTTTATAAATTAAGAACAAAGTCCAGAAGCAAGAGAAACAACAACAACAACGAATTCCATTCAAAATAACTCTCAATAGCATAAAATATTTGGTAATCTATCTTCCAGGGGAAAGTCAGGAACTATTTGAACACACCTCCAAAACACTTTCCACAAAAATAAAGTCAGATCTAATCAACTGGAAAAATATCAAGTGCTCATGAGTAGGCCGAGCAAATATAATAAAAATTACAGTATTACATAAATTACTCTACTGATTTTAGTGTCATATCAATCAAACTCCTAAGAAATTATTTTACAAACATAGAAAAAAATAATAACAAAGTATATCTAGAAAAACTAAAAGTCAAGAATTTCAAGGGAATTAATGAAAAAAAAATTGCCAATGAAGGTGGCCTAACTATGTCAGACCTAAAAGTATATTATAAGGCAGTGGTCATCAAAACCATTTGGTACTGGCTAAAAAATAGAATCATTGATCAGTGGAATAGGTTAGTATCACAGGACAAAATCATCAATAACTATAGCAATTTAGTGTTTGACAAACCCAAAGACCCCAGATTTTATGACAAGAATTCAGTATTTAACAAAAGCTGCTGGGAAAATTGGAAACTATTATGGAAGAGACTAGGCATTGAACCACACCTAACACCACATACCAAAATTAGGTAGAAATGGGTTCATGATTTAGACATAAAGATTGATATTTTAACCAAATTAAAAGAATATAGAATGCTTTACTTCTCGGATCTGTGGAAAAGGAAGGAATTTATGTCCAAAGAAGAACTAGAACTCATAATTGAACAATAAATCAATAATTTTGATTATATTGAGTTAATAAGATTTTGTACAAACAAAATAAATACAGACAAGATTAGAAGGGAAGCAATAAATTGGGAAAAAAAATTTATATTTAAGCATTCTGACAAAGACCTCATTTCTAAAATTTATAGAAAATTTACTCAAATTTATAAGAATTCAAACCCTTCTCCAATTGATAAATGGTAAAATGATATGAACAGACAATTTTCAGATGAAGAAATTAAAACCCTTTATAAAAATCATATGAAAAGGTGCTCTTAAACAGTATTGATCAGAGAAATGCAAATTAAAACAACTCTGAGACACTACTATATACCTCTCAGATTGGTTAATATGACAGGAAATAATAATTACGAGTGTTGTAAAGGATGTGGGAAAACTGGAACACTAATACATTTTTGTTGGAACTGTGAATGGATCTACCCATTCTGGAGAGCAACTTGGAACTATGCTTAAAAAGTTATCAAACTCTGCATACTCTTTGATCCAGGGTATTTCTATTGGGCCTATATCCCAAAGAGATCATAAAGGAAGGAAAGGGATTTACATGTCCAAAAAATGTTTCTGGCAGCCCTTTTCATAGGGGGAAGAAACTGGAAACTGAGTGGATGCCCTTCAGTTGAAAAATGTCTGAATAAGTTATGGTAAATGAATGTTATGGAATATTATTATTCAATAAGAAATGATCAAGAGGATAATTTTAGAGAAGCCTGGAGAGATTTACATGAGCTAATGCAAAGTGAAATGAGCAGAACCAGGAGATCATTGTACATGGCAATATCAATATAATACGATGATCTATTCTGATGAATATGACTCCTTTCAACATTGAGATGATTGATGCCAGCTCCAATAATCTTGTGATGAATAGCTCCATCTACAGAGAGAGGACTATAAGAAGTGAATATGGTTCACAACAAACATTCTCACCCTATTTGATGTTGTTCACTTGCATTTTGTTTTCTTACTCATTTTCTTTCCTTTTTGATCTCATTTTTCTTGTACAGCAAGAGAATTGTATAAATATATTTATATATATTGGATTTAATGTATATTTAACGTGTATAACAGGTTGGATTGCTTGACATCTAGGGGAGAAGATGGGGGAAGAATGGGAAAATGTGAAACAAAAGGCTATGCAAGGTCCAATGTTGGTTGAAAAATGATTTGTGCACATGTTTTCAAAATATTTTAAATGAAAATAATTATCCATGTATATATATTAAAAATAAAAACCTTTAATTTAAAAAATAAAGGAAAAAAGAAAGAATAAAAAGAAAGAAAAAGAAACAAGTGAAATTTATAAGAATACAAGTCATTACCAAAATAAGGTCAAAATGGGAACACTGGGCATAAAGGGTGATATAAACAAATTAGGCGAAAAGGGGATAATTTATATAGCAGATCTTTAAAGAAGGGAGGAATTCATGTTCAAAGAAAAAAACTAGAAAATACTCTGAAATGCAAAATGCACAACTCAGATTACTTTAAACTAAAAAGGTTTTGCAAAAACAAAAACAATATGAACAAAATTTAAAAGGAAGCACAAAACTGGAGAAAAAATTATAGCCAGTGTTACTGATAATGGCCTCATTTCTAAAATATATAAAAAACTGGGTCAAATTTATAAAAATACAAGTCATTCCCAAATTATACCAGGTAAAAGGATATGAACAGGCAATTTTCAGATGAAGAAATTAAAGCCATGTATAGTGATATGAAAAATGCTCTCAATAACTATTTATTAGATAAATAGGAATTAAAACAACTCTGAGGTACCATATCACACCTCTCAGATTGGCTAAGGTGACAGGAAAAATTAATGACAAATGTTGGAGGGGATGTGGGGATAATGGAACATTAATACAATGTTGGTGGAGTTATAAAATAATCCAATCATTCTGGGAAGCATTTTGGAACTATGACAAAGGGCTATAAAACTGTGCATACTCTGATCCAGCAGAGTAACTACTGGGTCTTTATCCCAAGGAAATCATAAAGGAGGGAAAAGGACCTACATGTGCGAAAATGTTTGTGGCACCTCTTTTTGTGATGGCAAAAATGGATATATGACCATCAATTGAGGGATAGTTGAATAAATTACCATATATGAAAAATAAAATATTATAGTTTTATAAAAATGATGCAGGCTGATTTTAGAAAGGTCTGGAAATATTTACACATACTGATGCTGAGTGAAACAAGCAGAACTAGAAATACATTGCACATAATAACATCAAGATTATGCATTGATCAACTGTGACAGAGAGACCTTCTCAGAGGTTGAGTGATCTAAGACAATCCCAATAAACTTTGAATTGAAAATGGCATCTGCATCCAGAGAGAGAACTATGGAGACATTCTATGTTCACTTTTCTCTGTTTATTCTGTGTATTTTTCATCTCACATTTTTTTTCTTTTCTTCTGATTTTCCTTTATCAAAATGATTCATAAGTAAATGTTTTTTAAAAAATGTTTTAAAAAATTTAAAAATGTTAAAAAAATTTAAAATATTTTTAAAATATATATATATATATATATATATATATATATATTATATTTTAAACATATTCATTCATTGTAGGTGAAGGAATGGACTAATACTATTGTTACTTGTGATAACAGAACCATGACAACATTGTACACATTAATAGCAACATTGTGCAATGATCAAATCTGATAAACTTATTTCTTTGTAGCAATACAATGATCTAAGACAATTCCAAATAATTCATGATGGAAGATACTATCAACATCCAGAAAATGAATGGGGGATAATGAATGCAGATCAAAACACGCCATTTTCATTCTTTTCTCGTCTCAGTTTTTCCATTTTTTCTGATTATTCTTTCACAGTATGACTAATGTAAATATATATTCAGTATGATCATACATGTATAAAGTATACCAAATGGCTTGTCATCTTGAAGAGAGGACAGAAGATGGAAAAAGGGAGAAATGAAATTGAAAGTCATAATTTTATAAAAGTGATGTCCAAAAGTATCTTTATTTAATTGGAAAAAATACTATGAATTGAGGGAGAAAGAACTTTTGGATCCTGGAAAAAAAAAAAAAAGAATGCTTGAGAGTTCTATATTTTGTTGAATTCCCATTTTTTCTTCTCAAGGGTTATAGTGAGATTTTCTGGCTAGGTGATCCTTTATTGTAATCCTAGATCCTAGTCCTCCATAATATTATATTCCAAGGCCTCTGATTCTCTAAAGTACAAGTTGCTAAGTCTTCTGTTGTCTTGAATGTCTCTAAATTACTTGAATTATTGCTTTCTGATGCCTTGAAATAGTTTCTTTTAAACTAAGAGCTCCAGAATTTGGCTATACTATTCCTATATTTATTTTTGGATCTGTTTCAGGAGGTTATTGGTGGATCTCTTCAATCTTTATTTTATTCTGTTTCCAGAATATTGATAGTTTCTCTGAACATTTTTAAATTTAATTAATTAATTAATTAATTAATTTACAAAGCATATGCATGGATAAATTTTTTTCCAAAAATGAGCCTTGCAAAACATTTTGTTCTAAATTTTTCCCTACCTACTCCTTACTCTTCCCCTAGCTGACAGGTAGTCCAATACATGTTAAATATATTGAAATACATGTGCTGTCATAAAATGCTGTCATCTTTATTGTATTCACTCAAACTATCCAAGAGCACTTGATATTTTTCCCAATTGCTTAGACCTGACTTTATTTGTGTGGAAAATGTTTTGTACTTTTGCTCATATAGTTCCTCACTTTCCCTTGGCAGATGGATTTCCAAATAGTTTATACTATTGAAAGTTATTTTAAATGGAATTTCTCTTTGTATCTCTTGATGTTGGATTTTGCTAGTGATATATAAAAATGCTGATGATTTATATGGATTGCTTTTTTGTATCCTGCAACTTTGCTAAAGTTGTGGATTAGTTCTAATAGTTTTTTAGTTGACTCTCTAGGGTTCTTTATATCAGCAAAGAGTGATAATTTGATTTCCTCATTACCTACTCTAATTCCATTAATCTCTTTTTCTTCTCATATTGCCAAAGCTAGCATTTCTAATACAATAATAAATGGTAATGGTGATAGTGGGTAGCCTTGTTTCACCCCTGATCTTAATAGGAATGGTTCCAATTTAATCCCATTACACATGATGCTTACTGATGATTTTAAATAGATGCCACTAACTGTTTTAAGGAAAAGTATATTTGTTCCTATACTCTCTAGTGTTTTTGTTAAGAATGGATGTTGGATTTTACCAAATGCTTTTTTTTGGATCTATTGAGATAGTCATATGTTTTTTGTTAATTTGCTTATTGATGTAGTCAATTATGCTAATAATTTTCCTAATATTGAATGAGTCCTTCATTACTGGTGTAAATTCTACTTGGTCATGGTGTATTATTCTGGGGATTATTTTCTGTAGTCTTTTTTGCTAATATCTTATTTAAGATTTTAGCATCATAAGGAATAGATTAGTTGATCAGTAGAATAGGTTAGGTTCAAGGGATAAAGCAGTCAACAAATATAGCAACCTAGTCTTTGACAAACCCAAAGACCCCAGCTTTTGGGATAAGAACTTACTGTTTGATAAAAATTGCTGGGAAAATTGGAAACTAATATGGCAGAAACTAGGCATTGATCCACACTTAATGCCGTACACCAAAATAAGGTCAAAATGGGTTCATGACCTAGGCATAAAGAATGAAATTATTAATAAATTAGAGGAACACAGGATAGTTTACCTCTCAGACCTGTGGAAGGGGAAGGTCTTTATGACCAAAGCAGAACTAGAGATCATTACTGATCACAAAATAGAAAATTTCGATTATACCAAACTGAAAAGTTTTTGTACAAACAAAACTAATGCAGACAAGATTAGAAGGGAAGCAATAAACTGGGAAAATATTTTTACAGTCAAAGGTTCTGATAAAGGCCTCATTTCCAAAATATATAGAGAATTAACTCTAATTTATAAAAAATCAAGCCATTCTCCAATTGAAAAATGGTCAAAGGATATGAACAGACAATTCTCAGATGAAGAAATTGAAACTATTTCTAGTCATATGAAAAGATGCTCCAAGTCATTATTAATCAGAGAAATGCAAATTAAGACAACTCTAAGATACCACTACACACCTGTCAGATTGGCTAAGATGACAGGAAAAAATAATGATGATTGTTGGAGGGGATGTGGGAAAACTGGGACATTGATGCATTGTTGGTGGAGTTGTGAACGAATCCAACTATTCTGGAGAGTAGTTTGGACCTATGCTCAAAAAGTTATCAAATTGTGCATATCCTTTGATCCAGCAGTGTTACTACTGGGCTTATACCTCAAAGAGATTATAAAGAAGGGAAAGGGACCTGTATGTGCACAAATGTTTTTGGCAGCCCTCTTTGTAGTGGCTAGAAACTGGAAACTGAATGGATTTCCATCAGTTGGAGAATGGCTGAATAAATTGTGGTATATGAATATTATGGAATATTATTGTTCTGTAAGAAATGACCAACAAGATGATTTCAGAAAGGCCTGGAGAGACCTACACGAATTGATGCTGAGTGAAATGATCAGGACCAGGAGATCATTATATACTTCAACAACAATACTATATAATGACCAGTTCTGATGGACCTGGCCACCCTCAGCAAGGAGATCAACCAAATCATTTCCAATAGAGCAGTAATGAACTGAACCAGCTACACCCAGAAAAAGAACTCTGGGAGATGACTAAAAACCATTACATTGAATTCCCAATCCCTATATTTATGCCCACCTGCATTTTTGATTTCCTTCACAAGCTAATTGTACAATATTTCACAGTCTGATTTTTTTTTTGTACAGCAAAATAATGGTTTGGTCATGTATTTTTATTGTGTATCTAATTTATATTTTAATATATTTAACATCTACTGGTCATCTAGGGGGTGGGGTAGGGAGTAAGAGGTGAAAAATTGGAACAAGAGGTTTGGCAATTGTTAATGCTGTAAAGTTACCCATGCATAAAGCCTGTAAATAAAAGGCTATTAAATAATAATAAAAAAAAGATTTTAGCATCAATATTCTTTAGGAAGATTGGTCTATAATTTTCTTTCTCTGTTTTCAACCTACCTGCTTTAGGTAGTACTATGTCTGTGTCATACAAGGAATTTGGTAGTAGTCCTTCATTCCCTATTTTTTCAAATAATTTATATCATATTGAAGTTAATTGTTTTTTAAATGTTTGATAGAATTCACCTGTAAATCTATCTGGTCCTGGGGATTTTTTTAGGGAATTAATAGCTTGTTCTATCTCTTTTTTCTAAAATGCGACTATTTAAATAATTCATTTCCTTTTCTGTTAATCTGGGTAATCTATATTTTTGTAGGTATGCCCCCATTTCAATTAAG
This sequence comes from Sarcophilus harrisii, assembly GCF_902635505.1. Lineage (NCBI taxonomy): Eukaryota > Metazoa > Chordata > Mammalia > Dasyuromorphia > Dasyuridae > Sarcophilus > Sarcophilus harrisii. The sequence goes on from NC_045428.1 coordinate 101,042,385, forward strand.
TTCTCAAATTTATTGGCATAAATTTCGATGAATAACTCCTGATAATTGCTCTAGTTTCCTTTTCAATGGTGGATTGTTCTCCCTTTTCATTTCTGAGACTGACAATTTGATTTTCCTTATTCCTTTTTCTAATCAAATTAACTAAAGATTTATCTATTTTGTTGTTTTTTCATAAAACCAATTCTTAGTTTTATTCATTAATTAAATAGTTTTTTTTTAATTTCCATTTTATTGATTTCTCCCTTTATTTTTAGAATTTCAAGTGTGGTATTTGATTGGGGGTTTTGAATTTGTTCTTTTTCTAGCTTTTTAAGTGGCAACTCCAATTCATTGGTCTTCTCTTTCTCTATTTTATCCAAGTAAGCATCTGGAGATATAAACTTTCCCCTTATTACCATTTTAGCTGTATCCAAATCTGGTATGTTGTCTCATTATTGTCATTCTCTTGGATGAAATTACTGATTGTATCTATGATTTATTGTTTCACCCATTCATTCTTAAGGATGATATTATTTAGTTTCAAATTACTTTTTGATCTATTTTCTCCTGACCTTTTATTAAATGTAATTTTTATTGCATTGTGATCTAAAAAAATGCATTTACTATTTCTACCTTTTTGCATTTGATATTGAGGTCTTTCTATCCTAATATATGATGAGTTTTTGTATAGGTTCCATGAACTCTTGTGAATAAAGTGTACTCTTTTCTGTCTCAATTCAATATTCTCCAAAGAACTATCATATCTAACTTTTTTGTGTATTCTACTTACTTCTTTTACTTCATTCTTATTTATTTTGTGATTTGATTTATCTAGTTCTGAGAGAGGAAGGTTGAGTTCTTCCACTATTATAGTTTTGCTATCTATTTCTTCTTGCAACTCTCTTAACTTCTCCTTTAAGAATTTAGATGTTATGCCACTTGAATGCATATATGTTTAACATTGATATTGCTTCATTATCTATGGTACCTTTTAGCAAGATATAGTTTGTTTCCTTATCTCTTTTGATTAGATCAGTTTTTGCTTTTGGTTGATCTGAGATCAGAATGGCTACCCCTGTTTTTTGTTTTTTTGTTTTTTTTTTTTTTTTTTTAACTTCACCTGAAGTGTAATAGATTCTGCTCCAGCCTTTTACCTTTACTCTGTATCTATCACTGTGCTTTAAATGTGTCATATCATATCATAGCATTCTGGCTTTTAATCCAATCTGTTATTTACTTTTGTCTTATGGGAGAGGTCATTCCATTCACATTTACAGATAAAACTACTAATTCTGTATTTCTTACCGTTTTATTAATCCCAAATTTTACTTTTCTCTTTCCTTTTCCCCTTTCCCTCCTCTCTAGTATTTTACTTATGAACACCATTTTCCTCAAGCAGTCCTCCCCCTTTAGATACCCTTCTCCTTTCTTCTGGTATCCTCTATGTTTCTGAATTCCATTCTATTTAGCCTGACCCTTCCCTTTTTGCCTTTATCCTCCCACTTTTCTATAAGATGAGAGATGTTTCTCAGTGAAACCAAATATATCTAATATTCTTTTTTTGAGACAAATATGATGACAGTAAGATTCACAAAATGTTTATCACCCTCTCTTCTTTCCCTCAATTATAACAGGTTTTCTTTGCCTCTTCCTGAGATGTAATTTCCCTAACTTTACCTTCACTTTCTCCTTTTTTATGTTGTGATCCTCTTTCCATCTCTAGTTTCTTTTTTATATTATTATAGTAAAATCAGATTATACATGTATTCTCTATGTATACCCATAACAGAAATAGTTCTCAAAAGTTTTTTTTTTCTTTTTACCTTTTTATGCTTCTCTTGTGTTCTATATTTGAAGGTCAATTTTTTTGTTTACCTCTGGTATTTTCATCAAAAAATAAATGGAATTGGCCAAGATGGCTGAGAAGACACACACGACTTTCTAAGCTCTTCTCTTACCCTCTTTATCAATATTATATCGAGCCTCAAAAATAGTCTTGACTGCTACAATTCGTAAAGATAAGAAGTAGAACAACTCACCGCCAGAAGAAAATCTGCAGTCTCGCCAAAAAAGGTTGGTTCCGGGGCCAGGGGGGAGATCGGCGCAGACAGGGAGAGAAATTCGGTTCCGAGGAGAGTCTCAAACCCAGGGTGAAGGCACAGATCTCAGCACAAGCGCGCAGGCCCAACCCGCAGTACGCGGGTTCTCCTTGGGGCAGTTGTGATCCTGCTCGGCAGGAGGACACAGCCCGGGTTAGCCTCCAATCTGCACAGTGGGGAGCTCGGCTTGGGGCCATAGAGCTTTTCCAGGGCCGATTTGCATCAGGCAGACACACTGGGCAGAGTTTGCGGTGGTCTGCGGTCTGCAGTCTGCAGTCAGCTGCTAATACTCACAGTCCCACAAGAGGCTGCGGCCTGGGGCAGTGACACTTTCACCCCTTAGTCTCTAGCCTAGGGCAATCGCTAATCCACTCAGCCCTACTAAGCAGTTTGATAGCTCTGCCAGTGCTGAATCTACTTCCTGTTGGGGGAAGGGAAAACTCTCACTCAGAGCACTCCCATACCTCCAAGCCAGAAATCGGTTTAAATCTTTCCCTGCTCTGCAGAGGAAGCTGGTAACCCCCTTGCCTAGGAGACCTACCCTAAAGGCTTTAAAACATGAATAAAAAGATGAAAAGAACGATCAACAGCTTCTATGCAGAAAAAGAGCAGGTCAGCAAACCTGAAGAGACCTCAAACAGCAAAAATGCATCAGAATGTCCTCCTTTACATAATGCTCTCATAGAAGAGACCATTAAAAGTCTCAAAAGAGAGTTAGAAGATAAATGGGGAAAGGAAAGAGAAGCCTTACTAGAGAGCAACAACTTCCTGAAATACGAATTGGAAAAAATAAAGAATTCACTAGAAAGTAGGATTTGTGAATTGGAAAAGACAAAGAACAAGCAAGAAAGTAGGATCTGAATTGGAAAAAGAAAATAATTCACTAAAAAAAAAAATTAGTGAAATGGAAAAAAATTCCACAGACCAAAACAATACATTCAAAAACTCAATTGGACATATACAGAAAAACTCAATTGGACATATACAGAAAGAAGTATCTTTAAAAATTAGAACTGAACAAATTGAAACTAATGATTCATTGAGACAGCAAGAATCAGTCAAGCAAAAACAAAAAAATGACAAACTGGAAAAAACCATGAATTATCTACTAGCAAAAACGAAAGACTTGGAAAATAGATCTAGGAGAGATAATCTGAGGATTATTGGATTTTCCGAAAACTATGATGAAAAAAAGAGCCTAGATACTATTTTACAAGAAATCATCAAAGAGAACTTCCCAGTTGTAATAGAATCAGAAGGTAAAATAGGCATTGAAAGAATTCATCGATCACCTTCTGAAAGAAACCCTAAAATAAAAACCCCAAGGAATACTGTGGAAAAATTTCAGAACTATCAGATTAAGGAAAAAATTTTACAAGCAGCCAAAAAAAAAACATTTAAATACCGAGGTGCAACAATAAGGATCACCCAAGATCTGGCTGCCTCTACATTAAAGGAAAGAAGGGCCTGGAATATGATATTCCGAAAGGCACAAGAACTTGGGATGCAGCCAAGAATAAACTACCCAGCTAAGCTGAGCATTTTCTTCCAGGGAAGAAGATGGACATTTAATGAAACAAATGAATTCCATTTGTTTCTGAAGAAAAAACCAGAATTAAACGAAAAATTTGATCTCCAAGAATAGAACTCAAGAGATGCAGAAAAGGTAAAAATAACTCTTGAGAATTGTATTTCTGTTGAGGATATACAAAAAGAATACATGTAAAATTTGATTGTACTGATATAACATAAAAAAGGGAAGTAGATATGGAAGGGATGATGGCAGAATAAGGTGGGAAGGAGGGATAAAAAGAGGGAAACCACATCCCACAAAGAGGCTAAGGAAACTTATCATATCTGAGGGAATTTAGAGAGGGGGAGGAACATTGTGTGAATCTTACTCTCATCAGAGTTGGCTCAAAGAAAAAATAATTGACATTTGTTTTAGAGAAAATTCTCTCTCGCCTCATTAAAAACGGGGGAGAGGAAAAGGGAAAAGAAAAAGAGTAATAAGGGAAGGAAGGGGGAAAGACTCAAAGGGGGGGAGGGAGGGATTATAAAGAGGATAAGTATCGTGATACAAGAGGGGTACATAAGTTTAAAAGGGGGAAAGAGGGTTGGGGGAGGCAAGAATAAGTAAAGCACAATCTGGGGTTATTAGGATGGCAGGAAATACAGATTTAGTAATTCTAACCGTAAATGTGAATGGGATGAACTCCCCCATAAAGAGGAGGCAGATAGCAGACTGGATCAAAAGTCAGAACCCTACAATATGTTGTTTACAAGAAACACATTTAAAGCAGGGGGATACATATAGAGTAAAGGTAAAAGGCTGGAGCAAAATCTATTATGCTTCAGGTGAAGTCAAAAAAGCAGGGGTAGCCATCCTTATCTCAGATCAAGCAAAAGTAAAAATTGATCTAATTAAAAGAGATAAGGAAGGAAACTACATCCTGCTAAAGGGTAGCATAAACAACGAAGCAATATCAATATTAAACATATATGCACCAAGTGGTATGGCACTCAACTTCCTAAAGGAGAAGTTAAGAGAGTTGCAAGAAGAAATAGACAACAAAACTGTAATAGTAGGAGATCTCAACCTTGCACTCTCAGAATTAGACAAATCAAACCACAAAACAAATAAGAAAGAAATTAAAGAAGTAAATAGAATATTAGAAAAATTAGGTATGTTGGATCTTTGGAGAAAATTGAATGGAGATAGAAGGGAATATACTTTCTTCTCAGCAGTTCATGGAACCTATTCAAAAATTGACCATATATTAGGACATAAAGACCTCAAAATTAAATGCAAGAAAGCAGAAATAGTAAATGCTTTCTTTTCAGATCATGATGCAATAAAAACTACATTCAACAAAAAGTTAGGGGGAAATAGACCAAAAAGTAATTGGAAACTAAACAATCTCATCTTAAAGAATGATTGGGTGAAGCAGCAAATTATAGATACAATTAATAATTTCACTCAAGATAATGACAATGATGAGACATCATACCAAAATTTGTGGGATGCAGCCAAAGCGGTAATAAGAGGGAATTTTATATCCTTAGAGGCTTACTTGAATAAAACAGAGAAAGAAAAGATTAATGAATTGGGCTTGCAACTAAAAAAACTAAAAAAAGACCAAATTAAAAACCCCCAATCAAATACTAAATTGGAAATTCTAAAATTAAAAGGAGAAATTAAAAATATTGAAAGTAAAAAAACTATTGAACTAATTAATAAAACTAAGAGTTGGTTCTATGAAAAAGCCAATAAAATAGATAAGCCTTTGGTAAATCTGATTAGAAAAAGGAGGGAGGAAAATGAAATTAGTAGTCTTAAAAATGAAAAGGGAGAACTTTCCACCAATGAAGAGGAAATTAGAGAAATAATAAGGAGTTATTTTGCTCAACTTTATGCCAATAAATTTGATAACCTAAGTGAAATGGATGACTACCTCCAAAAATACAGACTTCCCAGACTAACAGAGGAAGAAGTAAATTGCTTGAATAGTCCCATTTCAGAAAAAGAAATAGAACAGGCAATTAAACAACTCCCTAAGAAAAAATCCCCAGGACCAGATGGATTTACATGTGAATTTTACCAAACATTTAAAGAACAATTGGCCCCAATGCTATATAAATTATTTGATAAAATAGGGAATGAAGGAGTCCTACCAAATTCCTTCTATGACACAGACATGGTACTGATACCTAAACCAGGTAGGCTGAAAACAGAGAAAGAAAATTATAGACCAATCTCCCTAATGAATATTGATGCTAAAATCTTAAATAAGATATTAGCAAAAAGACTACAGAAAATCATCTCCAAGATAATACACTATGATCAAGTAGGATTTATACCAGGAATGCAGGGCTGGTTCAATATTAGGAAAACTATCAATATAATTGGCCATGTTAATAACCAAATTAACAAAAACCATATGATCATCTCAATAGATGCAGAAAAAGCATTTGATAAAATCCAACATCCATTCCTATTAAAAACACTTGAGAGTATAGGAATAAATGGACTTTTCCTTAAAATAATCAGCAGCATCTATTTAAAACCATCAGTAAGCATCATATGTAATGGAGACAAACTGCAACCATTCCCAATAAGATCTGGAGTGAAACAAGGTTGCCCACTATCACCGTTACTATTTAATATTGTATTAGAAACGCTAGCTATAGCAATAAGAGCTGAGAAAGAGATTAAAGGAATAAGAATAGGCAATGAGGAAGCCAAATTATCACTCTTTGCCGATGACATGATGGTATACTTAGAGAACCCCAGAGATTCTGCTAAAAAGTTATTAGAAATAATCCACAACTTTAGCAAAGTTGCTGGTTATAAAATAAACCCACATAAGTCATCAGCATTCTTATATATCACTAACAAAATCCAACAGTCAGAGTTACAAAGAGAAATTCCATTTAAAGTAACTACTGATAATATAAAATATTTAGGAATCTATCTGCCAAGGGAAAATCAGAAACTTTATGAGCAAAATTACAGACCACTTTTCACACAAATTAAGTCTGATCTAACCAATTGGAAAAATATTAAATGCTCTTGGATAGGGCGAGCAAATATAATAAAGATGACAATATTACCTAAACTAATCTATTTATTTAGCGCTATACCAATCAGACTCCCAAAAAACTATTTTAATGACCTAGAAAAAATAACAACAAAGTTCATATGGAAAAACAAAAGGTCAAGAATTTCAAGGGAATTAATGAAAAAAAAATCAAATGATGGTGGCTTAGCTGTACCAGATCTAAAATTATATTATAGAGCAGCAGTTACCAAAACTATTTGGTATTGGCTAAGGAATAGATTAGTTGATCAGTGGAATAGATTAGGTTCAAGGGATAAAACAGTCAACAAATATAGCAACCTAGTCTTTGACAAACCCAAAGATCCCAGCTTTTGGGATAAGAACTTACTGTTTGATAAAAATTGCTGGGAAAATTGGAAACTAATATGGCAGAAACTAGGCATTGATCCATACTTAACGCCGTACACCAAGATAAGGTCAAAATGGGTTCATGACCTAGGCATAAAGAATGAAATTATTAATAAATTAGAGGAACATAGGATAGTTTACCTCTCAGACCTGTGGAAGGGGAAGGTCTTTATGACCAAAGCAGAACTAGAGATCATTACTGATCACAAAATAGAAAATTTCGATTATACCAAACTGAAAAGTTTTTGTACAAACAAAACTAATGCAGACAAGATTAGAAGGGAAGCAATAAACTGGGAAAATATTTTTACAGTCAAAGGTTCTGATAAAGGCCTCATTTCCAAAATATATAGAGAATTAACTCTAATTTATAAAAAATCAAGCCATTCTCCAATTGAAAAATGGTCAAAGGATATGAACAGACAATTCTCAGATGAAGAAATTGAAACTATTTCTAGTCATATGAAAAGATGCTCCAAGTCATTATTAATCAGAGAAATGCAAATTAAGACAACTCTAAGATACCACTACACACCTGTCAGATTGGCTAAGATGACAGGAAAAAATAATGATGATTGTTGGAGGGGATGTGGGAAAACTGGGACATTGATTCATTGTTGGTGGAGTTGTGAACGAATCCAACCATTTTGGAGAGTAGTTTGGAACTATGCTCAAAAAGTTATCAAACTGTGCATACCCTTTGATCCAGCAGTGTTACTACTGGGATTATATCCCAAAGAGATTATAAAGAAGGGAAAGGGACCTGTATGTGCACGAATGTTTGTGGCAGCCCTTTTTGTAGTGGCTAGAAACTGGAAACTGAATGGATGTCCATCAGTTGGAGAATGGCTGAATAAATTGTGGTATATGAATATTATGGAATATTACTGTTCTGTAAGAAATGACCAACAGGATGATTTCAGAAAGGCCTGGAGAGACTTACACGAACTGATGCTGAGTGAAATGAGCAGGACCAGGAGATCATTATATACTTCAACAACAATACTATATGATGACCAGTTCTGATGGACCAGGCCATCCTCAGCAACGAGATCAACCAAATCATTTCTAATGGAGCAGTAATGAACTGAACTAGCTATGCCCAGAAAAAGAACTCTGGGAGATGACTAAAAACCATTACATTGAATTCCCAATCCCTATATTTATGCACACCTTGCATTTTTGATTTCCTTCACAAGCTAATTGTACAATAATTCAGAGCCTGATTCTTTTTGTACAGCCAAATAATGTTTTGGTCATGTATACTTATTGTGTATCTAAGTTATATTTTAATATATTTAACATCTACTGGTCATCCTGCCATCTAGGGGAGGGGGTGGGGGGGTAAGAGGTGAAAAATTGGAACAAGGGGTTTGACAATTGTTAATGCTGTAAAGTTACCCATGTATATATCCTGTAAATAAAAGGCTATTAAATTAAAAAAAAATAAAAAAATAAAATAAATGGAATTAACTAGTTTCATTGAATATTCATCTTCTACCCTGAAAGAAAATGCTCAGTTCAGCAGGGCCCCTTATTCTTGGCTGCATTCCAAGTTCCTTCACCTTTTGGAATATCAAATTCCAGGTCTTTCCATACTTTAAAGTCGAAGCTGCTAAGTCTTGAGTAATTCTTATTGTGGCTCCTCAATATCTGAATTGTTTCTTTCTGGCTTTTTGTAATATTTTTCCCTTGGTCCAATAGTTCTCAAATTTAGCCATAATATTTCTTGGGGTTTTAATTTTGGAGTATCTTTCAGGAGATGTTCTGTGAATTCTTTCAATGGTCATTTTACCTTCTGATTCTGTGACATCTGGGTAGTTCTCTTTCATCATTTCCTGAAAGATAAAGTCTAGGGTCTTTTGTTCATCATGGGTTTCAGGGAATCCAATAATCCTTACATTTTCTCTCCTAGATTTATTATTCAAGTCATTTGTTTTCCCAATTAGGTATTTTACATTTTTTTTCTATTTTTTCTATTTTTTGGTTTTGTTTAACTGATTCTTGTTCTCTCATTGAGTCATTAATTTGCATTTGTCTGGTTCTGAATTTTAGTAAATTATTTTCTTCATTTACTTTTTTTTCTTTTTGTAATTGTGCAATTGAATTTTTAAATGAGTTGTCTTGTTTTATGGAATGTTTTTTTCCATTTCACAAAATCTGTTTTTTAAGGAATTATTTTCTTTTTTTTTCTGTTTAACAAATTCTGTTTTTCTGGTAGTTCCTTTTTTTTCCAGTTTATCAAATCTATCTTTTAATGAGTTATATGCTTTTTTCCATTTCCCTGTCTATTTTGTGTTGCCTTTTCCAAACTTTGTTGCAAAGCTTTCATTTCCTTTCCCCATTTTTCTTCTAGCTCTCTTTTAAGATCCTTTTTATTTCTTCTAGGAGAGTCTTGTGTGATAGGGACCAGGTTATATCACCTTTGGGGGCTTCATGTGGAGATAATCTGCCTTTAGTATCCTCAGGGTTTATATCTATTCTTCTCTTTCACCACAAAAGCTATCTATCATCATAGTTCTCTTTACATTTTTACTCATTTTTTTAAAAGAAAAGTTAAGGTCTGCTTTTAGGGAAGGGGAGGTTTTTCAAGCTTACTCTAAGCTGCTGAGGCTGTATTGGATCAATGCTGACACACTCCAAATGCTAGGTGGGTTTGGCCAGGTCCCATGAGATTCTGACTTTTCTGGATTCACTATAACCTTTGTGTTTAATTTGGATGTTTTCTAACTCCTCTGCTGATCTACTGGTTTGCAGGCAGGGCAGAGTAGGCAATACTTCTGCTGTACATTCCTCCCTGTAAATTCTCTGATGTATAGGTTCTCTGCCACGCAGAGTCTGACCTACCCCATAGATTCTGTACTGCCCCAGAAATCTGTGTTGTCTGTGCTGGTGTTTGTGCTCAGCTAATTATGCTTGGCTACCTCCCTCCCATTTCCAATTGAAACAAACCTTTTCTGGCAATTGTCAAAATTATCTTCTCCTGATAATTTGTTGCACTCCCAATATCTGTGGGTTCTGGTACTCCAGAGCTAATTCTGAGACTGTATTTGTTAATTAGTCTGAGGGTTGTAGGAGAAGATTAGAGAGAAATGTATGTCATCTCTACCATCTTGGCTCCCTGAATAATTTCTTGAAAGATTATGCATAGGTTTTTTGTTTGTTTGTTTGTTTTTTTAATTGTAAGTTTCTGGTAGTACATTTAAAAATTAATCTCTCCTGGATCTGTTTTCTATTTCAATGATTCTACCCTCCCATGAGATATATCACATTGTCTTTCTTTTTTTATGCCTTTTTTTTTTTACTTCTCTGTATTTTTGTTTTAATTTTTCTTAAAGTCCTTAGCTTCCATTTGATCAATTCTAATTTTTAAGAAATTCTTTCTGTGGGCTTTTGTACCTCCTTTTCCATTTATCCAACTATATTTTAAGAAGTTTCTTTTTTTCTTATGTGAAATATTGTGTTTCTATTTCTATTTGACCAGTTCTACTTTTTAAGGTATTCTCATTTGCTTCTTATACTTGCTTTGCTATTTGACCTAATCTGTTTTTAAAATGTTATTGTCTTCAGTATTTTTGTGTCTCTTATACCAAGTTGTGGTCTTGTTTTTCCTTATTTTCTTGCATCAATCTCATTTCTCTTCACACTTTTTCCTCTATCTTTTATACTTGATTTTCAAAAATCCTTTTTTGATGTCTTCCAAAGACTGAGATTGATTCATATTTCTTGATTAAAGGAAATTTGACTTTGTTATCTTCTTCTGAATGTGTGTTTTCGTCTCCCTTGTCATCAAAATAACTTTTTAGGATCAGATTTTTTTCTGTTGTTTGCTTGTTTCCCAATCTATTATTTGACTTTTAACTTTTTGTTAATGTAGTATTCTATTTCCAGGGTGGAGAATGTACTATCCCAAGCTTCAGGGGTTTCTGCAGCATTTTTCAGAGAAACTTCTAGAAACCCAGAAGTTTTCTGTTTTTCCAAGGTGTTATGATCTAAGACAACATACTTACTACTCTTTTTGGCAGGTGTTCTGATCTGTGAGTGACCACAAGCACTCTTTTTTGCTCTGGAACTATGAACAAGATATCTGCTCCATTATCATTCCTTGCCCTGTGACTGCCAACCAGAATTATGACCTGCATCTGAATAACAGCAAAATAACAGAGACCTGCCTCAGTGCTAACAATGAGACCCTTCAATCTCCTTTTGACCAATTATTTGGCCTTCTAACTTTCTGTGCACTGGGACCTCCAGAAGCACCCACTGGGCTCCCAATGCTTGTTACTGATTTGCTGGGACCTTATATCTTCGGCATAGCCTGTGGTAGATTGTTGGGGCAACAGAATTTTTCTTCTGAACTTATATGTTTTCTAGGGCTGGAATTTTTTCTTAATTCCATCTTTTCATAGGTTCTAGCATTCAGAATCATAATGCTCTAACTCACTATTGATTGAAGAAATACAAATTAAAATAATGTTAAGGTATCATCTCATATATTTCAAATTTGCTTATGGGACAGAAAAGAAAAATTACAGATGGTGGAGGGAATATGGGAGAATGAGACAAAATATTGTTGGTGGGGTTGTGAACAGATTCAACCATTCTGTAGAGCACTTTGAAATTATGCCTAAAGGGGTATAAAACCATGCATATCCTTTGCCCAGTAATACCACTACAGAAAGGAAAAAAGTCTTTTTTTGTATGTGTAGTGTTCTCTTCTTTAAATTATAATGGTTCTCTGGGAGCAGGTTTCTTGAGGGGCTTCCGGAGGTAGCCTACATTTTAGTTCAGATCAATAATCACCTCAAATGCAGTCAGGAGTTAAAGTCCAGAACCTTTATTGTCTCTTCCTAAATAGCCCAGCTAACTTTCTTATAGGTCTATCTCTCTCCTTAGTTCTAAGAGGTATTGCTGCTAGTCTTTTGCCTCTGCCAGCTTCAGCCTCTTGCTCTCTCTCTCCAAATCTTGGCTTCTCAATCTCCCCAACTGAGTCATGGATGAGGCTGCAAGAGCTTCTAGTGAGCTTGTCCTTTTATATGCTCTTTTAGAGGTGTGAACTCAAAGGTTGACGCCTCCTCCTCCGAGGATGGGATTGTGGAAGCTGTTATTTGTGAAATCTCCTCCACTGAACTTGTGAATCTCCTGGACTTGTGAATCTTGTAGAACTCCAATGAGTACTAAATACATTAATGAACCAGAGAACTGCTGAGCATGATGCTAAAATTAGACAACTGATTTAGAGCCTTGTCAGAATCCTAACAGTATGTATAAAATGTATATATAAACATATTGTATATTTATGTATAAAATTTTTTTAATGTATAAAATATTTATAGCACTTCTTTTCTCGGAGCAAAGAATTAGAAATTAAGGGGATATCCACCACTTGGGGAATGGCAGAACTAAGTGTGATGTGTGATTTTGATGAAATATTATTATGCTATAAGCAATGATGAGCAGAATGCTCTCAGAGAAACCTAGAAAGACTTTTAAGTTGATGCAAAGAGAAATGTATCATGTAAAAAGTAATAACAAAATAAAAGATGATCAGCTCTAAATGCCTTAGCTGTTCTCAGCAATACAATAATTCAAGGTAACTATGAAGGACTTAAAATGAAAAAGCTATCCATCCCCAGAGAAAGAACTAATGGTATCTGAATTCAGAATTAAATGTTCTATTCTTTTTAGTTTCTTCATTTTTCTTGATTTTTTTTCCTTTTTATCATTTCCCCTTTCTTTCACAAAATTACTAATATGGAAATTTCTTTGCATGACTATATATCTATAAACTTTATCAAATTGCTTGACTTCATAATGAGAGGATGTGGGGTAGAGAAAAGGGAAAGAATTTGGAAGTCAAAGATAAAAAAAGAAAGATAAAATTTGTTTCTACATGTACTTAGGGAAAATAAGACAAAATAATTTTAAGAAAATGTATCAAACAAATTCAGAAAAATGAAGAAATGGAAGAAAATGTAAAATTCTTTATTGGAAAAACAACAGAAGTGGAAAATAGATCCAGGATAGACAGTATCAGAAGCATTTGATTATCTGAAAGCCATAATCAGTAGGACTGGATGGCATTTTTAAGTTTGTTAGCAAGTAAAACCGTCCTCATATCCTGGAATCAAACAGCAAAATAAGCATTGAAAGAATTTACTGAAATGATTAACACCTTTAGCACAGTTTCAGGATATAAAATAAATGCATGAAAATCATCAGCATTTCTATATGTTACTAACAAACTTGAGCAGCAAGAGATAGAAAGAGAAATTCCATTTAAAATAAGTGTGAACAAAAATAAAATATTTTGCTATCTACCTGCCAAGACAAATGCAGGAAATATATGAACACAATTACAAAACAAGTTTCACATAAATAAAATCAGATCTAAACAATTGGAAAAATATCAATAGCTCATGGATAGAATGAGTTAATATAATGAAAATGACAATTCTACCTAAATTGATTTATTTGCTCAGTGTCAATTAAACTGCCAAAAATATTTTATAGAGATAGAAAAATTAATAACAAAATTCAGTTAGAAGAACAAAAAAATTAAGAACATCATAGGAAGGGTGGGAAGTCATAGAATATGATATTCTGGTAGGACAAGTAGCTACATGGACTCCCCAATCCACTGAAATCATCAAGAGTAAAATAGTCACTCAATAAAATAGAAGGATTTCAAGTTTTCATAAGAAGACAAGAACTGAAAAAAAAGTTGATCTTTAATGTTAAGACACAAGAGAAGTCTAAAAAGGTAAAAAGGGAAATGAAAACAATGGATTTAATGGAGCAGAACTATTTATATCAATACATGGGAAAATAACATTTATAATTGGTATAAAAGTGTAAAAAAATACATGTAAATACAACTAGAAGGAATATAGGAAAACAGTGGGTATGAGTAAAAGGTGATTTTGAAGGAATGGCAAAACAAATAATTAAGGGATGTTAAAGAGGACTATCTTGGGTGCAGAAGGAAGGGAGAAGTAAGATAAGAGTAAATTACTTCACATGAAAAGCTACCAAAAAAACATTATTGTGGAGGGAAAGATGGAATGTTTAGTGATGGGCATCACTTTGCACCTTGTTCTCATCATTATTGTTTCAAAGAGACAATAACATGCACATTGTTGAATGTAGAAATCTTTTACCTGACAGAAAATTAGGGGAAAATGATTTAAATCACAATAGATTAGAGAAATGCAAATTAAAACAATTCTGAGGGACTACCTCATACCTCTCATTAGCTAAGATCACAAGAAAAGATAATGATAAATGTTGGAGGGGATGTGGGAAAACTGTTACAGTAATACATTTTTGAAATAATCCAACCATTGTGGAGAGCAATTTGTAACTACTTCCAGGAGACTATAAAACTATGCATAGCCTTTGACCAGTAGTGCTATTACTGGTTCTGTGTCTCAGGGAAATCACAAAAGAAAGGAAAAAAAAAAAAAAAAAAAAAAAAAAAACGTGTGCAAAAAAGATTTTGTAGCAGCTTTTTTTTTTTTTTTTTGGCAAAGAATTGGAAAATGAGTAGACACTAATCAATTGGGAAATGGCTTAAGTTATGGTGTATAAAAGTAATGGAATATTATTGTTCTATGAAAAATGCTAAACTGATTTTAGAATGACCTAACAATTTATAAGAGCTGATGTTGAGCAAAACACAGTAACAGCAAAATTTGAGGGAAGGATGGAATATTGGGTGAGGGACATCACTTTGATCCTTATTTTCATCAGTTTTGGGTCAAAGAAACAATAATATTCACACAATCAGTTTAATGTAGAAATCCCTTTTACCTGACCAGAAAATAGAAAGGGAGAAAACTAAATAAAGGTATAGGAGCTAATTGACAAAATTGAGGTCAACCCAGGGGAAGTAGTAGATAGAAACAAAACACTGGGGAGGAAGGAAAAGGTGAACAGAGAGTACATATAGGAGGAAACATAGGACGGAGGGAAATACAATTAATAATTATAACTGTGAATGTGAATGGTATAAAGTTTCCCATAAAATGAAGACAAATATTTAGAGTGGATCAGAACCAGATCTACAATATGTTGTTTTCAATAAACAAGACTGAAGCAGAAAGACACACATGGAATAAAGGGAAGGTGCTGGAGCAGCTTCCATAATATTTCAACTGAAGTTTAAAAAAAAAAATAATAAAAGTAGCAATTCTGATTTCAGACAAAGTAAAAGCAAAAAATAGACCTGCTTAAAGAGTGACAGTGAAGGAAGCTACATCTTACTAAAAGACATGATAGACAATAAAATATTATCAATACTAAACATATATGCCCCAAGTGTTCAAAAATTTTTTTAAACGGGCAAAGATTTATTATAATTGTATGTATTGTATTATAATTGTAATACCAATTAAAGTGGGTTGAAGTTCCAAGGAAATCTAGCAAAGAGCCAAAAGGAAGAAGATAATTTCATAGGAAAAAAGTTACTAATAAACTAATTTTGTGGTTTATAGGTACAATTGAGGAGTGATAGGAGTGGAGTAGTTCCCATCATTGAATTCTATGCATTATTGAACAGATTGTTCTCTGACAATAGGATCTTTGTGGCACTTCCAAGTCAGGGTAATCTTAGTATTTCTCAGAAATTGCTACATTCTCACACTTCATCATTACTTCTCTCAGGCAATTAAAACCCAGATTCTTTTGCAGCAAAGGGACAAAGGTCTCATCTTCTGAGATTGCTTCAAACTGACAAAGGGTACAGAGCTAGCTTTTTCCTAATTGAATCCAAACTGATGAGAGGAGGCTTGACGGTAGTGGCACCAGTATCCAGGTAGTATTAACTCTTAAGATTGGGTAGCTGGTGGTATTCAGGTTGGGAAGTTTATGGCCTGGAGTCTGTCTAATGTTTCTTCCAGCTTGTAACCAGTCAAATTGGGTTTCACAATGGATTGGATGGCATTCTTTCCCAATGGAGTAGCTTGGCTGGCCAAAAAGAAGTTCCCACTGACTTGCCTCAGGCATTAGAAGTTGGCCTAAGGGTGTTTGAAACTACCCCAGATAGTTATAGAGTGTATCCCCTGTCTTTCCATATAGCCCCATGAACATGCAAGACATGAAATGCATATTTGGAGTCAATATAGATGTCCATTTCATTCCTTTTCCCAATTTTAAAGTTCTGGTGAGGGAAATGAGTTCAGCCCTCTGGGCAGAGGTCTTGGGGGGATGATGGTCAATGGTTTAAGCTCCAACATGCTATTTGGCTCACTCAGAGTAACCTCTCTCCTTTCCCCATTTAAATTATGCAGGGCTAATGCTGGGGCAGAGGTCAGTTTGATGAGGCTGCTAGTAAGCAGCTACAGGTCTTTTAAATCTTTAGCCAATGCCTGTCCATATACACCAGGTGATTTGAGAAGGGAAAATTGGGTTTCCAGTTTCACCATTAGTCACTCCCCCAAAAAAGAAAAAGACAGAAGGAAATTATAAGAAAAGAATATTTGAATAGCAGGTCACCAAACTGACAAGAAGAGAGAAGTTCTCAAAACAATTTGTAAGCTTTCCTTCAATTCCCATCACTCTATGAGGGGAGGGATAGATAGAACTAGACTATTAGGGCAGGATAGAATACAAAGCTCCCATAAAGTCAAAGAGAAATTCAATGGATTTACCTGTTACATCTAAAATTACCCTGGATTAAACTATCACAATGGAGCAAGGGAGAGTCTCAGCAAATCCCAGGTACTACCTCTCATCATTCTGAGAACAAAGGACAGGACAATGGGAAGAGGCAGCTTGACCCCACTGTGGACAATCTCTCTTCCAGTGCCCCTCCTATTTATCTTTAGGGCATGAACCTGGGGGTTTCTTTTGAGGAGAGTGGTAAGACTAATGGCCCTGGCAGTGACATCTGAAGCATGAATCCATATGGTTCCCAGATATAGCAGCAGCTAAGATTTGAGCTTGCTCTCTGATCCTCACCCTGACTCTTCTTTCTTCTTCCTTCACTGAAGGTTGAAGCCTATTATTAAAAATTCTAAGGACTCTTTCCAACAGCTGTATCTGGGGAGTTTCAGGATCCATGGTAACTTCTGTAGCTTCTTCCCAATGTCTTTGGCAGACTGACCAATGAAATGTTTATTGAGGACAGTAGTCCTCTCTGGAGAAGTGGGATCCAGGTTAGTGTATTTCTTTAGGGCATCTCCAAGGTACCCCTAAAAGAGAGCAGGATTTTCCTCAGCTTCTTAGGTAACTTTCTTAACTTTTTCATAATTAATCTTAATTCCCTTCTTCATTCCTTCAATAAGGCAGATTAGAAAATGATCCCTTCTCTGTGTCTCTGCTTCCCACCTTATAATATTACCCAAGGTCTCTGACTGGGATGGCAAAAATATCTATTAGAGGAGGAAGACTTAGCCATATCATCTCCAAACTTCTGGGCTAGATATCAGATTCTCTTTTTCTCCCCTATGGTTCAGCAAGAAGAGATAATGATTAACATCTCCCCAGATAAGATCAAATTGAAGGGAGATGGCTTTAAAATCCTTAGTATATCTAATGGGCTCCTCAGAGTAATGGCCAAATTTTTTCCATAATTGAGAAAAGGTTTCACATTGAAAAAGGCACATGTACCCTGACTATTCCTTGAGAGTCTGCTACTTCTCTCAGTAGGCATAGTTTAGAAGGAATAGATGAATCAGGATATTGGGAGAGAAAGGGATCCTCCTCCTTGTATAGGAGGGGTTGAGGAGTAGAAGACAGGAGATTTCAGAATCTAGCTTAAGAGGTAGGAATGGTACTGAGTTTAAATTTATATATATTGCTGGACATAAGGTCCAAATCTTGACAAGGGGATCATCCTAGAAAGAATGTTTGGTCTTCCTGATAAGAATTGCATGAGGGGACAGATGAGGGAATCCTTAGGAGTAGTAGTGGACTGTCCCATCTTTGCTATAAACCTTAGAATTCTTAGTCTTACAGTGTCTCACCTCTTCTGGAGTCCCAGGGAGGGTGAAAAGATGGCAAAGGTTCCTTAGTCAAGAAAGAACTTTGCCAAGAAATGGCAAGAAATTCCAAGTCCAGGATCTTTGATCAAGGAAAGTTTGCAGAGCATGGACCCCTGACAAACCAGACAAGCCTTCCTACGTCTGTGGGGTATCCTATAGGTTAGGCATGAAAAGGGGCCTACCTTAATAAGGAGGACATAAATTTTGAGTAACACATTGGGTGCCAAAATGTTGAGGCAGAAGATACCCCAATAAGATTTGCGTCCTCAAGTGGTTGTCATGGGTTTAGTGAAAGAATTTGCATACTCAGTCTCCAAGTTAAGGGCGAAGATTTATTACAATTATTATGCCAATTGAAGTATACTGAAGTTGCAAAAGAATCTAGCTTTATTATCCAAATTCTTGAGGAAGAAGTTAAGTGAGCTATAGGTTTATGACCCAAGATATAGAGGGCTTTATGAGATGCAATATAAATAGTTTTGATTATGTTACATTATAAAGCTGTAAGACAAACAAAAACAATTCAACCTAGAATAAAAGAAAAGCAGAAAGCTCAGAAACAATCTTTACAATGAATATGTCCAATGTAGGCTTCATTTCTTATTTTCTCAAATGTATAGAGAAATATGTCACATTTATAATAATACAAGTCATTCTCCAATTGATAAGTTGATATGTTTAGAAGATTTTCAAATAAAGAAATCAAAACTATATAGATATATGAAAAGTGCTCTAAATCACTTTTGATTTGAGAAATGCTATTTGATTGGCTAATATGACAAAAAAGGATAGTGATAAATGTTTGATAAGATGTGAAAAAATTGGAGCACTTTTACACAGTTGGAGTTGTGAATTAATCCAACAGTTCTGGAGAGAATACACTTTTTATTTGGAATACACACAAAAGGCAACCAAACTGTATATATCCTTCGATTCAGCAATATCACAACTAGATCACTATCCCCCAAAAAATCATTAAAAAAGGGAAATGTATCACACATACATACACAAACACACACATTGTGTTAGCACTTTTATGATGACAAAATATTGGAAATTGTGGGGATACGCATTAATTGGGTAATGGCTAATGAAACTGTTGTATATAAATGTAATGAAATATTGTAGAATAAGAAAAGATGAATAAGCAGAATTCAGAAAAAAAAGCTGAAAATCCTTGTATGAACTGATGCAAAATAAAATGAATAGAACTAAGAAAACATACTACATAATATCAGGAACACTGTGAAATGAGCAACTATGAAAGATCCAGCTCATCTCCGCAACATATTGATCCAAAACAAGTACAAATGACTCATGATAGAAAATGCTATCTATATCCAGAAAAAGAACTAATGACTCTGAATACTTTTGAAGCATACTTTTTTCACTTACTTCATTCTTTTTGTGATTTTTTTTTACCTTTCCAATCTGGATTGTCTTTAACAACTATATAACTAATATAGAAATATGTTTTACATAATAGAACATGTATAACTTATATCAAGGTTGCCTACCATTTTTGACAAATAGAATAGGAGGAAGAAAGAAGAAAAATTTGTACTCAAAATCTTTTAAAAATGAAGCTAAAATTGTCTTGATATGCAATTAGGAGCAAAATAAAATGTTATTAAAACAAATAGTAAAAGAAAGAAAAAAGAATGGTCTGTTAAATTATACATGTATGGGTATTTTATTGTTATGAAGAACAATTGTGATTAAAAAATTATCAAACTAAATACTTTTATATACTGAACTTTTAATACTTTTATGAGAAGCAGCCTACCTCAATTCAAGCATGATTATTACTAGTTTATTAACCATCAAGTGCTCACTGATTTATTTTGGGGAGGGGCACTCATAAAGACTTTCTCAGGAGAGGTAGAAAGGTTTCCATTCACATTGATGTAGATTACTACCACAAATGCTTGAAAAAAAATATTTTTCCTTGTTGGATTGAAAATTAAGGTTAACTGAGAGAAGAGTTTCAGCAGTGTATTAATTAGGCAAAAAAAAAAAAAAAAAAAAAAAAAAAAAGAAAGGAGTCAATGGCTTCTTCAATGTACAAGGACCCTGAGTGAATGTTGACAAGGTTTTTATAACAATTAGCAATATTAAAAAGCAAAATCTTGAAAAAACATTGGCATTTCTTCTGATGATTGGTCATCCATGGCAGTCAGATTTGGGATAATATCATTTAGATTTTCCTTTTTGAAACTCCCTTCACTATAGCAAAAACTTGCGATTTAAATCACAAAAGTTTCTAGGCAATGGGAAGTCTTCAAGAGTTGGGAATTTTAATAGTTTAAATTTAGTTTTGACCTTTAGGTTAACCAAGTTTCTCTGAAAAGTGGATGATGGATCAGGTTACAAGAGTAGAGGTGTTGTTGTTTGTCCTTTATCTTCTAAGAGGATCAATGACATTGTAGGGTAATATTTTGACTTTTATATAAATTAAATTTAAATAGCACAAAGTCATAAACCTATCTCTATCTTCCAGAGTCATAAAAGTATCTTAGTAAGAAAAAAAGTCAAGATAACTGACTTGATAGATGCAGTCTACCAAGGAAGCATATGTGACCAACCTTTATGTGGCCCCCTTCAGCTGCCTTTATGGCCACTGGAACAAACTGTTTTCAACCTTTAATTCCTTTTGGGGATGTCTTAATATGCTTAAACTAGACCTCCACTCATTGGCTGTTTTGAGGCCTGTTGTTTACCCCCAACCTAGTTTAGTCCATCTGCTAATATGGTTTTACTGAGGTATTTAGCCCCAGCTATATCTTCTTCACAAAAAAAGGCAAGTGCTTAGAGGTCATTAAAGATGAATAAGCAACCCTGAAAAAGTTTCTTCAAGATCCCGCAGCAAAAGTTCCTAACTCTCTTTGAATATCCTATATGCCCCATGTATATAAGAAAAAACTTTCACTTTAGGCAAGCTTCTCTGGGAGGAGAGTGGTGAGTGAATTTTATAAGGGGGAAGAAACTACTAAAGGAAACATTAAATTGAGCTTGATTGAGTCTTAGCAAAATATAGTTAAAACTTTCAGTTTTAAATTCTAATCCTAAATTTCATTTAATTTGTTGATTCATATATTATATTTGTGGATATATGAGATAAAAATAATTCAATGGAGTCAATAAAGGAATTTTACCAAAACAGTCCCTTTCATAGACTAGACACATATAATAGTGATAGTCAAATTAATATTGAATGTAGCATAAAACACAATAGAATGCTTCTTTTGTTCTATTCCCTATAGTAACATAAAAATGAGTTTCTAGATAACCATGGGTCATTAATTCATACCATTAATCAACATTTATTAAATGAAGCTACTGTAAATCCCAAGAAGTCTCAAAAAGCTCTCATGTATATTACCAATAGATAGCAGCATTTTTTGTATAACAAATTTTAAATAAATTTTTTTTAAAAAAGTAGATATTCATTGATTTGGGTAGTTGCTGAGCGAATGTGCTATATAAACAACTACTTGTACCATATTATTATGCCATAAGTATGAACCAAAGGAGAATTTCAGAGACAAGAAAACTAATTCAAACTGAAATTATCAGACACAAATCAATAATATACAAAATGAATACAATAATATAAAGTCAACAAGAAAAATCAAAATCTTATTATTAAATATTATAAAATATGTATAACTTATAGAACTGATATAACCTTCATTTCTTTGTATTAGTAGGAAATTAAATATGCAATACTATATTTGATATCAGTAATTATTGACATTGGGACTGGTTTTCATAATTTTTGCTGTCATTGTTACAGATGCATATTATGGTATCTATTAAGGAGAAATGCTATAGTTTGAAATAAAAGGAAAAAAAAACTATTTGTAGTTTACATATATAGATTATATATAATTTATTTGTTGAGTCAGTGAGACAAAATGGGTGAACTCCTTAATGCATAATTATATTTAAATAAATGCATGCATTTAAATAAATGTCATATGTATGTATTTTGTAGACATGGATATCTGAGTAAGTCTGTTTATATAGGGCCTGTTATTTCTGTCACAATTACTAATTTGATTTTAATCACTGTAATTTAGCTCTTTTTCCTCTTTGTTAAGTATTTTAATTATGCCATTAAAGTTATTAAGTTGTCAATTATTGACATATTGGTATCTTGATCACTTTTTCTTACAAAACAATCATTAATTATGTTGTTACAATAATTCCTATGAGCAACATTTATCAATCAAATTGTTCTCCCTTTATGATCAGTTATAACACTAATTTTTGAAATTATATTAAAATTCTCTAAAGGTAACACTTTGTCCTTAAATGCTTAAGTCAAGTAAATGTATTCCCTTAAGGATAAAAATATAAAACATCTAAGAAAATATCAAACTTATCCTTAAGTATTTTAAAATTTATCACAATTTTGGCCAACAAAGAATAATGTAAAGCGTTTTCAACAGTGTTGCTTTTGTGTGTCCATTTTAATTATCTTAGTTATAGACTCAACACATTTTAACTACTTTAAAGAAATAGGCATTAATCATAATTAAATTGCTATATTCATGGTTCAATGAAAACAGGTGGTAATGTTTTATTAAAGTATTTTTTAAAGTTTGTAAAAGACCTTATGTCAAACATAATAATAAAGCAAGTAGACTTTGTTTTGTAATGTAACAACACAAGTATTCTATCTTGCTTCTCTATGAAAGTGAAAGATCATATTTGCCATTATATTTACATAACTCTGTATATGTATTGTGTGCATGTGTGTTTGTATTTGTGAATTTATATTTCATATTTATTTTTATGTGAGTTAGATGAGTGAGCCCCAGAAAAGTATTCCTACTCCAATGGTATTAACTTTAAACTTGGAAGTGGATCTCCTCCCAAATGCATGCACATAAACCTATACTAGTATGTTTTTTCTTAAAAATTAGACAATATCTCACTTCTATAGTGAAGACATTTTCTTTAATATCAAGAAGATTAAGAAAAATAGTTGCAGAACATTTTCCAATGCTATGAGGGTACTCTCCTCCACAATTATGTTCACAGACTGTGTGGGGTGGGATGGAAAAGAATGGGCATGAATTAAAGCAAAATGGCACTGAAGCAAAGTTTTACATGATCAAGATAATTTTAGATCTTCAGGACCTTGATGTCCTTTCTCTATCCTGGAGTTCTCAAAAAAAAAAAAAAAAAAAAAAAAAAAAAAAAAAAAAAAAAAAAAAAAAAAAAAAAAAAAAAGAAAAAAAAAAAAAGAAAGAAAGAAAGAAAGAAAAAACATTCCATGTGACTCAATCAATTGTTAATCTAAGTTGCCTCTTCTAAAGGAATATTTGTCACTCCAGTGAAAGTTCAGTGAGTTTATTCCTGTTAAAGTGTGGACATGGTTTATATCATGGACCAGTTTGTGAATGAGATATGCTAAGTCATTGATTAATATATTGACTCCTGAGCAGATTTACCTGTTTCTGATTGGGATAGAGTCATTGAACAGTGGATATGGATGGGTGAAGATATCTACTTCATCATTAGGAAAGCGGTGACAGAGAGAGTGAGGCAGAGTTCTGTTGAATATCTCTCCTGAATTTGTTGCTCTCCTTTTATGAACCTGATTTTTAATGTACAATTAAAATTTTTGTTTTGTTTTTTTCAATGTTCATCAACCCTGTTGTAAATACAAGAATGCGATAGCCCTTAGTTTAAGAATTGACAGTATCTTCTTCTCTTTTAAGTCCCTGAGAATCTTAGTTTTGAGGTTATTTGTTAGCTCCATGTAGCAGGTGGAAAGAAGCTTGCTTTTGAAATCTTTCTTTTTGCCTCAAAAGTCTAGGAAGTCATATTGCATTAGAATTAGCTTATTTAATCAATTAAACTTCTTATATTTCTTTGGAAATTTTGTGTTACTCTTTAGGGATGAAGTCACAAATACAGTTTATGCCTTGGAGACTTTTTCAATTGCATTATTTGCTTCTCTATAGACAACTATAAAGTATTTAATCTGTCCTAGGAAGGGAATATCATTTTTGATTGATACATTGACTCCTGAGCAGACTTACCTGTTTCTGATTGGGATAGAGTCATTGGACAGTGGATATGGGCTTTCTACTTTTGATATCGGTCTTTTAATATTTGTAGATTTTCAGACTTGCTGAGTTTTCAAATGTATCCACAACTATGAAGTCTCTCTACTAAATTACAGTTGCACATCCCAACGTGTGTCTTTTATATCCCAAATTGAATTTCTCCCAGGTATATTAAAGTCAACACAATGAACATAGATTTGATTTTAACCTTAAATGTTCCCAGTTTCTGAACTCCCATATTATTGTCAATGGCACCTTTGTCTTCTCAATCACAGAGGCTCACAACTTCTGTGTCATCCTCTAACCCCACACTCCTTCACCCCATATAGTCACTCAATGTCAAATCTAAATTTCTTCAAAACCTGGTCCCTTCCTAATTTTCTAGTCTACATACACTATTTCCATCAATAGACTCTAAGATGTAGATACAATATTATTTTCATTAGTATTATTAAACATTTCCCATCTCTAGATATTTGTATTAGCTGATACTAATTTCTGTAACGTTATCAGTTAGCTCCACTGATTATTTTCCTTAGTATCCTTTAAGACATATATCAAATTCCATCTTATGCAGAAGACCTTTTCTGCCTTTCCCCTTTTAATCTGCTAACAAATCCCTTTTCAGAGTACTTTTCCATCTATTCTGTACATGCTTTAGTTAACTATTGTTCATTTTTAATTTATTTCTATTTTTAAAATTGATTCTTCCAAGTTTTTCTTTCCTTCCCTCCTTCTCTCCCTCTTCCTTTTTTTCTTTCATTCTTTTCCCCTTTCTTTCTTTCTACCTTATTCTTTCTCCTACCTATCTTTGTCTTTTTTTTCTTTATCTTTGAACTAAGGCCAATGTCTAGCTGACTCACCTTAACTTTTTGAATATTTTTCTTCACTTGTAAAACTAGAATGATAATGTCTTCACTATATTTCTAAAAACATTATTTGAATTGATTTATAAAATTACAAAAGGCTACCTTCAGATTACCTTCCCATCTATTCTGTACAGGTTTTAGTTAACTAGTTGCTCATTTTTAATTTATTTTTATTTTTATCTTTTTTTCTTCCAAGTTCTTCCTTCTTTCCTTCCCTCATAGTAATATATAATACTATTTTAAAGTAATGATTAATATTAATAGAGGTATGAATATTGAAGTTTACACAAATTTGATGAGAGGAATAGAATCCAAAGAGGTGAAACCTGGACCACTAGAAACCAGATCCAAGGAGGAGATATCTTACCTCGAAAATCCCCTCTTTAAAACTCAATCAAGGGACTGATTCCAGCTGCCTCTACCTTGGAGATTCTACATAGCATGGCACAACAACCTCTGGCTACAATGACAAACCCAGGAAGCTCCAAAAGTAGTCTAGGTTCATTAGTACTCAACTTAATTTTCTGGATAGTCTCTTTGCCAAGACTCAATGTCTTATATCTTCATGTGAGAGCATATAAAAAGCAAAATCTTCTACTAGGACCTTGAGTTCAAGTGTGCTCTAAGAACCATCATGCAAAGTGTCTCCTGCAGCAGTGATAGTAGCAGCCAGAAAGAGAAGAGGATGCAAGGGCATCTAAGACTCAACTTGCCAATAAGAAGGAAGTCTCAACAGCCTAAGGTGGAGAAAAACATTGGTCAGAATATCTGGACCACTACAATCCAACGCACATTCTCCCCAGGACTCTTGTTTCTGCATCAGTATCTATCAGTAGCCTGGCCCTTGCAGTTCTTTAAGACTCTTGGCAAAAATGGCGGTTTTAGAGAGGCTAATCTGTCTGCACCTACTGTGGTCTTGTGGATTCTGTGACTGTCTCAACTTCCTATATTGTGAACTATGCCCTAGCCTCAGCAGGCTTCAGTGTCTCTTCCTTGCCCTATGGAAGTTCTAGTTCCTCCTTTAGAAGTCTAGACTGTATTCCCTCTCCTCCACATGAGATGAATCTGAAACTTTCCTCAGCTTCCTTCACTGATTCTGTATGGAGTTCACTTATCTCAGTTCCCAGTCTCCTTGTCAGGTCAGAGTTCTGATATTAAGAGTCAGTAATTCCATCTTGTAGATTTTCTGGATAAAAAAAAAAAAAAAAACCCTAGTAGAGCCTATAAATTCAGTCTTAGTGGAATAGCCAATTGACTGGATTACAAGACCAGGAATCATGGAAATTTGAGGTTTTAAGAGAAGAGAATTGGGGCTATGTTCCTTTTTCCATAATGAACATTGTAAGATTCCTTCTTTTTTGGCAAGATTGTTTGTGAAGGGAAAAAAAAAAAACAACCTCTTGATTTGAATTTATTGGATTCAAATCCTAATTGCTCATTTATCACCTTTGTATTGTGAAATCATTTTCTTCTCTTGGGGGCTCCATTTCACCAATTACAAATTTTAGGAAGTGTGACTTGAAGATTACTAATAATTAAAGCGAAAGGCCAGATTTTTGAACAGTGAGATTCCATTTTGAATCTTGATATAGTGTTACCTTAGGTATCCTATCATGTCTTGATTTGGAAAACTGAAAAAAAAAAAATAGTTCCACTAGCAAAAGAAGTTTTATGATCTGAACAACCAAATCTTTCCCTTTCCCCAAGCTAAGTAGTAAAAACTTAATTTTCATATAATAGTGGCCAAATTGTCTCTTGATGTAGAGATTTTTGATGCAGGAGAAAAAATAAATAGTGGAGGAGCCAGCACTCATTAGAATCCAGACTTCATGATTTACATGTGTGATCTTGGGAAAGGCAGTTCCTGCTCTGTGTACTCTCATTTCCTCATCTATAAACTGAGTAAGTTGGATTTGATAATGTCTGAAGTCCCTTCAGTTTTAAAATTGGTGATGTTCTGTGAAAAGGTTCTCAGAGAAAAATAAACAAAACATCTCTAAGTTAATTGTATGGAGCTCTTCAATGAAATCTTTCTAACTTTAAAAAAGCCCAAAAAAACCTAATAAAAATAAAAGAATCCAGGTCTAAATTGTCTTGTGTTATTTTGGGAATGGGTATGACATGAAGGATAGGAGTAGTAGAGGCATTCAATGATGCAAAATGCTTTAGGAGTAAAAGTAGAATAAGACAATACAGATGGAAGATCAAGACAAGTTAAATGGTGCTTGATTTAAGCCCTAAAGGGAAAAATAGAAAATAAAAATGAAGATACTTTCTATGTTTTGGGATTCCCTTAAGAAATTCACAGTGGCTTAAAATGGTATGTCTTTGATTCATAGTAGAGATACAATTTGATTGTAATATAGAATGAATGAAGGAAATGAAACTAAACAAATTAAGTTGAAGCCAGAATATTTAGAATTTTAGATATGAGGAGTTTTCATTTTGTTCTAATCACAAGAGAAAATCACTGACATTTTCTTTAAAGTAAGGAATGGATTTAATCAGACCTATATCTTTACAAAATTATTTTTGGCAACTGCATAATTAAAGAGTGGAGAAATGAAAGTCTAAAGTCAGGAGAAAAGTTAATAAAGGGGTTATTGAATCTTTGACCTTACCATGTTTGGCCTTATATTATTTTTGTACATGCATGGAAGTGGGGAGGATAGTTGTGGTAAATATCTCATTCCAAACATTAATTTGTAAGTTCTATGAGGAAAAGTATTTCATGGTTTTTCACACTAGTATCCCTGGAAACTGCCTCAAAGCCACATAAAAATTGAATATTGCTGTTTGTTTCATTGGACTAAGTTATTTGTTTTTCATGGGGTACTGATTTTATTCAGAAGAATTATGCTTTTTTGGAACATTAACATATGGATATATCTTTGAATTCTATAGAATGAGAATAAATCTTGTATTGGCATAAATCTTATTATAACTAATAATTACAAGGCATATTAAATTATATAAAAACTTATTTAAATTTAGATTATAAAAATAACCAATTTTCAATCTTTTTAATAAATTTTAAATTAGTTCCCTGATCTAAAGAATTGAAAGATGTTGAATGATTTGAAGAGAAAAGTTAACTTTTCTTAAATGCTAGCATTACAAAAATGATATATGGAATTTGCAAAGACTTCTCTCCTAGTAGGTCTTTTCCTGTCCAAAATCCTCAAACCTGTTGATAAATATTAGTAGGTAAACTAATAGTAATCAATATGGACATGTCATTGTTGGAAAGTTTCAGTATAAAAGGTAATATATAGAATTTGAATCTGAATTTGAACTCCATCCATTTGTTTACTATTTGTGATTTTGGCAAAGTCACCTATTTCCTCATCTGAATTTTGAGAATGTTACATCCCTAGATTTCATTACAGCTTTAAATTCTATGATAACACTTAGAGCGCTGACACATTCATTTAGGAAAATCATATGTCTGAGGAAGTGAGTCTATTTTTCATTATTTGGTTTTATGCAAATGCATGCACACACACATACACACTCAGAGTAATTGGAAATTTTATCTCTTCAAATGATTTCTCATTCTTTTCATTTTCTTCATCATATAGGAAGAAAGATATTAATGCTGATATATTTGTAATAAGAATTCTATTTTGGTTTAGTTTTTTTTTTTTTTTAGAGTATAATATAATCCCAGGTCTCAGCTATACCTATGGAAATATTCTCCTTCAACAAGAAATATTTTTAAACCAGGTGCTCATAATTTCATTCAATTCTAAAAATTGAATTTGCTTTTTGATACCATAATACAGTAACTTTGTATTTTCTCATTTAATCTGAATACTTTCACTTGTATTTCTCTTCTCTAGGGCAGAGAGATGAAATTTAAAGGTGGCTGGTGTCAGTGATTTCCTCAGCTATAGTAAAAGATTAAACTAAAATCTCATGCTCTAACAGTTTGATATTGTAGCTTCAGTATTAAAGGAAAACAGCACTGCAGAACTTCATATATCAAGATAAATTGAATTCCTCATTTTTTTTTACATCTCATAAATAATTTTTCAAGTGCCATTTCCCCCATATCATATTATTTTGTATCTTCCTGTGAATTTTACTTCAGAACAGTTGCCAGCTAAATCAAGCTAACCTGAAAAATTATCTTATTTCCTCTTCACCCATGTGTTTTTCTCAAGGTGTAATTAATTTTTTTTATAGACTGTTTAAATAAAGATTTCAAGATGAAATCTTGGCTCTATCCTCTTTCTCTTTTTATTTTTTATATTTCTAATTAACTTTCATTATGTTTATATTTTTCAACATACATGTGGGTTGTTTGTTTTATTTCATTTAACAAACATATATCACTTTTTATTATGTTTCATGTCATTTCATAAACATTTGCAAATTATGTATAAAATATAGTGCAAGGTACCAAAGATAGAAAAAAAAATTAAACAAAATAGTTTCTACCCACAAGGAAATTGTGATCCTACTGATAATATGAAATATTATGGAAAATGATGTAAAATATTTCTTTTAAAGTATTATTTTTAGTTAATCCTATGATGCATTATAATCTATGATGATTTAATTAGAGAAAGAGTACAGTCTGAATTGTCATATATTATTAATATTGAAATCAAGAAAGTATTTAATTTTATTCTATATAAGGAGAAGAGCATTCCTTTACTTAAGAGTATTATCTGCCTTCTACCTAGGACTGTGCCTTCTACATAATTGTTGCTTTATAAAATGAAGAAAGACATTCCAGTACTGGACAGGAGTTAAGAGACATTGCATATATTCTAGTACTATCACAAACTTTTATTGTTGTTCATCCTTCATTCTCTTTTTTTAATAGTATTTTAATTTTCCAAATATATGCAAAAATAATTTTCAACATTCTCCTTTGCAAAATCTTTTGTTCCAAAATTTTCTCCCTTCTCCATCCCTTCTCAAGACAGCAAGCATTCCAATACAGGTTAAACATAGCAATTCTTTTAAAAATATTTTCATATTTGTCAAAGTATATGAGAAAAATCAGATTAAAAGGAAGAAAAAAACAAGCAAACAAACAACAAAAATGAAAATATTATACTTTAATCTCTGTTTAGTATCTATAGTTCTCTCTCTGTATGCAGATGGCACTTTCCATCCCAAGTTTATTGGAATGACCTTGAATTAACTCATTGCTGAAAAGAACCAAGTTGATCAAGCTATTTATAACACAATCTTGTTACTATGTATAATATTCTCTTGATTCTGTTAATCCTTCATTCTCATAGAAGACCACTGACATGAAAGGGAGATATCTTGATTGGATATGAGTGGACCAGAACAGCACAGTCATCAGTCCCACTCTCTCCTTCAAAGTCATCACAGTCTAGTGGTAAGATATAGAGCAAAATGACTAGCAATGACTCAGGATGTAGTGGTTTACCTTGAAGTTTATGAGCTAAAAGCTTTTCTATGTCTTCATATTTCTAATATCATGACCATTCAATTATTAAAGATCAGGTAAGAATTGAGACAAAACAAAACGGCTCAATTTACCATCAGAGTTATCATTCTGGGAGGGGAAGAACCCGAGAATTTCTGTGAAATAAAAATGCTATTTACAAAGAAAGAGAAGGACAAGGAGAAGAAGTAGGAGGAGAAAGAGGAGAAGAAGGAGGAATAGGCAGTGAATACATATATATATATATATATATATATATATATATATATATATAATTTTATATTTTGTTTGGGAGAGACTGCATTTGAAATAATTATTATTGTTCTCCACAAAAGTATTATAGCAATTTGTGCAAGAAGTGAAGTTCTGTTATGCTGTTTCTATATCATATTTCTATTTTGAAGGGAAGTTTAGTTTTTCTACTGAAAAGTCTTCATTTTGATAGCACAATTTATACCGTAGTCACCTATTTCCTTCTATGTCAAATATTATTTACAATTTCTACTTAGCATTTTATTTTCATATTAACATTATGCTTTAATACTTAAATGAACTGTGACTCCTTTGTTACAAGAACTCCTCTTTTCAATGAAGGAGCACTACCTCTCAAGGACCCCTGAGTAATTTTGGTCCACATCTTTCCATATGTATGACCTTCCTCCTATGGCAACATTCAATAAATTCTATAGTAATATTTTATGTATTTACTTAATTTTATGTTTTCCTTTTCATTAAAGTGAAAGATCATTAAATTCAAAACCTGTTTGTACTTGTTTGTTTGTTTTTTAATACTCAGAGCTTAACACAATTCCTGACAAGTAGGAAGGAATTAATACATGTTTTGATGGATTTTGGCTTTTTGATTGCTCTGAGACAGTAAATGGATGGTCTAAGTGCTAGGAAGGAACATGACAGATTATTGAATGAATCAGAAGAAGGTTTCCTATGTGCTTGCTATATCCTCTAAAGATGATTTATGGAAATACAGAGACCAAAACTGAACAGAAGTTATAAATGACATTCATATTATAATGACATATTTAATAAAGACTCAAAGCATAAAAAATTAAGTAAATTGAAATGAAAATAATTATAAAATTTAGTTATTTATGATTACACTTATTTCCATATATTTTCCAAAAAATAAAGACTGGTAAAAGAAATTTATTTCTAGAACAGAAATATCACAAAGATGCAGAAGGATAATATCATTTAGTATGTAACCTGCTGTGAGCTAAATGGTAAACTACTGAAAAATCACTAATTTGCCATGAGCTAATGTTTGATGGTTATGGACAACTGCAGCTTACACCTGTCAGGACACAACCTCAGGTGGGAATCTCATTATATCTCATTAATTCAGCTCAATAACTTCTAGAAAAAGAAACTTTAAAATTTGGAAAGCTTGAAAAATAATCTATTCATTCATGAAATATATCTAACTTTCTATACTAGGCAGGGGGGATACAGAGATGTATTTAAAACTTATCTTACTAAAAGAAGTTTAAGTCTAATAGAGAAGGAATTCAATTACTTGAATAATAATGAAAAATTGAACTGCAATAAAGATTAAAAAAAGAGGCAAATAGTACATTCTGAATGACAAGAGATAGGGAGTGAAGAAGAAAGAGATTTGGAATTTGAAGTTTTAAAAACAAATGTTAACAAATTGTTTTATATATAACTGATAAAAATACTAAATAAATTAATTCAGATAAAATGTTTAATAAAAGAGGCATATAAGAGGAAAATATCTCAGGAAGAGAAAGCTTGAATTTCTCTTTGAGTAGGGAAGTACAAAATGGAGCTTTGGCCTTATCTTGCTAAGAACCAGTGCTTTAAGCTATCTCCACTTCTTGCAATCACCTTGTAATACCTTCTTATTCCACTTACTTGTTTTTCTTATACTTTCCAATACCCTCTTATGTATTACATTCTTCCATAGGTTGTAAGCTCCTTAAATGCATGTATGCATGTATGAATGAATAAATGAATGAATTTTTGTGGAATTTAAACCACACATGATTTTATATTGTAGTATTTGTTAAATAATATGTTTGTGTGCTATATAGGGGTGTGTGTATGTGTATGTGTTTGTGTTTATGTGTGTGTGTGTGTGTGTGTGTGTGACTGGTGAGATGATAGAAGTCTGGAATGTAATAAATTAAAATGGGAAAAAGAGAAACAAAGGAAAGAGTTTCATTGCCTATTAATACACAATTCTAACCTGTGAAGAAATCCTAGGATATTTAGAAGTAAAAGTAAACAAAAAAAGAAAGAAATATTTCCTCTTTCAAGCAGGTGAATAATCACTTATTGGTAATATTGTGGAGGAGATTCATCACTAAGCAGGTGATCTTCCTATTATCAATTATGTCTAAGTCTTTTTTCTTCTTGATCCTTCATTGGCTTTTTTTTTTTTTTTTTGCCTTTAATGTTATAGAATTTCATGTTTAAACTTTCCTTCAAAGTATCTATCATACGTTCTTGTTATGAAAGAAGCTACAAATAATTCATTATTCAAACATAAGATTACTGTTCCTTATTCCTAAATAAACATGCATACTTTGTATGATTTTAAATATTCCACACAAGATTATACACACACACACATACACACACACACATACACACACACACACACACACACACACACACACACACACACATAGATATAGATAGATGAGGCAACTGGGGTTATGTAATCCCCATGATTACATAGGTAGTAAGTGTTTTGAGTACAGATTTCTATTCAGATCCTCTTGACTCCAGGTCTTATGCTTTATCCATGCCACTTAATTGATTATGCTTCATATTTTTTTCCTGTCCCCAGTCTGGGTGAAACCATGGTGTAAGATCATAAGATACTGACTAATTCCTATTTTTGTAAAATAAATTTATACAAAGATATTATCATCTCTGAATTTTATGGTTTCTTTTGAAATTTATTAGAAACTATGTTCAAAACATTCCTAAACTATGCAAAATGTTTGATCTCAAAATATCACTAATAGTTCTATATACCAAAGAGATTAAAGGTGAAAAAAATAATTGATGTGTGCGAAAATATTTGTACCAGTTATCATGGTGACTAAGGAATGGAAACCAAGAAGTAGAACATCAATTCAGAAAGATTAAACAAATTATTAACATAATGGGGTACTCTTCTGTATAAGTAATAATGAAATGATGAAGGACATGGTGTCAGAAAATACTTGAAAAACCTGCATTAAAATAATAAAAAGTGAAATGAATTAAATTAAAATAACAATTTATACTATAACAAAAATAAAACATTATAACAAGAGAGTAAACTATGACAACATTTATACTGTAACAAGGAAACAACTCTGAAAGAATTAAGAAGTCTTACTGACACTATGTTGAACCATGATTCCAAAAGACCAATGATGAAGCATCCTGATCAAACCTAAACAAAGAAATGATGGAATCAAGGTGAATAACTATAAACAAAAAAATAAATAAACATATGCTCTTTTTAGGGGAGAGGGTCATTATAAGAAATTGTTTTGCTTGACCATGAATATCTGTTACATGGATATCTTTTCTTCCTAAATTTTCTCCCTCTAAAGGATAGATGATGGTGTGAGAGCAAGAAAATAGATATTTAAGAGATGTTTATTCATTTTTTAAAAGCTAGATTTTTTAAAAAAATCCAATATTTGTTGCTTCTCCAGTTTCTACCAATGCTCTGTGAATAAACAAATATTCAATATTGTATAAATGTAATTCAAGTAATTCATATTATCTGTGTGGCTTAAAAGACATGGAGAAGATTTTATATCTAGAGATGCATAATATCTGACCTGGAAATGCTTATGATGTTTGCTGAGCTACTGAAAATAGAAATATAATCAGTAGGACAAAAGTCTTTAATGAATTTTGTATATTCCTTGCTTATAAAAAAAACTATATTCCCTATGAGAAAATTTGTGTATACATCCATGTGTATGCATGTATATATAGACACACCATATATACATGTATATATGTGTGTATATGTATGTGTATATATATATATATATATATATATATACATTCACATATATAACTCATGCATAAGTGCATGTATATATGTATACAAATTTTCTGGTTTTCTTGGCAAAGATACTGGAATGATTTGTCATTTTTTTTCTCTAGCTTATATTTTTTTAGATGAGTAAATTTAGGTAAACAGGAATAAGTGAATCACCAAAGTTTATCCAGCTAGTGTGGATCTGATGCCAGATTTAAATTCAGAGAGATGATGAGAGAGTGAGGAGGGAAAGAAAATAAATGGATTTATTATGCACTTACTATGTTCCTGACACTGTGCTAAGAATTTTTACAAATATCTCAACTGATCAAAATAAACTTGAGAGAAGGAGGAAATTGAGACAAAGATGTGTCCTATAATTTCTTAAGGTTACATTGCTAGGAAGTGTCTCAGGACAGATTTGAGCTCATATCTTCCTAATTCCAGGTCCAGTGTTCTAACCACTGGGAATACCTATACAATAACAAATTGCTCTTTAAAGAAATTGCAATAAATTTAATAAATGAAGAGAGATCTTTCTCTTGGTGGCTAGTGAAGATATGTGTTTTATTCTGTGTTAAATTTTGTAGAAAAGACAAAGATATGCTATGTCTCTCAAGAAGAGGATTTCCAAGATAGTTTTTTTTTATGTTATTCAAGGATATGTTGAAAGCTTTTCTTCAGGATATTAAATTAGAGAAAAGGAAATTTTAAAAGTTTGTGATCCATTAAAATAAATTCTGATGATCCTTGTTGCCTAAGTATTGGGATGCCTGCCAAATAGAAAATTTAAATTTGTTTTGCATGCATTTTGAGAGCAGAACTAGTGATAATTGGTGGTGGTAATAGAGACATTGTCTTAGACCTGATTAATACAAGAAATCTCTTATTTTTTATATTTTTTTCGGTTTTACTTTATTTATTTAATATTTTCCCCAGTTACATTCAAAACATTTTTTCATATTTATTTTTAATTTTTTTGAGTTCTAGGTTCTCTCCCTTACCCTCACCCACAATTAAAAAATTCCTTGTGAATTTATACAAAACACTTCCATAAAAGTAAAGTTGTAAAACAAAAAAAAAAGTGATTTCCCACTCTAATGAAAATAAAAATCTTCAAGAAAAATTAAGTTGAGAGAGAGAGAGAGAGAGAGAGAGCAAAGAGAGGAGAGAGAGAGAGAGAGAGAGAGAGAGAGAGAGAGAGAGAGAGAGAGAATGAGAGAATGCTTCAATCTGTATTCAGACACAATCAGTTCTTTCTTTGGGTATGGACAGGATTTTTCATCATAAGTCCTTCAGAGCAGTCATGGATGATTGTACTACTGAGAATAACAAAGTCATTCACAGCCGGTCATTCCAGACTATTTTTAATTTTTTTTTTTATTAAAGCTTTTTATTCTTCAAAACATATACATGGACAATTCTTTGACATTAACTATTGCAAAACCTTGTGGTCCCAATTTTCCCTCCTTCTCCCCACTCCCTCCCCTAGATGGCAAGTAGTCCAATATATGTTAAACATGGTGAAAATATATATTAAATCCAATAAATTTATACATTCTTATATATTTATCTTGCAGCACAAGAAAAATCAAATCAAGCCAAAAAAATGAGAAAGAAAAAATGCAAGCAAACAACAAAAAGAATGGAAATGCTATGTTGTGATCCACACTCAGTTCCCATAGTTCTCTCTCTAGGTATAGATAGTTCTCTTCATCAGAAGATCATGGAAACTGGTTTGAATGATCTCAATGTTGAAAAAGGCCACATCTATCAAATTGATCATTATACAATCTTCTTGTTGTGAACAGTAATTTCCTGGTTCTTCTCATTTCACTTAGCATCAGTTCATGTAAGTCTCTCCAGGCCTCTCTGAAATCATCCTGCTTATCATTTTTTACAGAACAATAATATTCTTCCATAATATTCACATACCATAACTTATTCAGCCATTTTTCAATTGATGGATACCCTCGGTTTCCAGTTTCTTGCCACTACAAAAAGGTTGATACAAATATTCTTGCACATGAGGGTCCCTTTCCCTCCTTTAATATCTCTTTGGGATATAAGCCCAGTGGAAATACTGTTGGATCAAAAGGTATACACAATTTGATAACTCTTTGTGCATAGTTCCAAATTACCTTCCACAATTATTAGATCTGTTCGCAATTCACCATGTTTTAGTGTCCTAGTTTTCCCACATCCCCTGTGATACTCATCATTATCTTTTCCTGTCATCTTAGCCAATCTGAGAAACGTGTAATGGTGTCTTAAAGTTATCTTAATTTGCATTTCTCTGATCAATAATGATTTAATGTACCTTTTCTTATAACTAAAAAAGCAGAAAACTAGATTTTTAAGATGTTATTCTTCCTTGCATTATTTCAACTTCATCTGAAAATTGTCTTCTTATATTCTTTGACCAGTTAGCAATTTATCCCAGATTGATACTATTACTTTGTGTACAGTACATTTTGCTTTGCTTGAGTTCATGGAGGATTTTCTAAGTGTTTTTTTCTCTGAGTGAATCCTGCTCATCATTTCCTGTAAAAAAAAAATAATAGAGAATCATTCTTTAACAAAGAAAATGATTTTTAAATTGGAATAGGCTGCCAAAGGAAGTATCAAATTATTCTTCTCTGGTAGACATTAAACCAAATTCAAGTGATGATTTCTGTTAAAAATTATAGGAGACATTCTTTATTAGCTTATCAGGTATGATGTCTACCCCCAGCATGTGAAGACTTCTCCCCAGTGGAATGGGCCAATGAGAACAATATCTCCCAATAGTCATATAGGCAGCTAAAGAAAGCTTTCTGGAAAACATAGAGTTTAGTAAGACAGTTAAGACTTCCACTTTATCCACCGTATTCCAGGTCATTACTTATCATCTTGACTTTTGTCCTGCCACTGCTCTGAAAGAGAGACTAAAACTTACAACTTTGCACATCTCTGTGCCATTTAAGTCCAGTGCATCTACAAGCAAAGACATCACCCATGGCATCATTGTTTCTCTTCAAAAATGAACAATGAATGAACAATGTTTCTCACATTCACCTTTGATTTAATATACAGAACAAGGCCATTTTACAATATTATATACAAAATAATATTAAAACTTTGGCTACTAATGAATTATTTTCTTTTAAATATGTATTGATTTGTACCATGTTAAATAGCAAGAGTTGATACTGGCATGGATTTTTTTGTCTTGTTTGCATTTAAATTCTATGACTTTTCAACTGAAGAACTATAAAACTAGTGAAGGTATACTGTTGGTGTTCTTTTTCCAAAACACAGCCAGGTGATAAAAGAGTTCAGATCTTTTATTGTGTCCTTCAATATAGTCCGGTTAGCCCAGAGGCCTATCTCTCCCCTTGGTTCTAAGAGCTCCACCCAAATGTCTCCAAATCCAAAGGTTTGTCCTTCCGACTCCAGCCAGCACCAAGGTAGAAGATATGATGAATCTCTCTTGTCTCGAATATAGGGCTTGTAGGCTTTCTTGCAGAGTGCTCCTCTCCAACTCCTGGGAATGCTCCCAAGTAACTCCTTCTAGTGGCTTACTGGAGCTGTATTTATGCTACTTCTCCGAGAGTGGGATTGTGGGATATCTCCAAGCATGCTCTCTGGCCCTAAGGGAGGTGTGAATTCAGATATCTCTTTATAAACCCTGAATTCTCCCAAATGTGTGAACTCCATTGAGTACTTACATACTTATGAGCTCTCTAAAGGTGTGAACACAAGCATCGTTTCTATCAGTTGTACTTAGTACCTTGTTTCAAGTTCTGGCCCAAAATATCTCCTTCTAAGATCAAATCAATCATATTGAACCATGCCAAATTAGATAATTATTGTCTCTATCAATGCCAATGTCTTAACACTTTGTAAAGATTCCAACAGTATACCATAGAATGATATGTCTTGAAATGTGAAGAAGACCAAGAGAAATAGATCTAAAACTATATTTGATGATGCTAATGGCTCATTTCCTTTGCCCATACTGTTTGACATACAGCAATATTAAAGTGACTTTTGAGGAATTTCTTTATGGTGTTTTTTTTTTAATTTCTATAGAGAAGGTGGGATATAGATAGAAAAGTAAAAATGCTTATGAGATACTTGGGGAAGAGATAAATGAGGGACAAAGAGAATTTGTTAAAGTAAAATTTGAAATTCAGAGAAAATCAAGAGAAAACTGGAAAAAAGGCACCTTGTTTTTTCCTCAAAAGAGCTAGAATATTATCCTCCCTATTCTAGGGATGGTGAATAATTAACAGTCTGATAAAGCATGATTGATAAAGGTTGTGTCAACCACTTATCTGCCTGAGTACGATTTAGAGATGTACTTTCAACAAATATCTTATATGTTCAAATGTATAGAGTAGTCAGTATTCAACTATGATTGCAAATGTATGCTTTTTGGGAAGGGAAAAATGGGGACAACAACATGACATGAGGATTTGGCATTGTGTACCCATTAATATCAATTGGAGTTAGACAGCTAGATTACCCATTCACTCTTCTGAAAATTTACCCCCAGTGTAACTGGGATAGCATTTAGCAAATAAGATATATAGTTTTCACATCTATCATTAGAAATCCAATTCTGATTTCAGTAGGAATTCTCCCTGGGGAAAGACAGCAGAATAGAGACCAATTAATGTGATATTTCACTCATGACAAATTTCCCATAGCCTGAGGATTAGAAAATGAAATTCACTATTGTGTTCTGTGTTTGGTTTAGAGTATACAGAGAAATAGAAAAAGATAAATAAGCAGAAAATTAGATTTTTAAAATATTATTGTTACTTGCATTATATATATATATATATATATATATATATATATATATATATATAATAGCAAAGCCTCTGTGGTCTCAGGACTAACATTACATATAGTAATATCGAAGGCAAAAAATGAATGTTCTGTAATTGAAAAGGATCATAAAATGGTAAATAAAGAGATATTCTCAAAGTCAGGAAAGTGTGAGTTACAGAACTGTCTCTGACTGATAATGGTTTTGTGACTTGAGCAAAGACATTTAACCTTTCAGAGGCATTAAACTCAAGGCCCACAAGACAAAAAAGCCACAAAATTTCTAAGTATGCCCTGAACCAGATCAAAATTTAGAAATATCTAATGAAAATAAACTAAAATACAATACAATATAATGTTAATATATGATTTTCTACATCAATGTATGTACACAGATCTAGGCAATTTTCTAAGACTATATAAATTATGGAAAAAGTGCTAAATTGAATTAATCAAGGGAGATCTATTTCACCCAGAAGCTCCCTATACCAATTAAATCATGGGTAAAGTGCTTATTGTAATTTTGCAATTCAGGAAGAAAAAAAATCAGTCTTATACCATAATTCCTAAATATGTGATGATTACACTGCCTATATTCCCCTTACCTTCTGTAAAATATTAAATCTATGAAGAACACTTTTTTTACATATTCTGTATCATTTGACTAATAATAATAAGACTTATTTAACTTTAGTAAAATCCCATTTAAATTTATTACCACTATGTTTTTTAGAGAAACAAATCAAGTGTACCTCCTATTATTTTATTAGGATGTTTACATCTTTAAAATGTGTTGCTTGTTCTTTTCCATTTCTCTAAAAATCCTAGTTTGGCACATTCCCAAAATAGCTTCTTTTAGTAAAATAGTTCATCTTAGTGAAAGATATATTTCAATTTATTTTTGTTTACCACTTAACAAAGTTATTTGTTTGTATAATACTTGTACTCTCAGCATTTGGTTTCAAATTGACCTAAGTGAATACAAATAATGGAAACTCACATAGATTCTAGTCTTGCATATTAAATATTGTTCAGCTCTTTTTCTTTTTTTTTTTTTTTAAGACTACTTGGAAGTACCATGCAAATTAAGACAGGCCCACTGTTCTGGAGCTCAAAAGAAATTAGTTTAGGCTCAAGAGAATGGGAAAATGTTATTGAATGTGAGTAAATAACTGTATTTCTTTAGACTGCTAATGTTTACCCTCAAGAGGGGTACATTAGTATGAGAACAGGAAGATGATTAATAGTTTTTGGATCAGTAATAACTTTTTGAGGTCTACAGGTTAATTTCCTATACATACACATACATATACACATAATTCACTTCTCAATTATGTGTATCATTTGTGCACAGAGGAAAGCATGGATAATTGAAATAAAAAATAATCATTTTCAATTGAATTGTTACAATTTTTTTTTCATCAGAGAGACAATGATAAAAAGATTTCTTCCTTTCTCTAATCTTCAATTGTTTGGTTAGTTGATGCTTGAGTGTGCTAATGGTTGCCTTATATGAAAATTCTTTCTATCCCAGGGGATAGAGATCTAGTTTATCTGATGTCAGTAAGGACTTAAGTGATCATGATAAATGGCATCCAAATTTCTGGCATTTAAACTCTTAGGACCTGTGTGGACTTTCTTGTGGGATTCACAATCAATACTCTGCCAAAATGTAGTTAAACAACAAACACTGGAGAGTATTAATGCATTTTTATCTCTTTGTTAATTCAGAAATTATTTTATAATATTTATACACAAATTTGTAGTTATAGATATGATTTGTCCACTTATCTATATAAATTATTTGGCTTATTCTTTTTTATACACATTTTAGCCACTGCAAACCTTGCTTAGAGGATAAGGTATAGGTATATATATCTATATCTATCTATATATATGTGTGTGAGTGTGTGTGTGTGTGTGTTTAGTTAAGTAAAACATAACATAATCACCACCAATAATTATTTGGATAATTACATTTCAGTCTTTGAATCTAAATAAATGAGTTCTACAGAGTTAATTCTAAAAGTAGCCACAAGCATTTATTAAGATTTGCTT
The DNA here is from genome assembly GCF_902635505.1 of Sarcophilus harrisii. Lineage (NCBI taxonomy): Eukaryota > Metazoa > Chordata > Mammalia > Dasyuromorphia > Dasyuridae > Sarcophilus > Sarcophilus harrisii. The sequence goes on from NC_045428.1 coordinate 101,083,713, forward strand.
TTCATCAGGCACTGTGTCTAGGTTCTGGGGATACAAGGAAAGAAAATGACAATGCTCTCAAAGAACTTACAGTTTAATAGGGAAAATAAGATATATTAACTATTTACATACAAGCTACAATTATGATAGATGTAATTAGGTAGTAGAAGAAGGGAAAGAACTGGGAAAGACTTCTTGCAGAGAGTTGGATTTGATCTTTGTCTCAAAAAATCTTGGGAAACCAAGAAGAAAAGATGAAGAGGCAATCCATTTAAAGGATGGGGGAGACAAACATATTGCAGTAGCTAATATGGCTGGATGGTGTAACACAAGAAGGTAAGTAAAGTCTAAAAATTAAGTTTTAAAATAAGTAAAAAAAAGATATAAATGGTAAGAAGAAAAGATCTTTAATGGTTAAATAAATCTGGCTCTTGAAATAGCATATAGTTTGTAATTGTAAGTGCAATATTTATGTTTTTCAGTTAATTGGCACTACTTTTCAGTATATTCACTTTGATCTTGATTTCCAAATATCTTATGTCACATTAAAAAAATCACATTTTGACTGTTTTTAACTGTTTCATTTTAAAATTATATCTTCAATTATCCTGAGTCCCAAGAAACTATATTCTATCTTGTATGAAATTATCAGGTGAACTTAATGTGTGTAACATATCATCAGAAAAGAAAATGTAAAATTGTAATACTGAAACAATCTTCAGCAAAAACTAACAAACAAACAAAACCTTTTTATTGAAAATATCTTAGACTTATAGTTTACAACCTGAAATGGAGCTTGGAGAAGCTCCATCCCAAACCCTACTTTGTCCAGACAAGGAGCAAAAATAGTACATATTTTGCCCAAGGGAGTAAGTGATACAATTATAACTTGCTCAGTATATATAGCAAAATTCCTGTAAATGAAGAAGAAAAAATATACATACAACCTATTCTGTCAGATTTTCATTTGCTTCAGAGTGCAACAAAATTGTATCTTGTAGTACTTTATATCACATTCGCTTCTCTTACATAGAACCGTATGTTTCTGCCTATTAACTTTTAATCAATTTAAAGCATCATTTGAACAGCCAAAATCCAAATTGCCTCATACCTATTTAAGCACACACTCTTTTATGTTCCTTAACTATGAAAATTCCTATGATCATTTCTGTTAAGGACAGATGGTTTTCTCTTAAAAAGCAAGTCCCTGTAACTTACCTTTTCAACTTATTTCTATTTAAAGTAAATAGATAAGTTTTGATAGAATTGTATTGATTTGCTATCAAGTTACATTTCTGTGCTGTGAAGCACTTTATTATAAAACTCATTCTTATAAACTGATATACAAGCATCTTCTACTATTTCACATATATTCTCAGACAGCTAAGTGAATTACCTCAATAATATTTTTTAAATTTATTTTCAAAGAAAGAAAAATGACTAAGCAATCCCAGAGAAAGTGAGGTGAAAAAATGTAAGATAACACAGAGCCCCAAAGCACACCTCCAATTTACATGCACTTAATTCAATCATCTCAATTAATTTTATTTTTTGGATCATACTCCTTCCCAGGATATCCCCTGGGAATGTCAAAATGTGAATAGAGGACTACTAAAATGGTCAAATTAAAAAAAAATTCTCAACATACTTACTGGTACTAACTAATAATATATTAAGAATAATTTACAGAACAAATATTATTTGCCTGCCCCCCTAAATTAGCTAGCTAAAAATTATAAATTGATTTAAGGATTATTAAATGTTTTGCATATTTTAACTCATTTGCTTCTCAGCAAAAAAAAAAAAAAAAAACTGTAAGATTAGTAAAATGTTTATTCTAATTTTAAAAATGAGGAAAGAGAACCAGAAAATTTGTGGCCTATCCATGGTCACACAGTAAATAAGTAATAAGTATCTGTTGAAGGATTTATATTCAAATTTTCTTGACTCCAAATCCCACATTCCATTCTCTTTGCTATCTAGTTGGCCAAAAAAAAAAATAAAACTTGGAAAGAAGGAAGAATGGAAGGAAGGAAAGAAGGAAGGAAGGAAGGAAGGAAGGAAGGAAAGAAGGAAGAAGAAAGGAAGGAAGGAAGGAAGAGAGGGAGGGAGGGAAAGAGGAATGAGGGAGGGAAGGAAGAAAAGAATGATATAGGGAGGGTGAAGAGAGAGAGAGAAGTATAAAACTATAGAGATAGATATAAAAAACTAATTATAAAAAAGAATGAATAGTTGAATAAGAAATTCAATCAATAGGTTATTGAACAAATAAAAGAATGAATAGATGAATAAGTAAATATGAATTAATAAATCAATAACTAAAGAGGAAATTAAAATTTAAAGATAAAGGAAAAATAAATCTTTTTTAAAACTTTCTGTGTCTTGTTTCATGAAATTGAGGATTCAATTAATTTTATAGATGTTTAACCAAAGCAGATATATTTCCCAAATATGTAAATTAATCTGGGAACTTATTAGTTTGAAATTTACCCCCAACAGTAGATCTGAAAAATCACCAAGCACATGTTAAGAATCTCTTCTATACCACTACTAGTAATACAATGAGAAAAATAAAAGTACTTTTCTTTAAGAAGACTATATTCTCTTAAAGGCATATACTTAAATATTTATATGCAGAATAAGTAAACCATAAAAGCCAGTTAATTTTCAGTTTAAAAAAAGCGCTTGGATCTGGGGAGATGATACAATGTTTCATGTAGAAGGTGTCACTTGAGTTTCCTTGATGGAGACAAAAAGATTCAAAGACATAGAAATAAAAAGGTATAGAATACGTGGCATGTAGAACAGTTGGTATAAGGTTATGAAGAAAGCAAACAGAGCTTCATATATAAGAAACAGCAGGAAGGACAATTGGGCTTGATTATACTGATCAAAAATGAGAATAATTCATAGGAATTTTAAAAATATAATTTTAGAGCCTTATTGTGAAGGCTTCCAAATGGTGAACAGAAGAGTTTATATTTTATTCTAGCAGTAAAAAGAATCCAAAAAAATTTATAAAATGATGGAGTGAGATTATCATATCTAAAGTTTTGTAAAATACCATTAGTAGTTGTGTATAAAATAGATTAGGAAGTAGAAATCTGAGAGGAGAAAAATAATTTATAGAATATTACTATAGATAGGTATACATGCTGAAAGACTGAATTTGGGTGGGGACTATGAGTGGAAAGAAAAGAAAGGATTTAAAATATATTGTGGAAACAAGTTTTCACAATTGGTTGCATTTGTTAGAAGGGAAAGAATGATAACTAGACACTGATGCCCAAGACATAAAACTGTTTAATTGGATAAATGTCTTTTACACAAATAAGGAAGTTTTGTGTTTTTATAGGATGAATTTGGTGGAGGATAGAGTGAAATATGTGATTAAGATATTCATTCACCTTGTTCTATGAGACTCACTAACCAAAAGTCATCTGCTTTAGCTAATAAATGATTAGGGAGGGGGAGTGTGTGAATGTCTTTAGAGAGAAAGAGAATTTTACTAGTGTCACTGCACTGTCCCTAATGCCAGAGTAATGGTTAGATTAAAACTAGTCCAAAAAGCCGCTCCTCTATATAATAAGGGGAAAGTTGGGATCTGAAACAGTAGAAAACTCCAGAGTATGAAACTTTGTGAAGTAACAAGTAAAGACTGTGATGAAGCTTGTTATGGAGATAAACTTTATGCCTAGTATAGTAAAAATAATTTTATTTTTAATGAATAGACTGCTTTCCTCCCATTTATAACATGAGGCTTTATCTGAAAGTGAAATAGTTGTTCACAGATCTAATTGACCTGAGTTTCCATGACATATCTTTCTCCTAGCTGCTACCAGTCTACTATCTCCTATCAAATCACTCCTAGCCAAAATGTTAGTCCCAGGGCAAAGAAATCTGAAGGACTTGATTTGCTCCAAATTCCTTGACACAGTTTCTTGGATATATAGTGGTCTGGTGTTTCACTGAGGAGGTTAGGGAAGCCACATTTATCAAGCAAAACATAAGTGTCACTGAATCCTTGCTACATATCATTACAGTGTTATGGAAAAGTAAACCTTCTTTGCTAAATATGCACTAATTTATTAGTTCCTCATTTCATTAAACATTTTTTAATCTGAACTAAGAAAATCAAGGTGTGTTAGAACTGCAATTACATTGACTATCTCATCAATGTTACATTCTAAAATCGTTCCATCCTCTGATCAGCTGTAAAACATCTGGTGTCATCTTTAAGCTTGTTAGTGCTAGTTAGATTCCCCTTTAGACTTTAGTGGTTTCATTCATAGCAATAGTGAAGGCAATTATAATAATATAACAACACTTTTATGATGTTTTAAGATTAGAAAGTATTTCACATGTATAATTTCATTTGATCTTCACAACAATTTGGAGTGGTAGTTATCATCCCAATTTGGACATAGAAACTAAGTAGGATCCAATCCCTAATAAATGTCTAAAATAGGATTTGAACACAGTTCTTCCTGGCTATTAAAACCAGCTAGACTCAGTGGAAAGAGCACTGGGTCTGAATTCAGGAAGAATTGAGTTAAAATACAGCTTCAGACATTTACTAGCAAGTCACTTAACCTCTATTTGCTTCAATTCCTCATCTATAACATGAGCTAGATGAGAAAGTGGAAAACTATTTTAATATTTATTTTATTTTTTGCCAAAAAACCCCTATGAATGGTACTATGGTATCGGTGTTCTATGATTCATGGTGTTACAAAAAGTCAGACATTATTGAAAGTCAAAACAATAATTATCTCCTGGCAACTAGTTTCACATTCTACACACTACTACCAGGTGAAAGAATTAAATTATTTGGAGCATACTGTCACTTCTAAGGGGTTTGGGGTGAGGACAATGAGAATATTTAGAGAAATATTTTTATCTATAAGGACAACATATTGGAGACTTAAATATGAAATAACCTGAGTTAGAATCATTTTGCCTTGCAGTTTTCTATTACCTTTAATTCTTCTAAAGCTACTAAAGGGATTTTTTTAAAAGGTATTACCAGCTAATTCTAATAGCAGGAACTATGTTTCCTAAGAGACTACAGAGTGTTTGAATTTGTTAAGCATATACAATAATACACATTTCTTTGTAGTAAAGAGGTCAAAAAATGTTTGATATCCTTTCCAAATGGGAAGTTATGGAAATCCAGAGCAATACTAGTTTGGAATATGAACTTGCCTTAAAAAGCTTATAATTACTCCCCTCCCAATAATTGTATGGGACAATTATGGCAAAACCATAAAGATAAATGCTTATGATGATCTAGAAGTTTTTGTTGTTCTTGTTTTTAATGCTGAAGGAGAAGCAGATGAATTCATGCTAATTAAATTATGACATCTCACGATATCTAATCAAATAAATTGTATTTGGATATCAAGTTTTTTTCTGAATTTTTCATCACAAAATAATATAAGAAAATCAAATTTTTGTTTCTTTAAGAGAAGATATGAAAATAATGTTCATTTTTATTCATAATGATTTTAGAAGGTTGACTATCTTTAAGGACACTGATCATTGGTCATGACATTATCAGTCTTCTGAAAGTTCCCTTTGAATTGAGTATTTTTCAAAAAGCAAAATTAAACCAATTAAATGAAATATGGAATTCTGTGCTCATTGGGAAGTGGGGACATTTATCTGAGTTTTCAGTTTATTTTTCATTTGTTCTATAAATAAGGATGATCATTAGAATGGCAACTATATCAGTTTTAAATTTTAAAGAAATGGGCATTTAAAACTGTTGTATGACTAAAATTAAGAGATTATGGAATTGTGTTATCATTAGTATTATTGATGTACTTCCTGTCTCTTTCTCATAAAAAGATAAATGAAATTAGTGATCTTTAAATATAGGAGTATAATATTGCACCTATGAAGCAAATAGAAAAATAAGTTTAATTACTCTGAAGTTGCTTTATTTGTTTCCAATTTGTTACATATTCTTATTCATATAACTCAATTTTCAAGTTTTTATTTATCTATAGTAAGTAATGAATTAATTAATTATTGCTTAATTATTTTTGTATAAACACAACTTACCATATTCTCCGATAGACACTTGGGTTCTTGCTATTATACATAGCCTCAAATTGTAAAATAAAAGTTATGCTTTATATCTCATTTATATCCAGATTCCTCAGGTAAAAATACATTAGACTTCAGCCTTCCATCTCTTGATGGGTGCAGGATTCCTAGAGTACTATGAGTACTAGGAGTACTAGAGTACTAAGGGAAGGACTTGGCATCTTTCATATTCTCTTACTCAATTTCTCATTCCTATATCCTCTTCAACTTTCATACCATAAGGTTTCATTCTAAATCCACACAGTCCTTCCAACATTCCCTTTGTAATGGTTATTCTGTGGGAAAAACTGTTCCCCTTTAAAGTGACTTTCTTAAAAAGTACATCCACTTGTTATGAAGAGGGCCATCTGCATCCATCTGCATCCAGAGAGTGGACTATAGGGACTGAAGGTGGATCACAACAAATTTTTCATCTTTTTGTTGTTGTTTGCCTTCTTTTCTTTTCTTTCTCATTTTTTCCTCTTTTTGATCTGATTTTTCTTGTGGAACATAGTAAATGAGGAACTATATTTTGAAGAGTTGCATATGTTTAATCCAAACTGCATTACTCGCTGTGTATGGGACAGAGGTAGGAGTAAGGAAAGGAGAAAAATTTGGAAAGCAAGGTTTATCAAGGGTAAATATTAATAATAATCTGTACATGTATTTTGAAAATAAATGGCTATTATTTTTTAAAGTACAACTGATAATGTCATCCAACTTATTCAGTAAACTATAGTAGTTTTCTATTGGTGCCAGAAACAAATACAAAATATTCTTTCTGGTATTCAAACTCTTCATAATATTTTTCTTTTTATCCTTTACATCTTATTACAATCTTTTATCCCTAATTCATTTTTGCTGTTGCAAGAATGAGGTATCCCATTTCCCAACTTTCTCAGCTTATCCCTGACGTCTGGAACACTCTTACTTCTCTCTACCTTCTGGCCTACATAACTTCAAGTTCCTTTTAAAGTCTCACTTATTATAGGAAGCTTTCCCCATTAACTATTAATTTTAGTGTCTTCCCTCTAATGATTATTTTTATTTATGTATGTATAGCTACTTTTTGTATATCTTTGCTTGCATATTTTGTCCTCTATTAGATTGCAGTCTTTTAGACATTGCTTAGTGCAATGACCGGTATATAGTAAACATTTAATAATTTTTTGTTGACCAATTTATTTATATCAGATTTACTTCAAAGGTATAATTTGAAATGATAGTTTTATTTAATATTAGATAAATACATTATAAAAACTATATTATTTTAAAATACCAATAAAAGTTTTTATATTATACAAGAAATATAAGAAAATTTGGACACATTTTCAAGCAATTGTTCTTTTTTCTTTTTCTCAACAGATTTATAATAATAAAAGTATACAGTAAGAATAAATAGTCTATGGCAAAGCTCAACATTTTGATGCATATCAACAATTTTGCTGTCACAATATTGAAGGAGTAAAATAATCTCTTAAAAATTACTCTGCAGTTTAGGTAGTAGGTAATATTTGGAGATAGGAAATAGAAAAAATACAGTTGCTAAATGTTTGAGAATCAAGAACATGTGAAATTTTTCTTCTTGGAGAATGAACTACTTGTTAGCAGGTTTCTGAAAATCTAATATTTATTTATAGAATAGGGCTTAAGCTATTGAAATGACAATCTTCTATATGTTAATAGTATACACCTAAGGAGGAAAAACAAGACAGTGTTTGCCTGGGGACTTGAACGTGTAACTAATAAGTACATTAAAATCAAAATAAGGGAAGTAAGTGTAAGAGAGAAGGAAATTAGAAAGAGATATATAGGCTCGTGTATCTATCTAGAAAGGTACATGATACACAATTAATTTAACTTCAGACACATAGCCCTCTTCTATTTAACCATCTTATTGATGAATATATAATGTGTGTGTGTGTGTATGTGTGTGTGTGTGTGTGTAACAAAAGACCTACTAATGGAGACTCACTTCTAGAAGCATAGATTTTTAGAGACCTGCTTTTGGGAGTTTATGATAAAATATGAAATGAAAAGATTGATTTCTATACTTCAGAACATGCCCAAGTACTTGGTAATGTTTTATTTTCACCTATTAAACAAATAAGCCGTTTGCTTGGCTACTAAGCTGAAAATGTGTATGAATAGCAGTCACTAAGTAGGCATACTATTTTCTTTTCTTGAATGCATTCTGATGATGGGTGTGAGCTGGAGGGGAACATTGTGCATTTTTTTCATTTGGTTGACTAACAGAAAGCCATTTTACTCAATCCAAGGCATTCTTTTTGCTACCTCAATATATCATAAATGGTAAAACAAATAGTGGTTACACTCATAATCAAATCCTCAATATCTAAATGACACTAAAATGTCTGTCAATTTTTGACCCTAAAAAGAGATTTTGATAATAAGTAATCTTGTGTAGAGCTAACATATACATGAAATTACCCCCCCAATGACATTTTCCCCATAATTCTCTATTCCCTAATTTACATAATTTTCCCCTTTAAATTTTAAGTGCATTTCTCTGATAATGGATCATAAAACCTTTGAGGATAGTTATTGTCATATTTATTTCAATAGCAAGACAACTAACATAATTCTTTAAATATACTAGATGGTTTATTATTATTATTTTGTTGTTGTTGAATAAGGAATATCTGAAATCTTGGAAATGTAGAATAATATATTTGCAGAACTTTATGGTATCTTAGCAAGAATTTTCCATAGCTCCTTGTTGTTGTTGTTTTCTCTCCAATAACAGAGCCATATTTTTAATATACTTGAGGCTATCAAAGGGAAAGCATTGATTTATTTGTTCTACAAATTCATATACATATATATGTATGTGTATATATACAAACATATATGCACATATATATATATATAATATTCATTTGGGTTCTTCATAAAACTCCTCTCTTAAGATGAAATCTAAATCTAAATCATCTTAGATCTTAAATTCAAAGAAAAAAAATCAACCTCTATAGATATTTACTTCAAATAAGCTATTGTAATGCTCTGCCTTTATCCTACGTTTGTGTAACATTTTTAATCAATAGCTTAGATGAAGTCATAGATGTTATACTTATCAAATTAAGGATGACACAAAGCTGGAAACTAATATGCTGGACAATAAAACCAAGATCCCTCAAAATCTCAATGGACTAGACTAATTGCCAAATCTCATTAAAATAAAATTGAACAGGGAGAAATGCAAAATCACACAATCAGGGTTTAAATTCAGCTGTTCGATATGGAAATTTCTCTCAAGGAGACATGTTAGAGAGTAGTTTATGTGAAAAAAAAAAAGTTTGTGGTTTTTGTAAGCCAATAGTGTAATTTATCACAAAAAGAAATGGAGGGAAAAAAGAAAAAAAATGAACGTGTATTATAATAGAAACAAAGTATAAAGGTAGCCAGTTAGTTCACAAATTGCTTTTGTTTCAGAAATATATCTTAGAAGCTATTGATGAGTACTAATGACATTGTGTTAATAAGAAAACCTAGAACACTGTAAATAATCCCAACTCCAAAATCATTCTCAAGTGATTGGTCTAATATTCTATATTAGGAAAAAATATGTACATACTTGCTGTATGACTTGAGACAAATCTTTTAACAACTAAATGCTGCAGTGAAATTTCTAAGCTTAAAAAGAGAATGTGTTGACCTGAAATAACAGAATTTTTAACATGAGAAGTCCTAATGCTGAAGAAATATTAATATTCTAGTAACGCAGAAGTGCAATATTTCTGTGATGCTTGGAGCATCAACATCTCAGAAGAGTCAAAATTTGAAAATGTAAAAAAAAAAAAAAGAAAAATGAAAAAGACTGATGGATTGAAAATAACAAATGAAAGCAATCTCTGGCTCAGTAATGTCAATATCAAATAAAAATACTGAATAATAATCTGTACTGAGACATACCTGCATATTAACTTGTTTTTTAAAATGTAATATTATCTGTATTATTTTATTTCCATTAATTTGTTAAATGTTCCTAATTACATTTTAATTTGTTTTGGGCTGGATTTAAGAGTGTTATGGTCATCTAAGGTCACAATGTTTGATATCTCTGTTTCAAGAATAGCGTAGATTTGGGTAGCAGAATTGGCATAAAAGGACAATATTCAACATGTATGATTCAATGATATCACAAATAACATTTAGCTTCATTTTTCTTTTTCTGTGTATCAAATATCTAGTCCAGTTTTCCCTATAAGGGTCATACTTTCTTTGACTCATTTCTGAGTAGGAAAACCATAGAAAAAGGAGGACTAATAGTACTCTTTATTCTTTGCTTCAGTTTCCATAAAATATAGGTTAATTACTTAATTATTTAGTTGCAGAGCATCTTTAGTTCACAGATTGCAGGATGTTTAAGTGAACTTAGAACAAAAATTGACTATTTATCTAGTTTCATTAAAAATAAAAAAGACCATTGGAATCAATTAAGAATGGCCTTTTTTATGACCTAGTCTGACAAAGTGGAGCACTTTTTTTTTTTTTAATCACTTTATTTATTTATTTGTTTATTTGTTTTTGTATCCCAGGCTATGGATAAGAAAATATTCTCAGCTCTAATTAACCTGCCATAGTTAACTAGCCCTTTATTGTTTCTTTTTAATCAAAATTTCTCTCAAAGCAACAAGATAAAATAGATACAAGCAAACATTTGAATAAAACACATTGTGATTACATCAATGCACAGCTGATGTCTACACCTAAAAGCATGAACTTATGCTTTCCCATAAATGCATTTGCTGTATATCTAACTGAAAGTGTATCAGAATATTCATATACATGAATCATATGTGACTGCCAAAACCCTGTATGGTTACAAAGAAAATATCTGTCAAGTGTGTGCCAAGTACTCTGTTTCTTTAATTCACTGTGATATAGTTGTTCAGATTATCTATCAAAAATCTGGTCATTCACTACCAACATAAATAGATTTTCTCTAATGATGCTCTGGTTAAGAAGATGAATAAGATACTTTCATCTTGGAAAATGATATGTGAAACTGCTGTATGCTTTGAATTCATCATAGATTTCCTGAAGTCCTAGCAATTAGAGATGGAAAAAGACTATTTGGTCATCTATCCCATCCTTCTATCTAGACAGGCTTTTATCCTAAAGCAAATTCTCTAGTGTTTTGTCTAATCTAGTTTTACATAACTCAAATAGAAAACTTGGAAGACTATCCTGCAGCCTAAAAGATCTTGCTTCTGGGATTTATTATGGTGATAATAAGGATACATTTGCTTTGCTTAATTTCCCACTAGTTCCAACTGGCCCACCTGGGATCAGCCTTAAGCAATTTTTTCTCCCTTCTTGATATTTCCCCAATTAAATTATTGTATGTGGCTACCATGCCCATCCTACCCCATTTTATTATGTTGGGCAAAGTAATATGTAGATTTTTTAAGGATCTTTGCCAATCTCTCTAGCTTAAAAAACACAATAGAAAACTAACAGATGGTTCCAAATTCCTTCAAAAGCAAAGAATCAGTGATGTTAATCATAAGATTCCTTTTGAATACCTTAAGTAAAAAAAGCACTTGGACTGTGTTGTTATATGTGACATCACAAGGGCTAAACTTGGGTCCTGGGCTCCTATTCCACTTTCCTTACTTCCTATCATGCTGAAAGTGAACAAATCTCTCTATTTCTCTCAATGTTATGTTCTTTATTATTTTAATTGAAGACTAAAAAAAGATACTTATGTGTCTTCTTCACAAGTATACTGGATAGGCAGCACCATTCAGAATTTCAAAGTGTTAAAAAATTAAAAGATAACCCTCTTGTTTTACTATTCTTAATAAGTTGTTTTATGCTTTGCTCCCTCATATCATAGTTTCCACAATTAGTCTGCTTCCTGATTATCAGCAGCATCCCCAACATAGTACCTTATCTCAAACTCTTCCTTACTATTACTTTATGGACCAAATATTTCAGAATCATTCACTCATCTACTCAGTTTCTAAAAGCACATAAATAAATGAAGACAACAACAACAACAACAACAATGACAAAAAACAGGGAAAAACAAAACAAACAAAAAAGAAACAACAACAACTACTTGCCCACTCAATAATTAATTTACAAGGCCTTGGTAATCAGCTGATTATTTAGTATAGTAGTACTTAATGAGCAAATTAGTTAACAAAAATAAATTCATTTAACAAACTATAAAATCATTTTATAAATGCCAGTTACTACTACTGATATGTCTATTACCACTCATACTACTGTGATTTGTTATAAAATATCAATAGACTACTTGACATGGAGAAAACATATCATCATCAATATTTTATGGAAACTCTTGCTTTTGACACAAACAGTACATATATGAAAATATTTATTTGTAATAAAAATTCAGTTGAAAAGCTAGACTCCCCTACTTGTATGTCAAATCCTATTCTCTCCTATTTTTTTAATTTGTTCTGCTAACTTTCCTCTTCTGCAGACATCTTCAAGTTCTTCTTCTTCTCTATTGCCTATTTCTTCTCTGTCTACAACCATGCACAGAGTTCCCCTAGGAAATGGTTTTAACACTGACCTTCTTATTTCTTTATAGTCATTTACTCCCTGGCAAAAAGTAATTCCTCAGAAAATATGACATCTATAGACATCATATACCTATAGATATATATCCACCCTAATAGAGTTCCAAGATAGTATTTTCAATTGTTTACAATGTTTCTCTTTTGCACTGGTACCAAGAATCTCAACCCAAAAAGTCTCAAACTGAAATTCTCTTTTTCTGCTCTCCAACTGTCCCTCAGTTTTTGAATTTCTCTGTTTTCTTCAGTAATATAGATTATTTGTATGGAGACTGCCTCTAGATATTACATTTTAATATTCCATACATCTAACTGTCAAATCCTCCCAATTTCATTGTTAGCTAGCTCCTTTTCATACCAATTACAAAGTCTTTCTCAAGCTAAGATCTCTGCTTACATAGACTATTGAAATTGCCTTTCAAATGATTTTCCATATGTTAGCTTGCTTCTCCAATATTCTCTTAAAACCATTGATTAAGTCAACATTTAAATGAATTGGTAACCGTTGCATCTGAAAAAAATCTTGAGATTATCTATTTCAACTTCATTATTTTGCCCATGTGGAAACTGTGGTCCAGAGAGATTAGATGCTGTATCTAAGGTCCACCAGGTACAAAATAGGGAATGTCATACAATTGTCTTCCATGGTTGATTTAATAGATACTTAACTAATTTTTTATAATCAAATAAATCAAAGTTTGTCTATTTGTGGGGTTTTTCATAAAGCCAACTATCAATTTTGTTAATTAGCTCGATAGTTTTCTTTCAATTTCATTAATCTCTCATTTGATTTTCAGAATTTCTAATTTGGTATCTAATTTGAGTATTTTTCTTTGTTCTTTTTCTAGTTTTTTTAGTTGTATGCCCAAGTCATCGCCCTCCTCTTTCTCTATCTTATTCATGTAACTATTTAGAGATATATTTCCTATAAGAACTGTTTTGTTTGCATCCCATAGGTTTTAGTATACTATCTCATTATTGTCATATTCTTGGATAAAATTTTTGATTGATTCTATGATTTGTTGTTTAACTCACTCATTCTTTATAACTAAATTATTTAATTTCCAAATGGTTCTTAGTCATCATTCTCTGGCCCTTTATTGAATGTGATTTTTATTGTATTCAAGATCTGAAAAAGCAGCATTTACTATTTCTGCTATTCTCCATTTGATTGTGAGATACATTTAGTATTTACACTATTTCACTGCCTAGGATGCTCTACAACATTTTTCTCTCATCTCATTTAAGTACATCTTCTTTTGCTTTTTCTTTATCTAAGATTAGAATTAGAATTCATTAAAATAATGAATTCTGTTCTAGCCTTTTACTTTTACTCTGTATGTATCTCTCTGTTTCAAATGTATTTCTTGTAAACAAAATATTGTAGGATTCTGTTATTTAATCCAATCTGATATTTGCTTCTGTTTTATGGGAGAATTTATCTCATTCACATACATAGATATGATTACAAGCTGTGTATTTCTTTCTATCCTATTTTACCCTCTACATATATTTTTCATCTCTCTTTCTAACCTGTCCCTCCTTACCAGTTTCTAACCCAATCCATCTTCAACATGCTTTTTGATGTTTAAAAATCACATTTTCTGTGTAGTTCTAATTTTTTTTAATATAAATGATTGAAAAATCTCTTATATTATTGATGATCTTTTGAATCCCCTGAAAGATGATGTTCAGACTTGCTGGGTAGTTGATTCTTGGTTGAAATCCCATGTCCTTTGCCTTTATGAATATGGCATAGCTGGTCCTCTAATCTTTTATTGTAAAAGCTTTCAGATCTTAGTTAATCTTGACTGTGACTCCTTGACCCTTGACTTGTTTTCCCCCTTATGACTATGATGAACAATACCTTCATTTTTTAGATGAGAAAACTGAGATAAAATATTAAAGATTTAACTAGTATTATAGTAAAGAACATTTAAAGCACCATTTGAATTAATCTTCTTGGTTGTAAGACTAGCAACCAATCACCATGAACCTAAATTCTTCAATTAATTAAATTGAGATTCAAGAATATGGATGGTTAATCCATGGTCATACAAGTAGTATGAAGAAAGGTTAAAATTTTAACAAACTCCATCAAGCCCCATAAAATCTTTCAATAATAAAGTAATTTCATTTCCATAGTGGAAACCAGAAAACTATGAAAATGGATGTCCAGAGGTTATTTATATTTGATAAATTAGCTTTTGTATAAATGGAAATTATTTTTTTTCATTTCACTGCTAAGAAAAATGTATGAATTTGTATAACCAATTCTGTCACTTGTCTTAAGTATTGACTATACAATTCCAGCTGTTTAGTGGAATGCATATGCAATTTTTTATGTCAAAATATTTGTTGACATAGTGGAGAATTGAAAGAATGTTACTAATGTCCTGGGTCCTAATTATAGAAGCTTGAGTATCAATTCCTTCTGGCTTTATTGAAAAAACGACTAATGTGACATAAGACCTCAATTCATAGGCAGATTTTTTAGAATAGAAATCTCTGTTGTATTGTATTTAATTAGCTCTGTCTTCAGAGAAAGCCAGGTAGCAGGAAAAAAGTTCTTACTGTGACATAGAACATTGAAACATGCTTCATACTGGTAAAGAGAAGCAAGAACATTATAATAAATTAACTAATCAAGGAAGTTTTTTTTTTTTTTAATACACAGATCAATTCATATCTTGAGCCAAGGGAGACCTACCTACACTTTTATTATCTACTTCATAACTTCCTTTTGGTAGGTCCTAATTAGAACATGAGCTTTTAGGTAGAAGATAATTGTCATGTTGGCATCACTAGAAAATAAATTTTCCACTTTTCAATTTCTGAAAAACATTGAAAATTTTATTATTAAACTTGATCCTCTGTTATTCTTTTCAGAGTTAGTGTCCTATACTATAATCATATTGAAAGCATTAGATGAGGAAAGACAGGAGAATCAAATTAAAATATATCCTGGGACAAATCTAAAATGATATTTTCTCTTTAAAAAAAAAAAAAGAAGAAAGTATTTTTCAAAATATATCCCTTGATGATATTGATATTTTTTATTAATCTCCCCTTTGAATTTCAGAATTTCTAATTTGGTATTTAATTGAGGGGTTTTAATTTGTACTTTTCCTAGCTTTTAAAAGTTGCATGCCCAATTCATTGATCTCCTCTTTCTCTATTTTATTCGTATAGCTAGTTAGAGATATTAAAATTTCCAGAAGAACTGCTTTGGCTGTATTTGGGTATGCTGTCTCATTATTGTCATTTTATTGGATGAAATTATGGATTTTTTCAGTGATTTGTTGCTTCAACATATTCTTTTTTTTAGAATTGGATTATTTAATTTTCAATTGGTTTTTTGTCCATCTTTCCCTAATCTTTTTTTGAATATATATTTTTATTGCATTATGGTTTGAAATAAAACATTTATTATTTCTGCCTTTCTGCATTTGATTGTGAAGTTTTATGTCCTAATTCAAGGTCAATTTTTGTGTAAGTGCCATGTACTGCTGAGAAAAGGGTGTATTCCTTTTTGTCCCTATTCAATTTTTGCCAGAGGTCGGATCATATCTATGTATTCTAGGATTCTGTTAACTTCCCTAGTTTCTTTCTTGTTTATTTTGTGGTTAGATTTTTCTGATTCTGAGAAGGGAAGGTAGAGGTCCCCCACTAATATTATTTTGCTGCTTATTTCTTCCTGTAACTGGCATAAAATCTCTGGGAATTTACCTGCTCAACCACTTGTTGCATAAACATTTAATATCATTACTATTCAATTGCTTCTGGTACTCTTTATCAAGATGTACTTTCCTCCCTTAATCCCTTTGATAAGATCTATTTTTATTTTTTCCTTTTGCTTTATCTGAGATGAGAATGCTTGCCCCTGCTTTTGTTTCTTAACTTCAGCTGAAGCATAATAAATTCTGTTCCAGCATTTTACCTTTACTCTGTATATGTCTTTCTGGTCAAATGTGTTTCTTGTAAACAACATATTGTTTTTTAACCCACTGTGCTATTCCCTTCCATTTTATGGGAGAGTTTGTCCCATTCACATTCACAGTAATTATTAACAACTCTGTATTTCCCTCCACTTTATTTTCTCCCCAATATATATTTTTGTTTTTTTTTTTTCCATTCTGTTCTTAGGAATGTGGTTTTTATTTTTATTTTATTTTTTGCACACCCTACACACTATCTTATCTATTATAAGCCTACTCAGTGTTTTAGCCCACCCCCACACTACCTTATCTTCTAACACCCTTTCTCCCCTTCTCTTAATTTTTTTCCTTAGTGTTTCTGCTCTTCCTTCTATCTGGCACCTCTCTTTTCTTTCTTCTTTCTCCTCCTACTTCTTTCTAAGATTTGATAAATTTTTGTATTCAAATAAATGATAAAGTTATTCCCTCTTAGAGCCTAAACTGATGAAATCAAGCTTTAAACAATGCTCTTCATTCTCTCTTCTTTCAGTTGTAATAGCACTTTTGTGCTTTTTCATGTGATCTAATTTGTCACATTGTACCTCCCCTTTCCTCTTTTTGAGTAGTGACTTTTTTTTACCTCTCAAAGTGTTTTTATTTGATATTATCATGCTAGAGTCCATTCACAACCAGACCTTCTTCCAAGTGATGCTCCCCTCTGTCTGCCCCAGTCACAGATATACTTATCTGTTAGTTACAGATGTCATTTTCCCATCTAGGGATGTAAACAGTTTAACTTTTAAATTATATATATATATATATATATATATATATATATATATATATGTTTCCAATTTACCTTTCAATACTTTCTCTTGAGTCCTGTTTTTGTAGATTAAAGTTCCTGTTTAATTCTGTTTTCTTTTTCCTACAGAAATGATTGAAAATCTCTTACTTCATCGAAGATCCATCGCTTCCACTGAAAGAGGATACCAAGTCTTGTTGGGTAGTTAATTCTTGTTTGTAACCCTAGGTCCTTTGCCTTTTGGAATAAGGTATTCCAGGCCCTCTGATCATTTATTATAGAAGCTTCCAGATCCTGAGTAATCCTAACTGTTGCTCCTTGATATTTAAATAGTTTTTGTCCGATAGCTTGCAATATTTTTTCCTTGACATTGTAGTTCTGGAGTTTTGAAACAATGTTCCTTGGGGGTTTTCCTTGTGAGCGATCTTCTTCAAGGTGATTAATGGATTCTTTCAATCAGTATTTCCCTCTCTGTTTCTAGAATATTAGTGCAGTTTTCTTTAATGATTTCTTGAAGAATGGTACCAGGCTTTTATTTTTGGTATTAGCCTTCAAGAAGGCCAATAACTTTTGAATTGTCTCTTCTGGATCTATTTTCCAAGTTGATTGTTTTTCCAATAAGGAATTTCACATTTTCTTCCATTTTTCAAAATTGTTTTTAGTTTCTTTGATTGATTCTTGCTATCTCACATTGTCATTAGCTTCCATTCACTCCATTCCAATTTTTAACGTTTGATTTTATTCAGTTAGCTGTTGTATCTTTTTCCATTTGATTAATTTTACTTTTGAGAATGTTGCTTTTTTCAAAGGACTTTTCTTTGTTTTTCCATTTGGTTGATTGTATTTTTTAAGGAACTGTTTTCTTCAGTAATTTTTTTTTTCCTTTTCCAAGCTGTTAACTTTCTCTTGCCTTCTTCTTATTTCTTTGCTCATGTTTTCTCATACCTCATTTATTTGCCTTTTAAAGTATTTTATGAGCTCTTCCAAGAAGCCTATTTGGATGTAAAGACCAATTCATATCACTCTTTGAGATCTGTGCAAATTAAAAAGCCTTTGTACAAACAAAACTAATGCAAACAAAATTAGAAGGGAAGCAACAAAGTGGGAAAATATTTTTACAGTTAAAAGTTCTGATAAAGGCCTCATTTCCAAAATATATAGAGAATTCACTCTAATTTATAAGAAATCAAGCCATTCTCCAACTAATAAATGGTCAAAGGATATGAATACACAATTTTCAGATGATGAAATTGAAACCATTTTCACTCATATGAAAGAGTGTTCCAAATCACCATTGAGCAGAGAAATTCAAATTAAGACAACTCTGAGATACCACTACACACCTGGCAGACTGGCTAAAATGACAGGAAAAATAATGATGAATGTTGGAGGGGATGCAGGAAAACTGGCACATTGATGCATTGTTGGTGGAGTTGTGAAGGAATCCAACCATTCTGGAGAGCAATCTGGAATTATGCACAAAAAGTTATCAAATTGTGCAGTGTTATTACTGGGCTTATATCCCAAAGAGATACTTAAGAAGGGAAAGGGACCTGTATGTGCCAAAATGTTTGTGGCAGCCCTGTTTGTAGTGACTGGAAACTAGAAAATGAATAAATGCCCATCAACTGGAGAATGGTTGGGTAAATTGTGGTATATGAATGTTATGGAATATTATCATTCTGTAAGAAATGACCAGCAGGATGAAAACATAGAGGCTTGGAGAGACTTACATGAAGTGATGCTAAGTGAAATGAGCAGAACCAGGAGATCATTATATACTTCAACAACGATACTCCATGAGGATGTATTTTGATGGAAGTGGATTTCTTTGATAAAGAGAAGATCTAATTCAGTTTCAGTTGATCAATGATGGACAGAAGCAGCTACACCCAAAGAAAGAACACTGGGAAATGAGTGTAAACTATTTGCATTTTTGTTTTTCTTCCAAGGTTATTTTTACCTTCTGAATACAGTTCTTCCTGTGCAATAAGAGAACTGTTTGGTTCTGGTCACATATATTGTATTTAGGATATACTATAACATATTTAACATGTATAAGACTGTTTGCCATCTAGGGAAAGGGGGAGTGAAGGGAAAAGTCAGAACAGAAGTGAGTGCAAGGAATAATGTTGTAAAAAAATTACCCAGACATATGTTGTGTCAATAAAAAGTTACAATAAAGAGAGAGAGAGAGAGAGAGACAGAGAGACAGAGAGACAGAGACAGAGAGAGAGAGACAGAGAGACAGAGAGACAGAGAGACAGAGACAGAGAGAGAGAGAGATTTCCTCTGTGGACTCAACTCTAATGAGTTATTCACAACTGAGTTTGTGTTTTGTTCTTCCCTGTCACCATAGTAACTTTCTATGGTCAAAATTCTTTTCTGGTTCTTACCCATTTTCTTTCCTTTTCTTTTGGCTTTTCCTCCTTTTTTTACTTTTATGGTTGAGCTCTGCACCAGGGAATGCTGTCCTAAACTCCCAGTGTAGCTCTGAATCTTGGATTTTAGTACAAATCCTCATGTTTGCAGGGAGTAGCTTTGCTTGCTCTTTTCAGGAAACAATCTGGTTTTTCAGAATTTACCTTCTGAGATGGATCTGGGGGCTGTCCCACTAATCTGGTCTTCTAGTGAGCCAGGATTTAGGGTCTTAGTTGCTGATTTGTTGTGATTAAGACTCTCTCACTGACTTTTTCAGCTTCTCTTTGAGCTGGGTTGAACTGGTTTTTCATCCCAGTGAGACTGAACTTTCTTGAAGTTTTTTTCAGTCTGTCTTGAGCTAGAGAGTGGTGTCATTCCATCACACTCTATTCAGAGATTTGGTTTTATGGAGTTTTGAGTAAAACTGCAAGAGCTCAAACAGCTTCCTGACTTTACACTGCCATTCAAAACTTATTAGTTATGAAATTTATTCCATAAAAACTTGAAAACATAGTAGGAAAATTTTTGAGCCATTAACAGGTCTGCTGATAATTAAAAAAATATATATCACCAATGTATAAACAGCAGCTCACTTTTCTGTTTTATCTTAATTTTAAAGGCAATTTAAGATCATTATTTTCTTTTTATCTAACAAAACTTAATTTAAAATCTGATGTCTTTGCACATTATTTATCAAAAGCTCATTCCAAGTTTCTTATAAGAAATTTTTGTTCTTTATTAATGACAAATGAAGGGGCATAATATCTATGTATATGGGTTTGTGTATATATACACTTATATGTATAAGTACTCATGTATTTACACACAAACATACAGAAAAATAATTTTTATTATATATATATAAAGATATATATGACCTATATATAAAAACATATATATAATCTATATTTAAACATAAGTATGTATATCTTCATGATCTTGTGTAAGTGTATATATAATACATATATATATATATTATATATTATAGTCACATATACATATACATAGATACATATTTAATGATTTCTCTATCAATCAGTGTTTTATACCATCTAACCCTTTCTTCCTCATGCAGCTCCTAGAAACTTTCTCTGTATCTTCTGTAAAGTCTGGACTAACTCTCTAGATGACTTCAGGATCAGCCCCTTACTGGAAGAATGAAGGAAGCAGGCAATTCGGAGTCTGGAGACTGGAACCTGAAGTCTTCTCTGAGATCTGGGGATGAGACCTGAGGCTGAGAGAGAGAGCATTCTAAGTCTGAGACTCCCTTTAAATACTCCAGTACAATTATGTCACTACATCACACTGAGCATGAGCAACCACACTGAGCATGCACAACAGTTGCCATTACTGCTATAGTAGCATTACCTCACCTCAGCACATTAAATATATGTACTTAATGAGTGATTACATCATTAGCTAGAGAATCATTATCTCATCAATCATACTGAGTCTTAAGTATACCTTTTCAGAGTTCCAGTTCTCTACATTTCCTGCTTTCTTTTGTTTTAAAACACAGGTGGTCACACCCTCCCTGACTTCTCAAGAAGGGAGATGAAAACATCAAAGGGAAATGGGGAGTCAAACCAGATATTTCCTCTGGAGTGAAATTGAAACAGGTATACATAAATCCATAAGCATGGGAGATATTACAAATGCACATAGTAATATATCTCAGGTTATTAGTGATGGCTCTCCCCACAGCTGGTGCAGGCTCAATATAGTGTAACAAACATGAATTATATATGCAAGTAGTAATGTAACAAACAGTATGAATCGGCATGAGAGGATTCACATAGGCAAGTAATGATGTAACAAACAGTATAACAATCACACATACACCTCCTTCAACAGTCAACAGTCAAAAGATCGTCCAAAACCAATCTATTGTCCATTACTTCACATGTCAGAGAATCCAATGATTCGTGCAAGTTTTGAAGTCCTGCAGTAATGCCATCATGTGTCAAAGAATCCAATGATTCCTGAGGGTTTTCAAGTCCTACAACAATGTTATCATGTCTTAGAGAATACAACGATTCTTGCGGGTTTTGAAGTCCTACATCAGTCTCATTAACAATTTTTTATGTTCATGAGGCAATTGACATAACTGCCATGTTTTTTCATTGGTAGGCACAGTCAGGAATGGAACCACCCAATGTTTCTTGGGTCTTCTCCTTCATTTCAAAGGTCTTCACTGTCTTTTTCTGATGGACAAGGCAAATACGGTTTGTTGGCACCTATCTGATTCTTTCTCCATCTATAAAGATATAAGCAAATACTCTCCCCCACGCAGTTAACCTATCTGGTTCCTTCCATTCACCACTTTCTGGATCTCTCCACATCACCTGGTGATTATCTAAAGATCCTGGAGCTGCTCCCACTGGGCATGCCCTTTCCAGTGGGTTATAAAACCTGTCTGCCAGAGCCAGTGCATCTTTGTCAAAAATCAAGAAGTTAATAGTATAAAAAGGGCTAGATTTAGAAGTTCTCTTTCTCTCATCACATTGCTTCTCCACTGATTGATCCTATCTCAGTACTGAACTTCTAACGACTCACTGGGTGTGACATCAGCTGCCATCATGCCCCAAGTATTTTTTGCCTGGGACCCTGGAGCTGGGCCTTGCTTCCCATTTCCCTGACTCAATTTACATTCTGATGCCCAATGGAAGCTTCTGTTGCATTTTGAACATGTGGTTTTGGGTCTTGTTCTCCCACCCTGTCTTCTATACCAACATTGAGCTTTCAGATGCCCTACTTTACCACATTGAAAGAATTGACAAGTCTCTCTGGAAGTCCCTTGCTGAAAGGAACCCTGTCTTCCCATGTTTGGATCTTGAGAAGTCTGCATCATAGCCTGTGTATAAAAAGGTATTTGTGCCCACTGTGGCACAGTATCTTATGGTCTCATCAAAAGGAGCATCCTTATGTAGTCTTAATATAATACTTCTACAAACCTCATTAGCATTTTCTTTAGCAAGTTGTCTTCTACATTTTCACAAATAGTTTGTATAATAGCTGTTGTATCAGTTTGTCCCAAGAAATCAGTAAAAGGTTCGTTTGGAGCTTGTGCTATTTTTTTTGAAGACTTCCCCTCTATTTTGTGTTACTGGGAGGGGTGCCCCATGCTTTGATAACAGCAGAAACAATTTGTTCATATGCTGTCAAAGGGTAATTAATCTGTGATAAAGTGTCTGCCTAATGACCTACATTTGTTAGTTGGTCAGAGGTGACTAGTATATTGACATCAGGTTGCCTATTTCATTGGGCTTCTATTCTACAGAGTTCACTGTACTCAGAAAGCCATGACAAGTTTTGTCCAGGTTCTAAACATGTCCTTGCTATGAGCAGAATTGAAACTGTGTTTTGAATGTGAAAAGAACTACACCCCTTCTCATCAGCAAGATACTTAATGTAATTAATTCCTTTCCTGCCCAACTCACCATGGCACATAAGATACTTACCTCTTTCTTGACTAAAATGGCCATGCCTGCAGATCAGCTAGAGCAGTAACAAGCTATACAAATCAGTAAAATACTAAAAAAGATTTCCTTAAGTATGCTCCACATGCTGTACTTTCTGATGCCACAGCCACCAACTATCTGCTTGTTTTTCTCCCGATACTTCCTTGTCTGGCTGCCCAACTTAAAGACTTTCCTAGTTTTAAAACTTGTGAGATTCCTTAAAACCAATTTTAACCCATTGTATTAAGTTACTAACTTCCACCTCTCTTGCTCTAATCTTATTTCCTTAAAGAACTAAGGGAACATGCTCTTCTGAGTACTCATTGATCTACTTCTTAGTTACTAACAAACCTTGCTTCTCTATTAACCTCAGTAAGTCCTTTTCATACTTCTATCTGCCCCATTTTGACTGAAAAACAAAAGTGAGTAATTTAGTCCTTACCAAAGTTTACTGCTTGTCTATTTTTATACTCACCCTATTTCTAGGTCACAGGGGACTTCTCCACTGAACTCAGTGGATTGTGTCAGTCAAGCTGATTTGTGCTCTGCTTTGCAAGGCCCTATGTTTCTGATTAAAGTGAAGCTGATTTGTATAGGACTTCACCTAGAGCCCTACATTTGGCTGCCAAAATGTAAAGTCCAGACTAGCTCTCTGGAGAACATCAGGATAATCCTGAGTCCTTGGTCTTAGTGGGGGAGTAAAGGAGGCAGGAGAGTCACCACATGGCTGGTCAAAGATGGAGTCTGAAATCTGGAGTCTGGAGTCTGCAGCCTGAAGTCTTCTCTGAGAGCTGGGGCTAATAGCTCCAGCTGAGAGAGAGAGTCTGAGACTCCCTTTAAATACTCCAGTACTACACACTGAGCATGAGCAACCACACTGAGCAGGCACAACTGTAGTCATTATTGCTATAGTAGCATTGCATCACCACAGCACATTAAGTATATGTACTTAGCTAGAATGGTTACATCATTAGCTAAAGAATCATTATCTCATCAATAATACTAAGTCTTAAGTATACCTTTTCATAGGTCCAGACCTCTATAATCTTCCAATTGTTCTGTATGTATTAAGTATTTGTACTTATGCAAATGTTTTCCCTAGCATTAGAATGTAAATTTCTTGAGAACCTTGCTATCTTGACCTTTCTTTGCATCCCCAGATTTAGCAAAGTGCCTAGAATATGTTAAAGGCTTAATAAGGGATTGTTGAATAAATTGATTTTATAGGAAACCATTATTTTGGACAAATATATTTAAGATTGCTTTGAAACTTGTAACATTATATAATAACATAGTATTATTAAAATTATTTGTAGGGGTGTTAGTGGAGTCAGCACCACAGGAAACATGCAGAAAAATCTAAGGTTGAGAATTAATTAAATAAGATAATTTAATGTAGGGAAAAAAAAATGTTCCAAGGATGACAGCTGGACTAAACTAATTATAGTCAAAGTGATAAACAGAAGTAAATGTATAGAGAGTTCAAATTTTTTTTCTATTCATTGTTCCTGTTTCTGTTCTGTCCTCAAATTCAATTAATCAAATCCCCCCTCCAAATGTATATACTTTAAATACTTAAAGACAATAATTATGTTCCTCCTGACATGAGCTAAATATCCTCAATTATTGTAAACAACACTTATATAGCATAGGAAGAAGAGAATGAAGAGAGGACATATGTGTGTGTGTGTGTGTGTGTGTGTGTATATATATATATATATATATATATATATATATATATATAACACTATCTTTCAATCATTATGCTAAGTGCCTTTACAATTTTTTTATTTAATCATAGAAATTTTGAGGTTTATCATTTGAGATAGGTGTTATCATTAGCCCAATTTGATAATTGAAGAAACTAAAGCAAACATGAATTTGAGACTTTCTAAAATCCTGCTTGTTTTTCTCTAAACACTTTCCAGTTTATTACTGTCCAAAATTCATAGTCCCCAACAATGACCCCACTATTTCAGAGAAAATATAATGATGTTGGAATATTGTGTGATTAAGAAATCCCTATTCTTCTGAAGTACATTTATCTTAAAGTGGGGAAACATAGCATTACCTTTAATGGCTAACATATCCCATTTCACTTCCTTTCCCCTTTTCTTCTCTTCCCTTCTCTACTCTGCTTGATTGTCATACATTGTCATTCAAATCCATTTTCTAGGCATCTATTAAAACAATCTACTTTTGTTCTACACATAATAATGCCATACTACTTTGTGTATACTCTTCCCAATTCCTTCCATCTGGGGTTCTAAAATATTAAATCAACACTATTCCTAAAAATTACATATTAATTTATTTTCCCTAGAACTTTAATTACCATTCCCTCTGGTAACCTTATTTATAACATTTACCTCTTGCTAATGTTTTTCAACATATGTGTCCTTTCCCTATAAAAATGCAATCTCCTTTAGGGTAGTAACTATATTGATTACTTACTTTGGGTCTGTGATTAGCATGTAAGAATTGCTTAATAAATCTTTTCCCCAATTTTTTTTTTTTACAACCAGTGTTTCTGATAAAACTTCATTGACAAAATGTATAGAGAACTGACTCAGATTTATGAAAATATAAGCTATTCTCTAATTGATGAATGGTCAAAGAATATAAATAGACCATTTTAAGATGAAGAAATTTAAGTCATTTCTAGTTGCATGAAAAAATTCCCTAACTTGCTATTAGCAGAGAAATGCAAATTGAACAACCCTGAGGTACCAGTTGACACCTGTCAGATTAGCTAAAATGACAAAAAAAAAAAAAAAAATGACATAACATAGAGGGGATGTAGGAAAACTAGAACATTAATGCATTATTGGTGGAATTGTGAAATGATCCAATCATCTTGGAGAGTAATTTGAAACTATGTCCAAAGGGAGCTATTAAAAACAAACAAAAAAGACAAACCTTTGTTCCAATAGTGCTTTTTTCATGACTATATCCCTAAGAGATTATAAAATGGGAAGAAGAACCCAAACATGCAAAAATATTTATAGCAGCTCTTTTGTGAAGTGACCAAAAACTGGAAATTGAGTAGCTACCCATCAGTTGGAGGATGGTTGAATAACTTATGACATTTGAATGTAATGGAATATCATTATTCTATAAGAAATGACAAGCAGGCTAGTTTCAGAAAAGTCTGATAAGACTTACATGAACTAATGCTGAGTAAACTGAGCAGGACCAAGATAATATTAAATACAGTACAAACAAGGTTATGTGATGATCAAATGTGATGGATTTCACTCTTCTCAGCAATGAGGTGATTCAAGACAATTCCCATAGACCTAGGATGCAAAGTGTGTTCTGCATCCAGAGAGAGAACTCGAACACTAAATGTGAATCTATGTTAGGATACTTACAAGGTGCTAAGTCACTGGAATTGATATAGAAAATAATTATCTAATTTAGCATGGTACTTAACAGTTCTCTAGTTCCCTAATGTACTTAGTACTTATTAGAGTTCCACAAGATGGGGGCGGAGCCAAGATGGCGGAGAAGACACACGCGACTTTCTAAGCTCTTCTCTTACCCTCTTTATCAATATTATATCGAGCCTCAAAAAATAGTCTTGACTGCTACAATTCGTAGAGATAAGAAGTAGAACAACTCACCGGCCGAAGAAAATCTGCAGTCTTGACAAAGTTGGATCTGGGCCAGGGAGATTACAGACGGAGAGAAATTGGTTCCAAGGAGAGTCTCAAACCGAGAGTGAGCACAGATCTCAGCACAAGAGTGCAGCCCCAAACCACAGTACGGGCTTTTCCTTGGGCAGTGACCAACCTGAGAGGATGCAGCCCGGGTTGAGCCTTTCAATCAGCACTAGTGCGGAGTCTGGCTGGAGACCATAGTCTTCAGGGCCGATTGCATTGGGCAGAGACACTGGGGCAGAGTTCAGGCGTCTGCGGTCTGGCAGGTCTGTGGTCTTCGGTCTGCGGTCTGCGGTCAGCTGTATACAGTCCCAAATGTAGGATCCAGCCTGGCAAGATTGACACTTCACACCTTAGTCTCAGCAATGCTAACCCACTCAGCCCAACTCGGCACTTCAATAGTTCAGCTATTCTTGAATCCACTTCCTGTTGGGGAAGGGAAAACTCACTCGATGCACTCCATACTCAAGCCAGAAATAGGTTTACTCTTTCCCTGCTCTGCAGTAGGAAGGGTAACCCATTCAGGAGACCACCCTAAAGCTTTAAAACATGAAAAAGATTAAAAGAACAATCGACACTTCTATGCAGAAAGAGCACGGTCACAAACATGAAGAGACCTCAAACAAGCAAAAATGCATCGAACTGTCCCTCTCTGCATGTTTCATAGAAGAGACCATTAAAGTCTCAAAGAGAGTTAGAAGATAAATGGGAAAGGAAAGAGAACCCTTAGCAAGAGAGCAACAACTTCCTGAAATACGAATCGGAAAAGTTAAAACTCAGGAAAGTAGAATTGAATTGGAAAAATAAAGAATTTACTAGAAAGTAGGATTTGATTGGAAAGACAAAGATCAAGAAGTAGATTTGTGAATTGAAAGACAAAGAACACACAAGAAAGTAGGATCGGTTGAAGAAAATAATTCTAAAATTGTGAATGGAAAAAAATTCCACGACCAAAACAATACATTTAAAACCAATTGACATATACAGAAAGAAGCTAAAAAAGCTAATGAAAAAATTCGTTAAAATTAGAACTAGCAAATAGAAACTAATGATTCATTGAGACGCCAGAATCAGTCAAGCAAAACAAAAATGAGTACAACTCTGAAAACAGCATGAATTGCCTTCTTGCAAAACGACAGACTTAGGAAATAGATCTGAGAGAATAATCAGAGGGTTATTGGACTTCTCAGAAACTATGATGAAAAAAAAGATCAGATACTATTTTACAAGAAATCCTCAAAGAGAATGCCGAGAATAGAATTCAGAAGTAAAATAGGCATTGAAAAATTCATCGAACACCTTACTAGAAAGAAACCTAAAATAACAACCAAAGAATTGTGGCAAAATTTCAGAACTATCAGATTAAGGAAAAAAATTTTACAAGCAGCCAAAACCATTTAAATACCGAGGTGCCACAATAGGATCACCCAAGATCTGGCTGCCTCTTAAAGAAAGAAAGGGCCTGGAATATGATATTCGAAACGCACAAAATTGGGATGCAGCCAAGAATAAATCCCAGCTAAAGAGCATTTCTTCAGGAAGAAGATGGACATTTAATAAACAAGAATTCCATTTGTTTCTGAAGAAAAACCAGAACTAAACAAAAATTTGATCTCAAGCTATAGAACTCAAGAGATGCAGAAAAGGTAAAAATAACTTTGAGAATTGTATTTCTGTTGTGGATATACAAAAGAATACATGGTATAATTGATTGTCTGTTTAACATAAAAGGAAGTAGATATGGAAAAGGATGATGGCAGAATAAGGTGGGAAGAAGGGATAAAAAGAGGAAACCATCCCACAAAGAGGCAAGGAAACTATAGATATCTGAGGGAATTTAGAGAGAGGGAGGAACATTGTGCAGATCTTACTCAATCAGAGTTGGCTCAAGAAAAATATGACATTTGTTTTGAAAAATTATCTCACCTCATTAAAACGGAGGAGAGAAATGGAAAGAAAAGATAATAAGGGAGGATGGAAGACTCAAAGGGGAGGAGGATTATAAAGAGGATAAGATCGTGATACAAGAGACATAAATTTAAAAGGGAGAAGAGTTGGGGAGGCAAGAATAAGTAAAGAACAATCTGGATTATTAGATTGAGGAAACCAGATTTAGTAATTAAGTAAATGTCGAATGGATGAACTCCCAAAAGCAGAGGCAGATAGCAGACTGGATCGAAAGTCAGAACCTACAATATGTTGTTTAAAGAACACATTTATAGCAAGGGAACATATGATAGTAAAGGTGGAGCAAAATCTATTATGCTCATGTGGATCAAAAAGCAGGGAGTCCATCCGTCTCAGATCAGCAAAGTAAAATTGAGTCTAATTAAAAGAGATAGAAGGCTTACATCCTGCCAAAGGGTAAATAAACATACGTTAGCAATATTATTATCACAAGTGAGTGATGGCATCAACTTAAAGGAGAAGTTAAGAGAGTTGCAAGAAGAAACAAAAAACGTATAGATGAGGATCTCAACCTTGACTCAGAATTAGACAAATCAAACACAAAGAGAAGAAGAAATAAAGAAATGAATATGAAAAATCAGGTATGTTGATCTTTGAGAGTTGAATGGAGATAGATATACTTTCTTCCAGCTGTCATGGAACCATTCAAGAATGATATATATTGGACATAAAGACTCTAAATTACAAGCAAGAAAGCAGAAAGTAGTAATGCTTTCTTCAGATCATGATGTAAAACTAGATTCAACAAGTTGGGAATAGACCAAGAGATGTGAAACGCAATCTCTCAAGAATGATTGGCAGCAGCAAATTAGAATACAATTAATAACCACTCAGGATAGAACTAAGATGAGATCAGCAAGAGCTGGATCAGCGAGCGGATAAGAGGATTTAATCCTAGAGGCTTACTTAATCAAACAGAGGAAAGAAAAGATTAACAAGGTGCTTGCAATGAAAACTAAAAAGACACCGTAAACCCCAATCAATATGAAATTTAAATTAAAGGAGAAATTAAAAATGAGGAAGTAAACTATGAATACTAATGAACAGATTGGTTCTATGCAAAAGCTGAAATAGACTTCCATGCTACTGATTAGAAAGGAGGAGGAAAATGATAGCAGTCTTAAAATTGAAGGAAGAACTTCCACCACTGAAGAGGAAATTAGGAAATATGGGTTATTTTGACAACTTTATGCCAATAACCTGATAACTAAGTGAAATGGATGACTACCTCCAAAAATACAGATTCCCAGACAACAGGAGAAGGCAAATAGCTTGAATAGTCCATTTCAGAAAGAATAGCAACGGTTCTCTAAGAAAAATCCCAAGGACCAGATGGATTTACATGAATTTTACAGTCATTTAAGAACAATGCTCCACATGCTATATAATTATTTGATAAAATAGGATGAAGGAGTCACCAATTCCTTCTATGACACGAACATGGTGCTGATACCTAACCAGTTAGGTGAAACAGAAGAAAAATAGACCAATCCACCCTAAGAATATTGATGCTAAAATCTAATAAGATATTAGCAAAGACTACAGAAAATCATCTCCAAGATAATATCATATGAGTCAAGAGGTTATACCAAGAATGAGGGCATGGTTCAATATAGGAAAACATCAATATAATTCCATGACTAACGTCCAACAGAAACCAAGATCGATCTCAATATGCATGCAAAACCATTTGATACAAATCAACATGCATCCTATTAAAACACTAGAGCCATAGGACAATGGACTTTCAGTAAATAATCACGCATCTATTTGAAAACCACCAGTAAGCATCATATGTAATGGAAACAACTGCAACATTCAGTAACGATGAAACAGGTTGCCCACTATCACGTTACCATTTAATATTAGTTAGAAACCGAACATGCAATAGAGCTGAGAAAGAGATTAAAGGAATAGAATAGCAGCAGAAGCCAAATTATCACACCTTTGCCGATGACATGATGAGGCATACTTAGAACCCCAGAGTCCTGCTAAAAGTTATTAGAAATATCCACAATCTTTGAAAGTTGCTGGTTATAAAACTAAACCCACATAAGTCATCAGCATTCTTATATATCACTAACAAAATCCAACAGTCAGAGTTACAAAGAGAAATTCCATTTAAAGTAACTACTGATATTTAACTACTGATACTTGATTTTTTATAAATTAGAGTTAATTCTCTATATATTTTGGAAATGAGGCCTTTATCAGAACCCTCTGACTGTTGGATTTTGTTAGTGATATATAAGAATGACTGATTGATTTATAACCCTGCTGGTCTTATTTAATAACCAGTCTCTGGTCAACATGTCATGCATAAAGTGATGTGGCATTATTTCTCAATAACTTTTTAGCATGAATTTGGGGTTCTCTAGAGAATGTTCATTGTCATCGGCATTAAGATGATAATTTGCTTCTATGCTAAATTCTTATTCCTTTAATCTCTTTCTCTCGAAGCTCTTTTATTGCTATGATGCTAGCGTTTCTAATGATCATATATTATGATAGTAATGGCGATATGGGCAAACTCTTGTATTCACCGATTCAGATCTTATTGGGAATTGGTTGCAGTTTGTCTCGCATTACATAGGATGCTTACTGATGGTTTTAAATAGTGTCTGATTATTTAAGCGAAAAGTCCATTTATTCTACTGGTTTTTAAT
This sequence comes from Sarcophilus harrisii, assembly GCF_902635505.1. Lineage (NCBI taxonomy): Eukaryota > Metazoa > Chordata > Mammalia > Dasyuromorphia > Dasyuridae > Sarcophilus > Sarcophilus harrisii. The sequence goes on from NC_045428.1 coordinate 101,115,257, forward strand.
AGGAATGGATTGTTGGCATTTTATCAAGTGCTTTTTCTGCATCTGATTGAGATGTACATTGGCTTTCTGATGACGTAGCTTGTTTGGCTGGACATGCAATTATATTGATAGTTTCTATTATCGTCTGCATTCTGGTATAAACTACTTGATCATAGTGTATTATCTTCGAGATGATTTTCTGAGTCTTGTTTGCTAATATCTTATTTAAGATTTTAGCATCAATATTCATTAGAGATTGGTCTATAATTTTCTGTTTTGCTACCTGGTTTAGGTACAACCTGTCTGTGTCATAGAAGGAATTTGAGATTCATTCTTTTATCATAATTTTATAGCATTGGCCATGTTCTTAAATGTTTGCTAAATTCAAGTAACCATCTGGTCCTGGGGATTTTTCTTAGGAGGTATTGCCTGTTCTATTTCTTTTTGAATGGGACTATTCAGCATTCATTTCTCTGTTATTGGAAGTCTGTATTTTGGAGGTATATCCATTTCATTCTAGGTTATCATTATTGGCATAAATTTGACAATAACCCTTTGATTTCTTTCCTTCATTGGTGAGTTTCTTTCATTTTTAAGACTACTAATTTATTTCTCCTCCTTTTCTAATAGATTTACGTGTTATCTATTTTATTGCTTTTTTATAGAACCAACTTTAGTTTTATTAATTAGTTCAATAGTTTACTTTCAATATTTTTATTTCTCGCTTTAATTTTAGAATTCCAATTTAGTATTTGATTGGGGGTTTTAATTTGGCTTTTAGTTTTCAGTTGCAAGCCCATCTAATCTTTTCTTTCTGTTTTATTCAAGTAAGTTTCTAAGGATATGAAAATTCTCTTTATTACCGCTTTCTGGTTGCTCCACACAATTTTGAGTACTGATGTCTATCATTGTCATTATCTTGAGTGAATTATTAATTGTATCTAATTTGGTGCTAGTCAATCATTCTTTAAGATGAGAGTTTAGTTTCATTACTTTTGGTTATTTCCTAACTTTTGTTCTGAATGTAGTTTCTCCTTGCATCAGGATCTCGAAAAGAGCATTTACTATTTCTGCTTTCTAAATGTATTTAATTTGAGGTCTTTATGTCCAATATATGGTCATTTTGAATAGGTTCCATGAACTGCTGAGAAGAAAGTATATCTTATCTCCATTCAATTTCTCCAAAGATCCAATATACCTAATTTTTCTAGATATTCTGTTTAGTCTTTAATTCTTTCTTATTTGTTTTGTGGTTGATTTGTTCATTCTGAGAGTGCAAGGTTGAGATCTCTTCTATTACAGTTTTGTTGATTATTTCTTCTGCAACTCTCTTAACTTCCTTTAGGAATGTAGTTGCCACTTGGTATATATGTTCTATATTGATATTGCTTCTTGTTTATTACCCTTTTTAGCAGGATGAGTTACCTTCGCTTATCTCTTTTAATTAGATCAATTTTTACTTTTGCTTGATCTGAGATAAGGATGGCATACCCTGTTTTTTTGACTTCGACCTGAGCTAAGATTTTGCTCCAGCCTTTACTTTTACTCTATATGTCATCCCCTGCTTTTAAATGTGTCTGTAGAACAACATATTCGTAGGAGTTCTGACTTATGTCCAGTCTGCTGATCTGCCTCTCTTTATGGGGAGTTCATCCCATTCATTTACGGTTAGAATTACTGAAATCTGTATTTCCTGCCATCCTAATAACCCAGATTGTGCTTATATTATTCTTGCCTCCCAACCTCTTTCCTTTTAAACTTATGTAACTCTCTTGTATCACGATACTTATCCTTCTTTATAATCCCTCCCCCTGTTTGAGTCTCTTTCCCTTCCTTCCCTTATTACTCTTCTTTCTTTTTCCTCTCCCGGTTTTTAATGAGGTAGAGAGAATTTTCTCTCAAACAAATGTCAATTATTTTTTCTTTGAGCTAACTCTGATGAGAGTAAGATTCACATATGTTCCTCCTCTCTCTTAAATTCCCTCAGATATGATAAGTTTCCTAGCTCTTTGTGGATGTGGTTCCTCTTTTTTATTCTCCTTCCCACCTTAATTCTGCCATCATCCCTTTTCAATATCTACTTCCTTTTTATGTTATATCAGTACAATCAAATTATACATGTATTCTTTTTGTATATCCACAACAGAAATACAATTTCAAGAGTTATTTTTACCTTTTCTGCATCTCTTGAGTTCTATTCTTGGAGATCAATTTTTGTTTAGTTCTGGTTTTTTTCTTCAGAAAGCAAATGGAATTCGATTTGTTCATCTAAGTGTCCATCTTCTTCCTTGGAAGATAATGTTCAGCTTAGCTGGTAGTTTATTCTTGGCTGCATCTCAGTTCTGTGCTTTCAGGAATATCTATTCGCAGGTCTTTCCTTTCCTTTAATGTAGGCAGACTTGGATGATCCTTATTGTGGCACCTCGGTATTTAAATGGTTTTTTTTTGCCGTTTGTAATTTTTCCTTAATCTTTAGTTCTGAAATTTCACAATATTCCTTGGGGTTTTATTTTGAGGTTTCTTCAGAAGGTGTTCGATGAATTCTTGTCAATGCCTATTTAGCCTTCTGATCTATACATCTGGGCAGTTTACTTTGATGATTTCTTGTACAAAATAGTATCTAGGCTCATTTTCATCATAGTTTTCTGAAAGTCCAATAATCTCAGATTATTCTCAATCATTTTCCAAGTCTGTTTTTGCAAGTAGATAATCTGTGGTTTTTCCATTTGTCATTTTGAGTGTTTTTGTCGACTGCACTTCTGCTGTCTCAATGAATCGATTGTTTCTAGATTTGTTCAGTTCTAACTCTTTAACGTAATTACCTATTCTCAATAGCTACTTCTTCCGTATATGTCACTGAGTTTTTGAATGTATTGTTTTGGTCTGTGAATTTTTTCCATTTACTAATTTTTTTAGTGAATTATTCTTCTTTCCAATTCAGTCAGAATCCTACTTTCTTGCGTGTCTTTGATCTTTCCAACTCATGGATCCTACTGTCTCTTGTGAGTTCTTTGTCTTTTCCAAATCACAAATCCTACTTAGGTGAATTCTTTATTTTTCCAATTCTGTATTTCAGGAAGTTTTTTGCTCTCTTGTAAGGCTTCTCTTTCCTTTCCCATTTATCTTCTAACTCTCTTTGAGACTTTTTAATGGCCTCTTCTAGAGAGCATTATGTAAAGGAGGACAGTCTGATGCATTTTGCTGTTTAGAGTGCTCTTCAGGTTTGCTTGACCTGCTCTTTTTCTTGCACTAGATAGCTGTATGATTGTTCTTTCATTCTATTTTTATTCAATGTTTTAAAGCCTTTAGTAGGTCTTCCTAGTGTCAAGGGGTTACCATAGCTTCTCTGCAAAGAATAGGAGAGATGTAAACCGATTTCGCTCCAAGGTATGGGAGTGCTCTGTGTGAGTTACCTTCCCCAACAGGAGGTGGATTCAGCACTGGCTGAGCTATCAAACTGCTTAGTAGGGCTGAGTGGATTATCGATTGCCCTGGGCTCAGACTATGGTGAAAGTGTCACCGCCCAGGCGAGCTCTTAGTGGGACTGTAGTATTAGCAGCTGAGGCAGACCGCAGAAAGGAAGCCACAAACTCTGCCCAGTGTCTCTGCCTGATGCAAATCGGCCCTGGAAAGAAAAGCTCTATGGTCCCTAGCCTGAGCTCCCCCCTGTGCAGATTGGAGGCTTACCCTGGCTGCGTCCTCCTGCTGTGCAGGATCACAACTGCCCCAAGGAAAAGCCCCTTACTGCGGGTTGGGGCTGCGCGCTTGTGCTGAGATCTGTGCCTTCACCCTCGGTTTGAGACTCTCCTCGGAACCTAATTTCTCTCCCAGTCTGCGCCGATCTCCCCCCTGGCCCCGGAACCAACCTTTTTTGGCGAGACTGCAGATTTTTTTTCGGCTGGTGAGTTGTTCTACTTCTTATCTTTACGAATTGTAGCAGTCAAGACTATTTTTGAGGCTTGATATATTATTGATAAAGAGGGTAAGAGAAGAGCTTAGAAAGACGCGTGTCTTCTCCGCCATCTTGGCTCCGCCCCCCACTACCACTGTCTCAATCACTAGTATATAATGCCAGAGAAACTGAGCAAGACAGAGATTAGAGACCAATTTAATAATTTAAATGGAGAAATATACTGGGACCAAATGGATCCATGGTTGGTCCCAGGGCTGAATGAGACTATCATCTCAAAGAATCCAGCACTGAGTATTGGGACAGCAAGATTTTTTATAGGATAACAAGAACAATGACATAATGGGGGAGGTACCTGGATGTGGATAACCTAATAGAAGGAGGCACCTAGGATGCAACAATGGAGGGAGGTACTGGAGTATTTTATACTTTATACTCTCAATCATCTCTATTAGCTCTAGGTTGCTCCCTTTCTGATCTATACTTAATAAGCATGGAGATAGCTGTCATGGAGTTTAATTATAAGCTTCCTGATGTTCTTCAGAGGTGATCTTTGTTAAAAGATCTTCCATCTGGCTCTTTATTCTATTCATCATATTCTAATGATGTCTAAAATGGATAGACCTTTATTGTCAAACATTAAGGAATATAAAGATATTTATAAGGAATATAAAGATATAAAATCTTTATGTCATCAAACATTAAGAGGGAAAGGCTATAACCTGAGGCAGAGTAACTGAATAGGACAATTAGGGAAACTGGGTCAGGACATTAAAAGGGAACTGTGGCACAACAAGTATAGAGAGAAAATGTGTGATCTGTGATCCGAGGAGAAGTAATATCAGATTTATTGATTCACACTTGAAACACAATTTAGTGTTAGTAATTCAAACTTTGATTTTAGGCAAAAGAATTTAGGGATATGGACGGAAGCTTTCATAGCCCAGTGTCCTTTGCTCATTATCTGTATGAATGGCAGACCATTGAAAAGGTTAGTAAACACAGATGTAGATAGTACAGTTATTAGAGGTTCCAGCTAGTCTAGTAACTGGTTAAAAACCACAACAAACACCTATATTTCTGGCATAAAAGGATCTATAATAGCTAAAATTAGTGCCACCTCTAAGAAATGGGAATTTAAATATAAGACAGAAAAAATTTATTTATTTTACAGTTGAAAGATCCTCCATTGATCATTGGGGAAGACACTTCTTAAAAAATGGAAATTCAGATTTCATTAGTCATAGGACAGAAAAAAACTTAACCAAGGACATTTACAAGCTTCTCTAAGTTCTTGGAACTCCCTTTTGTTATAAAAAGGATATTTGGGGAATGGAGAATGTTTATTGATCCCAGAAAAGTAAATGGACATGTGGAGACAGTGGGAGCTCTTCAGCTTGGGTTTCTATCTCCTCAATTGCCTAAGGAATGGTCTTTTAGGACTGAGAATTTTATCCCTCTAGACAAGGAGGATATGAAGGAATTTATCTTTTCAGTGCCCAACATTAATTCAACTGAGCCTTATAAAGGATTTGAATGTACAGCCTTGCCACAAGGTATAAAGAACAGCCCTACTTTGTGTCAAAGGCTCATGACTGCTGACCTTACTCCTGTGAGAAAAATATCTACAACTGTTAAGGTGGTATTCCCTTTAAGAGGAAACAGTGCTTAAATAATTGTATGGACATGTATATATATATATATATATATATATATATATATATATATATATGTTGTATTTAACTTATACTTTAACATATTTAACATGTATTGGTCGACCTGCCATCTGGGCAAGGGGGTTGGGGGAAGGAGGGGAAAAATTGGAACAAAAGCTTTTGCAATTGTCAATGCTGAAAAATTACCTATGCATATATCTTGTAAATAAACAGCTATAATAAAAAAAATTAAAAAGAGGAAACAGTGCTTTAGGCTCACAAAAAAGAAGCTCTAGAGGCTCTAAAAGATTGGATTGGTTTTAGCTAATATGACTGAAAAAATAACTAAAAAAATATTGGAAATATCAAATTTTGTTATAAAAAGGCACCCATAGCAATCTTTCCTCAAGGAGACAGTATAAAGTGAGTGAACCTCCCAGCACAATCAGATAAAAAAAATAATTTTTATCCAGTGCTTGTGGTTAGAATCTCAATAAAAGCCATTGAGAAAGTAGTAAAATTATCTGGGACAAGACATAGTGAAATATATATCTCTCATACCAGTGCACAAATTGATGTGTTGTAAAATCATCCCAGAGTGGAAAAATGTATTGGCTACAGCTCCAAGCCTTGCATGTGGGTATGTAAAAATAATTTTTGATTTGGCTTATTCAGTAAAGGTGGTACAAAGAATTGCCACAGCTCAAATAAAATTTTGTAGTTTTTAATGCATATTATCAGCTCTTTAAAGAACTTTGAGAGCAAGTGAGAGAGCCCTCAGGTAAATATTATATCCTACATGTCCATTTTCTGAGTGGACTTTCACATCATATCTCTTATAATCAGGATGGTAGAGCCTTGTATTTGCAAATTGTGATAACTAAAAGGGAATCTAGGAGCATCGCAAAAGGCTGTATAGCTTGCCTTTCTTCTCCCTCTCCTCTGCTCCCTCTAGAACAAAACCGTTATGGTTTGAAATTTAACGTTTTAAGACCAATGGACAACATACATTTTAAGAGGCAGAACATCCATGTAACTGTGGATATACATTCTCAATTCTTTATGGCTTCATTCCAATTTGGAGAAGCAGTTAGGCATATGATTAATCATCTTTCCATTGTAGGAATCTCACATGCATTTAAGACAGGTTATGTATTGGCATAAATATCTTCTGCCTGTAGGTCTTTTTGCATTGAATTTGACTTTGTCCATTCCATTGGCATTTCTTATAATCCTACAAGCCAAGTCATTACTGGACAGACTATTTATATCCCTAACATGTTCCCATTCAAACAAGAGAAGGGAATTTTGGGATATGCACAAGATGTGGCAATACATACATATGATTGCTTGCAATTTTTAAATAATTTTGATTTTACATTTTAAATTTTTTTTGATTTTACATTTTTAAATTCTTTGGATTTTACCCTAGCAATGCACTTCTGACACACACAGAAAGTGCAGCTAACTAACACACTGACTGACAAACACAAGAAATTTCTTTCCACAGTGATATGGAAAGGACTGGATAGCACCTGGAAAGACCCAAACTGGGTCAGGGTGTGGGACCCCAGGTACATTCTTTTAATTCTAGATGCAGATCCAACAGCAGAGGAATGGATCCCGACCAGAGGCATTCGTGACCTGGAGATCCAAGAAGAGAAGGATCAGACAACAGCCCAGAGGGACCAGCCAGATATCAGCAATTCTTCAGACGCTGATGGCAGCCATGTCCCTCCTGACCTTGATGCCAGAGACAACAGATGCAGCTCCAATAGATAGCAGCTGAAATGGACTATCTTGGGTAATGTGCACTATAAACAGATTATAAATAGACAATGAACCTGCTTGCTTCTCCCATTTCTACTCACCATATGGTGACCTGGGGAGAGATTTTGCCCTATGCTTTCTATTTAAGGACTATGCCTCTAAATTAGTGGGTGAAAAATCAACATGCCCACTTGCCAATGTTACTGATGCTAAAAGTTTAGCTTGATGAGATAAGTGGTTCCTGCAAAACAAGAGAAGGGAATTGTAAGGGTCCTTTAAATGGGTGGACACAGTGCAACAGAAGGTTTGAGTGGCCCTGAAGTAATTTCTGAGTCTAGAGACTGCTCCATGGTGGGGATCCTGGCCATATTGACATAGCTTCTTCGGGAGAAAGCTCCTTCACTGATTGGCTATATGTGTGACCTCAAAGACCCTTTTTAAGCCCACTGCAAACAACAGGTCACTCTCTTTATCCTGGGGTAGCTGAGCTGAGTGGATAAATGGCTGAGAGAGATAAGGAGCTTGATAGTGAACATGTGGGTCTTCAGACCAGGTGTTCACTAGGGAGTTAACAAGTCAGGTCATTATGTGAGCATGTATAATAAAGGCTTTAAGTTTGCACATGGCTGTTCTTGAGTGTGCTCTTGGTTATTAAACTATAATTCAAGAAATTGTAGCCAGAGATCTCTGAAGGCCTCAGAGGACGAGAGCTAGGTTGAATTAGATGACACTGCAAAGATCAGTGGGCAGAGATATCTGATGGCCTGGGAATTAGGAGAGATTGGCAATGTGAAATATCATGTAACACTAGAGCTTTCAGATGAAGTGATTGCTCGAGGTTAAATAAAGAAACACTATTTTACAAAGGAGGTCTGAAGTTGTAGGAGAAATGTGAAAGAAAAAGAAAGGAAGTGATAGAAGAGAAGGCAAAATAATGTGAGGAACAAGCTAAATAGAGAAAAAAATGTATGGGAAGAAAATAGAATAGAGGAAAATGCATAGTTGTCCATCATAACTTTGAGTATGAATGAAATGAACTATCCCATGACAAGGAACTGGATAGCAGATTGGATTAAAAACCAGAATCTTACAATGTGCTGTTTAGGGAAAACACATTTGAAATAGAGAGACACACAGAGAAAAGGTAAAAGGCTAGAGAATAGTATATAGTGCTTTGGTTAAATAAAATAAAAAGCATGGGTAGTTTAATGGGCTGAAGCTCGAGTGGATGCACTGAGGTCTCAAGCATGTGGAGCTAAATAGTAATTGGACCATACTCTATTAATATATATGCTTGGAGAAAGAATGGCCCCCGCTCACTCTTTGTGCAAGTCCTGATGTGGTGTATAGGAAATGATGATTTTGGTGGGTGGAGGCAGAGGGGCTGAGAGAAGAGCAGAAAGAGACGGCTGGCTAGCTTCTTGTCTCAGCTGCCCATATTGCTATTGCGATACCCCTTCACTTCAAAAAGAATAAACCTTTGGTAAATCTGATTAGAAAAAGGAGAGAGGAAAATCAAATTAGTAGTCTTAAAAATGAAAAGGGAAAACTTTCCACCACTGAAGAGGAAATTAAAGAAATGATAAGGGGTTACTTTGCCCAACTTTACGCCAATAAATTTGATAACCTAAGCGAAATGGATGACTACCTCCAAAAATATAGGCTTCCCAGATTATCAGAGGAGGAAGTAAATTGCTTAAATAGTCCCATTTCAGAAAAAGATAGAACAAGCTATTAACAACTCCCTAAAAAAAAATCCCCAGGACCGGATGGATTTACATGTGAATTCTACCAAACATTCAAAGAACAATTAATCCCAAAGCTTTATAAACTATTTGAAAAAATAGGGAATGAAGGAGTCCTACCAAATTCCTTTTATGACACAGACATGGTACTGATACCTAAACCAGGTAGGTTGAAAACAGAGAAAGAAAATTATAGACTAATGAATATTAATGCTAAAATCTTAAATAAAATATTAGCAAAAAGATTACAGAAAATCATTCCCAGTATAACACACTATGATCAAGTAGGATTTATACTAGGAATTCATGGCTGGTTCAATATTAGGAAAACTATCAATATAGGCCATATTAATAACCAAATTAACAAAAACCATATGATCATCTCAATAGATGCAAAAAAAAGCATTTGATAAAATCCAACATCCATTCCTATTAAAAACACTTGAGAGTATAGGAATAAATGGACTTTTCCTTAAAATAATCAGCAGCACCTATTTAAAACCATCAGTAAGCATCATATGTAATGGGGGAAAAACTGCAACCATTCCCAGTAAGATCAGGACTGAAACAAGATTGCCCACTATCACCATTACTATTCAATATTGTATTAGAAATGCTAGCTTTGGCAATAAGAGTTGAGAAAGAGATTAAAGGAATTAGAGTAGGCAATGAGGAAACCAAATTATCACTCTTTGCTGATGATATGATGGTATACTTAGAAAACCTCAGAGATTCTACTAAAAAGTTATTAGAAATAATCCACAACTTTAGCAAAGTTACTGGTTATAAAATAAACCCATATAAATCAACAGCATTCTTATATATCACTAACAAAATCCAACAGTCAGAGTTACAAAGAGAAATTCCATTTAAAGTAACTACTGAAAGTATAAAATACTTAGGAGTCTCTCTGCCAAGGGAAAATCAGAAACTTTATGAAAAAAACTACAAAACACTTTTCACACAAATTAAATCTGATCTAATCAAATGGAAAAATATTAAATGCTCTTGGATAGGGTGAGCAAATATAATAATGATGACAATACTACCTAAACTAATCTACTTGTTTAGCGCTATATCAGACTCCCAAAAAACTATTTTAATAACCTAGAAAAAATAACAACAAAATTCATATGGAAAAACAAAAGGTCAAGAATTTCAAGGGAATTAATGAAAAAAAATCAAATGAAGGTGGCTTAGCTGTACCAGATCTAAAATTATATTATAAAGCAGCAGTTACCAAAACCATTTGGTATTGGCTAAGGAATAGATTAGTTGATCAGTGAAATAGGTTAGGTTCAAAGGACAAAACAGTCAATAACTATAGCAACCTAGTCTTTGACAAACCCAAAGACCCCAGATTTTGGTATAAGAACTTACTGTTTGACAAAAATTGCTTGGAAAATTGGAAACTAGTATGGCAGAAACTAGGCATCGACCCACACTTAACACTGTACACCAAGATAAAGTCAAAATAGGTTTATGACCTAGGCATAAAGAATGAGATTATAAATAAATTAGAGGAACACAGGATAGTTTACCTCTCAGACCTGTGGAAGAAGAAGGAATTTATGACCAAAGAAGAACTAGAGATCATTACTGATCACAAAATAGAAAATTTTCATTATACCAAACTGAAAAGTTTTGGTGCAAACAAAACTAATCCAGACAAGCTTAGAAGGGAAGCAATAAACTGGGAAAATATTTTTGCAGTCAAAGTTTCTGATAAAGGCTTCATTTCCAAAATATATAGAGAATTGACTCTAATTTATAAGAAATCAAGCCATTCTCCAATTGATAAATGGTCAAAGGATATGAACAGACAATTCTCAGATGAAGAAATTGAAACTATTTCTAGCCATATGAAAAGATGCTCCAAATCATTATCAATCAGAGAAATGCAAATTAAGACAACTCTGAGATACCACTATACACTTGTCAGACTGGCTAGAATGACAGGGAAAGATAATGCGGAATGTTGGAAGAGATGTGGGAAAACAGGGACACATACATTGTTGGTGAAATTGTGAATACATCCATCCATTCTGGAGAGCAATATGGAACTATGCTCAAAAAGTTATGAAAATATGCATACCCTTTGATCCAGCAGTGTTATTACTGGGCTTATATCCCAAAGAGTTCATAAAGAAGGGAAAGGGACCTGTATGTGCACGAATGTTTGTGGCAGCCCTCTTTGTAGTGGCCAGAAACTGGAAACTGATTGGATGCCCATCAATTGGAGAATGGCTGAATAAATTGAGGTATATGAATATTATGGAATAATATTGTTCTGTAAGAAATGACCAACAGGATGATTTTAGAAAGGCCTGGAAAAACTTACATGAACTGATGCTAAGTGAAATGAGCAGGGCCAGGAGATCATTATACACTTCAACAACAATACTATATGATGACCAATTCTGATGGCCTTGGCCATCCTCATCAGTGAGATGAACCAAATAATTTCCAATGGAGCAGTAATGAACTGAACCAGCTACACCCAGCAAAAGAACTCTGGGAGATGACTAAGAACCATTACATTGAATTCCCAATCCCTATATTTTTGTTCACCTGCATTTTTGATTTCCTTCACAGGCTAATTGTACAATATTTCAGAGTCCAATTCTTTTTGTACAGTAAAATAATGGTTTGGTCATGTATACTTATTTTGTATATAATTTATATTTTAATATATTTAACATCTACTTGTCATCCTGCCATCTGGGGGAGGGGGTAGGGGGAAGGAGGGGAAAAATTGGAACAAGAGGTCTGACAGTTGTTAATGCTGTAAAGTTACCCATACATATAACCTGTAAATAAAAGGCTATTAAAATAAAAAAAAAAATTGTTTAAAAAAAAAAAGAACAAACCTTTTCTGGCGAGATTTCAGATAATCTTGGGGCTGGTGAGTTGCTGTACTTCTAATCTTTATGAGTTGTAGCAGTCAAGCCTTATTTTTGAGGCTGAATGTAATATTGATAGTGAGGATAAGAGAGAAGCTTAGAAAGTCACATGTGCCTTCTCTGCCATCTTGGCTCCACCCCCAGAAATTTTTCAAAGTTAATTCCAACATCTTAGCCAATTTTGATTTTTAAAAATTTCTTGCTAATGCTCAATGATGAAATATTCATCGGAAGTCACAAAGAAAAGTTTGTGGGGAGGGGAGAGCTATACTTTTCCTTATTTCACAATTTTTTGTCTGATATACTATGTAAACACTGAAAAGAATGTGTTACTACAATTCTAAATGCATGCTAAAATATTATAATTGCCATGAGACTCTTTTTAAGTATTAGATTTTCAGATGTTATTCTGAATAAGGAGTTAAATGTCTCTCACATTTGATGAATGTGTTATTTCTTATAGATAAGGTAGCCCTTGAGCAGTAATAAAAATAGTTAAAGCTAGGTAAATATGTCTTAACCTTAATTTTGTTACAATTACAGAGCTTCTCTGCAATTCCGCATATACATCTATAGCATAAAGCTACTCAGCTCTCCCTCTATCTTTTCATCAAAGAAGTTCTTGAGGAGGAACCTGTCCATTCTGGTTAGTTGCAGTCATAAATCTAATAAATTATATTTTGGCAGCTACATAAACAACAACAAAAAAAGTGGTGAGATACAGACTTTTCCATTCTAAGTCTGTGCACCTAGTAATTCCCAAGGTGCTTTTCTTTTATGAGCACCAGTTCAGGTAATGTCTTTTGCCTTGAAGCAGACACTCAAAATTTGATTTTCAGCAGGATTGAGTAGTAAACTTTTATAGCTTTCTGTCATCTTCCTTTTCTCAGAAAGGGAGATAGTAGACAAAGATTACTATAGATTGTTCTGCCCATCTGAAGTCCATTTTTTAAATCTTAATTTCTTCATATTCTATTTTTATCTTTTAAATTAGGGAATATTATTCTTTTTCATTATTATATGCAGAAAAAAATGAATTGTCTTTATAACATACATCATAAGAACACACTTTGGACGCATAAGATATTACATTGTATATATCTATCTTCATTATAAGTATTTTTTATTATATCCTAATGCAATATTTTAAACTTATTCATTATTTCATATTATTGCAGGAATCTTTTTATGTACCTATGATAAAGAAATCAGATTTTTTTAAAGTCCAGAGAGAAATATTCATATTTAATGTTATGACTGCTAAAGAAGTTCTTAGTTTTAGCACCAGACTTAATACCAACATCCTATTAATCAATATTAGATGTTTGCTCAAAATGAGACATTCACAAGTCATTGAACGGTTAAAAAAACAAACACACTACTTTCTTTTAACAAAACAACGCTTCAATGACATTTAGTTTCTTTGAATTGAGACCCTCTGATCCCCATATGGAAATGCATTGTCTGGTCAACATGGTGATTTCTCTCCTTCAAAGTCAAAATCAAAAAATCAAAATCTCTTCAAAAATCAACTAAGGGCAACTAGTCCCAAATCCATATAGGTGGGACATTATAGGCCTTGATATGACAAGAAACTTTATCAAAAGAGGGAAATCATTTTCCAGAGACAGTTTTATTGCTTTTTAAAGGAAAATTATCCCCTATTGAAGGGAAAGAGGTAACCCTGTTCCTTTCATACTTGGTAACCAAATTGTTTCTTTCTTTGTCTAATAACTCTTCACTGCATTTTACATTCTACATTTTCTGTACAAATCTTTCTTGATTTTCAATGAATAACTAATATTATATTATATAATAAGTAGCAGTAAGAGGAACTAAATTTATATTTACTTGTAGTTTTATTTATTTGTCATAATCCTATTATTCTAGGTATAGTTTTGTAAGTAGCTTCATCTCAGATGGTATGTAAATAGAAAAACATAATAATTGATCATTGTCTTCATTTTCAAACCAATCAATTGTGGGTAAAGTTGAACTTATAGTTTTCTTTTTTTTTTTTTTAATAATTTTTTATTGACAGAACCCATGCCAGGGTAATTTTTTACAGCATTATCCCTTGCACTCACTTCTGTTCTGATTTTTCCCCTCCCTCCCTCCACCTCCTCCCCCAGATGGCAAGCAGTCCTGTACATGTTAAATAGGTCACAATATATCCTAGATACAATATATGTGTGCAGAACCGAACAGTTCTCTTATTGCACAGGGAGAATTGGATTCAGAAGGTAGAAGTAACCCGGGAAGAAAAACAAAAATGCCAACAGTTTATATTCATTTCTCAGTGTTCTATCTTTGGTTGTAGCTGCTTCTATCCATCATTGATCAGTTGAAACTGAGTTAGATCTCTTTGTCGAAGAAGTCCACTTCCATCAGAATACACAACTTATAGTTTTCTTAAATTCAACAGAGTATCATAGAATATTCTGGGTGAGAATAAAAGATAGCAAATGGGCGGCTCAAGTGTTGAGTTATTAGCTAGAAAGTGTTCAAGGGCTTTGAGAAAATTGTTCAATATGTTCAACTGATCATGCATAAAAGTAATTGAGAAAGAAATGGAAAAAGAATCACATAGGAAAGGGAAACATTAATGCTTTATTGTCTAAATGAAATGAGGGAATGCTCAAACATGATATTTTAGAACTCTGGACATATTGCATGATATGTATTTAGCAAGTGCAGAAATAGCTGTGTAATAAAACTGAGAAAACAAATTTTTGAGTGGACTTGACTGTAGTCAAGTAAAGGTGCAGTTAAGACCACTACCTCTGTCATCTGATTGGATTTAAAATTGTACCCAGATATAGGAGGGAGTACATACTAATCTATTCTCTTAAAACAAACAAAAAAAGACAAAAACAAACATAAAAAATCTGTAACAATAACCAATTTCTCTCCTGCCTAATATGAAGTAAAGAGTTCAATTCTAATAATCTAGTCCAATTAGGTCACAATAAATTGGGATGAAAGGTGGCAATGAGATGTCAGAGTGAAAACAAGTGTTTTCCACAAACTCCAAAACACAGTACATGATTTAGATATGCATGAGAATTCATTTTTCCTTTAAAATAGACTAGGAATATTTGAAAATTATGAAAACAAAAAAATTAAAGAAGAATAAAGTAATTATTAGTCACATTATGTGTGAAACATTATGTTAAATGTTGGGGATACAAATAGAAAATTAAGTCAATCCCTGCTTACAGGGAATTCACATTTTAATAGGGGAGACAAAATATATAGACAATATCAGTGACAAGTCAGATGGGAAAGAATGAGTCATGTGCTAGTAAATTCTTAACAAATTCTTACAATTTGGAACTATCCCAGAAGGACAACCAAACTGCATTCCCTTTGACTCGGCAGTGGCACTTAGGTTTGTATCCTAAGATCATTTAAAGAGATTTTTTTTTAAAAAAGGGTTTGCATGTGTATAGGGGGTGGCGTAAATGTACAAAAATATTTTAGTTGCTTTTTTATGGTTAGAAAATATTGAAGGAATGTCTGCCAAATGGTAAATGGCTGAACAAACTGTGGCTTATGAATATAATGTAATGCCATTGTGAAATAAGAAATGAAGGACAGGCAGATTTCAGGGGAAAAAAATGGAAAGACATGTATGAAGTAATGGAAAGTGAAAGGAATGGAACCAGGAAAACATTGTTTATGGCTTCAGCGACATTGTTTGATAATTGACTATGTAATTATCTCTTCTCAGTAATATAATGAGCCAAGAAAAGTACAAAGAATTTAAGAAGGAAAATGCTATTCATAACTATTAGGAACTGATAGACTTAGAATGCTTATCAAAGCCTTATATTTTTCATTTACTTTATTCTTTCTTGTGTTTTTTTTTTCTTTTGATCTTTCTACTTTCACAATTGTTACTAATATGGAAATATGTTTTACATGATTGTGTGAGTATAAATTAATCTCCTACCATCTCTGAAAGTGGTTAGAGGGCGGCCAAACAAAAATATGGAAATCAAAATCTGATTTAAAAAGAATGCTAAAAATATTGTTGATAGGTAATTGATGAAAATAAAATATTATATTAAAATTATGTTATTAGATTAAAATAAAATGCTATAATAATATAAACAAATACATTAAACAAATGACTACTAAAAAAGGACACAAAAAACACTTGAAAGCTTACATTATTTACATGTTCACTATTTCTTATGTTTAAACAATGAATAAAACAATAAATTAAATACGGATTTGTAGCATTTGCAGATTTATGAGATATAAATAATCTCTCTCAAGCTAGTTCAAGCAGGTTGTAGCATGTCCCTGTAAAGCGCAATGGTCCTTACATTACAACAGCAAAGTAGATGTTCATGCCTCTTCACTAATGTTATTTTTACTCATAAAACCACATTCATTTCTAATTTTAAATCATTTTATAGTTCCAAGGAGACTTGTAAGAAATTTATTTTTTGATTATCAAGTAGCTATGACTATGGCATTAGCAGAAGCAGTTCCTGGGTTGAATCTCTATACTACTGTATGACTTTGAGCACTGAGCTGAAAGAAAGTATTGGTATTCTCTGGGTTCTTGGGTTCATGGTCCTTAAATGACCCACATCTTAGTGTGAAGTAAGATGCTAGTGGTTTGACTAATTTAGAACATGTTGCTTCCTCTATTTTTTTCAGAGTACTTTGCTTATTTAGCTTGACTGGTTTGCCTAAATTTGACAATTAGGTAATTAACAATTAATAGAGATAGATTTTCCCTTCTCCATAGAAGTTATTTCCTTAGATGATGGCTGTGAGTGCTGGGTTCTAGGGACTGGAGGGTGAAGAGATAGTGTCACTCCCAGAACTCCTATATCCATATTACTATTAGTGGAAATTGATCACTTGTTGCTTGTGTTGATGAAGAAGGTGAATTCCATAATTCTTTCTCCTTTCAGTGATGGCTGCAAGGACTGGTCTGGAAACAATTCTAATGCTTTGGGGATCATTACCACCGCTAAGTCTTGACTTCAGGGCCAGATAGATAGCATAGTGGATAGAGTACTGGCTCTGTTGTCAGTAAGACCTGAGTTCAAATTTGACCTCAAACACTTTACACTCCCAGCTGTGTGGCCCTGGTCAAGTCACTTAACCCCAATTGTCTCAGGAAAAGAAAACACAAAAAAACAAGAATCTTGGGTTCAGAATTCTAGGCCATCATCAATGGCAACTGAGGGGATATCATTTCAAAATAGTTGGTGGTTGGCCTATTCTGGTACCTACAAGAAAGGAGTTACATGGACAAATAGAACTGAGAATTGAAACTAAAATTTCCTTACTACTTTTCCAGTATGATTTATGCTATATCATTCCTGTCTTCATAGAGAAATTGTGTCATAGGGTTGTTGTGAGCAAAGGTATATTTTAATCTTTACAGCTTTGCAGATTTACTTCTAAAGGACAAAAATGATTCCATATTTGACCACTGATTGACTGTTTTATGTAGCAGGAAGTGTCTATATTCTTCCCAATTAATTTTTAGGATTAGGGTTGCAAAATTAGAAAAGTAACTAACTTCATCTAATCCAACTATGTAAATTAGCCTAATATGGTACAACATGATGAACTAACTAAAAAATATATATATATCTCTAGACAACACCTACATTTGAAATCAATTTCTCAGTATCTTCTCCCCCACTAGAAATCACATGTAAACTATGCAAATTACTAATCACAATGTCTTTCTCATTGATAAGTGGAGAGATTGATTCAGTTCAGACCACCTGCTAATTGATTGCTCTTAAACTCTCACTCCCACTAAATCTTTGTGAATCTATTCAGGAAAATCAGATATAAAAACAGGGACCCAGAAAATCTGACCTTCCTATAACTATAACCCCAGGTAGGCCAAAGTCTCCATTGTCATTGTATGCTTGTGAGTCTAATAGGTTGAAGAGCCTATTAGTCATAAATATAGCCTGACTTGCCATTCTTTGGATTTTAATGTTACTTTTCAATTCCCTCATAACACAATACAAATGCCATCTATTATCATATCTGATAACATATGATAAAAAATCTAAAGATACAAAAGGAAATTATGGTCAATTTTAGGATTCTAGAAGAATGTTACACAAAATGCAAGAATAAGGATCTCTCAACACTTATAGCCAAGAAATAGATACAAAACTTTTCTTTTGAAAAAAGAAAGAATTAACATTGTTACATATAAGGAAGTGATTGTCCTCCAAATAGTGAAAAAGAGTAAATCTACAAGTGAGGACAGATGAAAAATTTTCAAGCAAAGAAGAGGGAAATAGACATTTATTATGTTCCTATTATGTGATATCCACTGTACTCAGAACTTTACAAATATTGTCTTATTTAATTCTCACAATGCTTCTGTGTAGTGGGTGCTTTTATAATCCACATTGAGGAAATTTATAATCCACAATGAGGAAATTGAGATATACAAAGATTAACTGACTTATTCAGGGTTACAGAGCTTGAGTCTGAACTCGATTAAACTCAAATCTTTCTTAAGAAGCTATGGAGAACACGTGTTGGTGACTTGTGACACAAAGATTCGAAGACAATTATTTGTTGATGTAATAACAATATTGGAGAAATCAGCTATTTTCTTAAACATGAATTCAAGAATCATTCCATATGACTACTACCCAAAATTGAATGGCTAATTTAAAATATTATATATGAGGATTGAATTTGGATCATGATTTAAAATACAGGAATAACAGGTTCTATTTCAACAATGTAGTGCATTCAACAAAAACTTTTAAGTGTTTGAAAACTGGTCTTTCAGTCAGCTGACTCACAAGGTAGAAGACTAGGTAACTTCTTTGATTCTAATAATCTCTACTACCTGTCCAAAATAGTAATTATGGGCAAGTTACAAAGAAATTTCAATTCTCCCCATGGTGGGAGATATCAAGAAGCCTAATGTGGTACAACATTATAAACTAACTAAAGAGATATCTCTAGACAACACCTAAATTTGAATTCAATTTCTCAGTATCTTCTCCCCCACCAGCAACCAAATTCTAATAGAAAATCACAAGCAAGCTTGTGACAGAAAAGACTGTTTTTTAGTGACCAGAAAGTAGAAGAAGGAATGGAATAATGATTTCTAAAAAGCAAATGAATGCAGGATGTAAAACAAAATGACATTTGATTTGAGGCATTCTTACAAAGCAACCATAACTGAGAAGATTATTTATATTGTAAACTCTGAAAACAACAAAAAAATTTAAGAAAGGTAATCAAATACTGAAACCAATAGGACAAGTGTGAAAATAGAAAACAAAATAAAACCAAAAAAAAGTTTTTAACAAAAATAACTACTGTAAAAATACCACAACAGAGGAATTGTTACAAGATGTACTTCTAAAAACATATGAGGAAAAAAGAAAGTCAAATAGGAAAAGAGTTACAGGAAGAAAAAACAAAACAAAACAAAACAAAAAACATGGTACATAACAATTTAAACCAGCAACATGTGACCCACAAGTGAATCAACTTTGTATGTGAAGGGAGAGCACACAAATTTAATTACATTACAGAGCTGAAAAAAAATAAATTAAATTTGAAAATAAAATTTTAATTTAATTAAACAATAAAGTGTTTTAACTGGAAGGGAAACAAAAACAGATATGGGAAGACTTTAGACAATATGGCAAGCATAAAACTTGAGCCAATAACTGGCAATTAATGGACTTTTAATGTAGCTTATGTACCAAAAATCAATACAATTCTCTAAGATAGAGAAAGTGGTCTTCATTGCACATGTGTAATACACTTTTCTTAATATAACCAATCATAATTCCTCATACTCATAATGCTGCTAACTTCATAAATCAATTGTATTTTTCCCTACAAACACTGTTTTATTTGTTATTCTTATTTTTGGTTATTTTTCAAAAACATTTTTTCTATAAGTGGTAAAAATAGTTTTCAACATTAATTTTTATAAAATTTTGAGTTTCAAATTTTTTCTCAGTATATTGTAACATTCTTTATGAAATGATCCATATTAAGTACAATAAATAAATTTGTTTCCAATTATATTTATATATTATATTATTTTAAATTATATGTATATATTAAAATAAATAGTAAGCAAAAGTCCAGTAATTTTTAAATTTATTTTGCATCACAGAATTCTTTTTTCCTTTTCCTTGCTACCTTCCTTAAATCTATTTTATTTATTTAATTAATGAGTTTTGAAAATAAAGGCAGAATTTTTTCATTAAAAAAGCAAGATATTTTTGGAAGCTATATTAGTGCTTGATATATTTTTTGTATTAAATTGCCTCCTTATAGTCCAACAGGGATATGAATGGCTTCATACTTAAAACTGGGGAGTAACAGTAAGAAAACTGAAACTATAAAAGCTTTAAGCCTCTAAATGATAGAACTTATTAAAGAAAGTTGAATTTCTCTGAATTAATTTTTTTTCATTTCACACACTAGCAAATCAATACATTTGTCAAGTGCTTATGAAGCTTGATACGCTATGATAACTATTATGAGGTGTATATTAAAAATACATATACCTTTTCCATAATCTTTCACTTTAGTTGGAGAGATATGACATAAATATGTAGAAAAACGTTAATAGTAATAAAATATTACAACTTGTCAAAGTGATCATAAAGGAAGGGCACAACATAGGATAGCAATGAATCTTTTTTTTTTTTAATCTAGCATTACTGCCAAAAGATAACAATTTTTTTTAGCCTAATGAGGTCAAAATGAAGTTGTACTTTAAGCTTAGCACTTGGGTTTGAATCCCATTTCTGCAATATAAGAATAGCAGCTATGTGTTCAAATGACAGTCACTTAACCTCAAGTTCCTTATGTTTATTTATATTTGGTTTTTATTTTTAAATAAGTACAAACTGCACTACAGAGTTTCTGTGAGTTATTTACTTTATAAATAGCATATAAAAATGAATTCTTTATTCGATAGTTGTTATCTATAAGTTGAATTCTAATGTTATTATTGTCCTAGAAACAAGGAAATAATTTGAGCAGAAGCAACAGTAACAAAAGCATCTACTCACCCTTCTCAGAGTACAGTCCTAGGTGCTATGGATGATACATCAGAATCTTTATGGAGTTAATATCCAAGGAAGAACAGTAAGTCACCAAACATGTATTAAGTGGCTAATATGTTCAATATACTTTGCTTAGTGCTAGAGAAACTATGAAAGGCAAAAACATAGATCTTATTCATCAGAACGTGATAATCTAATAGGCCAATAACATGTTTAAAAAATTGCATATATAAAATAGATGCAGTGTCAATGGAAAGTAATCTCATATGGATGGAACTAGCAGTGAATATTATGGGAAGAGGCTCTGGGTCAGATCAGTGAGAGGATGAATACAGAATACAGAGTGGTGGGTTAAAGATAAAAAGACTGAGGAAAAAAAGATTCAAGTTTCAGAACACAATGATTTATTAAATAATGCATGTCAATTCTTCAACAAACCAGGATTGGGGCCCTTCAGCATTGGCACAAAACCCTAAATATAGGAGAAGATAGACCTTTATGTATTTAAAACAATAAAATAAGAGAAATTAAAAGGGAACAATTAAATTTAATAGTTTTAGGTAATTTGATATCTAATTACAGGAAAGAGAGGGGACTTTTTGAATTAAGAAAGGTAGGGTGACAGTTATAATTAATTGAAATCGGGAAAAAAAAAAAAAGTGTCACACTAGGATATTTTTTGAGAATTGAAACAAGCCAAGTAAGCCAGGAAGCAGAGACATTGCAAAAAATATTCCAAGTCTGTCATGTAGTCTATGAAAATGACCACAAATAGACATAGAAAGCTATATGTGAAAAAACAATAAGAACATCAGTGTTACTAGATCATAAAATATAATAAAGGAGTCAAATTTTTAAAAGTGTTTATTGTGACCATGATTAATCTCTGTAGTAAGTAATTTTGTGCTCCAAGCAAACTTGCCAATTATTCCACTTAACTTTTGATTTTCTACTTTATTAACCTAATCCCCTCTGGAAAGTGTATGTGTGTGTGAGGAGAGAGAGAGAGAGAGAGAGAAAGAGAGAGAGAGAGAGAGAGAGAGAGAGAGAGAGAGAGAGAGAGAGAGAGAGAGAGAGAGAGAGAGAGAGAGAGAGAGAGTGTTTTTCATAGAATGGATCAACTTTGACTTCTTTGGTATTAATTGTTTGAGTGTAGACTTCTATTAGTATGATGGTGAATGGTTTGTTTTAAATTCAAACATATCTCAATATGTTATTTTTCAGATTATATCCAACTATTGTGTTTTCTCAGTTTTTTAATGATTATTAGGATTACTTCATTTCTTCTAAGGGATTTTCACACACAGTAACACATGTAATTATCATCTAAATTAAATGCTCCTGATTTGATTTTACATATCCAAAATGCTGATGTTAAATCTATCTCCTGTTTGACCACATCCAATTTACTTTGGGTTATGGATCTTACATTCTAGGTTCTTATGTAATATTGATGTTTACAAAATTTGACTTTCCTTTCATGACCAGACACATCTGCAACTGAGCTTTCTTTTAGTTTTTGGCTCAATCCCTCCATTACTTCTAGATCTATTTTTCTTTAATTTGGCATGAAACTTTGTCAACTCATGATCCCTTTTCACCCAAGAAATTTTTAGATGGCTCTGAGTATATTGGTATATAAAATAGGTATGCAATTCAAACATTTAATGAAAATAAGTCATACTTTTGCAACCTTCATATTCAGTTATGCAACCCCATATACAGTTGCAAATTTCATAATCAGACACATCTGCAGCTGAGTTTTCTTTTGGTTTTTGGATCAGTCCCTTCATTACTTCTGGACCTATTTGTATTTAATTTGGCATTACACTTTGTCAACTTTGATATTTCCATTTATGTTTAAAATTTGTATTTAAAAGTGATTACAATACAACTTGAAGTCTATATTTTGAATGTGTTTCATTGGAAGAAAATCCTTACACACAAGGTTTAGAATATAAATGACTAAGTAAATAATAATAATAATAATAATGATAAAAAATAAACCTGGAAGCCCTACATTCCAAAAACCCCAGGGGCAGGATGGGAAATGTAATTCTGTCTGTTCACATTGCTGTATAGTAAGTACATGGGATGGAAATATCTTTTCAATACTAAAATCACTTATTTCAATTAATAAAGTTTTGAGCTTTAACTGCCAATGATGTTACTTTTAACTAAAATCTATTATATTATTCTGGAAAAAGCAGATTATCAGAAATTAGGCTAGTTAGATCCACTTCTACAAGTCCAGGTAATAATTACAACTAAGAAATCAACTAGGCTTTGATCAGCTCTAGTGAAGTGAATTATAGGAGAAAAATAGTGGCAGTTAATAATTAATTATAATAATTGATTAATAGTTATGATTCCAAATGAGATTTTAAGCTATCATTTCTGAAACAGCAGTAAGTAAAGATCTTTGGCAGAACCTAATAATATTATCCAAGAAAATGCAAGTTTCTTTCCCCAATGTTTGAATAATACTTTTAAATTACATATGTAGAGAGTTATTTTGTTCTGCAAAATTCTTCCATTACCTCATTGAGGTACAAGCCCTGGCCTTTTTGAAGATTATGCCAGAAGATTACAATTTCAGGAAGGGACTACCAAACCAGAAATATTAAAATTATAATCAAGATTACAAAATAGAAAGGCTTTTTAGAACAGATCTAGTACAGAAAGGATTGGTTCATTTATGAGCTTGACAATTCATGAATATTACTGAATGTTGCCACTTGAGACTAAATTATTTCTTTTAATAACTTAGAACTTATTCTACTATCAGAAATAACTAGCCCATTAAAGAAATTTTGGTTTTAAAATATAAAAAAAATGTTATAGCATAAATATGTACATGAGAAAACTGTTGACTAATGGCAAACTCTTGCTGCTCTCTTGTATCCAATTGTTCTTGATCCATCATATTGTCCATGAGATTTTCATGGCAAGATGTTAAAGAGGTTTGCCATTTCCTTTTCTAGAGGATTAATGCAAACAAACTTGGGGTCACACAGACTTATTAAGTATCTGAAGTTGTTTGAATTCAAGTTTTTCTGACTTCAGGCCCAGTGTTTTATCCACTGAGCTACTTAGTTGTCTTCAAATCAGAATATACGTTGAATAATATCTGGACAACATTTTAGTTACCTCAGGCCATCTTTAGTTCCATTTAATAAATTTCTCTATCTATGCAATTATTTGGATATGCCTCAACATAAGATTAAACAAATTGTTCCCTACTACAATAAACACACATACATATGCATGCACATACACACATGCACATATGCACATGTTTGTTAAACATTAAAATATTTAATAGAATTTCACTGTTCTAAGTATCAATAATATATAGTTCATTTTGCTAGTTATGGACATGGATAATAATAAACTAATCTTTGATTTCACAGAATTTTTTAAATTTAGAAAGATAACACAAGTATATTATATATATTAATACACATTAAAATCAGAAAAAATAATAGGAGTTTGAGGAGAGAAGAAAGGTTTAATGTAGGAGATGGTGTTTGAACTGATTTTTGAGGCAGGCAAGGAATTTAAAGAGCAGGAAAGTAAGAAGGATTACATTCTAGCCATATGAGATTATTTAAATACATTAAAGCATGAGGCAAAAAGCATGAGGACAGAAAGAAGATAGCTTTGTACAGTGTGTAAAGGACAAATTTATCTAAGAATTCTGGAAAAGTTTGTGGAAGCCAAATTGTAAAGGATTTTAAATGACCTTTTATAGTAGTAGGAGAAATAAGATAATTGTGAAGTCTCACTTATTGATGATAAACATGAATGCATATGTAGACAAAGAAAGTAGAGACAGACAGATACAAAAACACATACACACAGAGAGACACAGATACACACAGAGGCAAAAAGAGTGAGAAACAGACAGACAGACAAAGACAGAGAGACAAAGATATGAGGAACAGCAGGAACAGGAGAAGGAAGAGGGAAGGAGGGGGAAAGTTAAAAGGAGGAAAGGGGAGAAAAAGGGAAACAAAGGAAAGTGAGAAAATGGGAGGAGAGAAGAGGAAAGGAGAGAAGAAAGAATAATTATTTACAGAATTAGTGTAAAAGTCAATTATCCAGTCAAATGTAGAACAACAATCAACCAACTTGGAGACTTCCAACACAATAGATCTCCCTTCAAACAGCTATAATTATTTCCATTATAACGTAAATAAGCAGTAGCAATACAACATAGTGAATAATAAAAAATGCATTCTTATGTACATTATATTAATATTAATTGATTAAATAGAATTGGAGGACATATGGATTACACTTAAAATACAATTTGCTAACATAATGACAATAATAAAAATAATAAATCACTTCACAATAATCTCCTGAGGAGGGAAGAGGAAGAGAAAATGAATTATCTATACCTATCTATCTATCTGTCTACACACACACACACACACACACACACTCACACATCGGTTATAAATTTCCAAGAATAACTAGAAAGAATTTATATAGATGGTTAAGGTTTGAAAAAAGGAGAGGAAAAAGAAACAAACATTTTTTTAAGTATTTACAATATACAAGGCATTATGCCAAGAACTTTATAACATTTTCTCATACTATCTTCACAGCAGAGAGATAAATGTTACCAATCCCATATCACAGTTAAGGAAAATAAAGCAAATAGAGATCAAGGAACTTGTCCAGGATCATGAGGTTGGATTTAAACTTAAGTTCTTCATAATTCTGGTTCCTATATTCTACCCAGTCTATTTCTAACCTGCATCTTGCTGCTTTCTCTCTGTCTTTGTCTTTGAGTTTATCTGGCTACATACACACACACACACACACACACACACACTTTTTCTATCTCTTCCTCCTTCCTTTCCTCCCTCCTCTGTCTCTCTTTCTCCTTCCCTCCTTCTCTCCCTCCCTCCCTTCCCCTTCCTTCCTCTCTCTCTCTCTCTCTCTCTCTCTCTCTCTCTCTCTCTCTGGAATTCCAAGTTTTATACTCATTTTCTGGATAAGAAAATGGAGATCCAGAAAGACTTTCCATGAAACAAAGCAGATTCAGGATTGCATTGAATGATTTCCTAATACTTTGTTTAGGGAACTAGAAACAGGAAAATCTGTATATACATGAGATATAATTGGAATTACTGTGATGTTGTAATATAACTTTATACCATTAATCTTTAAAACAATACACTGAAATTGCTTTTTTAAACTAGTCTACCCAGGATGGAGTTAGAAGATGAGATATGTACTGCTTTAAGAGTGGAGGTTTTGTTTTTGTATTATTATGTATGTGTACACCTATACACACACACACACACATAAATACATAATCACAAACATATATGCATATACATATATATGTGCATATATATTATATATACATACATATATATTTATTTATTTGCTAAATTTAGTAAATATGTTATATATTTTAAATAAAATGATTGGTAAAGAACAACAGTTATTTTCTCCAGAGTATCAATGATAATTATCTGGATAAATGAACAAATTCTCCATTTCATCTTCAATAGTAGATACTTTTAGATAAATTTGAAATTGTAAGGATTATAGGTCTGGAAACAAAACTACAAACTCTTTTTTCCTTGAGACTAACAAAATTATTATGCTTTTAGGAAACCTGATTTAAAGAAAAATCCACAGAATAGCTAATGAACCATGGCTCCCTCCAAACAATAAAGGGGTAGGAGAGCTGTTAGGGAACAATGTTACTCATATAATAAATTCACATCAATATACAAGTTATATTTGCCTGGTTTTTCTTTAGTAAAAGAAAGATCCATTTTTATTTTCAAGAGTCATAGAAGCTGACATTATTGTGATATAACAATTTAAAAATTAACATTTAGTTTAAGTTAAATGAACAAATTTATAAGTAGCTAAGAAGTGTTTGGGGTTTTAAAAAACTCAAATTGTTGAAAGAAAATATATTTAAATTGTTATGTTGAATTCATTCATAAATTATTCAATGGGAATTGAATCCAGCTGCAGTTGTTCTGTTTTATCCTCTTTGGTTTTATGATTAAGGTTTCCTCAAGCACTATTGTAATGAATTCAGTTCTTCAGTCATGTAAGACTCTTCATGACCCTTTTTGGATTTTCTTAGCAAAAACACTGGAGTGGTTTACCAATTTCTTCACCAGAGGAGATTGAAGCAAATAGTACAAAGTGACTTATTCAGGGATACATAGGTAGTAAATGTTTGAAACCAAATTTGAAGCCAAGTCTTGCTGACTCTTACCATGTTCAGCATTCTATATACACTGTACCACCTAACTGCCCCTATCACAGTGAATAGGAGTAGTCAAGTAATGCAGTTTGAGGAGGAAATAATCTCTACCACTCCCTGCCTAGTTTAGAGTAGATCTATCATCTATAGTGAATGAACTCTCCAGGCAAGTTCTTTGGTGTCATGTAACAGACTCTAATTCACAGAGGATAAAATTATTTGAAGGAAATATACATTTCTTTGAGAAGAATCAATTGTCCTTGAGAAAGAGGGTACTCGTTCAGAATAAAATTCTTGATTCCATGACTTCAACACTCCAACTGCTAGAAATATCCAAAATTCATGTTGAAAATTTAAAAGCCACCATTTTGAAAGCTGGTTATGAAAAGATATAACATAATCTTTTTATACTTTTCCATTTATGGCTTATTATTTTCACTTAAACTGTTTTTCTAAGCACTCAACACTTTACTACAGTAATTCTCAAATTACCCCCTAAAGTTTTCTAGTCTCATTCCACCACTTCTACCTTAAAAATAATCTCAAAAAATAATTTAAGTGGAGCTGGTGAAAAGATGCTCCCTACAATTCAACAATAACAAAGATAATTTTTGTAGTCTAAAATAATCTCCTGTGTGATCTCCTCCAATTATGAATTTACCATTTTTCTTTTCTTTCTTCAGCCTCCTCCCTAAAGTATAATGACCTTGCTCAATTAATTGGCTCTACTTTTGAATTGCTCCCCAAAGCTCCCTCTAGTTGCTGTATGTTTGGCAACTAATTTTCCCTTACAGCTTTACATTGTCTTTGCTTATTGGTAAAATGACCAAAATTATTGATAATTAAGAGACTACATCATCATGTTTCATAAAAAAGCATCAAAACACTTGTTAGATATATTTGTTCATGTACCTTCAGTTTTAACAGACTATATACATTAAAACACACATTTACTTTTAAAGTATTAACATGTTATTACATTTATGTACAGCAAAACTCACTTTTTATCATATCAAAATGACTAAGTGGTTAGGATTTTGTCAGACTAACTTTTCCCAGAACAGATGAATAAATATTTTTATCTTTGAATAGTTTTTTTTGGTTGTTCCTCCAGTTATGTAAATGCTTTTTTACCATTCCTTTTTAGATCTTGATTTCCATTTTTTTTTCCTTCTGTTCCTCTCTCCCCTTCCCTCTTCCAAAGATGGTGGATAGTTTAATATAGTTTATCCATGTGCTATCATATAATTATTATTTATTATATATTATTACCTATTAATTACATACATAATACCATATTAATCACAGTTGAAAAGTAAAAATCAGATCAAATGGGGAAAAATACAAAAAAGAATGAAGTAAGTGAAAAAACGCTTTGATCTGCACTCAGAGTCCATCATTTTTATAAAACTTTCCTTTACTAGTTCTTTGTACTTTTCTGAGATCATTGTGTTGTTGAGAAGACCTGAATCAATCACAATTGCTCATCACACAGTATTGTGTATACTATCTATAATGTTTTCCTGGTTCTGCTCATTTCCCTTTGAATCAGTTTTTACAAGTTTTTTCAGGAATTTTTTTTTTGTCTCTGAAATTTTCCAGTTCATCACTTCTTACTGTACAGTAGTATTCCATTACCTTTATAAACCAAAGCTTGTTCAGTCATGTTGATGGGTAATCCCTTAATTTCCAATATTTTTCCTCCATAATAAATGACTACCATAAATATTTTTGCAGGTCCCTTTTCTCTTCTTATAATCTCTTTTGTATACAAACTTGTATGTTTCTTGTTGAGTAAAAGGGTATGCACATTGATTGACATAAGGCATAACTCAAAATTGCTTTCTACATTGGTTAAATCAATTCACAACATCAAAAATAGTGCATTAGTGGCTCAATTTCCCCTCATCCTTTCCAACATTTATCACTTTTTTCTTTTCTTTTATGTCATTTTGGCTAATCTGATAGATGTGTGGTAATTTCTCAGATTTGTTTTAATTTGCATTTCTTGAAGTAAAAGTGAGTAAGAGCACTTCTTCATATGCCTATAGATTTCTTTATTTCATCTAACAACTGCTTGTTTATATCTTGTGATTGCTTAGCAATTGAGAAATTACTTCTATTCTTATAAATTTGACTCTTTTTTAATATCATTTGAGAAATGAGGCCTTTATCAAAGACACTTGCTCTGAAAATTTATTTCCAGGTTTCAGCTTTCAATCTAATCTTGGTTGCATTTGCTGATATATTAATTTTTCTATAAATTAATTTTTCTTTAATATGTAATAGAATTCATTTACCACCCCATCTAGCCCTGGGTATTTTTTCCCTTTAGGAAGTTCATTAATGGCTTGGTAAATATGTTTTTTTTTTTTTTTTTTTTAAGATTTAGTTGTTTAGGGTTTCGATTTCCTGATCTGTTAATCTAAATAATTAATATTTTCACAAATATTCACCAATTTCACTCAGATTATCAGATTTATTGGTATGTAACTGGGCAAAACATTCCCAAAAGACAATTTTTAAAATTAATTAATTAATTTATTTTTATTTTTTATATTAAGAAAATATTCTTATTTATTTATTGAATGATAATTTCAACATTTCATTTTTTGGTACAAGACATTTTGTTTGCTTATTTCTTTTATTCATAACCAATATCATAACTACCTTTAAAAAAGTAAACACACATATATATATGTGTGTGTGTGTGTATGTATGTGTGTGTGTTTGTGTGTATGTGTGTGTATGTCCTCACCTTTGATTTATAGGTACTCCACTGGACATTTCTTCTTTTTTGTTTTTGTTTTGTTTTATTTTTCATACAGGCCTAGTTCATTGATTTTTTCTTTTCCCATTTTGCTGATATAATATTTTAGAGAAATACATTTTCTCCTAAATATTGCTTTGGTTGTATCCCACAATTTTTGGTATGTTATCTAATTGTTGAAATTCTCTTTAATGAAATTATTGATTGTTTTCTATGATTTGTTATTTGACCAACCATTCTTTATAATTAGATCATTTAATTCATGATTAATGTTTAATCTTTCTTTTCATTGATTTTTGTTGAATGTCATTTTATTGCATTTGCCATATAAAGAATATATTTAATATTTCTACCTTTTTACATTTGATTTTTGAGATTTTTATACCATATTACCTGGTTTACTTTTGTGTAAGTAAAATATGCTGCTGATTAAAGGTATATTCCTTTCTGTTCCCATTTAAGCTTTTTCCAAAGGTCTGTCATATCTAACTTTCCTTATATTCCATTTACTTTCCATAGTTCCTTCTTGTTTATTTTTTAGTTGGATTTTTTGAATTCTGAAAAGGGATGGCTAAGGTCCCTCATAAGTATTTTTTTTTATTCCTCCCCATCTCATTAAATTTCTCCTTTAAGACTTTGCAAGCTATATTCTTTTGTGCACATATATGCTTAGTACTGATATTGCTCCATTGTCTATGGTACCTTTTAGCAAAATGGAATTTCCTTCCTTATCTCATTTAATTAGTTTTATTTTTCCTTTTGCTTTGCCTGAGATCAGGATCATTATCCCTGTTTTTATTTTATTTTATTTTTACTTCAGGAGAAGCATAATAAATTCTGCTACAAGACTACCTTTCCTTTGTAGATGCCTTACTTCTTCAAATGTATTTCATGTAAACAGCTTATTGTAGGGTGTCAGTATTTCATCCACTCTATTATCCACTTCCATTTATGTAAAGTTCATCGCATTCACATTCGATACTTACCTGTGTATTTCAATTCTATTCTTTCTCCTTTTACTCTATCCCTCTGTCCCAGTGTTTTACTTCTGTCTATCTGTCAGGATTTTTACAAGGTGCTAAGCAAGTGGAACTGAGGAAACAGTGGTTCAACCTAGTTTAGCATTGATTTAATCCTACAACAAATAATGGTTTCCTAGTGATATAATGATTGGTGCATACTCATGTGGAAGATATAAGGAGGATAAGACAAAATTCTATATTCAACTCATTGTATATATTATTCTCTCTTTGAGGCAATATAGATGTGATGAACGTTCCGGTAATGCTCATTGACCAACCTACTCCTTCAGTGGAATAGTGGAATAGGTTATTTGAACCTGTCTCTGTCTCTTTCTGTCTCTCTCTGTCTTTCTTTCTCTCTCTCTCTCTTGTTTCTCTCTCTCTCTCTCTCTCTCTCTCTCTCTCTCTCTCTCTCTCTCTCTCTTTCACACACACACACATACACACACACACTCTTTCTCTCCATCTGTCTCTTTCTCATTTCTCCCTGACAATTTTCTTTCTTTTAAATTTGAACTTGCTCCCCAGATGGAAGCAGTACCATCTTGGGCTTCTTTTGTCAGTCGTTACAGGTCGTGTTGCATGATGTAACTCTAAGATCCGCAAGAAACCCTCAAGTCTAGGGATGAGCTGAGGGTATTGGGTGAAAGGATGACAGAGTTTGGTTAGTGCTACTGAAAGCTATAGAATGATGGCAGCTTACCTTGTATTGAGCTTGTGTTCTAGTGGTATTGGGCATGTTCTGAAATGGTGTGTTTTCTTGCTTCTACTCTGAACCATGTGGTGGTTTGTCTGAATATGCTTCTTTGGTCAAGGTTCTCTGAGGAACTTATTCCTAGAAGATGACTGGGATTGTGCTGAGGCATGTAGAGGTCTGCTGTTTAGCCAGGGCTACAACAAAGCACATGGTGATTCTTGGAGCTGGAATTTGCCCATTCCCTTGGTTTTACCAAGGCACATGATGAGCCCTGGTGTTGTCCTTTGCTTGCTCTACTATTCTGGGACTCAGGATCTTTTGCTGATTTATTGAGGTGGACCTTGTTGCTGACTCACCGGGGAACTTCCTGTCTTAGATTGTATCTCAACCTTAACTGAATGAAAGATACTCCTACCAATTCTCCAAGTATCCTAGACTAAAAGATTGTTTTACCCTGTCTCCATACTGATTTTACTGCTCTAGGACCTGACTTTCTTCACTTTTTTATCGTTGCTCAAAGGTGAACATGAGAGGGTTACAGCAATTCATTGCTTATTATACCATGCTGGCTCTTGAAAGTGATTAATTTAATTTAATTTATTTTAATAATTTAATAAATAATAATAATTTAATAATAAATATTTTTAAAAGGTTAAATGGACATGCTATATAAAACAGCCATTTGAAAACAATGTAATAGAAATATATTAGACATAATAGTTCTTAAACATTCAGGTTGGCTAATTATATCAAAATTTATATAATATTTTAATGTTTTGAGTTGTTTTTACAATATCAATCTCATTTTGTTTTCAGCACAACATTGGAATGTAAATGCTGTTATTTTCCCCATTTTTTAAATGTAAAATTGAAGCAAACAGAGGTTATCCTGGTTTGCCTACACCACCCATCTAGGAAGTGAGGCCAGATTTAAACTCAGGGTGGTCTGACTGCAAATGCAGTTTTCTGAAACTAAGCTATCTTGCTGTCTCCTACATTAATACATGGGAGGTTTAGTAATTTTTAAAATTACTTTCATTTTTCTGCAGACTAATGAGGAGGAGACTGCAGACTCCTCATTTAATTGCTGTAATGATACTTTGTTATTGCAAAGAAAAGTCCATCTTTTATACTTTCTCATCCTCTATGAGACTTTTCCATATTTTTTACAAAGGAAAACAAAAAGGAATTAGCCATCATTTCCTGGGCTATCCATGTTCTCAACATTTTTTTTTGTCATTCTACAAATGTCACACAGTGAATAGCAGCTTAATAGGACTGAGACCAATTGTAAATATTTTTGTTTAATTGATTTCCAAAAAAGGAAGGAAAAATAGGAAAAAAACAAAAAAGAGAG
Organism: Sarcophilus harrisii; assembly: GCF_902635505.1. Taxonomy (NCBI): domain Eukaryota; kingdom Metazoa; phylum Chordata; class Mammalia; order Dasyuromorphia; family Dasyuridae; genus Sarcophilus; species Sarcophilus harrisii. Next base: position 101,148,371 of record NC_045428.1, read on the forward strand.
AGAGAAAAGAAACATTGACTATCTACTATGTGTCAGAAATTTTGCAAAATGCTTCACAAATACAAAATTTATCCTCAAACAATCCTAAGAGTAGGTACTTTGTATCCCCATTTTCAGTTGAGGAAACTAATACAGAGAGAAGTTAAGTGATTTGGCCAGATCCATTCAGCTAGAGGTTGGTTTTGAACTCAGGTCTTCCTGACTTTAGAACCAGTGTTTTATCCACTGTGCCATATGGCACATATGATATCATGGCAAAATAATTCATCTTCATATGACCAACTTATTGGTGCTATGTCTTAAAATCTGACTTTCTGATTTTGTAATTTTTCAAGAATTATGAGCAGAATCTTTCCAATATTTTATCTATCATATCTTGAAATCCTTTCTGGTATCCTTAATGGATCCAAGGCTATTTTATCCCATGATGATTCATTGAAGAAACATTTTATGAATAAGTTTAATAGCTTAAATATTACTCTTTTAAAACCTCAATCTATCAGAAATTGATTTGTCAAATTGTTCCTCATAGTTTTTAAGTACACAAACATAAGAAAAGCATGAAGACATAGTGAAATGAGAAATATAATAGCAAGCAAAGTTTGCTGAATATAATTTTAATTTGCATCTTGAATATGCATGGGTATTGCCAAACCTTTTGTTCCAATTTTTCTCCTCCTTCCCCTCATCCTCTCCCCCAGATGGCAGGTTGACCAATACATGTTAAATATGTTTAAGTATAAATTAAATACAATATAAGTAAACCTGTCCAAACAGTTACTTAGCTGTACAAAAAGAATCAGACTTTGAAATAGTGTACTATTAGCCTGTGAAGGAAAACATCTTGAATTCTTTCAAGAATATTAAATAAAATGCAATTTCTTAAATATCTTTTAAGAAAATTGAGAAATTAAAATGTTCAGTGTAGATAATTTAAATAACATTTAATTATTAGGGTAGTAATATTCAAAAAAATAAATATTTTAACTGTGTTAAAGAAATGCTAACCCAAGATTAAGCATAAACAAACTAAAGAAGAGAGTACAGACAATTGTTTTTAAGCATGACTTTAAAAATCTCTTTGAATCTTTTATTTAAAATCTAGCTGCAATGAGAAAAGAATGTTTGAAACCATAGAACATAGATTATTTGAAAATGTCTTTTGTGTAAAAAGAAAAATGGATTCAACAAAGGTCACAGATGAAACTATTTTTGACTGAAATATCTATAGTCATTTTCCCAAAAGTATTAGCATATCTAGACATGACATTAAAACGTGGCAGTTAGTCGTAATTCAGAAGTTTTCTAGATTGGAAAGTTAATTTTGAGCAAATGTGGGAAAATTCTTAAACCTTTAAATGAAATCATAGGGTATTTAAAAATAGCAGAGGACACATTGCACTCTCTTCCAAGTGATGTATTTTCCCTCTACATTTTATGGTTCTCATCAAAAAGAGGACTCATTTGCTGATTTGCTATGCATTATGGCATTTTCCCTTGTATTTTATTTTAATAAAATCAGAAATTTAAATTGTGCATTCTTTTATAGGAGTTAATGTGAGTTGGTCAAAATAATTTTGAATTATTCTGCTTATATTTTCTCATTTTGCATATTGTTATCAAATTAATGATTATAATATATAATTCTGATTGTATCAATGCCCTGAGGGTAAAAAAAACACAAACAAACAATTTCACCAACTTTATATTAATTCTACCAGAGAATGGACTCAGTTAAGAATGTGACTTTATTAATACAGAAAATTCCCTAATAGAAATGCACACACACATACAATCACACACGTAGATGTATGTATATGTGTAACTATCTATCTATTCAAAAAACATATGTCAATACTCTTCAATAATATAACCTTAGTGTATTACTCTGGGCCTTGAGATTTAAATGTTTATCCCATTTTCAAACCAATGTGTTAAAGGCAGGATTAGAGATCTATGTCATTTTAACTAAGTGGCAAATAGCAATTATATTTTCATGCCTTTTATGGTATAAACCATACTCTTACAATACTGAATGGCTTAAGATAGCATTTTACTATATTGTATAATTGCTGATATCTCTTGTTTTTTAATAAGGTACATTTATAAAAATAGAATGATCCCATAAAAATAAGAATAACAAAATTATCTATTTCAGAAGCAAATATTTGCAAAGTTGTTTCATAAAGAATGTCACAATATATTATATTTTATTAAATAAACATCATCATTATGAACAGTTAAAGTAATTTAAGAATATTTTGGTTATTCAGTCATAGAATACCCCAAGACATTATCTAAAATATGCATACTAAAAGAGAATTGAGAAAGGAGGTGAGTTTTAGGAGAAATGAAAGGTAAAAATGCATGCTAGAGTTTTCAGAAAATTATTAACTTTTGGATCATTTAGAGGAATATTCACACACAATTAGCAAATTATATTTAGGTGAATATCTAAACATAAATATCTAAAGGAATATTTCACATTAAAAAAAGATAAAGGAAAAGATGGAAAATAAAATGTAATTAAAAATTAACAATAGGATTGAACAAATATGTGATAACATGTTTGTGATTTATACCTCTATACTTATTATCATATTTGGAAGATACAAGAGCTACTTTTAATTAATGACGCCATCACCTGTTAATGTGCAAACAAGGAAGAGTTTATCACTCCCTTCTTCCTTCATATGCCACATGGAAAGGCATGAGGCATTTTTAGAGACATCTTAATATTAAATCCTGAATTGCGTAGTAAAATAGTAATTAATAACTAAGTTTAGTCACAGAATCATGATATGGTCATGTCTTGTAAACATATTACCATACACATTCTGAGGCAATTTTCCACATAGAATGTGTAGGAAGTAGTAATGGATTTTGGATTTTGTTGTTGATATTGTTATTTATTTTTTTGTTTTTGTCTTTGTTTTGTTTTGTTTCCTTGCAATAATATAGAGGTAATGACATTAAGCAAACATATTCAAAGTCTCTTCACTCTTATTAGGAGAAAATCATGGTGCATTAAAGAGCCTTCCTTCCATGAAAAAATACACCTTCCCCCTCCTAAAAAAAAAAAAAAAGGTGAAAATGAGGGTACAGGGCTAAGAAATATATTATATTTTGTTTATAAGCATCCAATACAGAAAGTGCATACAGGAGAGCAAATTTATAACGCTTTCTTAACAAAACAATGAAGAAATAATGTAATTTCAACTGAAATGTTCCCTTAATATATATAAAATGTAATTTTAAAATGTCACAGAAATTTAACAGTCTAATGCTATCAAAGTCTTGTTTAAAGATCATCTTTCCCAATTTCTTTACTTCTTTGATACCCACAAAGTATAGCAAAATATGAAAATAGCCTTAATTAAAAAAAAATAAAAACTACAAAACTTTTCCCCCCAAGAATCAGTCTTTGCCAAATATAGCAATTGCCAAAGGGTGAACATGCTGAAAGGAATTTTTATTTTCAACAAGGTGAGATTTCAGCAGTTTCACTAATAGTATTCTCAAATCTCAAGTGACCAATCTTACATACAACCTCTCCTGATCTTGTCTGCTTTTGATCTTGCCAAATGCAAGGTTTTGTTCTCAAATCTATATTCCCTTTGGAGTTAATTTCAAACAACTACCTTCAAGTCTTGCCCTATGTTCCATTTCACTGGCATGAAGACTTAATCAACTAAAGAGAACAGTTTGGAAAAGATTTAATGACAGCTTCAAATACTGACGCTAATTAACAATAAACTACAGTTATAAGCATCACAACTGCCAATTGCTAATCCTGATTTTTATATTTTGACCTTAATTCCTATTGGAAATCATGAGAATGAAAAGAGTATAACTGTCCTGTTGCAATCATATTTTTCCACCAAATTATTTGAGTACACACACACACACACACAAACATGCACATGTGCATGCATGCATGCATGTGTAGCTACATGCAAATGCATTTAACTATACACATATATAATGCATCTATATTTATATATGTATTTCACAGGTATTGATTATTAAATTTGTATGCACATGTTATATGTTTATAAAAATGTAGGTATGTATTCCCCCCAGTTTAAAATTTTTCACTAATTATTTTCTTAAAATGTTTTTTGTTTTGGTAGACAGAATATAGTAGTAATGAAACATTGATTCTATTCCCAAAAAACATGTCTATATTTTCAGCTATAAATATATGCATAGATTCTAGAGTGTATAAGCTATGTATTCTCAATTTTATTTGTTGTATAGCAAAAATTTCAGTAAAAGTTCAATGATGGCTAGAAAATTCAATCCAGATACATTCAATAAAACAGCAAATATACCTCCATGACAAAGAATCACAAATATTTTAAGATGACATCTGGAGAATCTCTACTCTTCTTTATACTCCTAACTATAGGTGGAATATCATAGAAAAAGACCTATAAAATTCTTCAAAATTTTTAAGTTATTGAAAAAGTCATATTTCAATTACTTCTCACTATCACATTATTCACTATTTCATTTTACTAATATAAAAGTAAAAATTTTACTTTTTAAATGAATGTTGTGGGGCATCTAAATGACCTAGTGAAAGTCAGGAAGACCTGAGTTCAAATTTGACCTCATACACTTAATACTTGTGTGACCTTGGACAAGATACTTAACCCCAATTGCCTCAGCAAAGGGGGGTCGGGGGAGGGGAGGGGAGAAAGGATGTTGTGCCTAATACATATGTGATTTTAATTGAACTGAATTAAGCTTGTTATTTTTGTTGCTAAAGTAAATATAGAAATTAGAAAATATTAAATTGAAGCCACCTATAGTTTTGTCAAACAATTAAGAAAATTGTTGTGTATATGACTCAGATGAGGTAATAATGACAAAATGCTTTGCAATTTTAACATGTTTTATAAGTGATATGATGGTGATGTTGATATTGATAATAATACCTACTTCTTGTTGTCTAGAACTGTGATTTCATTAGTAAATCATTAGTGCAGCAAAGTCCAGCTGTCAAAAATCTCTTATTTCAGTAATGATTAGCAATTTATATTATAGTTTAAAAGAACTGCATAGAGATTGTGACTTGCCCAGGGTTACTCTGCCATTTAGGGTCAGTGACAAAGCCAAGTTACTTCTGGTCATAAATCAAATTTTCCATCAACTAAGATCTATTGAGCTTTATTTAAATAAGAATTTGACAGGCCAAAGAAGAAACAGGAAGGAAGAGGAGGAAGACAGAGAAAAAAGGAAAGTAGAAAGAAATTGGGAGGAGGGAGGGGAGAAAAAGGGAAGAGGAGGAGGGATAGGGAGAAAAGAGGAAAAGAGAAAAAAAAGCAGAAGGAGCAAGAGCAAGAGGGAAGAAGTTGAAAGAAGGCAGTGGAAGGGGGAAATGAGGAGAATTCATTTGGTTTCTTATAGAACTAGAAACTTTTGGTAGTAAAATAACTTCTTCAAATGAAAGACATATAACAAGAACTAATTTCACCTTTAAAACTTGTTACGAAAATGCTGATAGTGAGATGTATGGTGTGTGTGTGTGTGTGTGTGTGTGTGTGTGTGCATGCAGTAAAAGGTGTATTATCTAACACTCAGAACCAGGAGTCTCAATTTGCTCACTTATAAATAATTCAAAAAGTTAGTGAAGACTGATAAAGACCAACAGATAAAAAATCAAAATGTTATTATAGTGACCAAATAAAATAATTCCCAAAAGAAGGAATCTTAATATCTAGTATTTATATTTTGCTTTAAGCTATCAAATACTTTATAAATGTCATGTTAGTTTATGAAAACAAAAGGATGTTCTGTGCTGTAACACTGTGACATTAGTTTGGGAAGAGGGAATAGGAAAGAAAAAATAGTCTACATCTGAAATTGAATAAAGGATAAAATTGGACAAATAAGTTTACTGAATTTATGACCACTTTCCCAAAAATATTTAATTTCATTAATGTGGCCAACTTTCTGATGTGAAAATTCTCTATACAACTGGAATTTTACTATGATTGTATTTTAGAGAGTTTTCTAGGAAACTTAAGAATTAACTTGTTGCCTTACTATATATTGTCCTACTTTTAGTTTGATTTAATCTAAAATTCATCCAAATAAACACAAAAAAATAGTTCACACACACACACACACACACACACACACACACACACGGAAGTAATTTCAGTCCCAAAACCATTGAGATTCTATTCTCATTTGTCAATATCAATGTCCTGAGCTTCTGTGAAGAGTGAGTTGTGAAGAAATGGGAAGCTCCAGTCTCTTGCATCTTCTTTGCATTTGCTTTGAGGTATTTGGTAGCTACTGGTTTCACAATCTATATAGGTACCCTTTTAAGTCCCTTTTAAGCAGCTCCAATTCCCTTAAATCTTTAGCTAGTGCCTGTCCAAATATGTGTGGGCTATTTTGGAAGCCTGGGAACAAGACTGTCCATGTTAATTGGTGGGAATGTTTCCCTGGCTTTGCCCACTCAAAAGCAAAGAGAAATTGTGAGTTTTATGCAAAGGTATAAAAATCTTTAAGATCTAGTGGAAAACCATTTTGTGTTTCTTGGGATCTGAGTAAGAGTAGTATAAGGATTAGGCACTATGGGGTGAATCAGAATGACTGCTTCCTTAATTGCCCTGGGTCCTGCACCAAATGAAACTCCCCATTCCATTTTCTAACAGAAAGAATTGAAGTGTTGCAGGAAGACTAGAAGGGAACTAAAAGCTTGTGCTTAAGAAATTTCTCAATCCTGACAAAGGAATCTATTTTCTCCCAGATTTTTCAAAGGGAATATAGGAGGTCTTTGAGAGCAGCACATAAAGATCATCTGTAGGTCTGAGAAAATTGGGTCCCCAATTTCACCATTAAATCATGCCCCAATGAAGGAGCAGGATAGGAGGGAATAAAAAAAAAAATGTTTAAATAACAGGTCATCAAACTGGCAAGGCAGAGGGAAAGTCTCCAAACAATTTTAAATTTCCTTTTAATCCTCATCCTATGGGAGGAGGGGCAAGTGAGACTAGAGTGCCAGAGCAAGAGGGAAGGAGAAGTCCCTGTAGCAAAAAGAAATTCAATGGTCTTACTAGCCATATCCAGGTGTTGAGCTATCATGGTAGAACTAGGGGAAGCTTGATCAAGCCCAAGTCTGGGAGTCAAGTCTTGGATTGGTACTATGAGTCAAATGACAAATCTTTGTAGTCAGTGTATTCATAACTTCAGTACCTCCTGCTGGAGGGCAGGGCATTGGGCAGGGCAGGTTGTTCCCTGTAGGCAGTTTCTCCTCCAGTGTCCCTCCTGGTTGTACTCAGGGCAAATCCTGAGGAGTTTCCTTGGTGGACAATTTTGGCCTGATGGCCCTGTCCATGACACCTGAAGCACAAAGTCCTATGGTTCCCAGATACAGCAGAAAATTTAGGACTGTTCTCCATTTCTTGCTTTAACTTTGGAGTCTTTTTCCTCTGCTGCAGCTTGCTCCTTATTATTAAAGACTCCAATAGCTGTTTCTAATAGCTGAGTGGGAGAAGTTTGAGGGCCTAAAGTTGGCTTCTCCAGCTTCCTCTGTATATCTGGGGCAGATTGTTTAATATTAACATTTCCCCAGGAGAGATCAAATTGGAGGGCATTAGTTTAGATCCCTCAATAAATGTAGTGGAGCCCCCAAAATAATGGCCACGTTTTCCCCTAGGCAAAGAGAGACTTGATATTGAAAGAGGTACCTCTGCAATTTTCCAAGAGGGACTAATTTTCAATCCAATAGAGGGAAGTGATTATTCCCCAGGCCAAAATGTCCATTTGAATTGTAGGAGGAGATTACTTATCTGGGAGTTTCTCCTATAAGACGGAAGGTGGGGCCCCTTCCCAAGGCCCTGAGGGGTTTCAATTCAGGCTTTACTGACACAGATGTTGCTTGTGGACTGGGAATGAAATAAATTGGAGACAGAGAGAAGAGGAGAGAGGTCAGACAAGGCAACTGCCTCTCAGTGGAAAAGTCAGACAACAGTAACTGCCTCTCAGTCTCCTTAAATTATCATCATCATTGTCTCACATGAAGAGATCCATTCTACACGTCTGAGTTAGACCTTCAGCAGCTACTGGCAAGTGGCTCCTGTATCTCAACACACACAGGATCAGTGTACTACCAGAGAAAAGGGATTTAAAGCAATAATTAGGCGTTATTTTTGTCCAATTGTATGCCAATAAATCTGAGAATCTAAGCAAAATGGATGATTATTTACAAAAATATGGATTATCCCAGATTAACAGAAGAGAAAAAAAATACTTAAATAGTTTCATTTTAGAAAAAGAAATTGAACAAGCTGTCAATGAATGCCTTAAGAAAAAAAGTCTCCAAGGCAAGATGAATTTACAGATAAATTCTATGAAACATTTAAAGAATAATTAATTCCAATATTTTATAAGATATTTGGAAAAAGTGGTAAAGAGGAATCCTACCAAATTTCTTTTATGACAAATGTGGAAGAGCCAAAACAGAAAAAGAAAATTGTAGATCAATTTCTCTAAAGAATATTGAAGCAAGAATCTTGAAATCTTGACCTAGAGATTATATCAGGTTATCACCAGGATAATACACTATAACAAGTGGGATTTATATCAGGAATGCAAGGTTGTTAATTTCAAGAGAACTATCAGCATAATTGACGATATTGTTGAGGTCTAGATTTGGGGTACCTAAATGAAATTAGGATTTAGTTGAGGTCTAGTGGCAGGTTTGGGGTACAGGGAGTCAAACAGAGCTCCCCTGCAACCCCCTTGGATTCGGCACAAGGATAAATGAGGTCTAGTAAGCGGCTCCAGTCCCCAATAAAAGCATTTATTAGCCGAGAGCTAGATTGATGAAAGAGGTTTATTATTGAGTTTAGAAGTAGGAGATAGGTGAAGGTAGAGATAAGGAGGGCACTGGACAGAGGGTCCAGTGGACAGAGGGTTCTCACATGGCTGGCATGTTTGGAATCTCTGCAAAGAGGGGTTCCTAGCATGGCCCTTTTATAATAGGAGACTTAGCTTGAGGGGCTTTTGGGTGTAGCCCCAAAGTTGGCTCAGATCCAGATGGGGCTGGGACAGGTCCGGATCTTCTATTGGAATTCAAAGGGACCAGGATTTGTGAGTTAAAGGGTAATTTACGTTATTAACTAGGAGGGGGTGAGAATCTAGAAAGTAATCTTTCCCATATCAATATCAATAATCAAATTAACATAAATCATATGATTGTTTCAATAGATAGAGAAAAAGTTTTTGACCAAATGCACCACCCATTCCTATTAAAAGCATTATAGAAACAGAATATAAATGGAGTTTTCCTTAAAATAAGCAGCATCTATCTAAAACAATCAGCAAGCATTATATGTAGGGGTAATAAGTTGGAAGTATTCCCAATAAGATGAGGACTGAAATAAGGATGCCTATTATCACCACTTTTATTTAATATTGTACTAGAAATGTTAGTTTTAGCAATAAGAGAAGAAAAAGAAATCAAAGGAATTGGACTAGGTAGTGCAAAAACAAAACTATCACTCTTTGCAAATGGTATGAAGCTATATATGTTTTAAATCCTAGAGAATCAACTAAAAAATACTAGAAATAATTAACTTTAGCCAAGTTGAAGGATATAAAACAAATGCACATAAATCATCAGCATTTCTATAAGCCACCAACAAAAGCCACAATTAAGGGATATTTAGATAAATATCTTTTAAAGTAACTGTAGTAATCTACCTGCCAAGACAAAGCTGGAAACTATATGAACCTGATTACAAAATACTTTTCACAAAAATAAAGTTAGGTCTAAACAATTGAAAATACCCTACAGCTCATGGGTAAGCTGAGCTAATAATAAAAATTACAATTCTATCTGAATTAATCTACTTATTCAGTATCATACCAATCAAATTGCAAAACCAACAACAAAAAACAAACAAACAAACAAACAAAAAACCTTTGTAAAGCTAGAAAAAATTAAAAAAAAATATTCATCTGGAAAAATAAACGATTAGGAATATCAAGGGAATTAATAAACAAAAATGCAAAGGAAAGTGGCCTAGCCATACCAGACCTAAAATATATTATAAAGTGGTTGTCAACAAAAGCATTTGGTACTGTCTAAGAAATAGAATAATAGATCAATGAAAAAGGTTTAGTACTCAATAGTCAATGACTATAGTTATTTACTGTTTGATAAACCAAAAGACTTCAGTGACTGGAATAAGAACTGTGACAAAAATTGCTGGGGAAACTGGAAAATAGCATAGCATACACCAGACATTGACCAACATCTCATACCCTATATCAAGATAAGGTCAAAATGAATCCATAATTTAAACAGAAAGAGTGATATTTTAAGCAAATCAGAACTGTGGAGAAGGGAGGTGTTTATGGCCAAAGAAAAAACTAGAGAAAATTATAAAATACAAAAATGGATAATTTTGATTACTTTAAATTAAAAAAAAAATGACACAAAGTCTATGTCACCAAGATTAGAAGGGAAATAAAAGCTGAGAAACAATTTTTACAGCCAGTGTTTCTGATAAAGACCGCATTTCTAAAATGTATAGAGAATTGAGTTAAATTTATAAAAATACAATTCATTCTCTAATTGATAAATGGTAAAAGGATATGAACAGATGAATTTTAGATGACATTAAATCCATTTATAGTTATATGAAAAAAATGCTCTACATCACTATTGATTAGAGAAAGGCAAACCTTGAAGTACCAATTAATACCTCTCAGATTAACTAAAATGACAGGAAAAAAAAATAAGAAATGTTGGAGGGAATGTAGAAAAACTGAGACATTAATGCTTTTTTGATGGAGTTGTGAAATGATCCAACCATTATGGATATCTATTTGCAACTTTGCCCAAAGGACTATAAAACTATATAAACTTTGATCCAGCAGTTTCATTAATAGTTCCATATACCAGAGATCAAAATGAGGGAGAAGGACCCACATGTGGAAAAATGTATGTACCAGTTCTTTTGGTGGTGGCAAGGAATTGGAATCTGAGTGGAAGACTATCAGTTGGGGTATGGTTGAATAAGTTATGTTATATTAATATAATTAAATATTTTTATTCTATAAGAAATATGAACAAGGTGGTTTCAGTAAAATCTGGAAATACTTACATAAACTAAGTGAAGTAAGCAGAATGAAGAGAACATTGTATACAGTTCCAGCAAGATTTATGTAATATGTTTGACTTTTCTTAGCAATTTGGTAATTCAAGACAATTTCAATATATTTGGGATGGAAAACACCATCATATCCCGAGAAAGAATTATAGAGACTGAATGGGTACCAAAGTATAGTATTTTAATCTTTTTTCTTTTTCTTCTTTTTCATGGTTTTCACCTTTTTTCTTTGTTTTACAACATTTTTTTTTCTCTTTTAGGTCTGATTTTTCTTGTACAACATGACAATTATGGAAATAGGTATAAAAGTATTTGCCAAGTTTAAAAAATGAGAATCACAGTGTGGCATGCTGAAAAAGATAAATTTAGGGTATTCACAAGTTGACACTATTTTTTGATAGGGCCAAAGTATCAAAACTAAGAAGGACCTTAGGCCAGTCTACTTATTTTATAAAACTAAGGCTGGAGATAAAGGAATTTGTCTAAGGTCACACAAGTAACTAATAAGAATAAAAATGGAAATTTTAAGGTACATTTTCTTATTTCATTCAAAAATTTAAAATGAGTGAATGAAGCAACATACATTTATTAAATGTATCAGCTACCCTGCTATGTCTTAAGGAAATAAATACAAAGTAAGAAACAATATCTATTCCCAAAGAACTTAACATTGAAATGAGATATACAAGTAAATATAATGAATGCATATCTACATATACAGCATAAACATAGTTAATAAAATTCATAAATGCAAAAATATACAAAGTAATATACATGGCAGTCTTTCTATGAGTGCATTAGTATTTCAGGAGAACAAAAGGCAATGCAAGCTCAGTCTTAAAACAAAAGAAGGACTTTATGAGGCAAAGATAGGGAAAATTATTATAGTGAGATGAATGATGAGCCCAAAAAAAGTTTCTGGTTAAATAATGAACAATTTATTAATTATATGAGTTAATAATTAATTGATGGTCAGTGGTTTCTCTCCAAAACCAGACAAAATCTTGGAGACCAATGAATGCTTAAATTTTCAAGAGGAGAAAAGCTAAAATCTACAATGCTTCCTACTGAGAATATTGTTTAATTATGAGACCTAGTTTCCTCCGGCAATATTCTGATTGGTTTCCTCATTCATTAGCTAGGTTACTCTAAATTATAATGTGAGGCTGCAAAGTCATAGACTGTATAGTGCTAGAATTCACCTAAATTAGAATCTGCTTACTCTAAACAGAAATAATGCCTTCTAGTTAGTTGCAGTCCTACCAAAGATCAAGTAACATGTTCCCAGAGCATTTGGGCAATCTCATCTATTAGAACTTTCCTTCTGAGATTTACTGTGCTGGACCCAGAAAAAGTAAATGGGGGGGGGGGAGGGGAAAGTCTTAATCCTAATTAATAAGATAATAGAAATAGAAAATAATCACTTCTCACAATAGCAACAGTGAGTACTATGAACTAAATTGTAGAGAGCCATAAAACAAAACAATTAGACCAAGCAGGTGACTATTATGGAAATTTAAGTAAGTAAGATGTGATTGGGGCCTAAACAAAAATGTTAGCTCTGCAAGCAAAATGAAGGGGACTAGATCTGAAAGATGCTGTGAAAGGATAAACAACAAATTTGGGAACAGATTAAATTTATGGGTTAAAGATAGTGAGGAGCTCAGGACAATGCTATGATTAGGACCATGGGGAAGTAGAAGAATAATGGTTCCTTTGACAGAAATACAAATGTTTATAAAAGAAGATTTAGAAGGAAAGCTAATGATCAGCTTCAGATACTTTTTGTTTAAAAAAAAAAAAATCTTTGAAATATCCAGTTTGAAATGTCTAATATGTGACTGACACTATGGGATTAAAGCTCAGAAAAAGTGGGATCTGGGGTTCATAGAGATACATGTATAGTCACTAAAGTTTTGGAAGGTGAAAAAATAATGAAGAGAAAGAAAGACAAGAGATTAACTATTTATCTCAATATTAGAAGTATTACTAAAATGGAATGAAAGTTTCAGGGTGATAATTTGGGCTTTAAATCAGGAAATGATTGCTAAAAATTATACATCTCCAAAAGGTAGAATGAGAAGCATTAGGATCTCCTTCCCAATATGAAGAAAAATAAGTTTGATGACCACTTGACCAGTATGTTAGAATAAGAATTCATTTTTGGAGTATATCTTGGATAAGATGGTTTCTGAGATCCCTTCAATATCTAAAATTCTGTTAGTTTGTGCAGTAAATAAATATGATATGAATTTATACTTTAACAATTCGTAAGATGAGTTGGTAGTCAAAGCAGACTTAAATCTCAACCAGCTCAATATGATTTATTCAGATTTATTCCCAACACTGTACCCTCATACATTCTAGTCAAAATGAGACCATTTATAACTACTCTCTGAGTATCACTCCCCCCCAAAATTGTGCAATGAGCTAACAATAGCTTGATCTAAGCTATATTTTCTTAGTTTGTTGATATGGATGCTGTGAAGAACAGAGTCAAAAGACTTACTGGAGTCAAGTTCAATTTACATTTATTTTACATTGGAAAAAATCAAGGCCATCACTCTGGCAGAGATGGAAATTAGATTGATCTTTCAATGATTTGTACTTTAAAAAGCTATGTTATTTATAACTTGGCACCTTCTAATGTTCATATTTCAAATTGGCTCCTGGATGATGCATACCTTTGGCTTGCAGTTTTCAGTGTTATTTTTTTTTTCTATTTTCTTAAAAAAAAAAATTAGGAATTCCTTTGAGACCCAGAAATTGGTAGCTAAATGTATATTCCAATAGGAATCTGACTATTAAAATATTGTGTACATAAATAAAAAGATGTAGCACAAATACGCATTAAAATTCATTATCTTATTTATTTAAATACTTTCAAAAGTCAAAGCTTGGCTGTTTTAATGACATTGAAATCCTTTGTGGCTATGATTTGTTATTTTCTGAGATGATCTGACCAAACATTTTAATCAGGTATGCCTGTAAACTATGTCAACATATTATTTTATAATCACTAGCAGAATGTATCGTCCTACTATTTTAGCATGTCCTTGCCAGTTTGAAGGTTACCTACCAACTGATTAGAACTGTCAAGCCTCACAGTGCTTATTATATAGTGTTCCTGTTAAGGTTGCCTATGAAACTATTAGCCTTTTCCTTTGACATTTTCTGTTCTGCATGGATGAGTGTGTTTATATTACTGTAAATATTGTATTACTTTGAAGGTACTTTAAGTAGAGTTCAGGTTAAATGAGTTGCTAACAAGTTACATTTATTGAAATGCTTTTGTTTACACCATTAAAGTACACACTGTTTTCCTTGGTGGTTTAAATTCATTCCTTCTTGTTCATTTATAAGTTTGGTATTTTATGTGTAATGTAGGAATGGAAACATTACACACTGAATGCGAAGAATAAGTTAATTAATGAATCCACTGAGATTATGGGACTGTAGTATGGTTCTATTTTACACATTAGCTTCACTTGTAAAGTTACAAAATTAATTTCAATTGCCAGATCCCTTTAGCTCCCTCCCCCAGAGGGTACCTTGAAGACCATCAACATTTTCTGCATTCAGAAGCTAGAAAATGTTTTTTGTTTCTTCATTTCTTTCCCAAGGATTTAAAAACTACTCAGAGTTTATTTATACTTTATTAATGTGTTTAAATGAAAAGCATGCTTCACTTAAATATGTAATATATATATAAATGTATGTATATATGTATCCATATCCATCTATCTATGTCTCTCTCCATAAATATATATTTATATTTATTTATTTATTTAAATTGTGTCAAACTGTAAGCAAAAATGAACAAACAACTTATGTGTTTGAGTAAGAGTAAAATCCTATTAAAGAAATCACAGAAATTGGGTATATAAAGCAGTAGTTTCTTGGCAATAGAAAAGATTTAAGCTAAAAAGATATTTTAGTGAAAATATCTGTTAACTAAGGAAGTATTCAGTGTACCTAATATACAGATTACTCTATGTAAACACAATCAAGTTTGTCTCTTTTAGCAGGCTAGCTAGCTAGCTGGCTAGCCAGCATAACAGACGAATTCTAGCTCTTCTAGAACAGCTAGATATATAGAGAAGAGAAAGATAGTTAGAAAATAGTTGGACATCCATATAATAAAGAAGGGGGAAGAAATCAGGGAGAGAGAAAAATAGTCATAGAATCACTCAGAAAAAAGTATCTAGGAATTAGACAGTTTTAAAAATTCTGTTATTGTTTTGTTGTTGTTGTTGTTGTTAGTTTTTTTTTTTTTTAAGTTTGAATCTTTGTCAGACTAATGTGCATTTTAAAAAGTCATTTTCTTGCTATTTAGATACTTCCAAAGATTTGGAAGTCACAAGACCTGAGGTCAAATCTGGCCTCAGGCCCTTAATACTTCCTATCTGTGTGACCCTGGGCAAGTCATTTAATCCTAATTGCTTCAAGGAAAAAAAAAAAGGGAAAAGCACCTACATTTAGAGATGGATAGATAGACACATTCATTCATTACAGTGGCCCTTTTCATGGTGGCCAAATATTGGAAAATGAGGGGATACCTATCTATTGGGGAATGACTGAACAAGTTGTGGTATATGAATGTAATGGAATACTAATGTGCATTAAGAAATGATGGAAAACAGATTTCAGAAAAAAAGAAAAAACAACAACTGGAAAGACTTGTATGAACTGATATGAAATCAAATGAGCAGAACTAGGAAAACTATGTATACAATATCAGCAGCATTGTTTGATGATTAAGAGTGAATAACTCAACTCTTCTCAGCAACACAATGATCCAAGATAAGTACAAAGGCTCATGAAGGAAAATATTATCCATATCCATATTTAAAAAAAAACTGATAGACTTTGAATACACATCAAATAATATATTTTTTCATTTTATTATTTTTTCTGTTTCTTTTTATTTATTTGAGGAGAAGGAGGAAGGAGAAGAAGAAGGAAGAGGACAGGAAGGAAGAAGAGGAGGAGGAGGGGTCCAAATGAAGTTTAGAGAGATTTGAAAATTCTTGACTCAGTAAGAATTTTAGTTTTGTATTAGTATTAACAAATTCAACGGACCTTTATGATGGTCTAAATATTATTTATGGGTTAAAGTTCTATGTTGTATTCCAGTGCTGATGGAGTCACAATGAATAATGACAAAAACATAATACTGGAGAGATAGATGGCTGAACACTTCCAGTGTTCTCAACAATCATCAACCAATGCTGAAGATAGAGATTGAATGCCTCAGATTGAAGTCAATGTCTCTCTGGCCAAAATTCCAACTGATAATAGTTCTCAAATGCCATTAGGCTCCTTTAGTGAAGCAAATGCTGGTACTGATTGTATTCCAGCTGAGATTTATAAGGCAGAGGATTGAAGCCTTATATAAAAGCAGACAGAATTTTTTGGGGGGGTTATATTACAAGATAGATTTATTCCCAGGAGTTCATTAATGCTTCTATCATCCATTCCTCTTAAGGAAAGGGAATTATGTCATCCTTTAATAATCACTGAGGGATCTTTATCTTTTATCTTACTTACTGCTGGAAAAATTCTTCCAGAATCTTTCTTAAAAGGTTCATCCTGCACTTGGAAAATGGTCTGTACATGATAACCAGTGTCATTTCATAAAGGACTGAGAAATGGTATATATGATATTTACTACTTAAAAACTCCAGAAAAAAATGCCAAGAGAAGAACAGATACTTGTTCACAATGTTCATTTATGTAACCAGAGTCTTTGAGACTGTTAATTGTGAGAGCTTGTGAAAAAATATGATAGGTTTCTCAGAAACAAGTGGACAGAGAGATGCTTCAACTCACCATAAAACCCCTCAAAAAACTTTAAATAATGCCTCAAAACAAATTCTGAGAAAAATTTGGAACACAAGGTTTTGCAAGGGTAAATACTGAAACTAACTTTTCATGTATTTTAAAAAATAAAAGGCTATTATTATTAAAAAAAAAAATTCTGGACTGACAAAACAAGTAAGTAAACAAAAACAGGGTGCAACAATTTTCTAGCCCAAAACTACTTAAAGAGGTGTGAGGAAAGTCCACCACAAGCTGTACCTTAGCCGTCCAGCAGTTGGCTTTGGGTGACTAAATCATTGGCATCAGTGGTAGTTTTTAGATGTTTCAGCCCACAGATAATAAGGGGATCAGAAAACTTGTCACAAGGAGATTAAAGGAGTACCTTACACTGACACTAGGGGCAGGAATCTATTGTATTTCCCTTGAAGTATAGTTTGTCCTGAATTAATTGGAGATGATAATGCCCTCAGCAATTTGAAGCAAGGTGTAACATGCTAAGTAAAAATTAAATGTCAGTTCAGGAAGACTTCTACAAGCTAGTCTGACCTAAATGGGATATTAACATGGGACTGAATGAACAGTATGGACAATCATACTATCAGAGGTTTTCTAATCAACCTTTCAAAGTAAACAAAACAGAACTTTAAGCAAGAGCAGCTTCAGTACCTAGTATGGCTCCCAGGACAAGTTTCCTAGCAATTTTTGTCAACTTCTGAATTCTTATCCCAGAACCTGGAGTCTTTGGATTTATCAAGCACTAGATTACTATAGTCATTGACTATTATGTCTTGTTAGCCTTAGCTATTACACTAATCGACTAGTCTCTTTCTTAGCCAGTTCCAAATGGTTTTGATGACTACTGCTTTATAATATGATAACCAATCACCACAAACCACCACAGTAGAACACTGAATTCCTATGTAGTACCCAGCCCTTTTACAGTAACTGAAGATTGTCATGTGAAAGATTTCATGGGACCAGAGGCTTAATGAATGGATATAGACCCTCTGCCAATGGATTTAGAAGAGATTATCACCTTTTATTTTCTCACATTCCACATAATGGTTACATACAATCACAGTTTGATACTCCACAAGACACTCCAGTTACCAAAGGAATGGATATCAACAAATTTAAAGAAAGGATATGGGCAGAATGGACAATGGGGAGCCCCTAGGGGTTACAGAAGGCTTCCAAGACCCAGCTGAGGGATACCACCAATAAATATTCAGCAAGTGAATTAAACTGTTTCATATTATTATCAATGTCCACACACTGTCCAATATTCCCAGAACATATTATCAGAAGAATTGCTATTTTAGGAAACACATTGCTAAATGGACCGTTTTCACCTCATAAAGACAGGACTGGAATTGTCAGCTTTATGTTAGTTGGATATGCTCTACATGATCTGTCCTAAGCATCATCTTGAACTTTGTGCATGACATTCACTTCCTTCACTCTTGCTTAGGGACACAACAACTAAAACCACAAAAACAGACAGTTTCAGGGTGATCAGATCTCCATAGTTATTTGATTGAATAGACTTGGGGAAAAAAGGAAGATTAACTCATTTTTGACATTGGATAAAATTAGCAAATCAGCCTTAAAATTATCGTTTTGATGGTAATTGACAAAAACTAAAATACTTCCTTTGAAAGGAAGATGGAGAGTAGAGTGTGTTTTGGCAAAAGGATTACATTCATATCATTTCCTAATTTAAATTGGTGAAATGAATGATTTCAATAAAAGATGCATTGGCTTCCCAATTACATAAATAAGGCTGACTATCAGCTTTGATATAGCACTACTTATCATCAGGCCAAAATATGTTTAAAATGCTTTTATATATATACATACATACATTGCTTTGTAATGGCTGATATTGTACAAGATAAAGCCAAAATGAAAAATTAAGCTTTGATTGGTACATTAAAAACAGCAACAACAAGAATAACAACAACCACAAGTATGGGATGCAAACTCATAGCCACTTCTGTATTTAATGTGAAGATATATTTTGGAACACATTTAACAATTTCTTTACTACAATGACTTTTGCAAGGATTAGTGCTATATATTTCATCACTCTTTATGACATGTACATTGTTACTAATATTCGACCTTGCTGTACTGTCATCTAAATAATTCATATAGGTACTGATAGAAATCTCTAACAGATAATCACAACATGTCTTCTGAATCCTGAAGGTCTTTAAAAGAAACATTTATCAAAGTCTTGCCACTATCACCTTTTTAATTGCTGTCTTTTGAAAAGTACTACTATGTGTTTAGATCAATTTTCCCTTTTAAGGGAAATCATGGCCAGTAGTTTCAGCTCTAGTGGTATAATTAAAATAAATAAAATGTTTATAAAAATCATATCCTGGAACAGTATTGTTGTGAAGCTAACATCCATGACTGAGATCATACTGTTATTCATTGTCTCTTTGAAATTGATTTTTGAGGAGGTAGGTAGGTGGTATAGTGGATAGAGCACCCCAGCCCTGAAGTCAGGAGGACCTGAATCCAAATCTAGCTTCAGACACTTAACATTTCCTCGCTGTGTGACCCTGGGCAAGTCACTTAATCCCAATGCCTCAGCAAATTTAAAAAAAAAAAAAAGATTTAAAAAAATTTTTTAGCTCTTTCATTGTCTGAAATTATTTCACATTTTCTTTTTGAGAAAAGACAGGACCTTATTTGGTTAAAAATAAATTTTGAAGATACCTTCCCTTTCAACTTTAGCTTCTTTAAAGACTTCTAAATGTTCAATGTTTTCAAGCAATGAATACCCTTCTCATTCATCACTAAGACAGTTTTGGTTGTGAGAAGTAGATAAAACTTTAACTAATTAAAGAATAGGAAATTTTCAGTGGCCCTTACCTGCCAAAACACAACTTCTTCAAACTTCCATTCTTACTCCTAGAGTACAAACAATATATTACTTCTGGGTATGAAAATAATAGTGTATTTATTTGCCTGTATCTATGCTTGTGAAGGCCAACTTCCATCTGCTTTGCTTGCAAAACTAACATCTTGAGGCTAAGAATCATCACTTTAGCATTCATCTGTGTCCTTACTAATATTTAGTACATTATTTCATGGATATCATTGATATGATTTTCTGAAGTTAAATGAGGATATTAATTAATTGTTGTTTTCCCATTGATAATGATTTCAATGATTCAATTTAATTAAAAGAATATTTGTTAATCTCCAAAAGATTTAAAGATATAGTGACATCCTCCTCCTTATAGAGAAGCTTACATTTTACTAGGGATGAGAGCAATATGCTTCATCCAAAAATAAATGTAACAAAACCTTTATTGTGATGAGGACAAAGTAAAGATCTGTGAAAAGTGTTCTGTTAGTAGTGAGAACTGAAAAGCGCTTTCAGTTGGGGACATAATTATATTTTTATGAAGAAGTGGGCATTTGTTTTTCCAATATACTTGTTTTTTTTTTTCTATTCAATAGCCTTCAATCTACAGGACACATACATGGGCAACTCCACAGCATCAACAATTGCCAAACCTCTTGTTCCAATCCCCCCACCCCCCCCCCACCCCCTCCCCCAAATGGCAGGACGACCAGTAGATTTAAATTATTAAATATAACGTAACAATAAATCATAAAAACACTACCTGCTACAAAAGAATCAGACTCGTTATTACAATTACTTGAAAATCAAAAGAGGGTGTGCATAAATATGGGACTGAATTCAACAATGGTCCCTAGTTCTCCAAGGTTCTTTCTCTGGCATAGCTAGTTCAGTTCATTACTGCTCATTAGAAATGATTTGGTTATTTGCTAGGTGGCCTGATCCATCAGGGACTGGTAATATCATTTTTAGCATAATGTCTCCTGGTCCCATCTCACTCAGCTCGGTTGTGTAAGTCTCTCAGGCCTCAAATCATCCGCTGGTCATTTCCCACAGTTAAATATTCCTTTTCATCTACAACCCATTGCCATTCCAACTGATGGACATCCACTCAGCCTCCAGTCTCTAGCCACTACAAAGGCTGCCACAAACATTCGATCACCGGTCCCTTCCTTCTTTACAATCTCCTTGGGATCAATCCCAGTGTACACTCTGGATCAAGGGTATGCTTTGATAACCGACATAGTTCCAAACTCTCCAAAGGTTGTTGTTCAACTCCAAACAATGAATCATTCCCAGTTTTCCCATCCTCCAACAATCATCATTATTTTTCCTGTCATCTTACCAATCTGACAGGTGTGAGTATCCTAGAGTTGTCTAATTTGCATCTCTGATTAATAATGACTGGAGCATCTTTTCAATACTAGAAATGTTCAATTTCTTCATCGAATTGTCTGTTCAATCCCTGACCATTTTCAATTGGAGAATGGCTTGATTTTTTATAAAGGGTTAATTTCTATAATTTTGGAAATAGGCCTTATCAAACCTTTGCTAAAAATTTTCCCAGTTTATTGCTTCCCTTCTAATCTTGTCTCATTAGTTTTGTTGTACAAAAACTTTTCAGTTTAGTATAATCAAAATTTTCTTTGGATCAGTTGATTCTAGTTCTCTTTGTCTTAAGACCTTCCCTTCACAGGTCTGAAGGTAACTATCCTATGTTCCTCTAATTTATTAATAATTTCATTCTTATGTGGTCATGAACCCATTTGACATCTTGTGTCGGCGTTAAGTATGGATCAATGCCTAGTTTCTGCCATATTAGTTTCAATTTCCCAGCAATTTTTATCAAACTGTTCTTTATCCAAAGCTGGGATCTTTGGGTTTTTCAAAGACTAGGTTCTATATTTTGTTGCTTTTATCCTTGAACTAATCTTTCACTGATCAACTAATCTATTCCTTGCCAATACCAAATGTTTTGGTACTTCTTGCTCTATAGTATAGTTTTTAGATCTGGTACAATAAGCCACCATATTTGATTTTTTTTATTAATTCCTTGAAATTCTTGACCTTTTGTTTTCCATATGAACTTTGTTGTTATTTTTTCTAGGTCATTAAAATAGTTTTTTGGGTCTGATTGGTATGGCGCTAAATAAATGGATTGTTTAGGTAATATTGTCATCTTTATTATTTGCTCGCCCTATCCAAGAGCATTTATTTTTCAATTGGTTAGATCGGACTTAATTTGTGTGAAAAGTGGTCTGTAATTTTGCTCATAAAGTTTCTGATTTTCCCTTGGCAGATGGATTCTAAATATTTTATATTATCGTAGTTACTTTAAATGGATTTCTCTTTGTAACTCTGACTGTGGATTTTTTAGTGATATATAAGAATGCTGATGACTTATGTGGGTTTTTTATAACCAACAACTTTGCTAAAGTTGTGGATTATTTCTAATAACTTTTTAGCAGAATCTCTAGGGTTCTCTAAGTATACCATCATGTCATCGGCAAAAAGTGATAATTGGCTTCCTCATTGCCTATTCTTATTCCTTTAATCTCTTTTCTCAGCTCTTATTGCTTAGCTAGTGTTTCTAATACAATATTAAATAGTAACGGTGATGTGGCAGCCTTGTTTCCTCCAGATCTTATTAGGAATGGTTGCGTTTGTCTCCATACATATGATTCACTGATGGTTTTAAATAGATGCTGCTGATTATTTTAAGGAAAATCCATTTATTCCTATACTCTCAAGTTTTTTAATAGGAATGGATGTTGGATTTTATCAAATGCTTTTCTGCATCTATTGAGATGATCATATGGTTTTGTTAATTTGGTTATTGACATGGCCAATTATATTGATAGTTTCCTAATATTGAACCAGCCCTGCATTCCTGGTATAAATCCTACTTGATCATAGTGTATTATCTTGGAGATGATTTTCTGTAGTCTTTTTGCTAATATCTTATTTAAGATTTTAGCATCAATATTCATTAGGAGATTGGTCTATAATTTTCTTTCTCTGTTTCAGCCTACCTGGTTTAGTATCAGTACCATGTCTGTGTCATAGAAGGAATTTGGTGGACTCCTTCATTCCCTATTTTATCAAATAATTTATATAGCATTGGGGCCAATTGTTCTTTAAATGTTTGGTAAAATTCACATATAAATCCATCTGGTCCTGAGGTTTTTTTCTTAGGGAGTTGTTTAATTCCTGTTCTATTTCTTTTCTGAAATGGGACTATTCAAACAATTTACTTCTTCCTCTATTAGTCTGGGAAGTCTGTATTTTTTGGAGGTAGTCATCCATTTCACTTAGGTTATCAAATTTATTGCTTTAAAGTTGAGCAAAATAACTCCTTATTTTTCTCTAATTTCCTCTTCATTGGTGGAAAGTTCTCCTTTTCATTTTAAGACTAAATTTCATTTTCCTCCCTCCTTTTTCTAATCAGATTTACTAAAAGGCATCTATTTTATTGGCTTTTCATAGAACCAACTCTTAGTTTTTAATTAGTTCAATAGTTTTTTACTTTCAATATTTTTAATTTCTCCTTTTAATTTAAATTTCCAATTTAGTATTTGATTGGGGTTTTTAATTTGGTCTTTTTAGTTTTTTGTTGCAAGCCCAATTCATTAATCTTTTCTTTCTCTGTTTTATTCAAGTAAGCCTCTAAGGATATAAAATTCCCTCTTAACCTTTGGCTGCATCCCACAAATTTTGGTATGATGTCTCATCATTGTCATTATCTTGGTGAAATTATTAATTGTATCTATAATTTGCTGCTTCACCAAATTTCTTTAAGATGAGTTGTTTAGTTTCCAATTACTTTTGGTCTATTTCCCCTAACTTCTTTTGAATGTAGTTTTATTGCATCATGATCTGAAAAGAAAGCATTTACTATTTCTGCTTTCTTGCATTTAATTTAGGTCTTTATGTCCTAATATATGGTCAATTTTTGAATAGGTTCCATGAACTGCTGAGAAGAAAAGTATATTCTCTTCTATCCCATTCAATTTTCTCCAAGATCCAACATACCTAATTTTCTAATATTATATTTACTTCTTTAATTTCTTTCTTATTTGTTTTGTGGTTTGATTTGTCTAATTCTGAATGCAAGGTTGAGATCTCCTACTATTACAGTTTTGTTGTCTATTTCTTCTTGCAACTCTCTTAACTTCTCCTTTAGGGCTAGTGCCATACCACTTGGTGCATATATGTTTAATATTGATATTGCTTCGTTGTTTATGCTCCCTTTAGCAGGATGTAGTTTCCTTCCTTATCTCTTTTAATTAGATCAATTTTACTTTGCTGATCTGAGATAAGGATGCTACCCTCTTTTGACTTCACCTGAAGCATAATAGATTTTCTCCAGCCTTTTACCTTTACTCTATTATCCCCTGCTTTAAATGTGTTTCTTTAAACAACATATTGTAGGGTTCTGACTTTTGATCAGTCTGCTATCTGCCTCCTCTTTATGGGGAGTTCATCCCATTCACATTTACGGTTAGAATTACTAAATCTGTATTTCCTGCCATCCTAATAACCCCAGATTGTGCTTTACTTATTCTTGCCTCCCCAACCCTCTTTCCCCTTTTAAACTGTACCCCTCTTGTACGATACTTATCCTCTTTATAATCCCTCCCTCCCCCTTTGAGTCTTTCCCCTTCCTTCCCTTATTACTCTTTTTCTTTTCCCTTTTCCTCTCCCCCGTTTTAATGAGGCAGGAGAATTTTCTCTAAACAAATGTCAATTATTTTTTCCTTTGAGCCAACTCTGATGAAGGTAAGATTCACAATGTTTCCTCCCCTCTCTAATTTCCCTCAGATATGATAAGTTTCCTTAGCCTCTTTGTGGGATGGTTTCCCTCTTTTATCCCTCCTTCCCACCTTATTCTGCCATCATCCCTTTTCCAATCTACTTCCCTTTTTATGTTATATCAGTACTATCAAATTTTACATGTATTTTTTTTTTGTATATCCACAACGAAATACAATTCTCAAGAGTTATTTTTACCTTTTTCTGCATCTCTTGAGTTCTATTCTTGGAGATCAAATTTTTGTTTAGTTCTGGTTTTTCTTCAGAAACAAATGGAATTCATTTGTTTCATTAAACATCCATCTTCTTCCCTGGAAGAAAATGCTCAACAAGCTGGGTGGTTTATTCTTGGCTGCATCCCAAGTTCTTGTGCCTTTCGGAATATCATATTCAGGCCCTTCTTTCCTTTAATGTAGAGGCAGCCGATCTTGGGTGATCCTTATTGGGCACCTCGGTATTTAAATGGTTTTGGCTGCTTGTAAAATTTTTCCTTAATCTGATAGTTCTGAAATTTTGCCCAATATTCCTTGGGTTTTTATTTTAGGGTTTCTTTCAGAAGGTGTTCGATGAATTCTTTCAATGCCTATTTTATTCAGTTCTATTACATCTGGGCAGTTCTCTTTGATGATTTCTTGTAAAATAGTATCTAGGCTCTTTTTCATCATAGTTTTCGGAAAGGTCCAATAATCCTCAGATTATCTCTCCTAGATCTATTTTCCAAGTCTGTCATTTTAGCAAGTAGATAATTCATGGTTTTCAGTTTGTCATTTTGGTTTTGCTTGACTGATTCTTGCTGTCTCAATGCATCATTAGTTCAATTTTTCAGTTCAATTTTTAAAATTATTTCTTCATTAGCTTTTTACTTCTTTCGTATATGTCCAATTGAGTTTTGATGTATTGTTTTGGTCTGTGGAATTTTTCCATTTCACTAATTTTTTTTAGTGAATTATTTCTTTCAATTCACAGATCCTACTTTCTTGCAGGTTCTTTGTCTTTTCAATTCCACAAATCCTACTTTCTAGTGAGTTCTTTATTTTTCCAATTCACAATTCTTACTTTCCTGAGATTTTTTATTTTTCCAATTCACAATTTTGTTTCCCTGCACTTCCTGGGAATTTTAACTTTTCAATTCGTATTTCAGGAGTTGTTGCTCTCTTAAGGCTTTCTTTCCTTTTCCCCATTTATCTTCTAACTCTCTTTTGAGACTTTTAATGGTCTCTTCTGTAGAGCATTATGTAAAGGAGGACAGTCTGATGCATTTTGCTGTTTGAGGTCTCTTCAGGTTTGCTGCCTCTTTTTCTGCATAGAAGCTGTCGTTTTCTTTCATCTTTTATTCATGTTTTAAAGCCTTTGGGTAGGTTCTCCTGGCAAGGGGTTACCAGCTTCCTCTGCAGAGCAGGGAAAGATTAAACCGATTTCGCTCCGAGGTATGGGGTGTTGGGGGTTTCCCTTCCCCAACAGGAAGTGGATTCAGCACTGGCCGAGCTATCAAACTGCTAGTAGGGCTGGTGGATTATCGATTGCCCTCGGCTAGAACTAAGTGGTGAAAGTGTCACCGCCCAGGCGGAGCCTCTTGTGGGACTGTG
The DNA here is from genome assembly GCF_902635505.1 of Sarcophilus harrisii. Taxonomy (NCBI): domain Eukaryota; kingdom Metazoa; phylum Chordata; class Mammalia; order Dasyuromorphia; family Dasyuridae; genus Sarcophilus; species Sarcophilus harrisii. The sequence continues at coordinate 101,174,617 of NC_045428.1, forward strand.
AGTATTAGCGCTGAGTGCAGACCACAGAACGCAGACAGCCACAAACTCTGCCCAGGTGTCTCTGCCCAATCCTCGGCCCTGGATAAGCTCTATGGCCCAGCCCCCCCTGGAATTGGAGGCTAACCGGGCTCGTCCTCTGCCGTGCGGATCACACTACCCCAAGGAAAAGCCCGCCTGCGGGTTGGGGGCTGCGCACTTCTGGGATCTTGCCTTCACCCTGGGTTTGAGACTCTCCTCGGAACCTAATTTCTCTCCCTGTCTGCGCCGTCTCCCCTGGCGGAACCAACCTTTTTGGCGAGACTGCAGATTTTCTTCTGCGGTGGTTGTTCTCTTCTTATCTTTACAATTGACAGTCAAGACTATTTTGAGGGCTCGATATAATATTGATAAAGAGGGTAAGAGAAGAGCTTAGAAAGACGCGTGTGTCTTCTCCGCCATCTTGGCTCCGCCCCTCAGAAGTGGGCATTTGAATTGAGCTCTGAAGTAAAGTAAGTTTTCTGAAAGTCCCTATAAGGAGGAAGTGAATCTCAGCAAAAGTGAATAGTCCAAACATACAAAGGAGCAAAGTAGCTTGGTGTATGCTAGGAATGATTAATAGTGCAGCTAAGGTGAAGAAGATAGTACACAAAGAGGAGTAATATGAAATGAGAATGAAAAGATAGTTTTGGACCATATTGTAGAAGCCTTTAAAGGTCAGGCTAATCATTCTTTTAATTACATAATAAATTTTGAGGTTTTACTAGCAATGTATGACCACATTTTTATCTCTTCAACTTCTTAGCCCAAGTAACTTTGAAATTGTAAAATGTGACAAATTTAGCATTCCCCCCCACATTTTGTGAAAATCACAACCTAAAACAATTTAAAATAACAGAAAATTCAAATCTAATCTTATTCTTTCATTTATTCCTTGAAAGCTGTGTGAGAAAAGTAGACATTTCTCCATCCTCACTTAAATTGGTTACTTCAAATCCTATTTAGAACAAAATTAGATTAAACTTAGTTTTTATAGAGTAATTATAAATGGGCCCTACAAGTTTTTTACTTTGGACGTTGAGAGATCCTCTTAGACCAAGTACAGCTTTGGGAGTGATGCAGTAGTGAGAGAGCAAGGGGACAGGCACCCATGCAGCCAGATCAGCTGAATCAACCCTGGCCATGTGGAGTGACAGATGTCGCAGCCAGATTGCCTTCACATCCAAGTCTTTTACTTTATTAAAATGTTGTTCATGAAGACCTTGATGTCTGGGTATGATTGGCAGAGAAAGACTAAAATATTGCCCTGAAGCAAACAGGGAAGGCACAGGTGGGGATCAGTTTAATCTCCTAGACCCATCTTGCTGTGTTTAACTGAGAAATCCAATTTATGTCAAACCTCTGGCCCCCCTCTGTGGAGGTCATGGGTAGCTCAGCTATGTCCTATCAGATATATCTATGAGATTAAATTTTCCCTATAAAATCTGTCTATAGCCCAGCATTTTGGTCAAATCCCTTGGGTCAGTCTACCCCTGTACTCTGCCTCATGGTACCTCTCCCATAATCCCTCCCCCATGCCACATGGCATCTCTTTTCTCCATCCCCTACCCCTTATGCTTCATAGTATCTCTCCTCTCATCCCTCAAATATCCTTTCCTCTCAACACCCATCTATCTAATGATATCTTCCTTATTCTTATATGTCCTAAACTCATAGGATGTTATTTTTCTTGTGAGTAAATGTCATTTCCACTAAGGAACTTGGCTTTTCCATAATTAATTATTGAAATCCCTTTCTTGCTAACTCTATGCTCTCCCACTCTATTTTGTATTTACCATTCCTGATGTCTGTTATATCCCTTTATTTTGCCTGTAATCTCTTCTCCTAAGTAAACCTACCTTTTGCCAAAGAGAATAGTCATTGTGAATTCTTCATATGATCAAATCCCAACATTTGATGCTTCTCCTAAATCCTATCATCGTTTGCTATTCTAGATATATCATTGTGATTCCCAATGTTTTCTGAAATAAATTCATCCCAGTCTTTGCAAAAAATAGAAACACAGAAATAGTGAATAAAGTTAGAGTAATGTGAGAAAGAAGAGGTACTAACTACATTAGAAATTAAGTATATGTTTTATGCATATAAAAAAGGAAAAAAAAATTATAATGAACATATAGACTCCAAAAAAAGAGAAAAATGTTCACTTAAGAAAAAAACAAGCTTCATGGATAATGGAAGGGAGTGCTTGCTTTTTTAATCTACATTCCTTTAACCCTTGAAAATAGCTTTGTACATCTCAATTATTTTGATCCATTTGAATTCTAGCACAGTTTATAAGCAATACATGAATTTATTACACTATGCTAATAGTTGATGTGGCTGATATAGACACCAGATGACGGTGGCATTAAATCTTTTGGTTCTGGTCATGTGAAGAATTCATAAATATCACTCTTTTTGTCAAAAGAGGGGTTTATTTAAGAGAAGATTTTTATAGACAAAATGAATGTATGCAATAGACCCCAGGAATGGTAAATGTGAAATAGAATAGGAGAGAATAGAAAGGGATTTTATGGAAAGGGCAATTTCCCTAGTGGAACTTGCCATTTACCAGGGAAAAGGGAGTATCCCATGAGATTGGGGCATTCCCTTAGCTGGCAGGTTAAATCCTGAAATGGTCTTAACACTCTAAGAGGGTTAGTTAGCTATAAAGAGAAGGACTCAGAAGCATAATGGAATTAGTAACTATGTGGCTAATTGTTTTATAGGGAAAATTTAGGCTCTGAGGTTCAAAAGAATTGGCAAAGTTTATTGTAATTGTAATGTCACTTGAAGTGGACTAACTTCCAAAAGAATTTTAGCTAAGAAACAAGATAAAGAAGACAAATTTATCTAGTTCATGTCACTGATATGCTAATTTGATGGTTTACAGATAGGTTTGAGCAGTGGTCTATTCACTATTGTCTCAGGAACTTGATTATCACTGACCAACAGATTATCTATCTGACAGTCAGTAAGGTTTGTAGGACTATTATAAGGCCAGAAGACTTTAGAATCATTGTCACATTGTTAGTGTTAAGGTTCAGAAAGAGACCCAAAAATGTTGGGGTCACACACCAGTGTCACAAAGCATCTCAAAAGAATTTGAAGGCTTGAATCCATATTCAAGTTATTGTAATTGTAACATTATTGTAATTGTAACAGTAGTTGAAGTAAGCTAAGTTCCAAAGGGATTTAGCAAGGAACCAAGAGAAAAAAAAAAGATTTATAGGACAAAGTTAGACCAGAGCTTCATGTTATTTATTTACTAATTTTATGTCTTACTTGTAGGTGGGGGTGGTCTATTCACTACTGTCTCAAGAACTTGGTTATTCCTGAATAGTCATTAATGTTTGTAGGACTATTTTAAAGCCCAAAAACTTTAGAATCTTTAGAACAATAGCCCTCTAAGATTGGGGGACCTCTTCATTGCTATGTTTCCTCTAGAAGCTGTACCCTATCAGGAAGCTATACCCCATCAGAAAACTATACCCTGTCAGGAACCTGTACCCATCAGGACTATGGAACTAAACATTTTGATTATTAAACGCTTCTTCCTGCCTGAACCAGGAAATATTTTTCAACAGTTCAGTGTCTCTCAGCTAACCACACCTACCATTCAGTCCTCATCAATAGTTACTATTAGTTATGAAATCATTAGTAATACATATTGTCGGGTCCTTCTTCCTCCTCTACCTTCTCCTACACAAAGTGAATGTGCAAACCATTCAATTTGTAGAGCAGTTTGGAGCCAAGAAAAGCATCAAGAATTATAACAGGTGGTAGGACCACTTGTCCTTTTTGTATCTAGCAAAAAAACCTAAAACAAGCAACAGCAACAAACAAAATTTTTTAGGAGTCCTCAACTCAGAAGAGTTTAACAATCACTTAGAATCCAGGGAAATAAAAAGAATCTCTAGGGTTGAAAGAATAAGCCCTTTGTGGCTGGAATTAGCAAAACAGAACACATTGAGTAAAGGGTTAAAAAATCTTCAGCACTGGAGCATTATACAATTCAGTGGACTTCAACCAAATCATTGCAGGTGTACACCTTAATGGCTGTTAATTAGATAGAAGTTTAGGGAAAGGACTAATTCAGTGGGTGCCCCAGGACTGATTTTACTGATGTAGAAAATTGATAAATAGTTAACTTTATAATGGAAAAAACAGGTATTTTCTTCCCTTCTGCAGTAGACTTTGTTTCAATTAGTGACAGATGATTACTTCTTTTTAGGATTCAACAAAGGTAGAAAATTCTCTCTCTTCCAAGTATTACTACCTAGAAAATACCAAGTGGAACAGCTGTGTGGTTAATTCTGAATAACATATAGAATGCAATTTTGCATAGGTGGGTTAAATAGGAGAGAAAGAGACATTAGATTCAAAAGTTAATGAAAGGGTAGGAAATAGTCATGGCATGTTTCTTTGAAAGGAGAATTCAAACTTTCCTGGGGTCTTTGAGCTGGCTTGACTTAGAGCCCCTGGTGAATCCCTGGCAGATCTAAACTAGGCTTTTCTGTTCTCCTGACCTGCCTCAGACTAGTTTTCTTTTAAACCTCTTATTTACCGAATTGATTTTGGTTGTCTTAATAGACTCTTACTAGGTTTTCAGAATGAACAGATTAGACCTGGGGCAAACTGTCTTAGTTCTATTTCCCACCCATTCCCAACTCCAAATATTTGAGTAGTGATAATATATGGCAGCTGTACATTTTATGTCTTCTTTTCTAACCTTTCCCTTTCTTTAGCTAGAAAAGTTGCAAATGATGTTTAATTCATATTCAATAAACATTAAACATTCACTATGTCCCAGACACTATAAAAGGCCACAGAGATAGAACAACATGGTGGAAAAAAACAGACTAAATCTCTGTCCTCAAGGAGTTTACAAGATTGGAGTGAAACAATATGCATATATTATGATTCTATTGAAAAAAAATCTACCTTTCCATTTCATTAATATGCAATCTGTGATATGTGGTTTGATACCAAATGATGGCAGGTACCAAAAGTTGGGGTTTGGTTATGTGAAGAATTCACAATGGCCATTCTCTTTGGCAAAAAGTTAATTTATTTAGGAGGCTACAGACAAAATGAAGGGATACATTAGACACCTGGAATGTTACAAATGAAATAAAATTGGGAGAGCACAGGAAAGACAAGTTCCTCGGTGGAACTCACAATTACTCAGTTGAAAGGGAGCACCCCATGAGGTTGGGTCATGCCCTTACTGGCAGGATAAATCCTGAAAGGGACTCGGTACCCCAAAAGAGCTAGTTAGCTATAAGGAGAAGTGGTCTTGAAAAGCATAATGGAGTTAGGGGAGATAACATGTGGCATGGTGAAGGAGGACAAAAGGGGGATAAGGAGAAAGATACCAGGAGACAGAGTACGATGGTGAACTGACCCAAACAAGGTAGCCCACAAAAAAATTTTATATGGAAAATTTAACCCCAGAGACATGACTGGGTTTTCTATAGAGAGTAGGTCTCAGGAGTTTGACATAATTTGGATTTCAGACTGGACCCCCTTCTCAAAGGCCAAAGGGTGCTAAATTGATCTATATCAGAACCTTCTGCCTGCCTCAGGGATCAATTCTTTAATTTCTCCTGGTCTGAAATACCACTCAGAATCTCATCATTCCCTACTCTTTTAATCTATTAAAGAAATCTTTTGGAAAATGGTTTAGAGGTTCCTAAACAGAAGGAAATCTATCAGGCCAATGCTAAAATTTTATGGGCCAAATATTGGTGCACTTGTTAAGTAATGTCCAGAAATTGGGAGTGAAATACAGTGATCTATGGGGTTAAGAGTGTTATAGCTTACCCAAGACACAATAGCAGAAATTAATACAAAATCAGTTAGCATCTTACTGGGGGCCCACACAGTTACTGGGTGGTATTTTGCTGAAGTCCATTCACCCCAACAGTCAGTTTTCCTCTAAACAAATGGAACCCAAAGTCCTCTGAGATATGGGGCAATGTTCTCATCTTCTGAAACTGCTCCCTTCTGGAAATGGATGTAGAGCTCATTTGGAGTAATAGGCCAAGAAGGAAATTGAAGTCAGTTATTCAGTGAATTCTGAATCAGATCCCTGAAGTTGGTCAATACAGCTGTCAAGTGCTGGTCATTTGAAGATAACCAAAGCCTAAAATAAATCTAAGAAGTAGAGGTTAGTAGCATTGCAAACAGCAAAGGGGTGGCTTGGGTGGCCAAGAAGGCATGTGCCAAAGTATTCAAAATGACTTAGGCACTGGGTAAAGAGAATGATATATTGAGATCAGGCTTTATTCTAGTCTGATAAAAAGTTCTATCTTGAAATGACAGGAGCCCATAGGGTGAGGCAAGAATAGCTTGAGAAAACACTAAAAGAAGAGCTCTCATCACTGAGAGGTGTGTTTAAAGGAAGAAGAATCTTCTCCGTCTTTTCTGTAAATACAGTCAGACAGAGTATAGATAATAATCAATTGTAAGTGCCTTAACCACAGTTTGGGTGACCTGAACAGTAGTAAGCAGGGCAGAACAAAATAAAGTGTGATCTCTTTTAGTAGAGACTTTGCTCTTTTTGTACTGGCCTGGCTGTTCCTCCTGAGGAATATTCTCTGCTTTAAGGAGAAACAGGTTTAATTGGGGAGATATGACATCAGTAGAGAATTATAACCATGTTTGACATGATAAGATGACTTTCTGTTTGGATACATTAAAGTTGGGGTTTCTAGATCTGCTCACTTGGAATGGAATTTTAATCAAAAGTCCATTACTTGGAGAACTATGGGAGTAAGAATGCCAAAATTATAGCAGCCTCTTTTATGGCTACATCAACAAACCAATTTATAACTTGGTCTATGCATATCAAATAAGTTATTAAAAATATTTGTGTCCCAGAAACACAAAACAAACAAATATTATAAATAAAATTATTTTTTGCATGGATATAACAAAACTCTTTTACAATTAAAAAAATGAAAAAAAAAACTACATGAAGGATGATTTCAAGAGAGGACTGGAGAGCATGAAATGATGCTCAGTGAGTAGAATTAGGAGAACATTGTACAGAGCAACAGGAAGATTATATAATGATTAATTCGAATGAATGTAGCTCTTTTTAACAGTGAGGTGATTCAGGTCAGTTCCAATTATGTTATGATAAAAAGAGCCATCTACACCTAGAGAGATGACTGTGGGAATTGTGTGTGGATCACCACATAGTATTTTGACTCTTTTTGTTGTTGATTGTTTGCATTTTGTTTTCTTTCTCATTTTTTTTCCTTTTTGACCTGATTTTTCTTGTGCAACATGATACTTGTGCAAATATGTATAGAAGAATTGCACATTTAGCATACATTGGATTATTTGCATATGTCTTCTTGACCACTTAAATCACCCCTTTGTTGTTTTCAGTGCTACTAACCTCTGTTTCTTAGGTTTGGTTTAGGCTTTGGTTGCCTTCAAATGACCAATACTTTCTACCCCACTGAAGGGGTGGAGGGAAGGGAGGGAAAACATTTGGAACAAAAGCTTTTGCAAAAGTGAATATTGAAAATTATTCATGCATATATTTTGAAAATAAAAGGCTTTAATAATAATAATTTAAAAAAGAAAACAACCTGCACTAAAATTCTTGTCACACTACATGAGAAGAGCAGGAGCATCTCACAAAGGATTGCATCAATAGCTAAATATTAATAGGATGTATCTCTAGTAATAGACAGATTTCTATGGCAAATATTCACCTATTCAACATTGGAAAATTAGTCATTTAAGTAAATGTTCCAATGTTGAATAGGTGAATATTGACTAAACATATGACTAAACATTTTCAGATAGAAAACAGGAAGATTTTCTTCTTGCATCGTACTCAAGTCTTTAATGGTCATGGTCAGCTTAAACCTTAACATTCACTTGCTCTATAGATCTATAGATGTGCTATAAGAGAAAAAGCAAGGACAGGACAAAGCATCCCATAACTGTTTGACTTCAAGTATAAAGACCACGGATGAATTCTGCTTCTTTGCCAGACTCAGAAATAGGTGGGAATCATTCCAATAGATACATGATTTGGAGAATCAAGTTAGAAGGATCTGACCTCAAGTAAAGCTCAGAGAGCCATCCTTCAAGCTCCTTTTATCCAGATAAACAAAATGCCAGTTTCTGAAGTTTTGTGGCATTTCTCTGGGATGGTAGGTTTTCTGATTCATGGTTCCTCATTCATACTTAGCTTCAAATTTGAGAAATATTATTATAGTTCCCCAAAATTTTTCTCTCAAATAGCCCAATCCCATATCAGAGGCTTTAGATCTAAACAGAAAAATGTTACAAATCATTGTGCCTAAAACTATCTGGATAGCATAAATTCTGTAAGTTTTTCCTTCAATGGACAAATTTTGGATATTTGTTTATTGTTTATGATATTTCGTTTTCTTCAGTTTGATGAAGGAATACTAGTTCTGGAGTCAGAGGTTCCTATTTATTAAGCTATTTCCATCATGCTGGCTTTGTGTCCCCATTTAGGATTTTCTTGGCAAAGACAGTGAAGTGATTTGACATTTCCTTTTCTAATTCATTTTGTTGATGAGGAAACTGTGGTAAACAGGGTTAGGGACTTAATCAGACTCATAGCTAGTGTGTGAGAAAAATGAGATGCCTCATAAAGGTGTCAACACCTTTATGATCCCTGACCTAGAACTCTAACCACTGACTCTCCTAACTGTGATCAGAGGATATGCATTGCAATCTCAACTCTTGATACTTATTGTTGAGTTGAACTTTGGAAAGTCATTTAAACTGCAGAAGACTTAATGTTTCTTTGTGGGAAATAGGAAGATTGGCCTCAAAGATCTCTCCATTTAACAATCGCTGGATTTACAATCCTGAACTATTTCTTTTTTACACTTTACATAGTTTTAACACTGTATTTTGTACTTCTCTATACTATATTCAGTGTATACAGGTGGTTTTGAAGGTCCCTAAAGGAAAATTCTCTAATTCTGTGATGGCCCTTAGGATAAATCAGAATATTTGAATTTTAAGGAAAATGAGCTAAAGAAACAATGGTCTATTTTTGCAATTTTTCATGCATGATAGAATTAATCCAATATTTTCTACCTAAACAATATTAAATAAAAGCATGTAAAATCACAGAATGTAACCAAGTTTATTTTATAAATAGTATTCTAAACTAGCTTTTTTTAATTCAAAGAAAAGTGATGAGATATCTTTCAAATTCTTTTCAATGTCTCCTGGATTATGAGTGTCATGAAATGTAGACAAAAATATATTTGAATCTTTCCCTTTAAATGATTTGATTTCTAGGTTACTATATTTTCACATTTACATGTTATAATAAAAAAAGAATTCTTCCAGTGACAGAGTTTTCTCTTTAATTAACAGCATTCTAAAGTTCAAGATTTGTAATCTAGGAAGAATGGTATTAACCTTTTAAAATAGGCCACTCATTGTGTAGGCCACCTTCAATGGAATGTTAAGAATTCAGGAACATCATGTTCATTTTACCAACTTTACCATTAGTCTATAAATTAATAGAATCAAAAAACATTAGAAATACCATAAATATAACTAAACTACACATCTCTTCTATTTTTGGATGACATTTTTATAAATTATAATTACTTATGTTTTATAGGAAAATTATATTGGAAAGAAGCTTTGTTATATGATGGATATTTCCTTACATGAGACCTTAAAGGAGGTAACGTGAATGGTTTGCAAATAGGAAACTTTAAAGTATGAAAGGATAGATAACAGTCTAGCATGAAGATCTAAGGAGAAAAGATAACAATAAAAATACAGTCATGCCACCTAGAAAAAAAGTGTGAAAAATATCTGATATGAGTAATCAACACATCTGTGCAAGCAGAGAAATTATAAATGTGATCTTGGTCAGTTTGGAATGATGTGGCTACTTTTATTAACTGTGGCAGACCCTGTGAAATATGTATCCTACTTGAGATTTCATGCCGTGTGTTACATCTCATTTAGGATTTAATGAGCAGATAATAAAATTGTGACTATACTCCCTGAATTTTAAACTAAACAGAGTATTATTTACATCATTGAAAAGCATAATCCACTTAGATAAAATCATTAGTGAATTTTGTAGGCATAAAAGTCATCCATATATAAAATACTGTTAATCATTTTTAATTGTATGATTTGGAGTTTTATCACTTAATGTTATGTATATCTAATTTCCTCATATGTAAAAGAATTCAAAGTAGATGATCTCTAAAGTTTCATCTATTTTCAATATAGTGAATTTTATCATAATAAAGCTATTCACAATGTGTGGTGTCCAAGTAAAAATAAGCAAAACTGTATAAAAATGTCATCCCAACTGGCAGTACATATAACCACATACTTTAATACTTTACTGCTTACTGAAAGGAAATGTGCTTTAATTGCAACAAAATAATTCTTCCTTGTTCATTGTTTTTGATATGTTCTGTTGATATTTTAAAATATCTTCATTCATACAGGTTTTATATATATTTTTCCTTCTGTCTTCATTCTCTATTTTACACATAGAAAGGGCAAATAATGTAGAAGATAGAGAACTAGCCCCAGAGTAAATAAACTTGGGTTCAAATCTCTAGTACATACAAATTGAGAGTCCATAGACAAGTAATACAGCATTTTTGTGTCTCACTAAGACTGTATCAGAAGTGGTACCATCCTGAATTTGTAGAAAGAGTTTGCTCTTTTGGAAATTCTCCTTTCAGTAGATAAGCATTTTAAATTGTTTATCTTGTATCAGACCATATGCTAATTGTTTGGTATATATAGATAAACTAGCCAAAGTAGTCTATGACTACATTTTAATGATAGGGTTGGGGGGCAGAGCATGAAAATAAATAGCAGTACAATTGGACAGAAGGTATTCTGAGAACTGAAAGCAGTTTCAGATGGGGAAACTAGGAAAACCTCTTGTAAAAGACGGGATTTTAATTGAAAATTTAAAAAGCTAATAGGTGAAATCAAGAGGGAGAGCATTTGCACACATGCAAAATAGCCAATACAAAAGTGAAGAGGTCTAGAGAGAAGCTTTCTTTTCTCACATAGGAGAGTGATATTGCATCAAAGAATGTGCAGAATAGTATATTATAAGAAGACTAGTAAGACAGAAAGAAGCCTACTTATGAAAGAATTTAATTTGTTAAGCAGAGAACATTACATTTTATCCTATAGAAATGATTGACTTGGGTGAAGTGACATGATGAGATGTTTGTGATCATTGCTCCCTTTTTCTAAATGTCCAATAATGCCTTTAATGAAATCTTCTTTTCTTTTTTTCCCCATTTATTTTTGTTTTTGATTTGTGTTCCTCTCTTCCCAACCCACCCCCACCCTTCATTCAGGAATTGAAGGAAACACTATTGACTTAACATTTTTCTTTCTCTATTCTTTTCTATTTTTCCCCACTAGGAAATTTTCTTTCTCCAATCCTGTGGTACTTCAACTTCTTTTACATTTGGAATATCTCAGTACTTCAGCATTCAGTAATTCAGGAAACAAAGATGAAGTTAATTTGGGAGTGGTGCCCTGAACTTTCCACACTCTGCTTTGTATTATACTTGCTTTGTTTCCTCTACTGTCTGAGCCCCCTTACTACTAGGAAATAACTTAATCTCCTTAGAGAATTACTATTTTTTTTTCTCCAACCGTGCACCTATCATAGTGACTTGAATAGAGAATATAGCTTTGCTAAATTTAATGGAAGTATCACAGATTCATGAAGGATAATAGTGTGGAGGAAACTCATTTGTTTATTGTACAATGCAGCAACCAGTTTCTTAAAATGTGGGTCATGGCCCCATATGGTGTCATGTACCTGAACATGAGGGTCAAAAAATTATGATTTATCATCAACAAATGTTTGATTTGCAAGCCTATTTTGCATACACATATATGTGAGGTCACATAAAAAATTTCTAAGTTGAAAAGGGGTTTCAAATGGAAAGAGTTTAAGAAGCACTGCTATAGGGAACTGAGGTTCACACATAGCTAGTTATTGACAAACTTGGGATTTAATCTCAGTCTCTTCACTTCAATTTCAAATCTACATCTTTAACATTGAATCCTATAATTTTAATTATTTTTGAGAACCACATGACATGTCAAAATAATAACCAAATTTAATTGAGTGCTGAGATTAAAAATAACATTTCTATAAAACTGATTTGATTTAATCCCACAAACACTTGTTATGTACAAATACTGTTGAACAATAGATTATTACACACAGAAAGCAAGATTTGTGGCAGACAATGTTGCAAGATCTATTTACCTTAAGTTTTTAAATTATTGACATGCTTTTTAATTACATTTTCAGCAGTTGTTAAATATTCCTACAACCCAGTTGACATTTCTGCCCTTTTTCTTGACAATATATATTCTGGTACCTAGGAGAGTTTATTTTGCTCTCTATTTCCAGTGTGTTCCTTAGTTCAGTGTGTTAATCTGATAATGGCAGATTTCCTGTAGGAATGTTCCATACTCTTAGCCAGCCTTCTGTGACACAAGCCTAATGAATTAATTTAGTAAACAAAGACTGAGACATAGCAATTTTTTTAGCTAGACTCTTGTAAAAAGGTAGCTGTTACTAAAAGTGACATCACCCAGAATTATGTTCATTTTTCTTCCATCAAAAGACCATAGGAAAAACACTTTTAGTGATTATTGTTAGCCATAGTTGTTATGACAAAGGCTGATTTAATCTTAACAGAGATAGCATCATTCAGAAATAAAGAGCAAATATAGTGAAAGAAAATTGAAAGTTTATATTTCCATTCTAATATGAAAAAATATGCTCCATCTGCCAAATGACAAACCATAGAAAAGAATGTAATATTAAAATATCTTATAATACAGTAATTCCAATTCACCAAACATGATGTTATTTATAGTCAACTACTATTTTAACAGAAAACCTGTTCCTAGTTTTTAAATCTTCATCAGTATTTTTCATACTCTAGGTGTGTAACATTCACAATTAGTGCTGATGATATAGTCCTTGGGTGTAATAAAAAGAATGTGAATCAGAAAGTCACATTACTTTTCATTTGGCTTATAATATTCTCATCTTCACATAACAAGATATTGTGAATTAAAAAAAAACTGGAGGTAGATATGAATAATGTTGTGTTCTTGAAAATCACCCATTGGTTCTGGGCTAATTTAATATTAACCTTCAGAATTAATATTCTTATTTGTTACAACTCTATATCACCTCTTAAAGGTTAAAGTTGGAAGGATAGAGTAAGCTTAGGAGAAGAGTAACAAAAAAACCTGAAAGAAAAAACAGAGAAAAGTGTGTCATTGAGACATTTAGGAGAAAAGAAATACAGAGAACAAAGCACAAAAAAGAATGACAGATAAGAAGGTAAGTTTCAAAAGTTACATATTGAATTCATTATATATTAAAAATAAAGTAATTCATATATAATAGTAATTAGTTTCACATAAATTTCCTTTTTTCTTCATTTTTTGGGTATATGCAAATGATCTTTTAAATTGGTGTCCTTTCACAAATCAACTCCATATTGTCTGTCAGAACCTATTATGCACCACTCCTTTTCAATGCTCCAATACTGCCAAAATGGCCTTTTTACTGTGCTTCATGTGACATCTCTGTATTTTACATATGATGTTTCAATTTTCTATACATGGATTGCTTTCTTCCCTTAACTCTATACTTAGAATCCCTAGTTTCTTTCAATACTCATTTAAAATGCTAATTCCAAATGAGTATTTTTCTGAACCTCCAGTTAATAATGTCTCCTTCTGCTCAAAGAAATACCTTATATTTATTTTGTATATTATATTTGTATTGTACTCCCCCACAAAGAATGTCCAGCTTCTATTTCATTTTTTGCTTTGACTTCTCAAAGCCTAAATGCTCATTTGTTACCTGAATACTTGAAAAATGATATGCACACATATATGCATCTATATACCATTTAGATATATAACAATTATATCTGTAAGTATATCTATATATACATTTATATGTAAGTATATTTATCTATCTGTCTATCTAAATATATATATATATATATATATATATATATATTGTTCAAAATACGATGTTAAGCAAAAGAATATTTTCAGATTGTCATGTTTTTAAAGAATATATAATATCCTAAAAGGTGTATATTTATGTTGTTTGTTACTTGGAACATATTATATTATAGAAAATTGGACATATTCAAAGCTAGGACACAAAACTAAGTATCTCATTTTATTCAAGGCATGTATAATATTGCTAATACCATTCTTGAATTTAATCATGATATGATTCCGTTAGAAAAAAATGAATCTGAATTTTTAAAATTGAGTTTTTATAAAATGTATTCTCTACTAAAATGGAAGTAGAATACCCATTTCCTCAATGTTGTCAAATTGTTAGAATATTAGGACAGGAAATTACCTGGCAATGCTGGGTTCTGTGACCTGAAGATCTAATAGAGTAAAGATATAAAGAGATGGAGAGATTTGGCAGTTCATTTGCAAGTCAAGACATGACCTTACTGATATCATTGGTACTCTTCAAGAATGAAGGACAAACAAGAAGTTTTTTTTTTTTTTTTTTTTTTTCATAAGATCCTTATTCCAAAAGGTTTGTTTTTTGTTTTTTTTTTCCTGAAGCAAATGGGGTTAAGTGACTTGTCACACAGGTAGGAAGTGTTAAGTGTCTGAGGCCAAATTTGAACTCCTGACTTCAGGGCTGGTACTCTATCCACTGTATCACCTAACTGCCTCTCCTCCAAAAGTTTTTCAGGATCATTTTTCACATTAGGCATTTTGCATTATTGATTCACTTTATTGTATATACTTTTTAAAGAATAATGGTAACTTTCACATAACCAGAAATTTGTATATGCTATAAAACCTCACATTTAGTTTTTTATTCTTTAGTCATATCCATTTAAAAAAAATCTAATTTAGGTTGTGTAATACCCAAAGTCATGCACTTTTATAAAGCAGTTGCCACATTTAGACTGAAAATAGACAAGCAATCTTTCCTATTGGTCTTTGTCATTTGACCTTCTGGCCTGACATTGTACTTTGTTTTGTATTTAATTATGATGTAAATATTTGAGTTTTCAGTATGCCTTTGAGCAAAAAAGACTCAAAAAAAATTGTATTTAGATCTTGATTAAAAAAAAAAAATGTTTGCTGGTACAGCTAGATGGTGCAGTGCATAAGAGCACTGGTCCTGAAATCAGGTGGCCTTGAGTTTGAATCCAGCCTCAGACACTTAATATATCCTTGCTCTGTGACCCTGGCAAGTCACTTAACCCCAGTTGCCTCAGTAGCAAAAAAAAAAATGCTTGCTATTCAGATTTTCATATTTTTCCCCCTTGTGTTTGTAATTTATTTTATGCTTTTTAGCCAGGTCTCTCACTAGTAACAAGAATGTTTTTTTTGAGGTTTTTAGTGTAAGTAGTACATAAACTAAAGTGCAAAAAGAAAAACATCTTAATATTTAATAAATATCTTAATTTTCTTTAACAAAATATAATTTCATTTTCAATGTAATTGAGAATAATTTATGTTATTTTCATATATTGATAGAACTGAAAAATAATTTTATTATTCATAAAATAATGAAAAGATGAATGGCAGAATCAAAATTGCCACAGTAAAATTTATTTGTGATAATTGGGGCTGGTTAGTTTAGTAGTGGATCTTGTAAAAATGTTTAAATGTAGTTTAATTATTGTGTGACACATATTATAATATATTATATTAATAAATAAAAATTCTGTGAAATACCATAGTTTAAATGATTTCAACAAAGCATCATGAGAGTTGAAACTCAATCATTGTGAGGCAGAATCTTAAAGATTTGGATAAAATTCCTTATTTCACAGAAAAATAATTGCTGGGAAATATGATAAAAAAGTCACATATAGGAATAAATTGTGGTAGTTGTTATTTTCCCTATATATATGCTGAAAATCATTTTTTTGGAAGATTTAGTTAATTTTGTTTATTTTTTCAATCCTTTGCATAAATGTATCATTACACTATTCTATATCAATTAAAACATTCAGGTTCACAAAAGGGTTTATTTTTAAGCAAATTCTCTAATAAATAGTATAAAGGGTACAATATAATAAACAATTCTTTTCTTCTTTTTCCTAAAGAAATAGCAGTCTACTGACTTTTATATCCAGTGATTTCAAAGACCAAGAAGATGTACATAGTGAGTATATTATCAACAATGAGCACAGACACCAAAAGAATAATGGAAACCAATAAAATCATCAAGAGTAATTTAAGTGCCAATTACCAGACACAGTGCTAAGCAGTATACACAAACATAGAAATAAACAGCCCTTGCCCTTGAAGAACTTACATTTCATGGGAGAAATACCATGTTTCTGGCAGCAGATTTAAGAAGATTATGTAGTAATCATGTTTCTTCAAGTCTTCTTAGTTGCTCTTTAACCTACTCGAACAATTCTCTTTAACTATTTGAACCAAATAAGAAGCAGTTCTGCTAAATACCTTGGCAATTCATTCCCCTCTCCCTAATTCTTTTTTTGGGAATACTTCCCTCTCAAAAGGTATATCCCCAAAACATTTATAATAAGCACTTTCAGCTAGCAAAGTTAATAATCTCTACAAAATTTTTAAAAAAGTAAAACTTTGAAACAAAGAAAGACAAACAAGTATTCCCTATGCCTAGAAGAACTGGTTCAGATTCCTATAAACTAGGGTGGGGAGGGGTATAATGTTCATCCTTGCTTTCTGGAGGACCTCAGGATCAGCCTGAGCCCTTGGTCTTAGTGGAGGAGTGAAGGAGGCAGGACAGCCATTACAAAGCTGGTCAAAGATGAAATGTTTCTTTTTCAGTCCTTCTCAGCCCATATATACCTTTACATTTACAATTACATCATTACAGCATCATTACATCATTACATCATTATGTTTACAATTACATCATTACAGCATACTGAATATGTGTGCACTAGAGAACCATTACATCACTATACTAAGTACTAACGATATATGTGACCTAGAGAACCATCATCTCATCAGTTCCACTGAGGTAACACCTTGTTTCAAGTATACTTCTCCAGAATTCCAGCCCTTTACAGCAAGGGGAAGGGAAGGCATGATTTTCATCTCTGCATTTATTGAGGGGAAGGACAGGGAAAGATAGTTCATCAAAACAGTTTTTTCCCCCCAACACAACTTATGGCCAAGTAGCCAAAATTGCTTTATTTCCAGAGAATTGGTTCCTTTAAAAGTAAATACTGAGGGGGTAGCAAGTTGACACAATGAATAGAGTACCAGCCCTGAAGTCAGGCGGATCTGATTTCAAATCTGACCTCAGACACTTAACACCTCCTATCTGTGTGACCCTGGGCAAATTACTTAACCCCAATTGCCTCAGGAAAAAAAAAGATACAGCACACACATGCACACATATATACATAAGGAGTGAACAAATAGGGAGAAATTGAAAATTAAACAGAAGAGCAATCATTGTGGGGCTAATCTGTGTAGTTAGAATCAAGGGTACAAAGAGAAAAGAAGGACACCTTTCCATTAAAACTCAAGTTAAGAAGGCAATGTAAGTAATGTAGATTCTGGAGGAAAAGAACACTTACAAAATAGTTATGGTCAGAAAGAAATACATGACCAGAAGAAGAGGTAGAATGAAAAACAATCTATTATCTGCTCCATTGGTTACAATCCTTACAATGTTAGGATTTGAAGGATGTCATGGTATATTATATAGATGTTTTCTAGGTGACTTTTAGATCATATGAACATTAGGACAAATTATATAGCTAAGTTATAATCTACATTGGTGAAGGATAAGTCACATCAATGGTAACACAGATTGATCGAAATATTGAAGTATTTTTATTGAAATACCCTCAAGAAGTAAGTTAAGGAAAACTTCACACAAGAAATTATTATTGAACCTAAAATCTAATATTTCACTGAGACAATTCTTACTTCCTTAAACTTTCAGTTGAAAGAATTCCATATATTATCTTAAGTCAATAAGATTAAGCTGCTACATACTCTGAGTTAGCAAAATCTAAGTTAATTATTTTGCAATATTGACTTTTTTTCAATCAAGGAAGCAAGCATTCACTGCTTGTATGCCAAGTTCCAGCCACAACTACTCTCTGTTATATTATTTTAATAATTTAAATACCACATTCCTGTCATTAATCAAGACCATTAACTAAAAACTTTATAATTCTTCTCAATAAGCAAAACTTAGCATGAGACAAAATCACTAGGCTTAAGTTTATTGTCTCATATAAAGGAATATAATTAGCAAATGATCTCTTCTAAATTCTACTTTTTGTGGCTCTTCTTCTTCTTCACATGGAAAATTAAGTTATTAGATTCAATAGAGCCAAAAATAACAGAGAGCAGAGAAGCCAAGCGTTTTAGCATTCTAGGAATCTCATTTTGCATTGACCACAACAAAATACAAGGACATTTTCTCCCCATAATGTCCATTGTCATCACAATATGTTTTACAAGTTATTGTAGAAATCAGTTCTAACTAAGGTACACTTGCCACAAGATCCAGTAACTTTCAGGCAAGTTCCTTTTAGGATATGCCTCCAACTCTAACACTTGAGGAAGTTGGATTGGGTTGGGTTGGATTACTGGCTTGCTAGTCCATCAAGAAGCATTTATAATGTGTATGTTATGTATTAGGCCTGTGGCTTAGCTGTGGATGTACCAAGAAAAGCAAAAACAGTCTCTGTTGGAAAAAAAAAAAAAAAAGATCCCAATCTAATGGGGGAATATAATCAATATGCAAATAACTTAATGCCTATAAGACATATACAATTTGTAAACTTAGATGAAAAGGACTAATTGCTAGGCAAACATTTATTAAATGCCTTCTCTGTGTCAAATATTTTGCTATTGACTGGTACAAATAAGAAAAAAAGAGTCTTTTCTTTCAAGATATTTATGATCTAAAAACAAACAAACAAAAAAAAAACCCAAACAACAACAACAAAGCAAACAAACAAACAAAAAAATTCACAAAAAAAAGTGATAATGGATAAGGGAAAGCCAAGGGTGCCTAGTTAAGAGAATTGAAACCAATCAGAATAACTGCTGGGATATAAAGGAAGGACTAGCACTGAAGGGAAGGCTTATCAGGAATGCCTTCTGAAGTCAGTAAAACTTGAAATAATTCTTTAACTCAACTGAGAAAGATAGGAGACTGACATGATCAAGAACTGAATTATAGATATAGGAGACAAAAGGATAGAGAGATTTGGATTTATTTCCAAAACCTTAAATAAACTGAATATCCTCTAACTCAGTGATATTGATTATCAGATTTTACCACAAAGAGAAAGAATAACTAGTTACATTAATTTGATTCAACTGTGCCCTCCCATATGGGTTGGACAAGAGAGAAAATAAATTGATTTTAATACACAGTTTAGAAATAATTGAGAACATACAAATTGGAAGTGCTGAGTATGAAACTTTTCACCAGGCATTTAGCTATACGACAATGGTTAATGATATTACTTATCACCCTTATTTGATCAAACTATCTAGAAGACGTTAGACTGACCTGGAATCAGATAAAATAGAATATTTCTTAAGCTGGGCGTTTCAGAAGTTTCTTACAGTACAGAATTACAGAATTCTTATAGATTGTTACACCATCAAAGTTCCTTGTGGTATTGGCATCCTGAACCCAGAACTTCCCTCCTATGCCAGATAAACAATTCATATCAAGTGAGTCATATCTACTCCAAGTTCTGAAAAACAACCCTGCCAAAAGATGACTTGATAAGATCACTATGTATTTTTTGTCTTTATAACCCCTGCTGCCTATGACCACCAAGAGTTCAGTTCTAATTGTGCTCCTATGTAAATATATCCACTTACATAGGAGGAATAAAACTATAGATGCTATCTATTTTGTTTTTCTTAGACTGAAGTGGGGGGGGCAGGAAAGGGGAGAAAGGTTGATAGGATCAGCTATTTTGCAAATTACCATCGCCTGTTATACTTCATTCCATTTCTCATGCAATTTTTTTTTTGCCTTGGTAGAAATATTCCTAACCACATTTTAGTTATTTAGGAAGTATTGGACAACATTTCACAATGTTGCAATTAAATAATTGGAATTAAAGATACAAATGATTTCGTCATGCCTATTTGAATTTTTTTGTTGATTTTTCTTGTTGTTTGTGCATTGAGTAGAAGGTTTAGTTTTATGTCTTCTTTGCCCTCAATTCAAACAATATATATATATATATATATATATATATATATATATATATGTAAATACATATGTATTAGATATACATATATGTATATATGCATAAGTGGGTGTGTGTATATATATATGCATATATGTAAAAATGAATACATACAGATCTCAAAGTATTCATTAAAAAGGATACTTGATTACACACATTTTATATATATATGTACATATATATATATATATATATATATATAGAGAGAGAGAGAGAGAGAGAGAGAACATGAATTGGAGTAACAAAACCAAGTGGCAATATTTCAGTTACTATCTTTAGTCTGTGAATGGTTTCAAATTTTCTCCTCTGTTTAGAACAAATTAAATATGTCCTCATGAATTAATTGTTACACTTGGAGGATATTCAGTTTATGGCTCAGTCCCTTAATAACTGACTGTATAAGCCTGGGAAAGTCATCAATAGTTTCTTCACCTTCAAAACAGGCAGATAAAAAGACTTTTTATTTAAAAGAGGAGCGGGACTCAAATTCTGACTTCGTTACTTATCATCATTATGATACTTGGGATAGTAGATTCAGACCTTTGTAGCTAATGTATCCTTCAGGAAAATTAGGTAATTATACTGAATTATTTTAAAGACAATTTATTATACAAAAAAATTAAAGGCAATTTATATGTATGTGTGTACATACATATGCACATAAATACTTGCATACCTAAATGCATACACATCACTTTCCCCCAGTTTTTAAGGTAATATCTGAAGAGTAACTTTGAAGACTGTAATTTATTCCAATTTTATTTGTTACTATTAACAATGAAATTATCAGGAAAAATAAATGAAAAACTTTAAAATTAAAAGTAGATTCTTTTGTCAAAAAATAGAATTCTCATAAGTGAAAACAAAAGTAATTCCCAAGACTTCCAAAGGTTCCCAGAGATTTTTAATTGGAATTTTAGTTTTTACCCTGTGTATACAAAAAATACTTTGTATGTATGACAACCAGAACCTGATTCTGTATTTTAATGTTTTCTTGACATGAGAAACTTTGCCTTTCTTCTGTCCTTCCAAGCTTCCAAGACCAGAAGCAGAATTAGCAAATGAAAAGCAAAGGAAGTTAGTGAGGAGGAAAAAGTATTGTATAAAACATTCAATCACCTGCCTTAGATTTTTAGCAGGGATATTAAAAAATGATATTTGGATAATTCTCTACAGTAGCTCTAAGGTAGAACTCCAAGAGGCCTTCACATGGTTTTGATAATTTTTGATCAATGAATCTAAACTAATACTATTATTATAGAGGTCCATGACTCTGAATCACAGATCTCTCAGATAAAATGGGGGAATTATAAGGTTATTGCTTAAATCATCCTTCAATGACATCTCAGGAAACTATAATATCCTTATTTATTTGAATGTAATTCCTGTCCCAAGTCCTAATTATATAGGAGTCTCTTTTTCTTGCTAAAGATGAAACCCCATGGGAGAACTGAGGTAGAGCTGGTGAGAAATGAGATTTTGGCAGTCTCCTTTGAGGTCCCTTTGAGGACTTATCAAACTTGGCTTCATCTTCCTGACCTTTCTTCAAACTCTGTGATTTTGACTGAAGATTGAGAAGATTGTGAAAATTCATCATTGTATAATAATGAGGGTACTTTTTTGGGACTCTCGAAGCAAAATTCTTCTTCAAGCATAGCATGGAGTAACACACACACAAACGCGCATGTGTTCACTCGAAATTAATGAAAGAAAAAAACCATTGATCATCACATAATATTATTATTATGTACAATGTTCTCTTTTTTCTCCTCACTTTGCCCAGTATGAGTTCCTGTAAGTCTTTCTATGATTTTCTGAAATCAGCCTGCTCATCATTCTTATAGAGCAATAGTACTCCAAAACACTATTACTCTATTACATTGATATAACTTATTCAGCCATTTTCCAAACTGATAGGCTTTTGGATAATATTTTTTAGATTATTTGGAACCATTGAAGGTGTTTTAACTAAGGAGGGAGTCTTTGGGAGATTTATCTGAAAGTACTTTGTTGTCTATAGCTAAGGGCAGGAATCAGTTATGAGGTTGTTGAGATATTCAATGCCTGACTTAAAATTCATACACTACAAACACAAAAGAGGAAAACAGGAGCAGACTATAGAAATCATCAAGTGATTAGTTCTAGGAGTGAAGAAAGACATTGTTTTAGAATGACTAGAAAAAAAAAAGAGGAGTATGCACTAATTAAGTGAGAAGGGACATTTTGCATTTTTTAAGACAAGTTGAGTTTGAAAAAAAAATAAGGTAAGTTATGGGTGAGTATATCGTCAACCACTGGAAATGTTGAAATGGGATTTATGGGAAAAAATGGGTATTGAAGACTGAAGTAATAGTCAAAAATACTGGGGGAAAATGGAATTGTCAAGACTGTTGTAAGAGGAGAGAAAAGAAGCGTATAAATAACCTTAGGATATGCTTACATCTAGCAAGAAGGAGTAGAGGGAAGGGGGAATTTCTTAAAAGGCTCTAAAAAAAAATAATCAAAGAGATGGTGGAAGATTAAGTATTTTGTAATGCTACAGAAGTCTACTGAGAAATTTCCAGTAGGAAAATTGATCTTAAGAAATATCCATTTAGATTTGGATTTTTTTTAAAAAGGCTCATTTGATTGATTGATAACAGAAGCCAGAGTCACAAATGAATAAGTGAAGGTTTAGTGAATACATTACATTAACTATATATATGAACTGGATTTTAAAAGTTAATCTTTTAATAGTAATCTTTTTTGGTTTTCTCTAGCAACCTTTGGTATCATAAGAGTGATAAATTTCTGATTAACAAAGGTTCAAGAATTTTGGGGAAACAATAGAATTGAAAGTTGATAGCATTTATATGTTTATACACATATTGTAGAGATGTGTCACACATGTATAGGTAAATAATATACATGTATATGTATGTATATATGTATATGTGTATGTATGTATATATATGTATGCATATAATTGAATAATGCAATTGGATAAACATAAAGCAGAGACAATGTACAGAGATTTCATAGTCTGAAACTTTGGTTTGATGAATAATTCCAGAGGTATTAATGAAGTATATAATATGACTAAGCTGAAGTAGAATGAAGATGAATATGTATAGAAACGAAGAATGGAGGAATTATGAGGATAAACTATTAAAAATGTCAACAAACTAGATATTGGAATTGGTGTTGTGGGGAGTGATCCCTTGCCCTTTACCTATAAAGCTCAAAATTTAAACACTACTTTAACTGTATTAAGGAGGGTACAAGCAGCATATATGGCACTCACTCTCAATATAACTCTATTCAAAAACTCTCAACTGACTCAAATCTATTCAAAAATTGGAATTGACCATCATGGAAGTAAAGAAGTTTATTATATATAAAATTTTCAAGCAGATATACTTGTCAATATTTTTAGAAGAGATCTTTTTAATGTTATATATTTTTCTACTTTGCCTTTGAGGTTTCTTTCAACTCTGGAAGTCTATTTGGATAATACATGATCATTAAATGTACATTAACATAATTGTACATTTCTAAATTTAAAATGGAATTTATACTCTTAGAAGATGAAAAATAAAAAGGTTCCTACCTACCAAATATATTCATATTTTTTCATTGCAACAAAATTGAAACAAAGTTGACTCCTTTTTAATGGAAAAGTGGCTAAACAAATTGTAGTACCTGACTTTAATGAGATAAAAATCAATAAAAATAAAGTTTTCAGAAAAAATATGGAGAAAAATTAAATCTCTACTATGTGTTGGAAATATTGTACGTATTATCAGATATGGCCTATGTGTTTGCTAATTTTGCAGTGCTTTTTTTTTTCCTCTTTTAAAATTTTGATACAAAGGATATTTGGGGAAAGGAAGGGGATATGCATATAAGAGATATATATGCACACATATGTGTATATAAACAGACATGCATACACAATATATATGTGTGACATTCATATATACACATAGTCTTAAAATTAATCTGATGTTAAAAAAAAAGATGAGAACATGCTTAGAATAACTTTTTAAAATCAGAGTTAATATGGCTGAAAAGCAATTTCCTACATCTTTCTTAAATGCAATCACTTATTTCTCCAGCAAGTAAGAGTTCATCTTATTTTTTTTCTAATCATTTTAGGCATTTTAAAAAATGACATATTCAGTTTCATTTGAAAGAGGCTACTTTAAAGGTTGAAGATAAAGTGTATTCAAGTAAGAGTCCTTTTCCAAAAGTAAAGTATTATCAGTTTGATTACTGTTCCTAGGGCAGAAAGTAGAAATGGGGGGGAAAAAAGCAGGATGAATGGCAAATGTTCTGGGATGAATGAGTTGATGGGCTGCAAAACCTTCAGAACCAACTAGAAATAGTGGACTAGGTAAGTTTGTACAAATTCACTTACCATTAAGGCAACTTAGTTTTAGGGAATAATTTCAGAGTTTAAGGAATATTTAATTAATAATATCAATAATAATAATAATTTAAAATAACAATTTTATTCCTTAGACCACAAAATATTACCTTCTAAATGTGGATAATTCTTAATAATTATTGGGGAATTGAATATCTTCATTTTTTAAAACTACATTGGCTTGAATTCATTATCTTTAGAAAAATCTGTAATTAGTCAATGAACTAATTGAATACCTTTAGGCATTGTAAATGTATAATACATCATTTTAGCTATAAAAAGTTAACCTTTTTTGTTTCAAACCTTAGAAATCTTAAACCTGCAGTAGTTTTCTTCATCTTTAGTGGAAATCATTTAATACCTATATAAATATTGAAAAGGCTTGTTATGAAAATTATGTCAGCTGATTTTCAGCCTTTAGAACATAACCATTTCTAAAACTATTGTTGGTTTTTAATATAAGACTAAAACACACATGCCTACTAAAAGAGCAATACTAATATCTCAGCAAGATTGAAAATAAACTAGCTCTATAGCACTTAAAGTATTTGTAAAATAGTGAAAATTGAGCTATTGGTTAGCCATGATCTTGACCTTATTTTGTAAGGAGTGTGTTATTTTGTAATTTCTATAGCAACTCTATTTGTTAGTTGCTCATGAAACTATTTGAGATATCATACAAAATGAGAATTCTTTCCAAAAATTCTATAATGAGTGGAAAAGCACAGAACCTTGGAATATGTAAAGGTTAGAAATGAAATAGGTTTTAGTAACCTTGATATGACTAATATCAACAGTCTTATATAACACAAGAAAATAATAAGCAGAAAACTATCTTGCTAGAATAAGCAGTTTGGGTGCTGGTGTGAACCAATAGGTTGCAGCTAAGAATTCTCTCCTTGGTCAGGACCAGACAAAATTCTTTATTGCTCTTATATTGTCAGCATATATAGTGGACCTACAATACATTGTTAAACATTAAAACCTATCAAATATTTTTAGCCTTAAAACCTATCAAATATCATTCCTCCCTCCTTAAGTTTACATATATCACATATAACTTTACTTTACTTTTAGCTCAAAAATATCTTTATATTTTTGTCTTAAGTAAAACTTTCATGTTTCCTCACTTGTTTTTGCTTTCAGTCTATTATTAGTCAAATAATAAAAGAATGTTATGTAAACAGTAAAATACTTACATATTACATATGAAGATAGGAAACAATAAATACTGATTTTAACATGATTTTCAATTCAACAGAATTATTTTGCATAGCATCTCAGAAAGATATCCACTCCTTCCATATTTGAAATTTCCAATTATGGTAAGCTTACTACTTCCATGGGAAATCTTTCCTCACTTAGAAAAATGTACTTCTGGAAGCCAAGATAGTGGAATAACCAATGAATCACTGTAACCCTCCCATATTCATCTCTGGGCAACCTTAAAATATTCTGAAAGACAGATTCTGAAACAGAGAAACTATCAAGGAGACAAAAAGAAACAATGTTTTTAGCTAGGAGATTTGAAAGATACACAAAAAAAATGGTCCCTCTCACTCAGATAAGGAGATGGTGCTTTCCAAGACAGGAAACTCCCCAGATAGCAGGCATCAAGCCCCACCTCAGCAAATCATCAGAAGATTCTGTGCCCCAAAAGATTAGAGCAAATACAATGGACCACCTTGTGCATTAACAAAACCAAGGAAGATGATGAGCTTCATCTCCATAAATCATCTTGTTCTTGGAAGTAACCCCAACCAAATAGGCATCCTTTAGAAACTCAGATCTCCTCAGCACCTCCCAGGACAATCAGCTATCTTTTAGTGGTCAGACCTCGATTTGATTCAGTATAGCACCTGGGAAATATAGAACAAACCCACCTGGCCTCAATATACATTAGACAATGCTACTAGGACCCAAACTCAGCAGCTAAAGCCTCAGCTAGTGCCAGCCAGTCTCACCCCATCTCCTCAGTTAGAACCAGACATGCAGTCCCTTGTAGAACTCATGAAATATCAGTGTAATATCAGATAAACAGTCAGTCTAAATCACTGCCACAAGAACACTGAGACAATAATCCTTTCACCAAGAGAGCAGAGCTAAAATTTAAAAGAGAGGACTACCCTCCCATCCCCATAAAAAGA
Organism: Sarcophilus harrisii; assembly: GCF_902635505.1. NCBI lineage: Eukaryota > Metazoa > Chordata > Mammalia > Dasyuromorphia > Dasyuridae > Sarcophilus > Sarcophilus harrisii. Next base: position 101,201,490 of record NC_045428.1, read on the forward strand.
ATGAGAGAAAGAGAGAAGGAGAGAAGAAAGGGATGGAAGGAAGGGACAGGGAGGAAGAGAAAGAGAGAGAAAAGCAAAAAACAAAATAAAACAAAAGAATCTCACTACTGAAAGTTATTATGGTGACAAGGAAGACCAAGATATCATCTCAGAAGAGAGCAACAATGTCACAGCTATGGACAAAATCCAAAGATAGTGGGAAGTGGTCTCAAGCCCAGAAAGAATTAGGGGAAGATTTCAAAAAGGAGCTTAAAATAACATAAGAGATAATATTCTGGATAGATGATGTAGTAGATCAAAAATTACCAAACTTTCCAGATTTTTCTCACCAACAAAATGAGTTGTGCCTTAGGGTGAATATAGACCAGTGAAAAACAAATAAAACTTTGGGTAGAACAGGGGCCCTCCAGGGACAATCTGAGAAGGCCCAAAGATAGATCCAACAACTGAAGTTTAAGCAGAGTAAAGTGTAAGCATCTCTGGGCTAGTTTTATAGAAACAGCAAACTAGAAACCCTGGGGCTATCTGAGTTATGAGATTATTTCAGTTGGAATAAAAGGAAATTTCACCTTCCAAACAGTGAACGCTTGGGGGTCTGAGTCCAGGAAGATTGATAAGGAATGAGACCCAGTTGTGCTGCTGTCATTCTCTTGGGAAAGAAGAAATCAGCATCCAGTGAGTGCAAAAGCCATAGGGCAGGAACACTACTAGATGTGGGCACTTACAGGAGCATGGTATTCTTGTTTTGGAGTTCCAAGAAAGAGGGAAGAACTGAAATGAAGCCATAGACAGTATCCTTCCCCATCCCCAAGATTACAGATGCATACATTAATAAGTTCTTATTTAAAATGATTAAGTAAAGGAGAAAGAATCCAACCATAGAAACATATGTAAATAGGGAAAACTGGATTTCAATCTTCAGAGAAAGACTTTGAAATTAAAAAAAAAAGCCTCTCCTACCCCAAAGAGTAATATTAACTAGCTACCTACTCAGAGGGAATTTATAACTTTAAAAAACCAAATGAGAGAGATTAAGGAAAAAAACTAATAATCATAATCATAATCATTCAGAAAAAAAGATTATGGAAAAAGTCAACCAACTAGAATAGGAGATCCAGAGTCTTACAGAAGAAAATGATTCTTTGAAAATTAGAATTGTGCAAGTGGAAGCCAGTGAAGGTTTAAATGACTGAAATAGCAAAACAAAATATAAATAATGAAAAAAAATGTGAAAAATCTCATAAGAAAAACAATAGATTTGGGGAACAGATCAAGAAGATAAAACATAAGAATTATTGTACTACCTGAAAGTTGTGACTTAAAACAGAAGCTTGACATAGTAATGCAAAAAATAATCAAAGAAAATTGTCCTGAAGTGATAGAAACTGAGAAGTAGAAATTAAAAGAAAACAACAACAAAAAAAAAAAACTACCAATCACCACCTCAAAGAGATCCTACAAGGAAATGACACAGAAACATTATTGCTAAATTTCAAAATCTGAGATTAAAGATAAAACTCTATAAGAAACAACCAGAACAATTCAAATATATTGGATTCATAATTACAGTTTCTTAAAATCTGTCAGCAGCTATAATAAAAAACCACAGGGCCTGGAATATTATATATCTCCAATCAAAAGAACAAGGCCTATGGCCAAAAATTTCATATTCAGCAAAATGAAAAAAAAAAAAAAAGGAAAATCAGTGAGCTATCAGTTTTTCAGGATTTTGTCAAATAAAAATAAACCTAATCTCAATAGAAAATTTGCCATGTAAGAGCCAATATCAAAGATTAATTTCAAGGGACTCAATAATGAGAAACTGTTTATGTTCTATATATAGAAAGGATGAGGGAGGCATAGAATTTGAAACTCAAAAATTTAAAAATTGGGGAAAATAGTATTCCTTTCTGGTCATAAGTATGGGCATATACAGTCTTCAAATATCTTGGTATGACCAAAATTTAATACTATTTACACTTTTTTTTTTGGTGAGGGGATTCTTGAGGCTATTACATCTAAGAGTTCATATGAAATAGCATTTTTTATTGATTTATCATTAGTACAAGTGTATATGTGTGTACATCGATACATACCTCTGGCTGTCAAACACAATTGTTTGTGTGTACATGTGTGTAGTAATAGAGAAAATTTAGGCATCAATAAAGTGATTCAACTTAAGTGAAAATCTGGCATAGGATACATTGAGTCACTTTAAAAAAAGACATTTAAATATTAGTGAATTTTTTTTTTTTTTTTTTTATGTAGGAAGGGAAGGAACTTGGTATAGGATTTTACTTGGTCTCTAATTTTCTTTTTAAATTACTGTCCCTTATTTTATTCAGTCCTCTATTGCATTTTATCAGAATGCAACAAAGTCAGTTTTGGAATAAAACAAAACAAAACAAAACTTTTAAAAGCATCATCAGCAAATTAAGTTTAAGAGCATGAAATCCAGAGATTAAAAAGGTCAATTAGCCAAGAAGTGATGAGGGATAGAAAAACTATGGATCATATAGAACCATCATATTCACATGATAGTGAATATGTACATCCATGCAAATAGCAAATTCTTTTTATTCCTTAGGAGATTGAGTGAGCCAAACAAAGCTCCAATTGCTTCTGATTATATTCACTTTAGGAGAATAGCACCCTGCCTTGAGATCAATGTACTACTAGTACATGTTTTTCCTGGGCCTCTTACTGCTCAACAAAGAACAAATGTTCTTATGGTTCACTGACCTCTGTAGCATACTCAGTTCATTATCTTTTATACCAGAGAAAACTATACTTTTCATGATATTCTGTACTAATAAAGAACTACCCTACATAATGTACATCATGAAAATATATTCAGTATGAACTCATCAATTTTCATTCTTTTGTTCTTTTTGTTTAGACACAATTTGAAAATTTGTCATTATCCATTCATGTTTTCAGAAGAAAAAAATTATGTTTGAAATAACACACACAAAAAAAGGAAAAACAGCAAAGGGAAAACTTTAGTTTTTATTTAAGAGAATTTATGTAGTTTAAGTAGTTGATTTTGATTTTCATCTTTTCTATTATGATTTTCTTTGTTTCTAATATGTTATTTCCTTAATAGAGAAATTTAGATAAAGATTTACATAGAAAGATAAAAGGGGTAGAAATGAAAGGGGAGGCAACAGAATACCTTCTGTGATATTTTATCATGTTTTTAAAATGCCAAGCTTGAAAAAGTAGCATTAACATAGGCTTCAGGTACAAATAAGAATAATGTAAATCATAGGGTCCCTTTACTAGCATGAGTGATTGAACAAAGTGCAAGATCATTTTTTTTTAGTAGTATAAGCATCTTAGTTTGATGTTTGAATCAATCACCAGGGAGCTGTTAAAAGCAAAGTAGAATGCTGTTGAATTGAAAATGAAGAAAAAAAAGTCATGGTGAGGCCCTTTTATAGCTTGAAATAAAATTTAAATAATGTTTTCTTTCACTGTTTTGTGAAGTTTCATGTCACTAGAAAATTACCATTTTGGTACTAGAACACTGTGGTCCTTAAGAATAGAATAACTTATGGAGGGAAAACGTAAAGTCTTGGCAGATAGGCAAATGTAATGAAAACATAAAATTCTCATAAGTTTTTAAAATGTTTAACATTTCATCACTTTAATCAGCAAAATACCCACAGATACTAGTTTATGCAAAACATTAGATTGTGGATTCTGAAAAACTTTTGTTGTTTGTTTTCATAGCAATAAAATCATGATTTTATGGATTTTTGGTGTGTCTCCAAATTAGTATTTCCCCCATGATTAAAAGAGTTATGGAGCCCTTTTTCCTGCAACTAAATTACATTGAGTTGAAATAATTGGTGAAGTAATTACAGCCATACATTGAAATATGTTTATGTCAATTCTGTTGTCCATTTCCCATTTTTCAATATGCAACAAACACACACACACACACACACACACACACACATGCACACACACACATATATACCACACACACACACCACATACATACACACATAAAATAATTCAGGGTTAAATTTGTGTATCTCTTTTTCACTACTTTTAACTTTCTTCTTATTCTGTATTCTGATTTTATTTCTGATAGATCAAACATAAGTGCAAAACCAACTCAGTAACAACTCTCATGTCAAAAATATATTTTTCCTTACTGATTAATGTATTGTTTCATTTTATGTAATGTATGATGATCATTATTTTAACTTTCTACCCATTAAAAATCTGATTATTTAAAACAAATATAAAAGTAAAAAAAAAGAAAAAATGAAAGGAAAAATAAAATACTGCCATGTGCTCAGCAGAACATAAGAAAGGATTCAAAATATGGAGCAATAAATTTCCATTTTAGGAAAACCTGCACATTATGTTCAAAGCTAGCCATCATTTCTTTGTTTCCTTTGTAGGTTTTCTTTTCTTGTTTGCTATGGACTTTTGTGATATTCTTCTCCCTCTTTTTCTCCCTCTCCCAAGTCTATAATATGATACACACAAACACACACACACACACACACACACACACATACACGCACACATACACGCATGCACGCACACATACACATAACAAATATTTAGAGTCATACATCTACCCGTTTCTTTAAAGAAAAGTTCATGCTGTATCATGAAGCTTCTAAATAATCTGCAAGTCTCTGTGTTCATTCATTCATTGCTCCAAATCTTACTTTTTCATATATTTCTCTCTATCCTCCTTTTTGCAGAATTTTATGTTGAAGTTACCACACAGACAAATGTAGAGAGTCACAGATAGTGGAAAGCCCTGGTAGGTATAAGATCCTTTAATCCAGTGAAACTCTGCTGACATGTGTGGTTTGGTTTACCATCACTGCTAAGGTATCCCGGCCTTCCTAAGAAGTCAGACGGCATGACAATCTGTGTTGAATTAAACTAGAGTGATACTAAAGTGGCAAGAAGACATCTGCACACAATAGCAAGTTGTTTGTATGGTCTTGTGTGCACAGTATATAGTTAGTGCATGTGCAGTATGCTATAGTTATGTAAGTATATTAGGGTATATAAGGCTGAGAGAATTTCCAATAAACAAACTCTTATTTGACCATCTTTGTGAGTTCTGCCCCTTCACTCTTCATCGATGATCAAGATTCAGGCTAGTACCAAAATCCTCCAGCAGCAGTTCCAAACATTTGGTGTTCAATGTGGGTCTTTGAAAAGCTTGGCTGACAGACACTGCCAATTTGGGTGAGGAGTCTCCATGACCCAGGAACAGGGCGAGTATAAAACAGGCAAGTAGTAAGATTTGGTAAGGACTAATCTGGTTACTTTCATTTTTTCAGCTGAAATGGGGTAAGTGCTAACAAAAGCGCCTCCCTCTCGAGGGAAGCATGAGGAATGTTTAGTTAGGTTGATAAAGGAACAAGGTTTTGTAATGACTGAAAAACAGATCACTGAGTTTTTGGATATTGTGGAGCGTACCTCTCTGTGGCTCTTTGGGGAGGAGAGGTTGGAACTGGAGACGTGGAAGGTAGTGGAAGAACAATTAACTGAAAAATTGGTTTTTAAAAATCCTACCTATAAAGGGAAAAAAAAGTTTTTACCATGGGATATCAAACAAGGAAATATGAGGAGAATAAATCAGGGGATGTGCCCACATCTCCAGCAGAGGGTATGGCACATGGATCAGAACAAAGGTGAGAACTGTGCTGGGAGGTATGAGGGGCAAGGGGCTTCTCCATTTTTCCACATGCCTTCACTTCTGCCTAAATCCCTGAATGCACCCTTGGGGGTATGCTTTGCTTCCTAACCATGCTGTTTCAACTCTGCCTTTGTAGGCTTGAGAAGGAGGAGCCTGACAGGTGGTGACACCATCTGGGCAGTCGGCACAGCAGTTTTATCCTCCTTCTATGTCTGGATTACCAGAGGCATTAGTTAAATCAAGGGAGGAGGGATGCGATACATTTGGATTGAGATGGAAATTTTAAGATAAAACAGGAATGTTTACTGTTTTTGTATTAAAAAAAAAAATCCCCATCAATCTGTGGGAAAAAGCAGTTGGGATTATAATTGAGCACTTTGGATTTTTAGGTAGGGCTGCTGTTGAAGCCCCTTATACTTATGCTTATACTTATCCCCATCCAATGAAAAGTTAATACATCAGTGTGGGTGGAACAGTGGCCCTTAACCAGTAAAAAAAAATCCAGGCCTTATTAGATATACTACAGGAGAAACTTTACCAAGGACATCTACAACTTTCTCTAAGTCCTTGGAATTCTCCGTATTTGTTATAAAAAAGAAATCTGGAAAATGAAGGATGTTGACTGATTTGAGGAAAGTGAATAAACAAAGGGAACTCTTTAGCCTGGGGTTCCATCTCCTACTCAGTTGCCTAGGGAATGGCCTCTTTGAGTTATAGACATCAAGGATCATTTCTATTTTATTCCTCTGGATAGGGAGTATTTGCCTTTTCAGTGTTCAATATTAATTTAGCTGAGCTCTATAAAAGATTTGAATTCTCTTTGCCACAGGGAATGAAAAATAGCCTTACCATGTGTCAAAGATATGTGGCTGCTGCTCTTACTCCAGTAAGAATATCATTTAAAAAAGTTATGTTATTACACTACATGGATGATATCTTGGGGTGTGCCAGTGAGGATCAAATTTCAGAATCATGTCTACAAAGAACCATAGAAACAAAATTCAAAGGCATGCTCATTTTCAAGATTTAGGATATGAAGTATACCCCAAGGTAATTACAGTACAAAAACTTTCTTTAAGAACAGAGAAGTTGACCACATTAAATGACTTTCAGAAATTGATAGGAGATATCCAATGGATGCATCCAACATTAGGTTTAACTATTTATCAATTGCAAGCCTTTTATGACATCTTAAGGGAAGATCCTGCTTTAGACTCACCCTGCCAGTTTACAAAAGAAGCCCAAGAGGCTCTGAGAAAGGTTGAACTGACTTTATCCAATGTGGTTGAACGAGTCACTCAAAAACCCTTGGAGATATCCATTTTTGCTACAAAAGAGACATCTACATCAGTCCTTCATCAAGAAGACATTGTGTTCAAGTGTGTGACCCTCCATGCACAACCAGACCAAAGCCTTATTCCTTACCCAGTGCTGGTGGCTAAAATCTTGTTAAAGGCTATTAAATGAGTAATACAATTATCTGGGATAGAACCTAAAAAGATAGACATTTTTTTTAATATTAATTTACAAGTTAATGTATGCTGTGAAACCATCAAAGAGTGACAAATTTTATTGGCCAAGCTCCAAATTTTATGCCAGATCCTCCTTAAAGATACCCGAGCTATTTACATAATTAGTCATGAGTTTTTGAAGAAAAGGTTTCTAAGATCCCTTTTAAAGGACTAATCACCTTTACAGATGCATCCAAACATAACATTTGTTCTGCATATTCTCCTAACTTAGCTATAAAAAGAGTAGTCAGAACTTCCTTTCCGTCCACTCAGCAGAATGGGTTGTATGCAATTATGCTAACTCTTAATTATTACCCAAGAGATGTAAATATAATATCTGATTCAGTTTTTATTCAGTAGGTGTGGTACAAATAAATTAGAAAGAATTAGCAAAGAATTAGAAAATGAGTAGATGTCCATTAATTGGAAAACAGCTGAACAAGTTATGCTATATCAAGGTCATGGAACATTATTGTTCTATAAAAATAATGAACAAGCTGATTTTAGAAAGGTCTGGAAAGATTTACATAAACTGATGCTGAGTGAAATAAGCAGGACCAGGAATACATTATACACAATAACAGCAAGAATGTGTGATGATCAACTATGAAAGATTTGGTTCTTCTCAGTATTTTCAAGTAATTCATATACAACATAGATTTCAATGCTTCCCCTATTCATACACAATGTGCTGGTTATTTTCTTCATATTATCATTTTTTTATATATTGTTGGATGCACTAGATTATAGACACAGTAAAAGTAGGAAAAAAGTTACTTATTTTGCTTATTGAGAGTTATTGCTGTATGTACAAAGGATTGACAATGCATTATATTATTAGCTTCAAAAAGCTACCATTAACCAGAAAAGTGGGGGAAAAAAACAAATCATTCTAGACACTCTTTCTGAGTTTCATTTCTGAAAAAATCAAAACATCTGTTTCCACAGGAACATAAAATACCCTGGAAAATAAAATACATTTGATCCTATGATGATTTTTCTCCTTCTGATATGAAAATATAGAAAACTCCTCATTTTTTACTTTAATTTTCTTTTTTTTAAAGACCCCCCCCAAATCCATAACATGTAAAATTAAGCACTTCCAGGCTAGCTATGCAGAAACAGCAAGGAGAAAGCCTAGAGCAAACTGAGTTCAGAGTTAGCTTCAGTCTACACATGGGAACTTTCACCTCTCCAAAACTCCTTATTATTTCTTTAATTTCCTCTTCATTGGTGGAAAGTTCTCCCTTTTCATTTTTAAGACTACTAATTTGATTTTCCTCCCTCCTTTTTCTAATCAGATTTACCAAAGGCTTATCTATTTTATTGTTTTTTTTCATAGAACCAACTCTTAGTTTTATTTATTAGTTCAATAGCTTTTTTTTTTTACTTTCAGTATTATTAATTTCTCCTTTTAATTTTAGAATTTCAAATTTAGTATTTGATTGGTGGTTTTTAATTTGGTCTTTTTTTAGTTGCAAGCCCAAATCATTGATCTTCTCTTTCTGTATTTTATTCAAGTAAGCCTCTAAGGATATAAAATTTCCTCTTATTACCACTTTGGCTGCATCCCACAAATTTTGGTATGATGTCTCATTGCTGTCATTATCTTGAGTAAAATTATTGTGTCTATAATTTGCTGTTTCACCCAATCATTCTTTAAGATGAGATTATTTAGTTTCCAATTACTTTTTATTCTATTTATTCCTAACTTTTTGTTGAATGTAGTTTTTATTGCATTATGATCTGAAAAGAAAGCATGTACTATTTCTGTCTTCCTGCATTTAATTTTGAGTTCTTTATGTCCTAATTATGGGCAATTTTTGTATAGGTTCCACGAACTGCTGAGAAGAAAGTATATTCCTTTTTGTCTCCATTCAATTTTCTTCAAAGATCTATCATACCTAATTTTTCTAATATTATATTTACCTCTTTGATTTCTTTCTTATTTGTTTTGTGGTTTGATTTGTCTAATTCTGAGAGTGCAAGGTTGAGATCTCCCACTATTACAGTTTTGCTATCTATTTCTTCTTGCAACTCTCTTAACTTCTCCTTTAGGATTTTAGATGCTATACCACTTGGTGCATATATGTTTAGTATTGATATTGCTTCATTGTCTATGCTACCCTTTAGCAAGATATAGTTTCCTTCCTTATCTCTTTTGATTAGATCGATTTTTGCATTTGCTTGATCTGAGATAAGGATGGCTACCCCTGCTTTTTTGACTTCACCTGAAGCATAATAGATTCTGCTCCAGCCTTTTACCTTTACTCTATATTTATCTCCCTGTTTTAAATATGTTTCCTGTAAATAACTTATTGTAGGGTTCTGACTTTTGATCCAGTCTGCTATCCGCCTCTGCTTTATGGGAGAGTTCATCCCATTCACATTTATGGTTAAAATTACGAATTCTGTATTTCCTGTCACTTATTATCCCCAGATTATGCTTTTCTTTTACTTGCCTCCCCAACCCTATTTCCCAGTTTTAATCTCATGTGCCCCACTTGTATCATGCTGCTCACCCTCTTTAGGATCCCTCCCTCCCCCCTTTGGAGCTCTTCCCCTTTTTTGTACCCTTCCCTTATTACTCTTTTTCTTTTCCCTTTTCCTCTCCCTCTTTTTAATGAGGCAAGAAAGGATTTTCTCTAAAAGAAGTATATCAATTATTTTCTCTTTGAGCCAACTCTGATGAGAGTAAGATGTACACAATGTTCCTCCCCCTCTCTAAATTCCCTCAGATATGGTTAGTTTCCTTTGCCTCTTCATGGGATGTGGTTTCCCTCTTTTTATCCCCTCTTTCCCCCTTTTCTGCCATTATCCCTTTTCTATATTTTCTTTCCTTTTTTATGTTATATCAGTAAAATCAAATTATACATGTAGTCTTTTTGTATATCCACAACAGAAACCCCCTCTCTAAATTCCCTTGGATATGATAAATTTCCTTGCCTCTTCATGGTATCTAGTTTCCCTCTTTTTATCTCCCCTTTTCCTTTTTTTTGACATTATCCCTTTTCCATTTCTATTTCCCCTTTTTTATGTTATATCAGTAAAATCAAAATATATATCTATTCTTTTTGTATATCCAAAACAGAAATACAATTCTCAAAAATTCCTTTTACTTTTTCTGCTTCTCTTGAGTCCTATGGATGGAGATCAAAATTTTTGTTTAGTTCTGGTTTTTTCCTTAGAAACAAATGGAATTCATCTGTTTCATTAAATCTCCATCTTCTTCCTTGGAAGAAAATGCTCAGCTTGGCTGGGTAATTTATTCTTGGTTGCATTCTAAGTTCTTTTGCTTTTCAGAATATCAGATTCAAAACCCTTTGATCCTTTAATATGGAGGCAGCCAGATCTTAGGTGATCCTTATTGTGGTACCTCGGTATTTGAATTGTTTTTTTTTTTTTTTTTTTTTTTTTTTTTTTTTTTTTTTTTTTTTTTTCTGGATGCTTGTAATATTTTTTCCTTAATCTGATAGTTTTGAAATTTGGCCATGATATTCCTTGGAGTTTTTATTTTAGGGTCTTTTTCAGAAGATGTTTGATGAATTCCTTCAATGCCTAATTTACCTTCTGCTTCTATTACCTCTGGACAGTTCTTTTTGATGATTTCCTGTAAAATAGTATCTAGGCTCTTTTTTATCATAATTTTCAGAAAGTCCAATAACCTCAGATTATCTCTCCTAGATCTATTTTACAGGTCTGTCTTTTTCCAAGTAGATATTTCATGTTTTTTTCCAATTTATCTTTTTTTTTTTTTTGGTTTTGCTTGACTGATTCTTGCTGTCTCAGTGAATCATTAATTTCTATTTGTTCAGTTCTGATTTTTAATGAATTATTTTCTTCATTAGCTTTTTTTGCTTCTTTTTGTGTATGTCCATTGAGTTTTTAAATGAGTTGTTTTGCTCTATGGAATTTTCTTCCATTTCACTATTTTTTTTTTTTTTTTTTTAGTGAATTATTTTTTTTTCCAATTCACAGATCTTACTTTCTTGTAAATTCTTTGTTTTTTCCAATTCACAAATCTTACTTTCCTGAGATTCTTTTTACTTTTTCCAATTTACAAATTCTGTTTCCCTGCACTTCCTGGGAATTTTTTACCATTTCCAATTCATATTTCAGGAAGTTATTGTTCTTTTGCAAAGCTTCTCTTTCCTTACCCCAATTTTCTTCGAACTGTATTTTGAGACTTTTAATGGTCTCTTCTAGGAAAGTGTTATGTAAAGGGGGGCAGGAAACTTTCTCCTTTGGGGCATTGTCTGGAGACTGTTTGCTATTAGTCTCCTTGGGGTGGCAAGCCTGCTCTTTTTTCTGTATAGAAGCTATTGATAATCCTTTTAATTTTTTTACTCTTTTTTAAAGGGCTTTAGGGTCTGCCTTCAGGGCAAGGGGGTTACCAGCTTCCTCTGAAAAGCAGGGAAAGGTATAAACAGGCTTCAGGCTGCTAGGTATGGGAGTGTGCTGGGTAAAAGTTCCCCCTTCCCCAACGGGAAGTGATTCAGCATGGGCCGAGCTATGGAAGTGCCCAGTGGAGAACCCAGCTGTGTGGTTTAATGACTGCCCTAATGCTAGAGACTAAGCAGTGAAAACGTCACTACCCTAGGCCAAAGCCCACCTTGAGACTGTGGGTATTAGCAGCTGACCAGCAAATAGCCCAGCTCAGACTGGAAGTGTCTCTGTCCCAAAGCAAATCACCCTGCGAAAGTTCTATTGCCCCAACCCGAGCCCCTCACTGTGCAGATTAGAGGCTGCCCCGGGCTGTGCCCCCCTGCTGTGCAGGTTCACATGTGCCCCAAGGAAAAACCCCATACTGTGGGTTGGGGCTGCGAGCTTGAGCTGTGATCTGTGCTCTCACTTCCAGTTTTGGGTGTGTACACACTCCCACCCGGTCTGCCCAATATGCTTGCCTCTAATTCTCTCCCTGCTTGAGCTGATCTTCTCCCCGGCCCCCTCAGGACAAACCTTTTCTGACAAAATTCCAGCTTTTCTTTGGCTGGTGAGTTGTTGTACTTCTAGTCTTTGTGGGTTTTACCACTAGAGCTCTATTTTTGAGGCTGAATTTAATTTTGGTCATGAGGGTAAGAGAGGTGCTTAGAAAGTTGTGTGTGCCTTCTCCGCCATCTTGGCTTCACCCCCTCTCAAAATCTGATTTAGCTTATTTTTCCATCACATCCATTTTCAATCTGGTACAACACATTTTTCATTTGCAATAGATTTCTAGAATATGTATTACTAGTAGCCAAGAAGTTTCCTGATTCAGAAAAACCTGAGTTTAAATTAAGTTTTAGGCCATTCCCAAATTATGTGACTCTGGGCAAATCACTAAGCCTCTGTATTCCTAAAAGGAATGGAAAGAAAGGGAAGATAATAGTACATGGACATTTGAAGCTATACAAAAGAATGTATAGAGATAATTGTATTCATTTATTGAGCCTTACACCTCATAATTAAACAACTAACCAAACACACTGGAAGGATGAATAGGTCACATGAGTAACCAAAAATGTTCAAAAAATATAAAAATATATATAGCTGAACTTGTTTGAAGAAAAAATGGAATGGTGCACTATGATCTGTGGATACTGTACTATGTGTTCTTTCCAGTAACATATTCTGTCATGCATATAAAAAGTAAAAGTTTATCTATGGCCTAGAAGAAAAAAAAAGGAATAAAGAGAGAGAAACATATTTGTATTCTCTATGATATCAGGAAAACAAATGTTTTTTTTAAATGAGTGAAACAGTTTTTCAAGAGGGAAGAAAAAGGAAAATGAATTGCAGGGGAAGAAATTTCATACATATGTTAGGAAGATCAGAGAAAGAAGGGAAACAGAAAAAACACTAAAATTTATGTATATAAAAATGCTTTTTAAACGTTTTTTTTCCTAAAGAGAAGGAAAATGGATTCATCACTTCTTATGATCTAACAAATAATAATGTGGCTCCATAGTGCCATTTTATCTGATTGTTCAGATTAGAAAGATTAACCCATACTAGTGAGTGGAACAAATAAATGGATGTTTGATAGTTCCCTAAAGATGGCCACAAACAACTGAAAGGTCTACTGTTTCCCCGGGGGCATATGCTTGTTATGTACTAAAGAGGGTACTTCTGTTAGACTTAATGGGTAATAACTATAACTCTACTCAGGTGGGGATTCCTATCTACTGATTCCAAGAACTTTTTCTCTGCTTCTCTGATTAGTTCTTTATCTAATCTTCTTTTCCATTAGATCTTTTCCAAACTACTTCAATAGAAAGTCTATGATTTGGTAAAGACAAAATTATCTGAGTTGGGATAAGAAATATATTGTTTTACTCTCACTGAAATATACTGTGTTCTAGTCACAAAATTTTTCTTTAGCTCATAGAATCTTCTAAGATTTTCAACTGCATTGAACTTGTATCTCTATGACCGAATAATGGCTTTATAATTACATCAGGCTCTGAGACTAATTATGTCTCTACTGACTTTTTGCTAGTGACTAAACATTTGTGTATATGAACATTATTGATCATCATCTTTTAATACATCCTTCTAATAGCTATCTTGTTTGGATTTCTTTATCTTACTGATTTTTCACTATAATGTATGTAAGCACATGTTTACTCATGCCTTCTGTGGCTTTGAAATTTGAAAAGTCATTCTTTGTTTACCACATAGTCTATATTCATAGGACTCTGTAGTATAGATTTCAGAAATGATTTATAAAAACCAAAAATATGCAAAATCACTAATATGCATCTATATGTATAGTAGATACATACTAAATGCATCCTTTACTAGAAAGTTAACATGTCATTGTTTTGGAAATCAGGAAACTTGATCTGTAATCTAGACTCTATCTAGTTTTTATAAGGCATGGATAATTTATGTGACAGCATCCATCTTGATCACAGAAATATAAATACTAATTTGTTATTGCAAAGCATTGTCAATATGTAAGAGAATAGTTGTCTCAGGAAGTGTAAGTGCCATTCTTCTTCAGTGTAAAATTTAATGTACAAACATTTATTTTAAAACATGCTTAGTTGAAATTCATGTAGTTTAGTAAAATTCAGGTTGCACTAAAAACAAATGTGGTAAGGGCTGTCAAACTTTTTATTACTGTACTTTTCATATGACAAGTCAAATGAAAAAAAGATGACAAGAATGACAAGGGGCAAATATGATGTATCTTTAACATAGACTTCTTAGTTTTATTTTAAGTCAAATCAACAAAAGAAATTGTCTTATTATTTTCCTAATGTCTTTAACCTCTCAATGTGTTATACTTTGAAGAAGAGTGGGACGCCCTCAGCACTTTTCTGCTTTGAAACTGGTCAAATTTTATATTTGACTCATTCCAACAAGCAAACAAACAAAAAACCCTTCAGCACATGATGCTTGCTTGACGCTTGTCACCCTTGGTTGTTGGCTTGGTTGAACCATAAGGATGTGAGGTTGGCCAAGTATATTGCCAAGCCCTTGCTTCCATTGCTATTGCCCTCAACTATGGGCAGCTTCTTTCTAGAGAAGTCTGTGGTCCACAGGACTGTTAGGTTAGAGCCCCTGATATGATGCTTAGGTGGTTCATGTGGGTGAGCAGGGCATGGTGCAGTTCCTGCAGGATGATTTGGCTTCAGCATGTAGTCTCCTAGTTTCCAAAATAGCATTATTAGAAGGAGCAATGAATGACCATGCTCAGCAGGAGGAAAAGGTGAGGGAGGAGGGGCAACAGCAGTGGCAAAGGAGGGGTCAGTGACTATGACAGAGGAAGACACAGGACTCTTGGTAAGAGCATAGGAAGCTGGCCAGAACCTTTATTTGTGAAGGGTACAGGACCATAGTCTACACCTTCACTTCCATTCACCTCTCCCTTCAATGAATCTGTCATGCTTTATATCAGCCTCATTTTCCTTTCTTTGATCCCCAACCGATTCAGCTCTTCTATATAATAAGATATATTTCTATAACCCAACTGAGTATTTATGTGCTTCATTCGTTGAGGCAATTCTGATGAGAATAATCTTCAAGCATTTGGAAGCATTGCTTCAAGCATTGAAGAATTTTCCTTCCCCATCACAACAGCAAAAGTTCTCTTGTCCCTCTTTTTTTTTTTTTTTTTTTTTAATTTTATTTTTTATTTATTTATTTTTATTTAATAGCCTTTTATTTACAGGATATATGCATGGGTAACTTTACAGCATTAACAATTGCCAAACCTCTTGTTAATTTTCACCTCTACCCCCTCACCCCTCCCAGATGGCAGGATGACCATAGATTTAAATATATTAAAAAATAAAAATAAAATAATAATGACAAAGTTATTTCTAAAAAAAGTAGACTCTGAAATTTACAATTAGCTTGTGAAAATCAAAAATGCAGGTGTGCATAAATATAGGATTAGATTAATGTAATGGTTTTTGACATCTCCAGGTTCTTTTTCTGGGCATGCTGGTTCAGTTCATTCTGCTCCATTAGAAATGATTTGGTTGATGTTTGCTGAGGATGCTTGGTCCATCAGAACTGGTCATCATATAGTATTGTTTTTGAAGTATATAATGATCTCTGGTCCTGCTCATTTCACTCCAGCATCAGTTCTTTGTAAGTCTCTCCAGGCCTTCTGAAATTAATCCTGTTGGTCATTTCCAGAACAGTAATATTCCATAATTTTCAATACAATTTAGCCATTCTCAACTGTGGACATTTCAGTTTCCAGTTTTAGCCACTACAAAGTGCCAAACATTCTGCAATACAGGTCCCTTTCCCTTCTTTATAATTCTTGGTATATAATCCAGTAGTAAACCTGGATCAAAGGGATGCACAGTTTGAAACTTTTTGACATAGTTAAACTACTTCAAAATGGTTGGATTGTTCACCTCCACCAACAATGCATCAATGTCCAGTTTTCCGCATCCCTCCCAAATTTATCATTATTTTTTCCTCATCTTAGAATCTGACGGTGTGTAGTGTATTTAGAGTTGTCTTAATTTGATTTTCGGATTAATATTGATTGGAGCATCTTTTTAAATAGAAATAGTTTCAATTTCTTCATCTGAGAAGTCTGTTCATATCCCTTCACCACTTTTTCTAGATTGGAGAATGGCTTGATTTTTATATTAAAATATAGAATTAATATCTTCAGCATAGATTTTTGACGCAAATGAGCCTTTATCAGAATTTGGACTGTAGAAAATGATGTTCAGTTGAAATATTGCAATTCCCTTCCTAAGTCTTGTCAATATGCAGTTAGTTTAGGATTTGGTACAACTGTTCGGTTAGTATAATCGAAGATTTTCTATTCTGGTACAGTGGATCAGTTCAATGATCTTCAGAGTTCTTCTTTGTCATTGAAAGATAACTGCCTGCCACAGAGCATGAGAGGTCAAATCAGTCACTGTGTTCCTCTAATTTATTAATGAATTCATTCTTCTTGCCTAGAGTCATAGAAGCTCCATTTTGAACCTTATCTGGTGTACAGGAAGCATGGATCAATATTCCATATTTCTGCCATATATAGTCTTCAACTTTATTCCAGCATTTTTTATCACAGTAGTTCTTATCCCACAAAGCTGGTAGTCTTTGGGTTTGTACATATATGTACTATATCTACTAGTATTTGTTGACTGTTTATCCTTAGAACTTTAAATCATATTCCATTGATCAAGTAATCTGATTCCTTAGCCAATCACCAGAATAGTTTTGTGTAACTGCTCTCTATAATATAATTTTAGATTCTGGTACATAGCCCCTTCATATTTGATTTTTTTTTTCATTTAATTCCTTGAAATTCTTGACCTATGTGTGTTTTCTATAATGAACTTTGTTATTTTTTCTAGGTCATTAATACCGTTTTGGGTCTGGATTGGTACTAGCGATAAATAATTAGTTTAGTAATATTGATCATCTTTATATAGTCTCGACCTATCCAAGAGGCTTATTTTAAGTAAATTTCAATCGTTAGATCAGACTTAATTTGTGAAAATAGGCTTCTGAATAAATTTGCTGTCATAAAGTATGTTCTGAGTTTTTGCTTCCTTGGCAGATGTTCCTAAATATTTTGATATGTATCAGTATTACGTTTAAATGAATTTTTATCTTTGTGAATCCTGATCCTAGTTGGCATTATGTTGTGATATATAAGACATGTCTCCGCCTTCACTAGTCTGGAAGTTTATCCTTTATGAACCTGCTAACTTCATGCAAAGTATTGATTATTTCTATATAACTTTATTAGCTCTACATGAATCTCAGTTCTCTTAAGTATATCATCAGTCATCGGCAAGAGTGATAATTGTTTTGCACTCATTGCCTATTTCTTTATTCCTTTAATCTCTTCCTCAGCATCTTTGACTCATAGCTAGCAAGTTTCTAATACGATAGTTAAATATAACGTGTGCATATGGTGGCAACTTGTTTACACTCCAGACTTATTAGAATGATTGCCAGTTTTGTCTCTCATAATATATCTACTGATGGTTTTAAATAGTACTGCTCATTGAAGTGTGTTCAGGAGAGTCTTTTTGATTTCTCTATTATACTGCTAGCCTGTTTTTATGACTAGGAATGGATGTTGATTTTATCGAATACTTTTTCTGCATCTATTGACATGATCCAATGGTATTTTTGTTGATTTGGTTATTAATTGAGCTCTAATTATATTGATAGTTTTCCTAATATGATGAAGCCTATCGATTCTGGCTGTAAATTACTTGATCATAGTGTATTGTTTTGAGATGACTTTGTCTGTATTGTCTTTTTGCTAATATCTTATTTAAGATTTTAGCATCAGATAATTCATTGTGTATATTGAGTCTCATAATTTTCTTTCTCTGACCTTTTCAGCCTATCCTGGTTTGAGAGGTAATCAGTACCATGTCTGTGTCTATTATGAAGGAATTTGTAGGACTTTTCCTTTGTCATTGCCCATTTGTTTCAATATAATTTATATACATTGCAGAGCTGCAATTAGTTTCTTTAAATGTTATGGTAAACATTTCATGTAAATCCATCTGTCTCTGGGGATTTGTTCTAGCTGGGTCATATTTAGATTGCTGTTTATTTACTTTTTTCTGAAATGGACTGATTCTTGCAAACAAGTTTACTTATCTCTGCCTATTTTAGTCTGGGAAGTCTAGTATTTTTGGAGGTGATGTCATCCATTTGCATTTTAGGGTTATGTCAGCAATTATGTATGTAAATTTGGCAAATAAGCTCTTATTATTTTTCTAATTTCCGTGCTTCATTGGTGGAAGTTCTCTTTTCATTTTAAGATTATCTGGAATTTATTTTCTCTCTTTGTTTCTTATATAGATTGTAATAAAGGCTTATCTGATTTTATTGGCTTTTATATAGAACCAACTCTTAGTTTTATTAATTAGTTCAATTTGTTTTTTTTTGAATGGCGTTTTAATATTTTATTTTCTCCTTTTAATTTTTTAGAATAGTCCATATTTAGTAGGTATTTGATTGGGGTTTTAATTTGGTACTTTTTTAGTTGTTTTTATGTGCAGCAATTCATTAATCTTTTCTTTTCTGCTCTGTTTTATTCAAGTTTAAGCCTCTGGAGTGATTAAAAGTTCCCTCTGATGACCATGTTGCTTGTTATATACTATCAGAATTTCTGGATATGATGTTCATCACTTGTCTATTATCTTGAGTGAATGATTAGTATATTGTATCTATAATTTGCTGTACCAATCATTTTGCTTTTAGTAAGTTGTTTAGTTTCCATTATTTTGGTCTATTTCCCTAGACTGTTTTGTGATATGAGTTTTTATTGCATCATGATTGAACAGCATTGTACTATGTTCTGCGTTTCTTGCATTTAATTTTGAGGTCTTTATTGTTGCACGTATATATGGTTCATATTTTTTGAATGGGTTTCGCATTTGAACTTTCTTGTAGTGAAAGTATGAGTGTCCTTTCTATCTCATGGTAATTTTTCTCAGATGGCAACATACTAATTTTTCTATATTTCTATTTACTTCTTTAATTTTCTTTCCTAGATATTGTTTTTTGGTTTCTGATTTGTCTAATTTCTAGTGCAATGTTGGTTTCCCACTATTACAGTTTTGTTTTCTTACTTTTCTTTTAACTCTCTTAACTTCTCCTTTAGTGAAGTTGGATGATATCCTTGGTGTAGTATGATGTTTAATATGATTTCGCTTGTTTGTTGCTTTATGCTATGCCCTTGTTAGCAGGATATATTTGCTTCCTTGTATCATCTTTTAGTGTGATGTTTTATGCTAATGTTTGCTTTTTGCTTGATCTGTAGATAAGTGATAGGCTGTCTATTTTGTTGAGCTTCATACTGAAGCAGTAATAGTTTTGCTCTTTTACCTTTACGTCTATAAGTGTATCTCTGCTTTAAATGTGTTTCTGTAATGAATCATATTGTAGGGTTCTGACTTTGATCAGTCTTGGTATCTGCCTCCTTCTGATGGGAAGTTTCCATTTACATTTATGGTTATGCAATTGTTTGTAGTTTTGCCACTGAGACTAACTGTGAGATTATGCTTTACTTGGATTCTTTGCTCCAACCCTCTTTCCCTTTTAAACTTTATGACCTCTTGTAGCATGATGCTTACCTTTTATAATCCTCCCTCTCCCCTTTGAGTCTTTTCCCTTTTCGTTATTACTTTTTTCTTTTCTCTCCCTGTTTTAATGAGGCAAGGATGAGGATTTTCTCTAAAACAAATGTTGCGCTTATTTTTTCTTTGAGCTAACTCTGATAGAGTAAGGTATTTCACAATTTTCTTCTCTAAATTCCCTCAGATTATGTATAAGTGTTTTTGCCTTTTCATTGGGATGTGATGTTTCCTTTTTATCCCTCCTTCCACTTTGGTTTTTGCCATCATGTCCTCTTCCATATCTACTTCACTTTTTACTGTTATCTTATTCACTATCTATATAGTGTAGGCTTTTTTTGTATATCTGAGAGAAAGTACAATTTCTGTAAGAGTGTATTTTTATTTTCTATCTCTTTGATGTTCTTGTTGGAGAGTAAATTTTTTGTTTGTTCTCGTTTTTTCTTCAGAATACAAATGGAATTCTTTGTTTTCATTAAATAGTCCTATCTTCTTCTCTGGTAAGAAAATGCTCAGCTTAGCTAGGTAGTTTATTGTTGGCTGCATGCATGTTCTTGTGTCCTTTCTTGGAATATCATATTTCAGTGCTTCTTTTCCTTTAAATGAAGGCTAGCCAATGATCTCTGGGTGAGTGTGTTGTGGCGACCTAGGTATTTTAAATGTTTTGTTTTTTTGCTACTTGTAAAATTTTTTTCCTTAATCTGATGTTCTGAATTGGCCATTTATTCTTTGGCTGTTTTTTATTTTAGTGGTTTCTTTGAAGGTGTTTAGATTCTTTTCAATGCCTATTTTACTTTGTTCTATTCATTGGGCAGTTCTCTTTGATGATTCTTTGTAAAATAGTATCTAGGCCTTTTTTTTTCATTGTAGTTTTCAGAAAGTCCAATAATCTGATGTACTTCTCCTGAGATCTATTTTCCAAGTCTTCGTTTTGTGTAGATAATTCATGGTTTTTCTAGTTTGTCATGTTTTTTTTTGTTTTGTTGATTGATTTTTGCTGCTCTAATGAATCATTAGTTTTGCTATTTGTTCAGTTCTTAATTTTTAAAGAATTATTTTCTTCATCTAGTTTTTTACTTCTTTCTGTATATGTCTAATTGAGTTTTTAAATGTATTGTATTGGTCTGTGGAATTTTTTCATTTCTACTAATTTTTTGTGATTTCAATTCACAGATCCTACTTTCTTGGTGATTTCTTTATTTTTTCCTAATTCACTCAATTTTGTTTCTGCGTTTCCTGGGAAGTTTTTTAACTTTCAATTGGTATTTCAGGAAGTTGTTGTCTCTTTGTAAGGCTTCTCTTTTCCTTTCCCATTTATCTTCTAACTCTCTTTTGAGACTTGTAATGGTCTCTTTCTATGAGAGCATCATGTAAAGGAGGACAATCTGATGCATTTTTGCTGTTTGAGGTCTCTTCAGGTTTGCTGACCTGCTCTTTTTCTGCATAGAAGCTGTCCATCGTTCTTTTCATCTTTTTATTAATATTTTAAAGCCTTTAGGGTATGTCTCCTAGGCAAGGGGGTTACCAGCTTCCTCTGCAGAGCAGGGAGAGATGTAAACCAATTTCCTGCTCCGAGGTATGAGAGTGCTCTGAGTGAGAGTCTTCCCTTCCCCCAACAGGAAGTGGATTCAGCACTGGCAGAGCTATGGTGCCAGTTGGTGCTGTGGGTAAGCTGATTGTCTCGGCTAGAGACTATGGGGTGAGTGTCACTGCTCCCAGGTCGGAGCCTCTTGTGGGACTGTGAGTGTTAGCAGCTGACTGAGACAGTGAGACTACCAGGAATCGTTGCTAGCGTCTCTGCCTGATGCAAATCGGCCCTGGAAAAGCTCTATGGCCCCAAGCCGAGCTCTCCACTGTGCAGATTGGAGGCTAACCTGGGATGCATCCTCCTGCTGTGCAGGATCACAACTGCTACAAGGAAAAGCCCCGTACTGCTGGTTGGGGCTGTGAGCTTGTGCTGAGATCTATGCTTTCACTTTCGGTTTGAGGCTCTCCTCAGAACCTAATTTCTCTTCCAGTCTGAGCTGATCTCCCTGCTTGTCCCTCTTTTATATTATTACCTCATTCTAACTCACCTTTCAGCTTTCTCCCAATGCATCCTTCTCTCTCATCCTTATTTTTTTTAAATCATCCCATCATTTCAACTGAAATATACCCTCTATTTATATATACTCCTTTTAACTATCCTGATCAGGAAGAATTTTCATTTACAAGTATCATAGTCTATGTTGGATATTAATTAGTTTAATCTTTTAAAAAATCCTTTATGAGTTCTTGTAATGAGCTGAGGCTTGAGTTGATGCACTGAGGTCCCAAGCACATGAGGCTAAATAGTAATTGGACCATACTCTATTAATATACATGCTTGGAAAAAGAATGGCCTCCGCCCACTCTCTGTTCAAGTCCTGATGTGTTGTACAGGAAATGACGATTTTGGTGGGTGGAGGCAGAGGAGCAGGAAGAGAGGCAGAGAGAGACTGCTGTCTGGGTTCTGGTCTGGTGGCTTCTGGTGTAGCTGGCTTCTTGACTCAGCTGCTGACATTGCTAATCTCCCTTTACCTCCAAATCTCTTTTACCTCTGATCTTTCTTCACCTCTATTGAGAATAAAGATTGAAGATTTTCCCTTAACCTGAATTCCTTACTCCAGCTGATTTTAAAATACGAGGTCATCACAAGTTCTTTTTTCTATTTACCTTTTTATGCTTCTTTTATACCTGAAAGACAATTTTACAAAAATTCAGCTTTGATCTTTTCATCAGGAATGCTTGAAAGTCCTCTATTTCATTACATTTTTCACTTTCTCTGTTAATTTTTTATTCAGTTTTAGCTGTATTCTTGGTTGTAATCCCAGGTTCTTACCCTCTCAGGATGAAGGAGACACTGTCATTAGCTTTAAGTTTTTCATGCTTCTCTTTTCAATGCTAATTCATCAGGCAACTTCTTCATTTTAAAAATGAGACAACTGAGGCCCAGAAATCATTAGTGATTTGTGCAAATTCTCATGGTCAGTAAACACTAGAGTTTGAATAGCTGCAATAAGAGGAAGTATCTCTATCTAGATTCATTCCATTCCACTTTGGATAATTCCACCTGTTAGGAAGTTGTTTTCTTTGTCTTTATTTTTCTCTCCCCCACTTAAACCAAATGGAAATTTGCTTCTTTGTAACTTCCACTCATTGCTCTTAGGTTTTTCTCTTGGACTAAAAGAAACAGTTTAATTTGTATTTTATTCAATAAAAATTCAAATAATTGAAATTAGCACTTATGACCATTTGCCTCAAGTCTTTTTCATTACCTGCTTTTTTATGAGTCAAAATATTGGAGAAAGATCATCTAGTTTGATTTACCTTATTCTCATTTCACAAATGCTGGCTATGACTCTTCTGTTTTTGACTTCAATAATAGGTGGATACAGTTTTATTTTATGATCTTTCATTTCAATAATAAGTCATGTAATGCTAATTGCAGTCTGAAGAAAGTGAAAAGACAGGTAGAAGGTACAAAGTTAGGAGTCAACAAAGCTGTAATTAACACAATTATACTCTATCTGACAATCTTATCTTAATCCTGTCTGTTATATTTCTTCTTTTGTCACACCTTTCCCCCACCCTCACCCCCCCCACCTTTACTCAGAAGTTCAATAATGATGAATAAGCAAAA
The DNA here is from genome assembly GCF_902635505.1 of Sarcophilus harrisii. NCBI lineage: Eukaryota > Metazoa > Chordata > Mammalia > Dasyuromorphia > Dasyuridae > Sarcophilus > Sarcophilus harrisii. Next base: position 101,224,914 of record NC_045428.1, read on the forward strand.
GAATAAAAGGTTAAAGCTTATTTCTTCAAGGAATTTGTTTTTAATAAAAGTTAGTATTGAATGTTTGTGTCTACAGGAGTGCCTGGTGAACAAAAAAAATCAGGCAAAAAATGGAACTTGTGTTTAGTTTTCATATGACACTAAAGCATCCCTAATTTGTTTTTAGGGAGCAATTTACCTTGCATATTTGAAGAGTCTAGCTGAGCAGAAGTAATAGCTTTGTGATAATTCATCCATTCATATGGATATGTATCACCATTCTTCTTAGAACAGCATTGCCATTATTATTTACTTGTTTGTTATGTGTTTGAGAGTTGAGATATCAAAATTCTTATATTGAAGTATATCCATTTTCTCCAACTGACATGATGTATCTTGATTGCAGCAAGGTTTCTACCACCATATACCTAAGGATATTTTTGGGTACAACAAAACTTCTGTAGCTAAAAATATGTCCAAAGTTTAATTTCACAAGCAGTTTGATTTAGTTTTCAGTTGGAAGGAAAGCTTCTCCCTTCCCCCAATTTCTAAGGTTTAGAATGACCTCTAATAACTTGTAAGAGTATAAAATATTGAAAATTTAACATCCTTAAGCTAGCATTTTTTTTCCACAAAATTCGACTCTGCTTGAGTGAAATCATCCTAGTGAGATAGCCATATGATGAAAGCCACAGGAGTTAGTCAGCTTGAAAGCCAATTTAAAAAACTAAATAACATGTTTATATGTACAAGTGATTTGTGGACCTGCTCCCCGTTACACCACTCGAAAATGTGGCTCATACTGCTTAAAAGGTGATAACAAATTTTCTCCCCCTAATGAGATACCCATTATATTACAATTTCTTTGAAAATAACAAGGCAATATAATTCTGTCTTAGCAAAAATAATGAAGCTGGTTTAAATACCTCTCTTGGTTAAATTCTCTCTATTTTTTTCTTCCTTTCAATTTCTAATACCTTACTTTATTTTAAGGGCTTTTGGTCTTTAATGATACCTGCTCATGAAATTTAACGTTGGAGCATAGCCTTCTACTATAAGCTTCTTAGCTGTATTGTAGCTAAGGGAATAGTGAAATATAGAAAATAATGATACAAATTAATTTTCCTTTCCCAGAGGTGCTATATTCCCCATAGCTATGACTCAGAGGACAACCTCTTATCTGAAAGATTGATATAAAAATAATTTATGTCAGTTTAAGAGGCAGAGCAAGAGTATTTGCCTGGAATAGAACATAAATGCCTTTAACAAAAGAAAGTTGGTGGAGACTTCTTCCATGGTAATTAGGGGTGTTTATTATCCTTGTCAGATTTTGACAATCAGTGAATAAGTTCTATAATGAAGGAGTTTTCAACATTTTATATTTTTTATTTACATTTTATGGTACTGGGTCCTCTATAATCTATCTGCCAGAGACTCAAGACAGCTTCCTTGGTAAATTAAAAGATTTTTAATCTAAATTATGAAATGATGATGAAGAAATTGTGACAATGAACATCTGCTTAATGATTTTCTATATTATTTACCTAAAGCTAATCAACGACCTGGAGAGACTGAGAAAGGTCACATCCTTTGTGTCCTTGTTTTGAAGTTTTAATGTATTTAAACCACTTTGGAAATATAATTATTGACCTTTCCCTTTTAAACCTCCTGATAATAACTTTTATATATTTATTTGTTTGTTTTTGTTGTTGAGATTGTGGGATTTTTTTGGGGGGGAGGGTCTGGCGTGAAAACTGTTCTTTTTATAATTTATATTTTATTTTATTATTTATATTTATATTATTTTATAATTCTATACATACATCAGGCCTTGCAAGCTTTGCACTAAGGGGAAAAACAAACAAACAAACTAACTAAAAAATCAGGAAATCAAGGGAAATGATTTATTTTTTAAATTTGTAATCCATGTATTACCAGTCATTCAAGAGCAATAACAATAACAATAGCAAAAGAGACTTTGACCACAAAGTCTTGCGCTAGATTACATTTTGATATATGAACATATTGTTCAGATTTGACTTTCTTTTTCAATATGCTGATGTTTCTATGAGATAGGTTGTGATACTAGAAAGAACATTATATTTGGAATCAGAAGACCTAGGTTTGAATTTCACTTCAGATACTCAGAAAATTACCTGTTTATCTCATTTCCTCATCAACTGAGCTGAGGAAGGAACCCCAAAAAGAATTATACAGAGTTGGACATCACTTAGCTTACTTAATAACAAATGATAATCTCTACATTATGAGCAGGTCACTAATCCTCCATGTGCCACAGTTTTTCCATCTAAATTTGCATAATAATTTCTGCATTACCTATTTTTACAGTTGTTATGGAGAAAGCAGTCTAACTATTGAAGTTCTAATTGCATGTAAGTCATGACTGATTTTGTAACTAAGTAAAATGAACAATTTTGCTATTTTATTGGCACAATCTAATTAATAGTAGCTTCTATCATATCTTATCTCAAATCTTTATCACACTTAGGGCATTCAAACTACTTTCCTCACATTTTAATTTTCTTATATCATAAATGCAATGTGTTTTTAATTATAATCATTATTTATGTTTATATATGACATTATTTGTTTGTGTAAGCAATTTTTTTCCTTATTTATAAACATCATGGAAGTATAGGTTTTATATATTTTTTTTTCATTACTTAGCTCACTATTTTGTACAGAGTTGGCATTTAGGTTGTTAAGTAAATGAATGAAAGACTAATACCATTACAGAGATAATGATAATGATAATAATAATTATTATTGTTATAACAAAATATTTAAAGTTTGTGAAAACCTTAATATTCATTCTTTTATTTATTCCTTACAAAATTCCCTAACATAGATGTGGTGCCTCAGTGGATATTGTGCTGGGCCTAAAATCAGAAAAAAAAAATCATATTCTTAATACAAATATGACATAGTCACTTAGTGGCTATGTTGCTCTGAGAAAATTACCTGTTTATCTCACTTCCTCATCAACTGAGCTGAGGAAGGAACCCCAAAAAGAATCATACAGAGTTGGACATCACTTAAATTACTTAACAACAAATGATAATCTCTACTTTATAGATAAAGACATTAAAATAGAGAGATTATATAAGCTGAATGTGGTCACTCAGTAATTATCTGAAACAAGATATGAAAATAAATTTTGTTCTGATTTCATTATGTTTTAGGGCTTATTTTCATTATTCTTTTATTCAATTATTATTTGCAGATAAAGAATAATTACTGAATACTACTGAATAAAATAGACATCTTTTGGGTTATCTTTGGGTTTTGGAGCCTATTACTCTTTTCATTGTTTTATACTTAGATTTTGCAGCCTCAATTTCAGGATAAAGAATTGTTCAGCTAGAACAGCCTTGGATCTAATTGCAGAGTAGCAGTATGATGTGTCTGCTACTATCATTTCTGACCCATTTTTTCAAGAGGACCTACAATTTCCCCAAATCAAGAAGATACTTGTCATTGACAAACAGGGAGCAGTAACCTTGGTAAGTAGTTTGTCAATTACTCTGTGAGAGAGTTTAAGCATTCATAAAACCAAGGCTAAAGACAGCAAGATTTCTTTCCAGAATTTCAAAATTCTAGTGCTGTTCCCTTGTCTAACAATGGTGAATACTTTTATCTACTGATCCTTAATCCTCTCTCTTTTTATTTTCATTAATGATGCTCAAAAATAGAATGTTCCAAGAGTCTACTGGATACCAAGTTGGACCTGAAAGAAAAAAGGGCTTATATTAAAGATTATAATTTCTGACTCTCTTGTTATTTGAGATTTATGAGATTTTTTGTTTGCTTGTTTTCCCTGGGAAAGCTCCTAATTGTATTTCCTATAAGTAAATGTCACACTTTTATAACTATTGTCATAGGAAACTGTAGGCAGTATGAAAAATAATATTCATTTTTTATTGAATATGTTACATAATGCTAACTCATTTATATTGCATTTTATAACTTCAAGATGAATTTCACCATATTATCTTGCTTGAGTCTCACTACTCAAGTACTCTTATTACGAAATTAGTACAAACATTTGAATTGAGCAACAAATAGATAATATTATAGACCTGGATTCAGAAAAACGTAGGATCAAATCCTATTTTTAATTCTTCCTGAGTATCTAATCAGCTTCAATACACTTAACCTCTTTGAAAACCTTATATTCCTATTCTATAAAACATGATGATGATAATATCTGTGAAATTTTGCTCATTATCTAGTGGCTATACTGTTTATTACCACCATTACCACCACCACTACTTAGAATCTATACGCATATATTCATGTGTGTAGATATATACACATAAATACATGTTCATATAGTACAAACTAATGCTGTATGCCTAATCACAGGCACTATACATGCACATAATTATACCAATTAGAGCAACTAGTCAATGCAATTATTATTGTTGTTGTTATTGCTGCTGCTGCTGCCATTGTTATAACTTGTTGTTATAAATATATTATGTCCATTTTATATGTGTAGAAACAAAGATATTGATTCTTACCAGATCAATTGCATAGTTAATAAATAGACAAACTAGGAAACCCAGACATTCTTATTTCAAGTTCAATGTACTTTGCATGATACCACCATTTCATACTTATATTTGAACATTTTAACTTCAAATGTGCTTACGATGTGGCCAAGACTTTAAAAATTTTAGTTGTACCAAAAAAAAAAAATGTCATTTTCAAAATATATGTCTGAATATATTTTTTTACACCAGTAATAAAACTGTTTCAATATGTGAAAAGTGCAATTGTTTAATATTTCCTCTATCTGCAACAAAATATTTTAGTGGAAGAAAAAGCTGAATTCTTATAAAAGTGTTGTTTGCTTTCATTTGTTTACAGGTTTTCTAGTAATTCTTTGCCACTTATTAGCCTTTCATATCTTAGATTAGTCATTTAACGTTTCCTAGATTTTAATCTCTTTCTCTGTAAAACTAGATAATTAGAATAAAGGCTCTTTTAGTTATTTTCCAACCTAATATTCTACTATGCTATTGCCTTATTTACAAAACTTGAAAATGCTGTAACTTGCAAAGTCTGTGCCAAAAACACAGAACAAATAGTATATTTCATTTTCATTTTAGTAATATAAATATCATCTTTATATTTATTGTAGGTTGAGAAAAGGCATGCATCCAGAAATAACAAGACAGTATAGAGTGGTTACTTGACAAAAGATCATAGACAATTGCTACTTAACATTTCTAGGCTTAGAAAAAGAGAAACAAAGCTGCCATTATAGAAACTAAGACAGTAGGTCATTGAATGGTAGTGAGAACAGAATATTAAATGAGAAAGAATAAAAAATTATATTGAAATGTTATGTATGTTCTTTCTCAATATAAAAATAATATTTCCACCGAAATCCCTTTAATTCTCTTGAATTATCATATTGTTGAGAAGAGTTATAATTTTCACAAGTGGTCATCCAATAATATTGTTGTTATTTTGTATCAAATGATGGAAGGCTTTCCAGGTTTTTCTGACAGCATTTTGCTAATGATTTTTAATAGCATAATTATTATTCCATCATAATTGCATATCACAATTTAGCCAGTCATTCCCCATTGATAGACATCCCCTCAGTCTTCAACTTCTTGTCCCCAGAAAAGAACTGCTTTAAATATTTTTTTTTTACATACAAATATTTTTTCCTTTTTTATTTTTTTTTAAATCTTCTTTGGGAAATGTAATGTTCTGGTTAGCTTTCTGGAGGTCTTTGGAACAATCTTTGTTTCAGCTGAGTAATTACCATGAGAATAGGCAGAGATAAAGTCCAAATTCTTTATTATCTCCTTCACAGTCTTGTCTCTTGCCTGAAGCTTGTCTAGCTTTCTGGAGGCCCTTCAGACAGGCTTTGGTGTCAGTGGGGGAAGCAGGGGAACAGCCCAGCCACCACAAGACTAATGAAGATGGAAAGTCTCTCTGAGTCTGTTCGAGTCTTCCTTAAATTCTCTACTACAATTAAATCCATTCATCATACTGATTATAAGCTAATTATTATATCACTAGGAAACCATTAATTTTTTTTCTTATAACTTTTTATTTACAAGATATATGCATGGGTAATTTTCAACATTGACCCTTGCAAAACCCTCTTTTTCAACTTTTCCCCTCCTTCCCCTCACCCCCTTCCCTAGATGGCAGCCAAACCCATAGATATTAAATATGTTAAAGTATATGTCAAATACAATATATGTATACATATTCATACAGTTATTTTGCTGCACAAGAAAAATCAGACTTAGACATAAGGTAAACATAACCTGAGAAGGAAATCAAAAATGGAAACGGACAAAAACAGAGGGAGTAGAAATGCTATGTTGTGGTTTATATTCATTTCCAATAATTTTTTTGCTGGGGGTAGCTGGTTTTCTTCATTGTTGAACAAATGGAACTGATTTGGTTCATCTTATTATTGAAGAGAGTCATGTCCATCAGAATTGATCATTATATAGTATTGTTTTAAAGTATATAATGATCTCCTGATCCTGCTCACTTCACTCAGCATCAGTTCATGTAAGTCTCTCCAGACTTTTCTGAAATCATCTTGTTGGTCATTTCTTACCAAACAATAATATTCATTTCCAATAATTTTTTTGCTAGGGGTAGCTGGTTCTCTTCATTGTTGAACAATAATATGTCATAACATTCATATATCACAATTTACCCAACCATTCTCCTAATTATTGCTCTAATTTCCTCTTCATTATTGGAAAGTTCTCCCTTTTCATTTTTAAGACTAACAATTTGATTTTTCTCTTACCTTTTTCTAATCAGATTTACCAAAGGTTTATCTATTTTTTTGGTTTTTTCATAAAACCAACTCTTAGTTTTATTTATTAATTATAAATATATATTTATATATATATATATATACTTTCAATTTTATTAATTTCTCCTTTTAATTTTAGAATTTCAACTTTGGTATTTGTTTTTTTTTAAATTTGGTCTTTTTTCTAGCTTTTTAAGTTGCATGCCCAATTCAATGATCTTCTCTTTCTCTATTTTATTCAAGTAAGCCTCAAGTGATATAAAATTTCCTCTTATTATCGCTTTGGCTGCATCACAAAATTTTTGCTATGTTGTCTCATTGCTGTCATTCTCTTTGGTGAAATTATTAATTGTGTCTATGATTTGCTATTTCACCAATTGATTCTTTAGGATGAAATTATTTAGTTTCCAATTACTTTTTGGTCTATTTACCCCTAGCTTTTTGTTGAATATAATTTTTATTGCATCATGATCTGAAAGGAATGCATTTACTATTTTTGCCTTTCTTCATTTAATTTTGAGGTCTTTATGTCCTAATATATGATCAATTTTTTTTAAGATTCCATGAACTGTTGAGAAAAAAAGTATTCTCTTTTTTGTGTCCATTCAATTTTCTCCAAAGGTCTATCATACCTAATTTTTCTAATATTCTATTTAACTCTTTAATTTCTTTCTTATTTGTTTTGTGGTTTCATTTATCTAATTCTGACAGTGCAAGGATTGAGATCTCCCACTATTATAGTTTTGCTGCCTGTTTCTTCTTGCAACTCTCTTAACTTCTGCTTTAGGAATTTAAATGCTATACCACTTGGTGCATATATGTTTAGTATTGATATTGCTTCATTGTCTGTGCTACCCTTTAGCAAGATATAGTTGCCTTCCTTATCTCTTAATTAAATCAATTTTTGCTTTGCTTGATCTAAGATAAGGATGACTACCCCTGCTTTTTTGACTTTGCCTGAAGCATAATAGATTCTGCTCCAGCCTTTTACCTTTACTCTGTATGTATTGCCCTGCTTTAAATGTATTTCCTGCAAACAACATATTGTAGGGTTCTGGCTTTTGATCCAGTCTGCTATACACCTCTGCTTTATGGCAGAGTTCCTCTCATTCACATTTATAGTTAAAATTACTAATTCTGTATTTTCTGCCATTTTATTATCCCCACATTATACTTTTCTTTTCTATTCCCCTCTTACTTCCCTCCCCAGTATTAAACTTATGGGTAACACTTTGCTTCATACAGCTGTCCTCCTTTAGAATCCCTCTCACCCCCTTTGAGTCCCTCCCTCTTTCTTATACCTTCCCCTTATTTTTCTGTACTCCCTTCTATTTAGTTTACTCTTTTTCCTTTTCCTTTTCCTCTCCACTTTTTAATAAGGTGAGAGAAGTTTTTATATAACCTAAATATGTCTAATATTTGCTCTTTGATCTATATTCAATGAGAGTAAGAGTCACACAATGTTCCTCCCCCTCCCGTAATTCCTTCAGATATGATAGGTTTTCTTTGCCTCTTCATGGGATGTAATTTCCCTCTTTTTAGCTCTCCTTTTCCCTTTTTCTGATACAATCCCCTTTCCACTTCTACTTCCCTTTAAAAAAAATAACAGTAAAATCAATTTATACACATACCCTTAACAGAAATACAGTTCACAAGAGTTCTTTTTATCTTTTATGCTTCTCTTGAGTCCTATATTTGGAGCTCAAATTTTTTGTTTAGCTCTGTTTTTTTCATTACAAATAAATGGAATTCACCTCTTTCATTGAATGTCCATCTTCTTCCCTGGAAGAAAATACTCACTTTCACTGGATAGTTTATTTTTGGTTACATTCCAAGTTCTTTTGCCTTATGGAATATCATATTCCATGCCCTTCGATCCTTTAATGTTGAAGCTGCTAGATCCTTAGTGATCCTTATTGTGGCTCCTCAGTATTTGAATTGTTTTTTTATGGCTGCTTGTAATATTTTTTCTTTAGCCACAATATTTCTTGGAGTTTTTATTTTGGGTCTCTTGCAGAAGCTGTTTGATGAATTCTTTCAATGCCTATTTTACCTTTTGATTCTATTACATCTGGGCTGTTCTATTTGATGATTTCCTGTAAAACAGTGTCTAGGCTCTTTTTTTCATCATAATTTTCAAGTAGTCCAATAATCTTCAGATTATCTCTCCTAGATCTATTTTCCAAGTGTGTTATTTTTCCAAGTAGATATTTAACTTTTTTTTTCTATTTTTTAATTTTTTTTGGTTTTGTTCGACTCATTCTTGATGTCTCAATAAATCATTCATTTCTATTTGTTCAGTTCTGATTTTTATTGAGTTATTTTCTTCATTAACTTTTTAATTTCTTTTTGCATATGTCCAATTGAATTTTTAAATGAGTTGTTTTGCTGTATGTGATTATTTTTCCATTTCACTAATTTTTTTAATGAGTTATTTTCTTTTTCTTATTCACAAATCCTACTTTCTTGGGAGTTCTTTATCTTTTCCAATTCACTAATTCTGTTTCTCTGCAAGTTCTTTACCTTTTCTATTTCACATTTCAGGGAGTTGTTTTATTTTTCAAATCTTTCTTTTAATGAGTTATAAGCCTCTTCTTTCCTCTCTTGCATAGCTTCTCTTTCTTTTCCCCATTTTTCTTCTAGCTCTCTTTTAAGATCTTTTATAATTTCTTCTAGGAGACCAGGGGGGTCTTATGTAATAGGGTCCAGGTTACATCCCCCTTTGGGGTTTTGTCTGTCGACTGTCTGCTATTAGTATCCTCAGGGTTGGAAATGTGCTCTCTTTCTGTATAGAAGCTATCTATAGTTAGAATTCGCTTGGCTTTTTTACTCATTTTTTTAAAAGCCCTTGGCTTCTGCTGTCAAGGCAAGAAGATTCTCAGCTTCCTCTACAGAAAGGAGTAGAAGAACAGTAGCTGTCCTTCTAACAGGCTGTGAAGAGTGGCTACATGCTGAGGAAATGTTGGTACCCTAGGCAGACCCCCCATTGGAAGGATCAGCAGCTACCCTGGGAAGAGCAGCTGAGCAGTGAAAGTGTCACTGCCCCATGCAGAACCCCACTATGCAGATCAGCTGCTGAGCTGAGGATGTGTGACTGACCTGTGCAGAGCCCCACATGTGGACTGCAACTGTGCAGCTGCACTGTGATTGTGCTGAGTCACTTCCAATGCTGGGTGTGTGTGGCCAGGTCCTGTTTAACTCTGGGGTTTGGGGGTACATGCTATCTTTGGTGTTTATGTAACTTCTCTGCTGATCTACTGCTTTGCAACTAAAGCAGAGCAGCCAACCTGTGGCAGAGTCCTCCCTGCAAATTCTTCACCTACAGAGACTAATCCTGTTCCTATCCACTCAGTGTGCTAGCTTCTGCATTCTGCCTCCCTGCCTGTGGTGGTCTCCTCCCATTTGATGAACACAGACCTTTTCTGTCAATCTTCCAAGTTATCTTCAGCTGGTAATTTCTTGCACTCCCAATATTCATGAATTTTACCAGTCAAGCAATATTTCTGAGGCTGAATTAGGTAATTAGTAAGTAAGGGTAAAAGGGAACTCAGAATGAAGTGTGTGTCCTCTCCATCATCTTAGCTCTGCCCTCCTTTTAATTTATTTTTATTTTTTTTTCCTGAGGCAATTGAGGTTAAGTGATTTTTCCAGGGTCACATTGCTAGGAAATGTTAAGTGTCTGAGACCAGATTTGATCTAAGATCCTCCTGACTTCAGGGCTGGTGTTCCATCCATTAGACCACCTAGCTGCCTCCATTATTTGTTGTAAGATTAATTCAATCATACTGAACTAGAGAATTGTTAATCTCTAATAATTCTCATCATGCTAAACAGATAACCATTGTCTTATCAGTTCCACTGAGTTAACACGTTGTTATAAGAATCCTTGTCTAAGTACATTTCTCCAGAATTTTGATCCATTACAGGTAAGCAGACCTAACAGTGGTACTGTTAGTTTTTAAAATATGCATGGCCCCACAACTCTTTGGTTATTTTTTTAAGCTTCTCCACAGAATTGTTGAATCAGTTTACAACTCTCCTTACAGTGCCTTAGGTCTCACTTTGCCTATATTCCCTTGAAAATGTCATTTTACCCTGCTGCCTCACTAATAGATATGTAAGAATTATATTAATTTACATTTCACCAATCAATGGTGAGTCAGACCATTTTTGCATATATTTTATAAATAGCTAGGAACAATTCATCTGTAGCTTTCATATATTTTGGTCATTTATCAATTTGGGAATGGCACCCACTTTAATAAATTTAATTTGATTCTCTATACACTTGAGAAATGAGATCTTCATTTTCCCCCACATTTACACTTGTTAAATGTATCCCCCTGACATTTATTCTACTATTATTATATCTATTATTCTTTTTCCTTTCACTCTTTCCCTCCTAAAAAATGTTTTACTTCTGACTATCCCCTCCCTCAAACACTCTCCTTTTTTTCACCTTTCACTCCTCTCTTCCCTTTTTTTCTTTTCCTACATTCCTGTAGGGTAAAATAGATTTTTATACTCAATTGAGTATGTATGTTATTCCTCATTCAGCTAATCTCTCCCATCTTTCTCCTCCTTTTAAAAAACTTTTTCTTGCTGCTTTTAGGCATGATAATTTACCAATTTCTTTGTCTTCCAGTCTTTTTCTCCAACACTTTTCTCTTTCACCTATTAATTTTATTTTTTTAACTATCATCCCTTCACATTCAACTAACATCTGTGCTCTCTGTCTATATATACTAATTCTAACTATTTTCAGTGAACATTTGTATCTTTCTTTGCATTTGACCAATTCTACTTTTTAAGGCACTATTGTCCTTTTTGAGTTTTGTTACCTACTTCATTTACCTTTTGCTTTGTCTTTTTTTAGCTGTTATTTTCTTCAGTATTTTTTTTTTGTTGTTGTTGTTGACATTATTTTTAGCAATTTATTGAATTTTTTTCATGATTTTCTAGCATTACTTTCACTTTTTTCCCCCATTTTTTCTTCTTCCTCTCTTATTTTGTTTTCAAAATCCTTTTTGAACTCTTCCTTGGCATAAGATCACTTCAGATTTGGAGTTCTTTTTTCTTTACATCTTTTTTGATTTTTATATCTTTTGAGTGTGTGTTTTGATCTTCCTTGTCACCTATTAACTTTTTATGAACATTATCTTTTTCTGTTGTTTGCTCATTTCCCCAGCCTATTACTATTGCAGTCTCTTTAATTCTTTATTAAGTAGAGTTCTGCTTCGAAAGTACAGGATGCACAGTCCCAAACTTCAAACTTTTGCAAGTGTTTTCAGAGTTATTTCTAGGGATCTGTATGTTTTCAGTACTTCCAAGTTGATATGTTTTAAGAAAGATGTTTACTATTTTCATGACCTATTTTCTGGTCTGTGAATGACTATAAGCACTGTTTTCTACCCCACGAGGAGGCTCCCCACTTAATTGTGACCACAAGTTCTGCTGTGTTAGTGTTCCTTCTCATCACAGAAGTACAATGTAAGACTGGGATCCAGACTTTGAATAAGGGCAAAGCAACTGTGTCCAGCCTCAATGCTAGCAAAGAGAATCTTGTAATCTTCTTCTAGTCAATTGGTTAACCCTTCTTCCTGTCTTTGGGCTAAGAGTTCTAGAAACTTCCACTGCTATTGCTGATTCAGTGATTCCCAAGGCTTCCTCCTAGTTTTCTGGAGTCAATGTTGTGTTGGTGTGAACTGTGATGATCTATGCTCCACCATTATCCTGGTGTGACAACCCTTTCCTCTGGACCCTTCCAAATAGTCCTGAACTGGAAAATTGTCTCACTCCATCATTTTTGTGGGTTCTACTGCTCAAGAATTTGTTTAGAATAATTATTAAAAGGTCTTTATTTGAATGGTTTTGGGGAAGAGCTTGAGTGATTCCCTGCCTTTACTCTGCTACCTTGATTCTGCCTAAGGAATGATGATTTAAACAAAAGAAAAAAATAATTTTTCTCTAAAGGATCTTATATTCTAATAGAGTAGACACTATATAAATAATAGAGACATACAATATTTATGAAGAATAAATGGAAGGTAATTTCAGTAAAGCTGCTATCAACTGCCTAAGAGAGGCTTTGAAGGGGATAGGGAGAGCAAAACATCCAGGTATCAGGACAGTCAGTTCAAACTAGTAACAGAAAGTGCCATGTTTGAGATGAGGCATGTAGATAAATTTAACTGGAGAATAGAGCATTTGTATTCAAGCAAAGTATATGTTAGTCAATAAGCATTTATTAAGTACTTACTATGTACCAGGCACTAAGTATTAAAATACATAGGCAAAAAGAAAAACCCTGCTTTCAAGAAGAGAATAAAATAATGGGGAAAAGAATATGAAAACATACAAAATAGTTGTGTAAAAATTAGTTTTATGCCAGATACACATATTATAAATTGTCAGTAAGAACAAAGAAAAAGAGCTAGAAAAAAGAAAGCTCATGCAGAGCATTAAAAGAGAAGGAAGATTATATCTGATACTAAACATTAAGAAGGGAAATTTCTTACATTTTAGAAAAATCACATTGACAGCAGAGTAACATGCAACAAAGTACTGAGGAAATATTACTCTACAAATTATAACTATAGCATATATTAAAGTATGAGGACTGGATAAGAAGAGTTATCAGAAATTGAAAAAAATGAACAAACACTGGCAAATGCTCCCTCTTCCCCATTATTCCTGCAACCTTTTATCTAAGAAGCAATAGTCTACAGAGGGCAGACTACTGAACTCAGGAATTTTTCAGAGTTCTTACTAGAACATGAAAGCCTACCTTTATATGTAAAAGAATAGGCCCAATAAATCAAGAAAATCAGATGTAAAAGTAATCTCTCTCTCTCTCTCTTCATATTTTATTTTCTTTCTCCTTTACTCTCTCAACCAATTATAAAGATCAAAGATTCCAAATTATAGATCTTGATATAGATCAACTATAGATAGTTGATGTTTCTTCCCTATTAGTCATTTTGTTAGAGAACCAGAGAATTGAGGAAATCTGGTGAAATATTAATGACACATTTCAAAGACAGAACCTTATACATATTAGAAAAAAAAGAAAACTGAAAAGCGATATTTATTACTAACCATATTACAATCTTATCTGACCCTAAACACAATCACACAACTAGCCAGAAACTTGTTTCTAGACTCAAACAAAAAGTTTCATTCTCAGCCATCCTATATCTCCAAGCACTAATAAATGACGTTTAGTAAATCTCTTTTGAATAGGCAGGATCGTGAATGAGTCCCTATTTTTTTCTTTTGTAAATGCTCAGATGCTACAAACATACAATTAATTGAGAGAAGAATTTGCTGATGAATAATAGCAAATAAAATAGAAGAGATTGATCAGCTCTTTTCATTTATATCTATAAACAACGATATTAATAATCAACTTGAATAGGTGTTTAATATTTTTGCTTCTTGAATGAATAAAATAATAGGTCATTAGACCAGGAAGGACCTTCAAGGTTATCTACTACAACTTACTCATTTTAGAGAATAGTATGATAAGGCCTATAAACATATCCCAAACTAAGAATCAGGACAAGGATTTGCATTTACTTATTCTTCATATGTTTGGATGTGTCACTTAAAAATTCTTTGACAAATTCTAATAGATCATTTGACTTAAATACATTGGCAACAATATGTAGTACATGTATGTGACTCAGCTAAACTTTTTACTAGGGCTTGTTCTTTTCAATCCAGAGTATCTATAATAATTTGCTTCAAGTTAGTATATATTGCACATCAAGTTATTTTCATCAATAAGAGCTATGTTTTTCAATAATCAATATCTATTTTATTTAAGGGAATTAATATATAACATAAAAACTTTCAAGTAGATTCATTTAATTTGATGTCATTGATGAAAATATTGTATATCAGATATTGTGCTAAGTGATGTTGTGTCTAGACTAGCTCTGTGGAGGATCTCGGTACCAGCCTGAGTCCTTGATCTTAGAAGAGAAGTGAAGAGGCGGGACTCAAATGGATGGTCAAACATGGAGTCCATTTATTCCAAATTCTCTTAGCTTTCAATACTTTAATACCTTTATATAATTGTAGAACACTATACATGCACTAACTATATACTGTCATGTAGAGACCACATAAACAACTTGCTGTTGTATGTAGATGACTCTTTGCCAATTGATATCACTTGGCTTTAATTACAACACAGGGACTGCCCCTCTGATATCTTAGGAAGGCCAAGAGCCCTTAAAAGAGTTGGGGAACTGAACCAGACACAGTCAGCAGGTTCCTTCTGGGCTGAAGAGTCTCATACCTCACTCAGAGTTCCCCACTATCTGTGGCCCTGTACAAAATGAAATAGATACAAAGATGCAAAATAAACTATTTTCTACAAATATTACATATGTAAAATATAAATCCAGGAAAATTAAGTATATTTTACTGAACAGGAAAAAAGTTTGTTATTGATGTAGAAGCTGTGCACTCTGTGTGTGTGTGTGTGTGTGTGTGTGTGTGTGTGTTTGCTGTATGAATTATGGGAAATTGTTATCTTTTTGTATTTAGCCTATCAACTTTTCATAGTTATAATAAAAATTTGTAAAAAAAAAAAAGGCAAAAAATGACAAAAAATGATTTACTACAACAACAAAATCAATTCAGAGTATTTGAACAGGTTATTCAAATCCAAATTTTGAAATTGACCACAGAAATTACATTGAAATCAGAGTGATCTCAATTTGCATATACTGCATATATAGCACCATAAAGTTCATAGATCAGTTATGTTAGGAGATCATTGTGAATTAGGCAGTTTTGATATCATATGGGGAAGGTAGGTTATAGAGGACTGAAACTGAAAAAAATATGCTTGAATTAGACAACAGAGCACTTAAAACTAATTACCTCTTTGATGTAAGATAATGGCTCTATACATATATATTTAGATGAGATGGTGATGTGATGAGTCTTCTCACCTTTGGTGCTTGCTAAATGTTTGGTGATGAGATAATTGTAGGCAAGGATTACAGAGTCAAGGGAGAGAAGTCGGGGTCACTTGGCAGTAGGACAAGGAGAAGAGAGGCTGGAGACTCCAGAATCCAGAATCCAGGATACATCTTTGGCAAGCTGCATGACAGCTTGCTTGCCTCCTTCACTTCTCCCTCTAATGACCAAGAACTTTGATTGATCCTGAGGCCTTCCAGGGAGCTGGTCCAGACATTATATTTCCAGGGAGCTAGCTTGGACATTATAGTGGGTGTTTAAAGCGAACAAAGGATGAATTTTAAAATGCTCTGTCCTTTGTCACTTGATAGAGCAGCAATTTGAACTTTTTGATAACAAGTATAGTAGCTTGTGTGTATGTGTGTGTGTGTTTGTTTTTGTATTTTTTTCACTAAACCTGATTGAATATCTGAAAGTTCTTTCTTAGCCATATTTACACAAAAAGTTAAAATTTGTTGGTACTTGATTTTTTCCTTCATCCCTGGGCAATCACATTCACTGAATATTTTCTTTAGACTGGATATACATAATCAGATTTTCTTATGTTCCATGTTATATTGTATCATTGAGTTTAACACAAAGCAAAAGAGGATACTTCTTTGAATATCAGAGTGCTACATATGACATTCTTTTTATTTGATGTCAAAATAGTCCCTGTTCTTTGTATAACCAGATGCTCTCTTTCAAAGAATTTGTAAAAGAATTAGTTTTTCATGAAAATTAGAAATCCTTATGTTATTTTTCATGAGAACTGGTCTGTGAAGTTCTATTATTTATCCAAGTTCATGAAGGTAGTTATATACATTCATCAAATATTATTTCCAGACTTCCTTATAAAGTGGCTATTCAAGATGTTAAAACTTCTCTGCCAATTTCATTCCTGAATCTCCTTTTGCATTTATAAATTTATTTAATATAAGTCAGCAGTGGTTGTGTTAGTATTCTTACAAGATGCAAAGTCACTGGAATTGATAGAGATAATAATTATCTAATTTAGCATGGTACTTAACAGTTTTCTAGTTCACTAATGTACTTAGTACTTATTAGAGTTGCACAAGATTCACACCTTTAAGAGAGCATATATAAGGAGGAGTCCACTAAAGTACAAGCCCACTAAGACACAAGCCCAGTTTTGGAGGCTGAGACAGATTCATTCTATCTTCCACCTTTGTGCTGGCTGGAGGCGGAAGAGGCAAAGAATTAGCGGCAGGAGCTCTCAGAACCAAGGAGAGAGATAGGCCTCTAAGAAAGCTAACCGGGCCCAAGGAAGGAGACAATAAAGGATTTGGGCTTTAATTTCTGGCTGCATTTGGGGTATTTACTGAAGTGAAACTAAGGCTGCCTCCAGAAGCCCCCCAAAATCTGCTCCCAGAGAACGTTATATTTTAGAGAAGAATATTACAGGTTGGTTGTCTTTTAGGATTCAGAGAGAAAGTTGGATGGATGCCTAAACATCTAAATATATTTCAGTCTTAGCACCTGATTATAGAAGAGGAAGAAATTTTGTCAGAAATGGAAAAGTTGATTCCAAGATAATAAGCTGATTCTATTTAGAAGGAATAAATATACTATGTAATCATTGATGTCAACTATTGGAATAATTGGTCAATTTTGAGTGAGCGGACCCACAGAATTGTGAAAGATTAAATGATAATTTACCTCATTTTCTCATGTTCTAACAGTGATCATGAAGATCATGAGAAAATGAGCTTTCTCTCTCTCTCTCTCTCCATACACACACACACACACACACACACACACACACACACAATACTATTGTCTCTCATTTTGGAATGCACTAATACTTCAAGCATTATTTCCAATGTGTCAGGATTTAAGGGTGGGGTGGAGGTGGTAGGAAGTAGCTGTTCATTCACTGCTAATTACAGGAAATACCTACCCTTTGGGTAATGACTACACCCCCTGCCTGCAGGGCCTGTCACTATTTGCTGCTCTGACTCTTAACCTGACAGCCCAAATACTTTTTTTTTTGGCTTGGATGGAGGCCCTCCTCCTTTCTTTCAGAATGCAGCATATTCTTGAGCCTTGTCATATTTCATCTATTGACATTGATATTTCCTTTTGGGTATATTATCAGCATAGTTTACATAAAATCGAGTTTTCTTTATTATTTTTGGCAAACCAATGAGATTACCCTCCCCTTAATTAAGATTAAACTCATCTCAACTCTTACTTTATGTTTTGTGAATTCCAAGGAGATACATTTGGTGCTAACTTGTCAAGAAAGACACCTGCATTTCTTATTTATTACTCAGTTCTCACTGTCACAAATGACTCTACTGAGCCTTCAATCATACCTGATCAACACTTGCCTATATAATTCCACCTGACATTTGAAATGAAGTCTCCTAAGATTTCCTTCAGTTTTGGAGCAATCACTTTCAGCTAACAATAGACTTTTATTCATGGAAGATGGCTTATTGGAAACTTGTCTTTGTGGAATATACCAGGGACTCTACGTTATTTTGCCACAACTTTTCAAATGCTGTAATTCATTCAATGTCATTATCCTACATATGCCATAAATATCTATATATGTGTGCATGTGTGTGTGTGTGTGATAGATTTTTAAGTATACATGTATGTATGTGTAATTAGGTACAATTATTTGAAGGAGGAACCTAGTGAGATTAATTGTTTTTAAAAATAAAAAGCTTTAAATAATTCTTAAAAGATGAAGAAAATGTATCAGTATTCTATCAATGTAAATTGTTCATTTTTCAGTATTTTTCAAGCAATCTGTCTTCTTCTGTGTCAACTTATTTAATCAGTACATACTAAATATAAACAAATGCATAACTTTTGAAACTTGACAGATATATTAACAAATGATTATTGAATTAGGAAAAAAGTATAAAAATTAGAAGGAGATAGAACTTTCATCAGTCTAATAGATTTGACAAAAGACTGCAGTAGGATGTAGTTTTCCCACATTGATTATATCAATCAAGTGTCAGTATATTGATGGTTCACCAAAGGCATAAGCATTTCACCAGATTTCTAATTTCAGTAGAAGAATTCAATATTGGTCAATTTAGCTAAATTTTATTAAGAACCTATCTTGTGTAGCACAATGTGCTGAGAATAAAAGCTGTGATCTGAGGTAAGTTACTTATCCTTACTAAACCTCTTTTCTTAATCAGTTACCAGAAAGTGCTGTTGTAAGACTCTCATGAAATGTCAAATAGAGTGTATTTTATAAAAGAAATAAAATAAACACCATACAAATTCTAGATATAATTATTATTTACAAAAAAGCTAACAACCTAGTTTCTGACCTCAGGAATCTCGTGAGGCTGAGATTCTACCATGTGAAACTGAACAAATTTAACATAGCATTTATTTCAATATGGAGAGCATACTAATAACTGTGGGGACCTTGTCTATATAGTAGATGCATCCACAGTGTAGTTTTAAGGACACAAGAGATCTTATGAAGCTGAAAGGGATGTATGTTCCAGGCATGGAGATCCTTTTGAATCACTTCATGATGATAAAAAATGGAATGTGACATACAAAAGGCCAGTTAGACTGTAATGGAATACATGAAGGAGGAAATATTATAATGAACAGTACCTTTGTGGGAAAAGGTTATTGAGTAATCCAAAGGACATTGAAAAGATTGAAAAGAATGATTCTACTTGAAATCTTAGAATGGGAAAGATATGACCCCATCCTGGAAAGATGAGTCTTCACAAAGCCTCCTATTTTTTTTAGCCTTTGAATTCTATATTATGTTACCACCTAACATACCTCAAAGAATACAAGTTTGTGTTTGCAATTATAGTAAGGACTGTTTTCAGTAACACTAAGAAACATTATTCAATAACATTTTTTCAGTAACATTAAGGAACGTTAGGGAATTAAGTAACACCAGGAACATTTCAATTCTAGTGACCAAGAGATTTTTCAAAGATCAAATATAATTCTTTGAGAAAAGTATAAACTCAATAGTGAATAATAGAGAAAACACTCAAGTGAAGTCAATTGCTATAACTTCCTGTTTGTAGGCAGCATTGCTTTCATATTCCAGTGGGGGGGGGGGGAGGGAAAGTAAGGGATAGGCAAACTCTTACTTGATAATAGAAATAGCAGCTGCTAACTAGAAATAAAATTCTAAAAACATAGAGGACAGACTTTTGCAATCAATATAAAAAAAAAGGACTATGAAACTGAGAGTCATCACCTCCCATTCTACACAAAATACAATGAAATATGAGAAATATATTTTCACAAGTTAAAGGAAGTAGCAGATGATTTCTGGCTAAAATTGAGCAACAGAAACCATATATAACTTTTGGAAAATGGACAAAGATTTGAAGAATTTCACAATTCATGGGAGCCTCATATAAAAATGTATACTGAAAAAATAGGAAATCATCTAATTATTGTGGAAAGTCCTTCTGCCTCTATGGCTATTGTGCAATCAAGGCTATTCATAGATTTAATATAACACATTTGAGTAACCATTCAATGTTGTGAAACATCAGCAATATTGAAAATTAAATAACAAATTCTCTGTGAAATTCCAAAACTGTTAAAATAAAAGGACTGTTTCAGTTTATAATTTAAACAGATTTGCTTTGTAAAGTTTTGGAAAAAAATTACATATTGTTACCATTTTTTAAATATTTTTAGATGCATCACTTAAGAAAATGGTCAAAATAGAGACAGGATGATAAAATGGCACTTTCACATATTTCCATTTAATAATATTCTATTACATTAATCCATACTAGTAAAACATGTTTTATTTAAAGAATCTTTATTAATCACTTATTATATGACAGGAATTGTTTTAGGTTTGAGAAATAATGAGAATGAAACTATCTGTCCTTTTAAAAGTTCATGTATTCAATTATGTAACTTTCAGAATCTAATATTATTGTGAAATTTAAAGAATCAGAATTAGGATATGATTTCCTTGGTTCTTAACATAGAATTTGAGGAATTCCATATTTGCTTCCAATCTACATCTAGTTTTATAACCCCCTATGTCTTTTATATACCTAACAATCCAGCTAAACTGGGCTTTACAACAAGTAGTTGTATTTTGTTTTTTTACATTTTATCTTGAAATGTCTTTCTCTATTCTTTTGCCACATTTTACTCATATGTCAAATTCCAGCTGGAAAAAAAATCTTCCTTTGACTTATCACACTAAAAATTTATCTCTACCTCCTATTGTTTATATTATTTATATATTACTGTTTATATATACTCGATTTTTTTAATATACTATTATTAGAGTTGATGTATTTTTTATTTTTCCTCCATCATTCAGGCCCTTAATAAGAATGGATTTTATACACTTCAGAGAATGTTTGTTGAATATTCAAAAGAAATTGATTACTCCCCTTGACTACCTCTTGTTCCCCACTGTAGCCTATATTCTGAAAGAGTTAATGAAACTTCCATAAAATAAATATCTTAGTCCACTCTAGCTGCCCTCTGTAAAATCTTGTACTATGTACTTTTTAAAAATTATATTTTAAATATGCATAAGGTAGAAATGAACTGTTAATTTCATGGCAAATAAAAATATTTTAGTAAAGAATGAGACTATGGGCTACAACTGTATCTTTAGTTTTTTTTAACAAAGAAACAGAATATGGGCTACAGCTAGGTTTCTAAGACAGAAGACTTTGGGAGGTGCAACAGATAATATGGTGATGTCATTTAAACTTAATCTCATGCTTCTTTTTTAGGAATCAAATAAACTTATGTGTCAAATAGTATTGATTAGTATGTGAAACTATACAAAGGTGGAATTTCAGGCTGGAATTTTAATTTCTCATTGTCTCTAAGAGAATTTTCTTGCCATATGCTTTTACTTTTATAAAATTTTTGTTTTATATTAACTAGGGCTAACAATGAAGTGAACTCAAGTATACTAACCTTTGATTGATGAAGCAGTTTCAAGTGACCCAGAACTTTACAAAATACACTATCTTTCTTCATAAGTACTCAAAAAACTCAAAATAAAACAAAACAAAAAACAACCTTTTATTAGCAAGGTTGACTTCTTGCCCACCTTTGTACTTAATGACTTCCTTTTTTAGAAACCTCATGTAAAATTAATTTGGATGTTACAGCAGAATGTTTCACAGTTTTCTGGTGTGGGGAAGGGTTGAGGGAGTGAAAATAAAAGGGTGTTTGGTTAATGCTTATGACACATTGCCAGTGACACCAAGAAACATGAAACTGGAAGAGAAAAATAAAATAAAATGGTTTGGCTTAGCAAATGAATATGATTTCTAGAGTTGTTATATATACACATATATACATATTCTGACAACACTTAGACAACTTTTATTGTTGTGTGTTTCCAAAGTAGATATAATTTCAGAGCACATAGAAGCCACAGATTTTTGCACATACCAAATATGAGATACTTGCCTTACTATTGCTTATGGAAGTGATAAAAATAAATCAGTAACCTGAAATAATTTATTTTAAATATCATGAAATATCAAGTTAAAGTTATATCTGAGAGAGAGAAATTTTGCTGTTTGAAGTCAAACAAATCATGAATAAAATTGACATGAACATAAGAGGTTAAGAAAATGGATTTATATGTAATATTTTGTCTTTAAGATCCATTTTAAAGTTTCCACATAACTACTATATATATATGTGTGTGTGTGAATACATATGCATATATAGACATACATATGTGTATATATGTATATTGCACACATATATACCTGTATTCACACATATACTAAAATGCACATAAGTATACACACATATATACACTCAAGAAAATGCAAAAACAAAAGCTTGAAAATGTAAGTAATAACAAAAATAATCCAATCTACCTGGAATTTTCCTCAAAAATTATTATTATACAAATAGTAAGAATTTGATATAGCACTAGCATATTTACAAAAATCATCTTGTATGTTTAATAAGTAGGTTTTCAAACAACTGAAGCTTCATATTTTTAGGCTATATACATTTTAGGGATGTATGTATATCTGGAGAGGGGGAGAGAGATAAAAAAGAGAGAAAGACAAAAAGAGAGAGAGAGAGAGAGAGAATTTGAGATATAAAAATATTGAGTGAATATTTGTTTGAAAAATTCCATAATCATCATTTCCCACCTGCCCATGGCATGTAGAAATGAATGTGTTACCAGAACTGAGGCATTTTTTTCTCTCATTTTATTTTTCTGAATCGTTCAAATGCTCTATTCATGACAGCCAGCTTAGTATTGCATAGAACAGAAGAGTAAAGTAGACCAGAAGCAAGATTTTGTCATCCAGGTTTTAAGAAATTTGAATAGTGTGGAATTTAATGTAAGAAAAATAAACAAATATGGCATAACTCCCCATTGTATATATTTTCTTGGAAATAGCCAGCTACATACATACCATATGTACATACATATATACATATATATATATATATATATATGTAAATCAGTATATTTCTTTGATGAAGATATTTCTCTGATAAAAAATAAGAGCCATTTCCCAATTGAATGGTCAAGCGATATGACCATGATGTTTTCAAAAGAAAAAGTGAAATCTAAATGTAGTCATATAAAAATACTTTAAATCACTATTCAATCGAGAAATGTAAATTAAAACAACTCTGAGATATTAACTCAATTCTATCTGAAATGACAAATGTTAGAAAGGATGAGGGAAAATAGGTATACAAATAATCTGCTTTTGGAGTTGTTCACTGGTCCAATCATTCTTGAGTGCAATTTATAATTATGCCCAAAGGGCTATAAATTTTTTTATACCCTATAACCTTATAATACCACTACTAGTTATGTACCCCACAGAAATAAAAGAAAAAACTAAAACACCTATATATACTAAAATGCTTTTAATAGTTCCCTGTGCTAGCAAAGAACTGGAAACTGAGGAATTGCTTATAAAATGGGGAATGTCTGAACAAGTTATGGCATATGCTTGTGATGGAATACTGTTGTGCTATAAGAAATAATGTGGAGTATGGTTTTTAAAAAGTGGCATGATTTGGATGAAATGATGTATAGTGGAGTAACAAGTATCCAGAGGTCATTTTTCACAGAACAGCAATGTTGTGATGATGAAAAAAAAAAATCTTGTTTCTATTGGTTTTATGTATGCAAAATCTTTTTAGATTAATGTAATTAAAGTTGTCCATTTTGCTTTTCATAATGTTCTTGTATTTGGAAATAAAATTTTCTATTCAGCTATGGTCTTTTCATTAGAAACGATTAAAAATATATAAAATTTAACATTCTTAAAAATATTTTATTTAACATTAAACATTAAAGTAAACATAAAAACATAAAATAAAACATAAACATTAAACATTAAAATAAACATTAATAATATTTATTCATTCTGTAATGGGACTTTTCTAGTTCTTTCTATCATTGATAAGGAAGAGTAAGTTCTCTGCCGCCAGTCCAAGTTGTTGCAGTAGCAAATAAAAATTATATCTCTTTATTTGAGTGTGAAAGAACATTAGCTATTATTAATGACATTTGCCTTTTAGTTTTCTCTTAATTACCTGTTGGAACTATCTTAATCCCTGGAACTTTAAAGACATCCAATTTGAATTCAACAGGGTGAGAAATGCACAGAAATGGAAAACAAAACCCAAGATTACATTTCTAAATCAATTAAAAATTATTTCAGCTCTTTGTTTGTATGCTGAAGATATGGGAGATACCATTGGAAGAGAATGTTAGAGCTAAAATACAAGTCTTAAATATCAGACTAAAGACTTTATTTGAAAGGTAAAAAAAAATATCACTATATTGAGCCAATTCTTGGGGTGGAGTGACTTGCCTAGAGTCATAGGCTAGTAAGGATTAAGTATCAAAGGTCACATTTGAACTCAGGTCCTCCTAGGTTGGTACTCTATTTACTGTACCATATAACTGCCCCATAGCATGGATATTTAAATGAGATATTGATATGATCATAGAGATATTCTGGAGGGATTTTGGACAGTGACTATTGGATGGGTTAGAAGACAGAAACAATAGAATAGAATTGTTTTGTTAAATTAAAGTCTTCAAAAGGAAGAGATCATGAGAACTTAAACTATGTTGGTTGCAATAACATAGCCAGGAGGAGACAATTTTTTTGGAGACATTGTGGAGATAAAATTATGAATCATGCATTTAATTAGATGTGAAGTTTTAAAGCAGAAGGGAAATTCAAGAATAATAGAGATGTTGAGCATAAATAACTAGGAGAATAGTGGTATTATTAAAGGAAAGTCTGTGAATGACTATGGTTTAAGAAAATGAGAGCTTGAGATTTGAACATATCAAGTTTTCATTGCCTGGGACATTCACATAGAGAAGTCACAAGGGCAGTCATAAATACTGCACTAAAGCATGGGGAAAGTTTTGGATGGTAGATATAAATTTGAGAAGATTTGTGCTGTGAATAAGAGTTTATCACCATGGTACAATAAGATGACCGCATTTAGCACCCAAATTATATTAAAATCAGCTGGAGTCAGAATAAGGGAAAATCCTTGAGCTTTATTCTTTGTGGAGGTGAAGGGGAATGGTGATACGAAGTGAAAGCAGTCATGACAGGATTCCCGCCAGCAGTGCCTCTGACTCTCTCACTCCACCCACCAAATCATCTCTACATCATTTCCTATACAACACATCAACTCTTGCACAGAGAGTGGGCGGGGCCATTCTTTCTTCAAGCATATATTAATAGAATATTGTCCAATTGCTATTTAGCCTCACATGCTTGGGACCTCAGTGCATCAACTTGAGCTTCAGCCCATTACAGTACAATCTGTTGAGAGAATAGGGATAAGCACAAAGGATAAAATTTTGAGTAATGACAATGTTTAGTCAGTAAAAGAAGAAAAAATAATATGTGAAGGCAATAGAGGGGGAATAATTAAAGAGGCAAAAACCCCAAAAAACAAACAAAAACACAAGGAAAGATTGATGTCCATGAATGAGTAAATCATTGAGTTTCATTACTATTATTTAATACCAAAAGACTATTGGAAAGTAGAAAGAAACATTATGGTCTGCTTTTTTTCAAACATCTAGAACTATGGGAAGTGTTTTTTCAAGTGAAAGTAATAGAATTTAGGGACTTCAGGAAAAGAAGACATGAAATTTTAGTGCTACCATGTTGTAACCTGGGGTCAGTAAGAGAGATTAGACAAAGTCTTTGTAAACCCCTCTTGCCCCCTTATTTCCAGAGACCAGTGAATATTTTGACAGAAACTACATGGCAGTTGGAGTCAGAAGTCATAAGTCATGGATTCAAATCCCAGCCATGTTACTTATAAGGGTGTTCTTAGATGAGACAATTATTATTATGAAGTTGTTGATTTTATTATCATTATTATTATTATTAAATTTTATCTATATAGTGAGGTGGTTAAACTACTATATTTATCCTCTAAAATCTATCATTTTAGGATGTATTAACTAAAGTGTACATTTATGAAGCGATATCTGAGATACATGCAGAAAATTATGTAGTGTTGTGTTGGCCCTCTCCAAAAGAGGGTCCATAGCAAAAATGTTCTTTATCTGGATAAGGGTAACAAAATCTAAAATTTTTCCTCCTATTAGCAATTATAAAACTAATAATGCCTACAGAAAAATAATGAGATGTGTATACCAATGTACCTTTGCCACCCATTGGGAGCAATAAAGAATTTAATGAGCCAATAAAAGGTGAAGAAAAATTAACACTGTTACATTGAGACTGGTGTGGCATCTCTGCACCTTGTTGAGGACTATATATATTTATAGGAAGTCACATTGTAAAGAATTCTGAGTGATCACCACCTAGGAGAGACCAGGTACAAAGGAAGGGGTTAATAAATGTTTGTGAATTTGATATGATTTTTCTTCTGTTTGTTTTGTAAGCTATGAAAATGGAGAGAAATTAGGTAATATGTTCAGTAATATCATAGACTAGTGGATACCAGATTCTTAGGTGTAGGGAATGAACCAAGTATATCTCCAAAATTTACCAGGCTTTCTAAACCATGTAAGAGCTCAGAAACAATGACTACATAAGAAAGTAAAAAAAAACATAAAAAACATAAAGTAAAAAATACATAAAAATATTTTATTATTCTTCAACTGACTTAAAACTTAAAGACTCTGCAGCAAAAGTAGTAGGATAGAAACCCCCTATTAACTGGCAGTGTAGGAAGATGCTGTGCCATGTTTTTTTTGTTTATTTTATTTGTCTTTTTAAAAAAAGATTTTTCATGTGCCAGTGTACTCTGTCAGACAAAATTGCTATAAAGATTATTTGACTGCTATGTTTTTTGTCTACATCTAAGAATTTGGGACAGATGTAGAAAGAACAATAATTCAGGGTTTAATGTATGATTTGAACTTAAATTTATCATCTGAAAGAACCTCTATAATCTAAAGAATTTGTAAAAAAACATATGCCAAAAGTATATAGATAATGAAAGAAAGTAAAGTTTAACTAGAAAAGGAGAAGAAAAAAAAAAGAAAAATGTAGTAAGCACATTACTTTTGTTATAAACTTATCTTTTAAAAAAATAACCAGCACAAAACAAATCAGAAAAAGAAACCATTCAAGAATAAACTAAAATTAAGTGGCAACCAAAAGTGCATGACCAATAAATAAGTAGACTGTCTATGTACATAATTATTACAAAGAACATTTCTATAACAATTATAATAGAATCATGAGTTTTTCTTTTATTCAGTCTGTCTTGACAACATTTCAATGTGAACAAATTAATTATTAGCATTTTTCTATAATTCCCATGTTTTACTTCATTACTTTGCTGTTCCTTTCAAACTGGTAAATTGAAAAAGGAAAAAAGACATCCTTAAAATGTAAGAAAGTAACCAGCCTCCAGAGTTCTTACTGACTAGAGAATGGAAGTGGTGGTGATATAGTGTCTGAGTGACATGCAATCATTCAGTTCACTTTGACAACGTGCCATTTTCATTTGTAAAGGCAGACAGTAACTGTCTAGCAATGCTGCAGACTTATACTATGGTACCCAGGAAATAGACTCTGAATATGCTTTTGTCTATGGTGCTTTTAGGAAGCAACATAATGATGTTTGTTGCTGGAATATCCAAACCATTAAATATATATTGATTTTAGTGATAATTGTGATCTGGGACATTATCCTTTAACTAATTTGGTTGAAAGCAATTGGAAACAAAAATAATTTTTATTTTGGTTTTCAAGATACTGAAAATGCATATTTTTATCATTAAATACATATCACATATATATACATATATTTCATAACCTGTGTGTATATATGTATGTATACATATTTTCACATGAATACATATGATGATGGCTGATATATTTCTGCCTTTACCTTACCTTTCTTAAGTAATCTGGAAAAATATAATGTGTGTCTACTATGCAGTTGTACATTACAGCAATTGGTTTAATTAGTTGAGTGAGACAGATAGAAGAAAGAAAAAGGAGCTTAGAAAAGGATCGTGATGGAAATAGGGACAAAAGAAGATTGTATATTTTTTCATCATCATGTATGAAGAAATAACAAAGAGTTGAGAGCCCTCAAGACTTGCATTTCCCATCCTTGCTTGCCTAAGACTATTTTCCTCTCTTCTTTAAACAGAATTTAACAGTGGACTAAGATAAAATAGAGGAAGAGCCTAAAGAAACCCTGGCATTACAGATTGCAAGACTAGGTATTTGTGTAGATACATACATACATTTGTGTAGATACACAGCATTATGTGGTCTTGAAGAGAACAAATGATTGCATGTTCATTACTGTCAAGAAGAAAATGATTCAGAGAAAGCAACAGCAGTTCGGTCTTAGCAATATTGTGTTCACTGTCACTGAGGAGGCCTTAAGTGCCAGCTACAATAGCAACTTGCAAGTAGATTGATCTCTCTGGAATGTTAAACATTACAGTCAGAGACATGAAGAATGATAAAGTCCCTATATTGAATATCAACCCTGCAGAGACAGTGAAAGCTAGAGGCAAAATACAACTAAGCCTTCCTCATGGCCTCTAGCTCAATATAAGCAGTATCAAGGACTGACTTCAAGCTTTATAATTATCACCCAGACATTTCTTTCACTATGCTAGCATGTATAGACACAGAGAGTAGATGTGAAGAATAAAACATAGAAAAAAAATTGTCTTTGAACTCCATGATACATTCTTAAATACTAAACTTCTCTGATTTATAACATGGAAGCATTTTGAACCTATTTCATAAAAATTATTTCCATATACAAATTAGCATATAACATGCAATATAATACAATATAATGATTGAAATGCTTTTCACTATCAGAATTTTCAGGCCTATATGCAACCAAATTGATATGGATGGATGGAGAGTTATCCAAAATAATTTGTAATTTTTTGAGAAGTAGCATACTTATATAATATTATATTGCCTGAGAGAGCCTTGGCTTTCAGTAAATTGAGGCAGCTCATTAAAACTACAAATCATAGGGAAACTGTGATCTGTTTTTGTAGAGGAAATTATCTCATAAGGTGGTTTCTGTGAAATAATAGGCATGAGGATATATATGTTATTTTGAATCCAAACATATAATTTTATTTATTCATTAATGTTTTATTAGGTCATGCATATATGTGTGCTATTCCATATTTGTATATTCATGCAAGTGTATGTATACACATACATATATATACATATATGTGATATTTGTGTATATAATTATAGTAGAAATTCATTTTTGAAAAGACTGATAAAAGTTTTATAGTTTGTTCAATAATTTGCATAATGAAAACTAGGCTTGTAGGAATTAATTGATCCACAAATATATGTTAAAGCCTACAAAGTGCAAGACAGTATGCCAAACCATTGGAAAACAGATATAAGATGTAGGACTTGTATTCCAGTAGCTAATAATTTAGTTATGATGGCCTCTCTTTAAAGAGACACGAAGTAGGATGACTATTCATACATTATCTGATGGTTGATTTGTCAAATTTGTCTTTCTTTGAACAGAGTTTAATGTGTACTTTATGTGAAAGAATATATTGTGAAATTGTGACCTAAAAAATTTAGTATCCATGAATAATATATACACATATATGTATACATATATATATGTGCATATACATACATATGTATATACATACACACACACACACACACACACACACACACACATATATATATATATATATATATATATATATATATACACTATAATAACTAGAGGTTAAGATGTATACAACTGACAATACTATAAACCCGCATTGTTTTTGAGGGAAGTAGGGATTCAGACCCTGAGTTCATTACTGTGGGTATTTTCTCCCTCCCTGGAGGTGGATAACCAATTCAGCTGAAATTTGATTCAATTCAGGTCAATAAACATTTATTAAGCCAATGCCTTTAAAACAATTTTTAAACTCAGGAGATTAAAAAAAAGGCAAAAAATAATTCTTCCCCTCAAGTAATTTACAATGTAATGGGGAAGACAACATATAGACAAACATATACAAAGAAGTTATAGACAAAATAAGAGATAATTAATGTAGGGAAGGCAATGGAATTAAGAAGGATTGGGAAAGGATTCCTATAGAAAGTAAGATTTTAGTAAAAATTTAAAGAAGGCAAAGTTGGTCAGCAGTTAGAATAAAGGAAGGAAAGTGTTGTAGATCAAGTTTAGTGAAAAATGAAAAACAAACTAATTTGAATAAAACAAAAATACATATTAATGCATATTTTATTTTACTTTTTGACTTCCATCTTACAAAACTTGGTAAGAAATTTGTTTTTACTTACTTTTTTTTTTTACTTTTTTTAAATTACTTTTATTTCTCCAATTACCTGTAAAAATAGTTTTCAACATGCATCTTTGTAAGATTTTGAGCTACAATTTTTTCTCCCTCCCTTATTTCTCTCTGCATTCATCTCTTCTTGATCTGCATTTAAAATGCATAGTTCTTTCTCTGGATGCAGTCAGCATTTTCCAACACAGGTCTTTTACAATTGTCTTTGATCAATTCTTGCTGAGAAGAGCTAAGTCTTTCATGCACATTTTCACACAATTTGGTTGCTATTGTATACAATGTTCTTCTGGTTCTCTGCACTTCACTCAGCATCAATTCATGTAAATATTTCCAGATTTTTTTCTGAAATCCACCTGTTTATAACTTTTTAAATTACATAATAGTATTTCATTATATGCATTCACTTATTCAGTCTTTCCCAATTGATGCCCATCCTCTCAATTTCCAATTTTTTGCCACCACTAAAAAAAGCTGCTATAAATATTTTCTTTTTTAATATACATGTGCGTCCTTTTTACTTCTTTATGATCTCTGGGATATAGATCTAGCAGTGGTATTCCTGGATCAGAGAGTATGCATAGATTTATAGGACTGAGGGAATAGTTTCAAATTGTTTTGTAGAAAGGTTGGATCAGTTTACAACTTTACCAACAATGCCTTAGTATTCCAGTTTTCTCATATGTTCTCCAACATTTATCATTTTCCTTTTTCTGTCATATTAGCCAGTCTGATAGGTATGAGGAAACACATTGGAGTTCTTTTAATTTGCATTTATCCAATGAAGAGTGATTTAGAATATTTGTTTTCATAAAATGAGATTGCTTTGTTTCTTCATCTGAAAACTTTTCATATCCTTACCACTGGTCAATTGGGTAATGATATATAGTCTTATAAATTTGATTCAATTATCTATATATTTGAGAAATGAGGCCTCTGTAAGAAATATTCACTCTAAAAATGTTTTTCAGAGTTATGCTTGCTTTTTAATCTTTGTTGCATTAGCTTTGTTAGTGCAAAACCTTTTTAATTTAATACAATCAAAATTATACTTTGTGTATTTCATGATGTTTTCTTACTATTTGTTCATAAATTTTTCTCTTCTCCATATATCTGACAGATTAACTATTCCTTACTCTCCTAATTTACTTATGATATCAAATCTAATGTCTAAATTATTTCAATTTTATCTTGGTAAAGTATGTGAAACTGTAAATGTATGTCAAGATTGAATCATACTCTTTTCTAGTTTTCACAACTTTTTGCCAAATATAGAGTTTTCACCCAGATACTGAAATCTTTGGGTTTATCAAACAGTTGGTTACTATAATCATTTGCTATGATGTTTTATGTAATTGCTATGATTGTTTTATGCAATTAATCTATTCCTCTGATCTACAACATTATTTCTTAATCAGTATCAAATGGTTTTGATGATTGGCACTTTATAATTTAGTTTTAGATTAGGTAAACCTAATTTATTAAGTAATAAAAAGTTTATTAAGTAAATATTCTTTTGAATTTTTTTATTAATTCCCTTGATATTCTTGATATTTTGGTTTTTTTCAGATGAACTGTTATTTTTTCTAGCTCTATAAAATATTTTTTAGAAGTTTAATATCACATTTAATAAGCAAATTAATTTCAACATAATTGTTATTTCTTTTATTGGCTGTGGCTATCCATAAGCAATTAATAATTCTTTAATTGTTTTTAAGTGTTATTTTTATGTTTTCTTCTATTTTTTCATTCTTTTAATTTTGTTTAAATGATTCTTCATGTTGCATATAGTCATTACCTTATACTTAACCAATTATAATTTTTTAAGGAATTATTTTTTTCATTTTGCTTTTCTACATCCATTTCCATTTGTCCAATTTTACTTTTTAAAGAGTTGTTTTCTTTTTTTGTTATTGTGATTCTTTTTTCTAAGCTGTTTACTCTTTTTTTTCATCATTCTGCATAACTTTCATTGTTCCCCAATTTTTCTTCTACCTTTCTTGCTTAATTTGAAAAATGATTTTGAATTCTTCTAAGTGGATATTTTGGGTTTGAGACCAATTCATATTCTTTTTTGAGGCTTTACCTTAAGAAATATTGACATTGTTGTCATCTTCTGAGTTTGTATTTTGATTGTCCCTGTCACCATATTGCCTTTCTATGGCCACATCTTTTTGTTGTTGCTGGTTCTTGCTCATTTTTTTAGCGTACTTAAGCTGAAATCTGCTCCTAAAGTACTGGGATTACTGTTCAAAGCTTCTTCTGCTGAGTGACAAGGGCTTATTTATTACATTTCCACTCTGGTGCTTTAGGTTTGCCCACTGTGCTTAACTAGCCTAACTTGGTTGCACCTATTTGCCCAGGTTACAGGGCTCACTGTTTGCCAACTGTTCTGGGGCTGAAAGTCTTACAGTTGGCTTCTGTCCCACTGACTTACTGTTCTAGGTCTGAGGGCTCTATTGTTAATCAGTGCTGTGGCTAATTGCTTCCTTATGGCTTGTCCAGACACTGTCTGAACTGGGCTGGACTCCACTTTTACCCAAATGAGACATACTTTTCCTGAAATCCTTCAAAATTATTGTAAACTGGAAAAATGTTTAGTTCATTTTTTAATGGATTCTGTTACTTCACTATATATTTAGAGGTTTGATTTCATGTTATTTCTGAGTGAAAGTGGTAGAGCTTAGACAACTCATGTATTCTTTCCACCCTTTTGCCTCTTCTGAAGAGGTATATTTTAGATAAAATTGAAAATGTTTATAGTAACATGATTGTGGAGAACCATGGAAGATAAAAGTGAGAGAGAGACAGAGGACAGAGACACAGAGAGGGAAAGGAGAAAGATATAAAGATATAGTTAAATGGACTTGGATAAGCTGACAAATTGATAGATGAAAAAGATCGACAGTTGATTTACTAAGAGATTATGGGAGTTTTGGAAAGGTGGTCAAGTGGATAGAGCATTGACCTTGATGGATGACTTGAGGTGAAGTCCAAACTCAGACACTTATTAGCTATGTGAAGTCACTTAACTGACAAGTCACTTAACCTTGATTACCTCCAAAAGAGAATTAGAGGTACTGGTAACTTTACTAATATTGTTTATAAACCAAACTAATAATGTGTATAAAATTTTTAAAAAGACTAGGAAGGTTTTATGCTAAAGGAATTTTAGCATTAAAATTAAATTTTAGCAAGAAAAAATAAAATGAAGGAAAGCTTGATAGGAGGAAGAGAGAAGATATTTGCCCTTTAGGAAGGCTAGTATAGAGTTTGAAGAGATGAGAGTGTGAGCAAGAAGTGAAGTGAGAAGTATTTGGGGTTATTTAAGGTACAGAGTTCCTAGAATCTGCAATCAGCAAGGATGCCCCAGGTAAGTTTTTTATAAATGAAGATGGTATGGAGATGAATTAGGAAGTGGGGCTTGTTTTTTATTCAGCAAATGAGGAGGAGGTCTTTTTTATTAAACTGGGAATTATGGAATCAACATTATTTTATTGCTTGACCAGCATAAAGAATGAGATAAAGCATGCAAATTGAAATCATGGATGTCTTTTGTTGTTTGTTTAATTGTACAAACATGTTCAATTCTTCAAAATTCTATGGACCACAGTATACAAAGCCTATCAGTCCTACATGATTTCTCAAGGTTTGTTCATGTTTATATTCATTGTTTCCATGATGCATCCATGTTATCCTCTGCCATACCCCTTTCTTTTCCTTTTTCTTTCAATTTTTCTCAACATCAGGATATTTTGCAATAAATACCATCATCTCATTATGTGGTCAAAGTATTTAAGTTTCAACTTCGGTATTTTACCTTAAACTGAACAATTTAAATTAATTTCCTGAAGTTTTGATTTATTGGACCTTCTTTTTGTCCAGTGGACTCTTTTATATATTCTCTACACTATGTTCAAATTCTGGTGCTATTATTTGCTAGCATATGTGGGCTTGGGCTTGTCATATATTTTCTGGGCTTGAATTTTCTTTATTTGAAATATGAAAATGTTGATTTTGTGATGCTCAGCTTTTCTTATAGTCTAACACTTACAGCCATACATTGTTAATAGAAAATTCATAGTTTTGACTGTATATTTCTTGGCAAAGTGTCTTTGCTTTTTAGCATGCTGCCCATTTTTGTCAAAGCTTTCATTCTAAATGACAAGTGAGTCTTAATTTTGTAGCTATCGTCACCATCTGCAGTAGTGTTTGAGCTCAAGAATATAAAATATGACACTACTTCCATTCTATCTCCCTCTATTTGCCAAGATATGATGGGAACATTTGCCAAGATCTTTTTTCACTATTGCTTGTTTTGTTTTGTTTGTTTGTTTAAACTTCAAGCCAATTTTTATATTCTCCCCTTTCACTCTCATTAAGAGACTGCTCAATTGTTCTTCACTTACTCTATGAGAATCTTATCTTCTCCTTATGTGAGATTTTTGATATTTTTGCCAGCAGGCTTAATTCCAGCTTTTAATTCATCCAACCTGATATTTCAAATGATGTATTCTGCATATAAGTTAAATAAATACGGTGACAATATACAGTCTTGTCATACTTTGTTTCCACTATTTTAAGCCAATCAGTTGCCCCATGTTTAGTTATAACTATTGCTTCTTGACCTACTTATGGGTTCCTAAGATGATTGGATACTCCTATCTCTTTGAAAACATGTCACATTTAGGTGTAAATTCAGAGAATCATTAAGAAGGTATTACAATAGCTAGAGGAAAAGATGATGAGAGAATAAGCTGCAATAACATTAGTGAGAGTAAGAAGTTGGAAGATTTAGAAAATAGTAGAATTTAAAATTGGAAACCACTGAAGGAAACAAGACCAGAAAAGAATGACATGCTCAAGGTGACATATTATTTAGGTTTTTTGATTCCAAATTTTTTACTCCAAAATTGATAGAGTCCATAAAACCCCAAATAAATGACCATTTCTTGTCCAGTTTTGAAATTAGTCTTGTGCTAGATGCCTACACAGCTCATTGTAAAGACTGCACCTGGCATATAGACAGTCAGTGTATTCAACCTACAATTTATTCAGGGTTTCTAATAAGTCCTCCACACTTAAAGAGAGTTTGGAATTCACATATATACAAACATGAATAAATGCATACATACATACAGTCATGTGTATTTATATTTCACTGGAATCATGGATTATTTAATCATGCTAAGAAGGCCTTCAAATGGAAGGCTGAAGAGTAGGATGTTAGAAATTAGAGCTAGGTGTGGATGGGCAGAAATATATTACAGTCCAACTCTTGATTTTACAAATCTGGTAACAAGAAAGCAGAATCAATATTTGAAACTAATTATTCTAATTCAAAAAAAATTGATTTCTACTATAATATGCTTTTTTAAAAAGATCTATGATTTCCCTGGAACTCTGAGGAAGAAAATTCTCTCTACCAATTCAGCCTTTGTTGAAGGATGGCAAATATAGTTCACACTTTCAGCTTACCATATATTCATTCCCTAACCATTTCTACCCCATATAAAATCTGAAACTCCACTTCTGCTTCTTGTAGGTCTGATAGGTAGCTTTTTGTCTTATTTAATCAGTTGCCAGACTACTATGCCATTTCCTAAGTCTTCATACTAAGGACATAAAGGTTTATGCTTTCGACTTCTCCTGACCTCCTCCCTTTTTTTCAGCATCACTTTGTGCTGTCTTCCAAAACTTACTTGATTCCAAATAAGCTCCTTAAGTTGGTGTTTGTGTTTGTGTCTGTATGCACATATATTTGTATATATGTGTGTATATGTGTGTATCTATACAAACATGTGTATCCAGACATGCATGTATATACATGTTTATAATCAGCACTATAGGTAACATATAATAAAGAGTTAATATATTTTCTGTATCTCTCTCTTCCCTATTTACTACTTATCTACTCTACAATTTGTCATATTAAAAAGATTCCTGTTATTTTGGGAGAATAAGTGACTTGCTCAGGAAGACACTTTTTTATTTAATAATAGCTTTTTATTTTGAAAATATATATACAAAAATAATTTTTAGCACTCACCCCTGCGAAACCTTGTGTTCCAAATTTTTCTCCCTCCTTTCCCTTACCCTGGACAGCAGTGATTTTAATATAACATTAACTTTTGTAAATTTACTGCAGCAATATATGAACCGCTTAAGTCTTTTAAGTCTGAGGCCTCCAGGAAGCTAGCCTGGACTTCACAAAGGAGTATTAAAACATCCATTTGATTTGATTATATAGATTGGTTGTTTATTTTTTTGCTTAGGAATCCTTCCACTAAAATTGTATGTTGTACATACATAATCTATTTTAATTAATAACATCTTTACATTTCTTGTTAAATGATCAAAATGGTAACTCACTTGTTCAGTTTAATTAGTCATTAGCAAATTAATTATATTGAATAATTTCTCTATATTTAAAATTTTAATATAATTTCTGGGTGGAAACCAATGCTTTAAACCAGTGCTTTAAACATTTTTCAAATGCAAACTTAAGAGCAAGGTTAAGTATTAACCAAATAAATGCTATTGAGTAAATATTTCCTTAAAGATTACTTTGGGAACTGGTTATATATATATATCCTGATATCTATCCTGAAGTTTTTTTTTAATTAGTTTACCTGTATTTTAGAGAAAATAGTTAAAAGCATAATAATATGTTATATGTTGTCTCATTCCTATTATGACATCTATAAATTTTCTTCTTTTAAATATAATTAACAATAAATATTAAATGATTAATTTTGGAGAAATAATGTTAGAATTTTTAATAATTGATGCCATTCCTTTAAATAAAGTTAGATAATAATAAACAAATGAATCATAAAAATTAAAATGAGAATGCTTTTTATTACAGAACACACTTTGCTAATCAAAATAATAAAAAAGAAAAGATCTTATGATATTCAGGGCCTGTCCTGACACTTGATTTTGACATTCAATTAAAAATTAACTTTAATTATACTTAAATCAGTTGACTACTTAAGAAATTTTTTTAGTTCATCCATATGGTTTGTTATTTACATTCTTATTTCATATATTTACCTTTTTCCTTTCATTAAGAGGAAATAAAGTCAATGTGAAGAAAAAACTAAATGGAATTTCCCCAAAATTGAGAACATATACATGCATATACACACAGAAAAACAAACAAGTGTTTCATTTTGTTTTTTATTGGATGTATGCTCACTTTCAGGAGCAATAGACAATTTTTATGGAGTCATATTTTCTCTTAGGAGATTGTGAACTGCCACAGAGTCAACATTTAGAGATATAATGAAGACTAATGTTGACTAAATGTCAACTGGGAAACATAGTAGAAAAATGAAAGATGATCACAAAATGTCTTCTACTGTTAGGGGAAGCATTTTTGAGTTTTTTACTTTCTTTAGTAAAGTTTTAAGACTACGATTGTGCTGGCTGTTGGAAGTTAAAGCGACTGAGTCCAGATTTGAAGAAAAAATTTTTATGGTATGATCGCTAGTAAAGTGAATCTTAAAATTATAATCAACAAGAAATAATTCAAACAACAGATTAAAGTGCTTATTAAATGATATAATTTGAGAGAAAAATAAAATTAAAAGTCAATGTGAAGATTTCTAATAGTAAATTATAGGCTAATATCTCTTGAGCTATGAAATAAAAATTTTTGAAAGGAAGTTAAAAAAAAAAACCTACATTCCCAAATGAAGGAGGAAATGAAAAGAAAGTGAGTATTACAACTTTAACTGTATCAGGCAAGCTGATATGAAAGGAATGTAATAAAAAGTAGTTTAAAAGAAAACACTATGAAATGTAGCAACAAATAACCAAAGAAAAATTTAAAAGAGCAGTGAAGGCTGAAAAATAATCTTGAAGTTGACTTGCAGAATAATAAACTTTCAAAGACTGCTAAAAATGCCTGATTACTTTTGTTTGCTTTGTTTGAAGATGAACAAGGAAAATGATATGATGGGTAGAAAACAGATCCATTCTTGAATTTGATAATGACTACCATTAACATTTTTCTCCATTTCAGAAAAAAATAATTTTAAAAATGGAAATAATCATTATAAGAGGAAATTTAAATCCAACATCATAGGGAAGTTGGGAAGAAAATCCTGGAACTATTACAATGAATTAAAAGTTCCTAAAATAACTTTTAAAATTAATATCATAAAACTCTGCAAAATAAGATAAATTTTTAAAAAGGGAAGAGATTCTAAAAGTGGTTATGTTTAAAAACTACTTTTCTTTCTAAAATGAATTATTTAAAGTAGTTTTCCAAAATGACAAAATGAAGTGTTTGTTATCATTATCTCAAATATTTAAAAACTGTTCATTAATCATTAAGTTTTAGGGAAAAAAAACTGTGAAGTTTAAATCAACTGTGATTTCCTAAGTGATGAATTATAACACCACTATCAAATTTTCTTTTCTGATAATATTAAATTTTATCATGGAAAAAAGCACAAAACAAAACACAGGAATACTATATATATTATAAAGAGAATTATAGTATTTTACCAATGAAAGGTTATTTAGTCAGCCTATGACCCAACCCATTTATTTTATAGATGAGAAAATCAGGGTTCAGAAAGGTACATTGATTTACTCAAGATATC
Source organism: Sarcophilus harrisii (assembly GCF_902635505.1). Taxonomy (NCBI): domain Eukaryota; kingdom Metazoa; phylum Chordata; class Mammalia; order Dasyuromorphia; family Dasyuridae; genus Sarcophilus; species Sarcophilus harrisii. The sequence continues at coordinate 101,264,119 of NC_045428.1, forward strand.
ATATCTAATAAGAGGCAGAAAAATGATTTGCAGTGCAATGTTCTTTTCATCAAACAACAAAAGCTGTTTTTGACTTTGGCAAGCCATTTCACAATCTTCATAATACCTGCACAGATAAAATGACAACACTAAAATTAGACAAATTTGTATGTTTGGAGTCTGCTAGATTACTTGAAATTGTAAAGATATTAATGTAGTCAAACTATCTCCTTTGCTCTTGTAATGCTACCCAGTCATATTTCCTTTTTAGCTATATATGCATGTGATAATATTTTTATAATATTTTCCTATGCAATTTCTTGTTAGCAAAATGTAGTAGCCTACCCAATCCCACCTTGAATATCTCTTTCCCCTTGGATGACATACAACTTTAATTCTTTAAACACTATAATATTTCATGACTCCCAGACATATAACTTCATCAGGAGAATATATGGAGAACATTAAGAAACTAATGAGGCAGATTGGGCTTGGAAATAAAATAAATGAACTTTATACAGAGAGGTGATAATTGAAATAAAATACATGAATGACATGTCTAATGAGAGAGGAAACAGGAAAAAATATATACTGAATAAAGAACCAAGTTGAATATTAACATTTAGGCATTGAAATGGTAGAAGAAAAAATAAGGAATATAAATGGAAAGAAGTTAGAGAATGAAATAAAACAAAGGATAGGAGAAAAGGGTGAAAAAGAAATCTTAGGAAGAATGGGAATGAATATCATTAAAACAGAATTGATAACATTCATGTATGGCAGAGATGGAGAAGGATGATGACTAAAAGACTAGAAAATGCCACTGGATTTACTGACTTTTGGCAGAGAAATTCCAGTCAATTATTGGGGGTAACAATTCAAATCACAAGGGGCTGGAAATTAAGGGAGAGGTAGGAGAAGCTAACAAAAGGAGGTAAAGAAAGATTAAGAAAGAACAAAGAATAAATGAGACAAAGAGAAGAGCAGAAAGAGAAAGAAAGAAAGAATACACACTTATACAAAGAAAAAAAGAAAGACAGAAAACATAGACACACAGAGAGATACTTAGAGAGACAAAGATAGAAAGACAGACAAAAAGAAAGACAGAAACACACACACACATAGACATAAAAATAATAATTGATGGAAGGGAGTGAGGAATGAGTAGATGTGGGAAAGATTGTTTTGACATTGACTATAATAGAAATAAGAATAGAGATAGCCTTTGCAAGGAATTAACCCACCTCCTCTAAAAGGAAAGAGAAAAAAGGTGTTTAAAAATTAAAAAAAAAAATTGAAGTCTAGCACAAGGGAATTGATATCATTTAATATGTAAGGACTTTTAATAAGGTAAATGGCAAAGACAGGTGTCAATAATTGGGAGGAGATTGGGAGAAAAAGTATTGTTGAATTGCTTGATTAAAAACTAAAGAAGAGATAATATTTAATATAGAGAAATTCTATAGGGACTCATTAAGAAATGGAAAAAGAATCACAGAATGTTGGAGCTGAAAGTGGCAGTAGTCCAAAGGTCTTGATTTACAGAGAACAAAAAATTTGAATTAGATAAACAAAATTATTTGCCTGGGATCACAGTAAGTGACCTTCAGCAAGGAAGGAATCCAAGCTAGTATTTGTACTCTAAATCTAATCAAATGAGACAATTCATATTGAAAAAATGCAAAATTTAAAGTGCCACACAATTATTTTATTGTGGATATCCCATGCTGGTTTTCCATAAAAATGAAAAAAATTATTCAGCAGGATTATCTTCTATCAACTTCTTGTACAAATGATTTTTTTAAACCTAATTTAGTAACTCCATAATTCAAAGGATTATTGCGCATTAGTGAAGAGATGAGTTTGTATTGGTGCAAATTAATATAATTTTATGTCCTTGATATGTTTAAGTTGAATTATTCCATCCTTGTCTCTTTCCTAACCAATTTTAAACCTTGAAGTATATTTTTGTTGATTGGTTTTATTCTACATTTCCTTTTGAGACTAAGTATCACTATCTGAAAGTCTACAAGTGTACAACTACTGATAAGTCCAATTCCACTACTAATTGTTTTTTTTTTAAGCTTTCACAGAAATATTTACATGTTAATTTACCTTTCTTCAAGGCATGGTGGCACCCACCATTCCTATAGCATCACATTATTGTTGCCAGACATGATGGAGAAAGTTTAGCCCTAATGCAGTCCAGAATTTCCAAGTCTAAACAATTAGCAGCTTCCATCTCCCAGCGGTAAAATGAAAGAATTGTGTCCCCCTATCTAGTTATCATGAAGTCTATATAACCTTTTTCTATGTGTAGTTGAGAAAGGGTTAGGGGAAACAAGAGAGTAGATACCTAGCAAAATCTTCCTAGAGAAGGTTATGCAATGAAGAGATTGGTATATAGCAATCCTGAATGGTACTTGAAATGTAGTTAATAGAAATGAAGGAGATCAGATATACCCTACAGATGCCCCATAGAAAATTGCATATACTCAATTACACTGGAAATTCTGGAGAGTTTACATAGCTTTAGCCATAAAATGAAAACAGGGTTTGGTATGGGCACACATCAAATTAAATATTCTTAAATTAGTGATTAAGTTAAACATGTTCTAATTCATCATGAATATGTATAACTAAAATCATAGATTTAGAATTGGAAGGGACTTTCAAAGTCATCTAGAATCAAAATTGCTCTTTTTATAGAAGTATAAACAGTTAAATGACTTGCTCAAGATCACTCATAATCATTGTGGATAGTTAAATAGCACAGTGGATGAGTGCTGAATTTAATATTAAGGAGGCAAGATCAAATTCTGCCTGACATTATATCTGTGACTATTACATTACCTCTTGGTCTCAATTTCTTAATTTATAAAATGGAAAAATAGCACCTATTTCACAGAATTTTTCTGAGGATCAAATAAGATAAGCTACAAAAAAGTTTCCCAAAATTTCAAAAGTTATAAAAATAACAACTAATATTAGTAAGGTTATAACTCTTTATCTGTTTACATGAATCACTTCTCTACTTTTTACTGTTCTATAAACTTTTTATTTGTATTTTTAAGGTCATATTTGTATTTACAGCTGTTTTTAAAACTTTGAGTTCTAGATTCTCTCCCTTATCCATAGCTCAGCCCTCATTAAGAAAGCACATCTGAATTATGCCAAACATTTCCATAAAAGTCTTGTTGTGAAAAAGAACACTGATATCCCTGCCTACAAAACAAGAAAACAAAACAGAGAGAGAGAGAGAGAGAGAGAGAGAGAGAGAGAGAGAGAGAGAGAATAAGAAACAAAGAGACAGAGACAGAGAATGCTTTAGTCTATATTCAAACACAATCAGTTTTTTCATTAGATATAGATAGGATTTTTCATAATAAGCCCTTTAGAGTACTTGTGGATCACTAAATAGCAAGGTCATTCATAGCTGATCATCCCACAACATTGCTATTACATTGTACACAGCACTTTTTACAAAGAAAATTTTACTTTGAGTTTATGGACGACTTTCCAGTTTTTTTTTTTTTTTTTTTTCTGAGACCATACTGCTCATCAATTCTTATAGAATCATAAGATTTCATTATAATCACATACCACAATTTATTCAGCAATTTCCCAATTAATGAGCATCTTTTCAGTTTCCAATTTTTTTTTGTTCTTAGAAGAGAACTGCTATAAATATTTTTGGACATAGAGGTCCTTTTACTTTTTTTTTTTTTTAATCTCTTTTGGGATTCATGCCTAATAGTGGTTTTGTTAGGTCAGTGCTGACCTTACAAATCATCTTTCATGTCTCTGAACTGAATGGTCTAAAAACAGTCAGTGCTGCTTTGCTAATTCTGGACTGACACTGTGCTGGTGTTACCTGTACTGGGATTACTCATTGGACTCGCATCCTAGTGTCATAAACCTTTCATATTCTGATGCCCTGAAATTTGTTTAGAATCATTATTTAAATGAATTTGGAGCACTTTGGGAGAGAGCACAGCACAGTGAGTTCCTGCCCTTACTCAACTACATCGGCTCTACTTTTTTATGCTGTAGGCTTTCTCTGGTCACTAGAACCTGTCGCTGCATCTGGGCATTTTCTCTATTTTTCACTCACCCTGTATTTATAACTTTTTCCTCCACATAGCCAGAAACTTTCTTCAGTATCTGGGTTTATTCCAGGGACAACTGTAATACATTGGTATGGAACATTTAGTCCTCAACTCAAAAAAAGTAAACATTTTACTGTTAATTTATATTAAACTATTGTTCAATTGTATTTGATTCTTCACAATGCCATTTTGTAGTTTTCTTGGTAATAATAATGGATGGGTTTGCCATTTTCTTCTCATGCATTGATACTAGTAGTGCTTCACTGAACTTTAAAACTGAACTTAAAGCTAGGAGGCCCTGAAATTAAATAATGCAGCTGACACATAATAGTTATATGAACCTAGTAAAATCATATAACTTTTTATTGTAGTAAATAATTCTCTAGTACTATATGTTGCAGGGAAGAGACCATCTTATTTTGGTAGAGGTAGTAGTTTCAAACCATAATTCCCTATGATGATAAGATTATAAATCCAATCCTAGTCTACTAAAATTCTCATGTTTTTCAGAATAAATACTTTCTAGTCATACCTCTCCCCACCTGAGAATCAAGATAATTTAATCCAAGTTTGAAAATTTGCATTACCATTTATTAAACAGAATTTATTAGACATGGTCTAGTTCACTCCTTTGTGAAGATTTTGTTGATTTTGGATTCAAAGGTCCATGGTGAATAAGTTATTTATGTTCAGATAACCATTAGCTTCTCAGGAGTCTGTACTAAAGATTCAGAAAAGAAAGCTCTTGCTATCATGTCTTTCTCACTGTCAAAAAATTCAATTATTAGAAAACACATTTTTTAAAAGTAGAAATGACATTAAAGAAGATGCCTTAGAAACAAGACTATATTGCACACAGTAACAATAATATAACAATAATTATCTGTGGATGAAAAATGCCATCTATATACAGAGAAAGAACTGATTGTGTCTGAATACAAATTGAAACATACTTTTTACTATTTCTTGAGATTTTTTGAGGGGGAGAGGACAGGAATTGATTTTCTTTCACAGTATGACTTTTATGGAAAACAACTTTACATGTGCCCTCTCAAACTGGACAGGGGTGGTGGTTGAGAGTACCTGAAAATAAAAAATTCTAAAAACAAATGTTAAAAAAATTTTACATATAATTAGGGGGAAATAAAATAAAGTTAAATGTGGAATACTTAGCTACTCTGATCAAGACCATGATCCAAGACACTTTCAAAGGATCCATGATAAAAAAAATCTATCCACCTCTAAGCAGAGACCTGTTGAATTTTGAGGGCAAATTGAAGCATATGTTTTAAGTATTTTATCTTGGTGTGGGCATTTTTTTTTTGGAAATATGGCTAATATGGAAATATCTTTTGTATGAGTTCACAAGTATAATCAGCATTATATTACTTGCCTGCTTCAAGGGTGGAGGAAGCAGGGAGGAAAAGAGAGAATTTGGAATTCAAAATATGAAAAAAAAATTGTAATTTTTTACATACAATTCCATAAGTTATTGGAATGTGGGAATATATGAGGTATATTGGGAAATATCAAGAAATATTATATATATATATATATGTATCTATATAATATCTATGTACATATACATGAATATACACATATATATGCATACACATAAACACATATATGTATATTTTTTGAAAGATGCATTACCACCAATATTACTTCTGTTATCTAAGAACTGTGGTGCCATGGTGTTCGACAAAGAGCTACAGCTTTTTGTATATATTATTTCTCCCATTTAAATCTGAATTCTTGTAGAGTAGGTATTATCTTCTTCATTTATCTGTGCCCTCAGCATTTTGGATATGGCTTTATGCATTATAAATGTTTAGTAAATACTTCATTCATTCATTAGTTGAAAGCTTATAAAAAAAAAAAAGCTTATAAAATCATTCAGATGAACTGGGTTGTGGTGTGACTAATTAGGATTGCATTTGATCCTTGATGGATCCTTGTGGATTAGTTTGGGGAGTCTGTGTGCATAACCAATCTCATTTTCAAGATGAGGAAACTAAGAAAAAGAATTATACATATATACATAATAATATATCCTGGGATATATATATATATATATATATATATGCAAACAAACACAATGCATGTATAAGAATACGCATGCACATGTATGTATGTATTTTATACATGTATATATGCACATAATACCACCTAATTTAATTCAATGATTATTTAAATTTTCATCTAATGAATTAATGAAAGAAACATTTATTGAGCACTTATTCTGTACAAATCATTGTCCTAAGTACTGAGGCTACCAATAAAAAAGAAAGAAGGTCATCAGTTTCCAAGGACTCACATTCTAATGTGGGAAATAAAACACATAGAAAGTTCTAATATTTTTGGTCATGGTTCTTACAGCACATAAATAAAGTAGGTTCCAATTCATCTTCTTTAATATCTTTGCCACTGTTTAAATTATTTCTTTTTCTGATAACCTATTGAAAATGACAAAGACTAGTTGTGGCTACTAATAAATGCCTATTGAACATTCTCAGATGTACTTTCCAATTCTGAATTTCTCTGATCCTATAACTTGTGCAAGTCTAGAAACTGCAGTAAAGATGCCACTTTAACTATCTTCTCTCTCTGCCCTATTCCATCTTGTTTTACACACACTCTATTCTGTTTCAATCTCTATTTAATAATATCAAACTTCCAGCTCTCAGTAAGTGTGTGCATTTAGTGTATGAATCATATCTATGATATAGGAAATTACTGATTACTAAAGCCAACAATGTTTTGTCCAGATAAAAATCACTGGATATTTTATTGTTTGAATTTATTCTAGTCAGTGAAGTTACTTAGTACTTTTTTTTTAATGCCTGCATTACATGTACATGCTTGGTCCTAGCAGTAATTTCTAATATCATTTCAATGTTTATTACCACCTGTCTTCCAAAGGAATGATCTTCATTTTTTTTCTCCTTAAGAAATGTGTGGATCATCATATGAAATTAGTATTCAATAAATCCTTGTATGCTTCTACTCCATGATTCCTTTTTTATTTTTAACATACAATGTTTTTAAATCTTTCCATTTTTTTCATAAACTATTATGCAAGATTTGTATGAATAAAATAGTGATGTGGATTGTCATTAGAATGCAGATATTAACAATATTTTTTCCCAAATATATCAAGTCTTGCTAAAGGTCTCTTCATTTCTCCCTGGAAATTTGCTGACTGGACATTATTCACATTCTTGCTTGAGGGTGAATAAGATGAACATTTGTGGTTTTATTTTCTCTCGGTTGCACTTGAGTAAATCCTATTGACATTAAGTTATGCTTATGTATTTAATAATGCTCAGGTATTGATAGTGGAATGGATGTTATATTGCAAATGTGCAGTGGTGCACAGAATTGTATATTGGCCTTTGTCCAATATAATACAATTTTTGTTGCTTGGATCATAGTATAGATGATCACTTTTGCTCACATCCTAGAGCTGCTGTTTAACTCAGATTTTATTTCTAGATTTAGTTAACTTTTTAAAATGGAACTTGTATTGCTTTTTTCTGCTTTCCTACTCAATTCAGTTTTTCCTTATTTATTTTAAGCAGCTTTGCCTCCAAATTAAATAAACACAAAATAAATCAAAGTGTATTCAAACAATAAGAAGGTCTAATTCTTAGGAGCTAAGTGTTTGCAAAGCACTTTATTATTTTTTTTTTACTTATTTCACTGAGAAAGCAACCCTATGATATAGTTCTTATTATTAACTTCATTTTAAAGATGGAAAAACTCAGTCTGACTAAAGTTAAATCATTTCCTCAGGCTCAATGTGGAGGTTAGACTCATTTGAACTTAGATGATTCTTTCTCTGTGATCAACATTATACCCACTGCACTAGCTTTTGTCAAAAATGTCTTTTTCCTGACAAAACAAAGTAAAACAAACAAAGAAAATGGTTAGAAGAACAAGTTTTATTAGAAAGTAAATAGTTATTGTTCATAGAAGCATGATATTTATAAAAGGTTATTTACCAGCCTTGCTTAGGTCAATAACTTGTACAGAGCTTTGAAGATTATCAAATAAAACATAGAATAAAAAAGTCCAAAAGTTTTCTTCAAGACTCTATGAGGCATCAAATGAGCAAAATTTAATCTATATTCCGTAAAGCATACACTTGATTTTTTGATAAATTCTAATGGAGGTTAAAAATGGATTGAATTGTCTAGACTCTAGTCCCTCAAAGAGGAAAGTTACTGAGAAAAAAACAAAGATTTCTCAGTGTCAAAAGGAGCAAATATCAACAAGTTCAAATAAGACATTTCAGATATGTAGGATCCTTTTGGGCAAACAGCATTTTCCCCTACTTAATAGCGTTGTTCTTCAATTACATGCAAAGATAATCTTCAACATGGATTTTTGTAAGATTTTGAGTAACAACTTTTCCTTCCTCTCTACATTCTCTCTCTCCTTTTCCTAAGACAAAAGCAATATAATATAGATTTTCTATGTATAATCATTGTAAACCTATTTGCATAATAATTATATTATAAAAGAAAAGGTCAGGGGAAAATATATGAAAGAAAAAAAGAAAAAATATTGAAAATAGTATGTTTTGATTTCATTCAGACTCCATAGTTTTTCTTTTGTTTTGGATGGGATTTTTCATCTTATCTATTGGAATTGTTTGGGATAACTGTACTCCTGAGCAGAGGTTAGTTTACCATAGCTGATGAACACACAATGTTGTTACTGTGTACAATGTTCTCCTAGTTCTGCTCACTTAGCTCAGCACCAATTTATGTCTTTCCAGTTTTTTTTTTCCTGAAATGTACCTGCTTTTCATTTCTGACAGACAATAGTATTTATTGCATCACATTCATTTACCACAACTTATTCCGTTATTCCCCAGTTGATGGGCAACCTCTCAATTTCCAATTCCTTGCAAATATTAATGACACTGATGGATCAGAGTAAACACAGTTTGACAATTCTTTGGACATAGTTCCAAAATGCTCTTCAAGGTAATAGGATTACTTTACAATTTTACCAATAGTACATTAGTTAACAAGTTTTCCCACATCCCTTTGAAAAGATATAATTTTCTTTTCCTGTCATTTTAGAAAATTTGATAAGTGTGATGTGATACTCAGAATTATTTTAATTTTCATGTCTTTAATTCATAGTGATAAAGCATTTTTTTCATATGATTATTGATAGCTTTAATTTCTTCATCTGAAAATTGTCCTTTGCCCATGTTCATGTCCTTTGACCATTTATCAATTGGGGAATGACTTGTATTCTTATAAATTTGTCTCAACTCCCTGAATGTTTTAGAAATTAGACCATTATTTGAAACACTGGCTGTAAAATAAAATTTTTTCCCAGCTTTCATCTTCCCTTCTAATCTTCACTGGATTTATTCAGGCAATAAATTTTGAATTTAATGTAACAAAAATTATCCATTTTTGCATTTCATATTATTCTCTTATCTCTTGTTTGCTCATAAATTCCTCCATTTTCCAAATATTTGACAGGCAAACTTTCTCTTGAGAACCTAATTTGATTATATTATTACCCTTTATTTCTAAATCATGAACACATTTTGATCTTATCATGGTATAGGGTGTTAAATGTTTGTCTTTGTTTAGTTTCTACCAGGCTATTTTCCAGTTTTCTCAGCAGTTTTTGTCAAATAGTGAGTTCTTAATCCAGAAGCTAGAATCTTTTGGTTTACCTTTGATCCATCACTTTATTTCTTAGCCAATACCAAATAGTTTTGATGATTATCACTTTATAATATAGTTTTAAATCTGATTTGACTAGGCCACCTTTCTTTGCATTTTTTTCATTTCCTTTGATATTCTTCTTACTTTAAAAAAAATTCTATTCATGATCCTTGTGGCAGTGTTTCTGTGTCTCTTATTTCCTGTGATAGCTAACTCTTCTACTTTATTTAATTCTACTCCTTAATTTGTATTGACACTGTTTAACATTTTCTATCCTTGGATCCTTCCCTTGTCTTCTCTTCCTCCTACTTTTCCCTTGCCTCTTTATCCCATTCCCATCATCCTACACACCTTGTCCCACTGACATTAATTTACACACCTTTTTGTATATTTTTTCATTTAAGCCATTCCTGATGTGAGATGTTCATAATTACTAGCCTTTACTTCTCTCCAGTACTTCTGTGTCTTGTTCCTATGAATCTCAATCGTATAATAGAATTGTTATTTTTACCTTTTCCTAAATAGCTTTGCTTTTTAGAGTCAGATCATACTCAATTCTGTCACAATCTTTGTTTTGAACTTCCCAGTTACTGATATCAGATGTAAACATATGTCATGCATTTCCAACATAAATCATCTGTCCATGTTGAGTTCCTCGAAATTAATTTTTGATTTTGACCTAGGTGTTAAAATTTCTATTTAGTTCAGGTTTGGTTGAAATGAAGGCTTGAAAATCTGCAAGTTGGTTGAATATCAACTTTTTTCTTCATTTAATATTGTGTTTGCTTTGCTGGATACAATATGTTTGGCCACAAGTCTAGTTCTTTTTATTGCTGGTAATTCTTATTCTAGGACTTATACTCTTTTATTATAGCTGCTGATAAAGCCTATACAATTCTAATTGTAGCTTAAGCATATGTGATTTATTTTTTGTTTTCTTGTAAAATTTTCTCTCTAATCCTGATGTTTTGAAATTTGGCAATGATATCCCTATGTGTTTTCCACATAGAATCTCTTTGGGTGGGGATTAGTGCTTTTTTTTTTCAGTTTCTATTTTTGCCTCATGTTTGGTTGCTTCAGGACAATTTTCTTTGAATGTTTTCTTGCATTATCATGTTGAGCTTCTCCTTTTGGTTACTGTCCTAAGGTAGTCCAATTATTATATATATATATTTTTCTTCTTGATGTGTTCTCCAGAAATGTTTTTCTTATAAAAAGTTTCACATTTTTAAAAACTTGATATCTATCTGAATTTCTCTCTCTCCTTCTCTCCCTTTCCCTCTGTCCTTCTTGTTCTCCCTTTCCCTTTCTCCCTTTCCCTCTCTCTGTCTTTCCCTCTCCTTCTCTGTCTCTCCTTCTCCTCTTCTCTCTCTCCCCTACCTACCTACTTATCTACCTCTCTGTTATATCTTGGTCTCTTATATCTTCACTGGCTTTCACTTGCCCAATTCTAACTTTCAAAGGATTATTTTCTTCTTTAAGACTCTATATTTTCTTTTCTAATCATTTAGCTTTTTTTTCATAATCTTTTTTTGTGTGTGTGTTTATGGATGTCTTATTACTCTTTTTAAATTTTTCCTCAATCTATTTTATTTACTTTTGAAGTCTTTTTTGGGTTCTTCTAGAAAATCTTTCTGGGCAGGTAGCCATTTAACATTACTCCTTAGGGTAGAAGAGACTTTTTTTTTTACTTCACTATTCTCCAATGAAGATGAATCCCAGTCTTTCCTGTTCCCAAAGGAAGTTCCTATGTTTGGACTGTTTCTTTGCCTGTTTATTTCATTTCATTTTTTTTCATGAAAACTATTAATGTAAACACTTCTAATCTTGGTCTTGGGGGAATGGTGCTTTTATATTCACTTCAGTTTTTATTCTGATCTTGAACCCCAAGTTTCAGACAGCAATTTTCCTCTTCCACTGCTTCTGTACTCAGTGGTTATGCTGGTTTCTTTTCACTCAGAGCAGCATCTACAGCATAGCTGTGGTTTGTGAAGATCGTGTCTTTTTAAATCAGCAGGAGTCAGGAATTCAGGTTAGGGGAAAATCATCAGTCTTTATTCTCAGTGAAGAAGGATCAGAGGTGGAAGATAATCGGCGATAGCAATGTGTGCAGCTGAGTCAAGAAGCTAGCTAGATCAGCAGCCACATGACCAGCATCTAGGAGTATGGAACCCAGGCCCAATCTCTCTCAGCTTCTCTTCCTGTCTCTCTGCCTCCACCCACCAAAATCGTCATTTCCTATACAACACATCAGGACTTGCACAGAGAGTGGCCAGGGACCATTCTTTATCCAATCATGTATATTAATAGAGTATAGCCCAATTACTATTTAGCCTCACGTACTTGGGACCTCAGTGCATCAACTCAAACCTCAGCCCATTACAGTGGTTGGCATTCCTAATCAGTAAAGGTTCCCTCAGATTTCTTAGACGCAGAGTCCAGATTTCCCAGAATGTCCAGGAGGTGAAAGTTCCCGTGTCTGAGGTTGAGACTCCTCTTCAGCTAGGTCCAGAACATCTCAGTTGTTATTTCTGAGTAGGTAGCTTGGAGTTATTTACACTTCACCAAACTTAAATCTATCCTGGGTGTTTCTTCAAGTCTTTTTAGGTTACTCTTGGAGAAGCACTATTCCATCCCAATTCTTGTTTTCCACTAGTCTATGTTTATCTTGAGGTGCAATTTTGTTCTGTGTATTAGTGGAAAATATGGAATGCCTAAAAATTTCTGACTCTACCATCTATAATTTGCCTTGATATTATGAACCTTTTGTTTTTTTGCAGATGAATTTAATTATTATTTTTTATAATTCTATAATTCTTGATAGTTTTTTAGGTATGTCACTTAGTACATGAATTAATTTAGGTAGAATTGTCATTTTAATTTATCATCTCAATTTACCCATGACCAATTTCTATTTTTTCACTTGTTTCAATCTGACTTTGTATGAAAACTGTTTTGCAACTGTGTCCATATATTTCCTGAGTTTTGGTTAGCAGGCAGTCTCTCAAACATTTTACAATTTCTACAATTATTTTAAATGGGATTTCTCTATTTCTTGCTGCTGGACTTTGACATTAATATATAGAAACACCAATTATTCAGGGGGATTTATTTTATAGTCTGCAACTTTGCTGAAGTTGGCAATTGTTTCAAGTAGTTTTTTAGTTGATTCCATAGGACTCTCAAATATATTACCATGTCATCAGCAAAGAGCAATAGTTTTGTTTCTTCATTGCCTAAACTTATGATTTCAATTTCTTTTTTGTTTCTTACTATTACTGCCAGCATCTCTGATATAATATTATATAATAGTGAGGATAATGGGCATACTTGGTTCACTCCTAATTTAATCTGAAATGCTTCTAGCTTCTCCCCAATATAATGTTTGAGGAAAACTGTTTCAGAGTACTTTTTGTTTTTGTCTTTTTGTATTCAAAACCTACAATTGTACCTCAAACGATGCAGATCCTCAAATAAAAGTGTTTTTAATTAAGTTGAATTGATGGTATTTCTGAAGTTTTTATTTTTTATTAGAAGTTCCTTTCACATTTTTAAAAATTCACTTACAGATGGAGGATCTCCCAGCTTTTTTATTTCTCTTTCTTTTTATTGTTTTATTTTGTTTTTATTTTATAAAAATTGGTTCTTCCATGTAGTTTCCCAATTCTCAATTCCCAAGAAAACATATCCCTTAAAATAAATATACATAACGAAGATAAATATATTATCACATTGTCCATATCCAAAAAAAGATATATCTTATTCAGCATTTTGAATCATCTACTGCTATGTCCAGGAAACAATAGTATGTTTTATCATCCTTCTTTTGGAATAGAAGTAACTGACATAAGAGAAATTACAATATATTTAACAATTGAGAGTTTTTATTTTTCCTTTCAAAATCAGCCTTCTTCAGCTATTTGCTAAGCTTTCTACCTGAATCTGAAACTGAACCCTACAAAATCAAGTGGAATATGTATCTTGATCTCAATGACTGGCAGAAAGCTTCCATTCCCAGTTCTATATTACCTTTCCACCTACTACCTTATATGTGTGTTTGAGTGATAGCTGTCATTTTTCACCTATCCAAGATAGATGGCAAGAGAACTGTTATGAACATTTTAATCTCTTTTTTATTTGCTTCCTCTATTCTCTAAAAATGCCAAAATTATTACAAATCATCTTTAGCTACAATAGTCTTGAGCAGTTATTCTTAAATCTTCTTTATCAGCATTCAACAGAGGCATTATACTAATAACTTTAGAGTCCTTTTCATTCAATTTTGTTTCTCTATTCCTACAGCACCATTGGAAAATTTTTTTAAAATGGATTTAGAGATTTCAATGAATTGTTTTTTAAATGGTTAAGTAACTCATTAAGATTAAGCCTCACATCTATAATAATTTTTATAGACATCTTTTTTTAAAAAAAAGTGATATTGCCTATATCTGTTTCATATGTGAGTGTTATATATGTATAGCTTAGCTATAACAAGATTTCAACTTAACTTGAAATGGAGATTAAGGATCAGAAATTTGTACAGGTCAACTTCTCTTTTTCTGCACAGGCAGCAAGATACTGCAAACATATATAATATATTAATGTCACAGTTGCTATACACTCATCAAGGTTTTCATCATAGTCCTGGGAAGCCAGTGAGTGGTTTGTTTTCCCAAGGGCCTTTACTTTTTTTCAACCTAAGATTGACATAGAACCAAGTTACTCTCCTGAGAAACAACTGCCTTGATTTATCTAAGGTGACGAGGCTAAGGTGGCAGGTGCCTATTGGAGAATAAAATCAAATGTTTGCTGATGAAGTCTGTCATTACAACAACTCTTTGGAATAAATAAAAGTGAGTTTTTTTTATTAAACATGTCTGCAGCTGTGTGGGCAATTCCATGAAGCTTTTACCTTAATATGTGCTAAAGAGAAAGGCAATAGTTCCATTTTTAAGGGAACTGATTGGTCAAACTACAAAAATTCCACATGTCAATCACTGGTAAGTATATCATTTCATGAGACTGTGGACTTGACAGCTGTCTTTTCACTAAGTTGATGGAAAACTAGCGTTTGGGGATAAAATATATTGGTGCAGAGGGTTATGGATATTAGTTTCTTAATAGGGAAGCTGAATCTGCCTGTTACAATTTATATTCCCTAGGTTTTCTGACTGCTTTGCAAAAAGAAGCTATAAAGAAATCTGACCTTAGGTCACTGGATGAGAAACCAAGCTCTTTGTGGGTTTAAGGCTTGGGCTAAGCATATTTAACTTGACAGGAAATACTAATATAAATAATATGTATATATATGTATGTACATATATGTATATATGTACACATATATATACCTGGCAAGAAACAAAATGAGAGTTACAGGTTTGCAGTAAAATGTGAAAAAATTCTTTGTATTTAATACACAGTCCTAGGTTAATGAATAGAATCAGAAAGCATGTACAGCCGTGTATAAGTCATCTCTTCAATTTGGTTCTTTACTTTCCTAACTGTAGAATGTGGAAGGAGGTATCCTAAAAATTTCTTTCAATCCCCAAATCTTATGTCTATGATTCTATAAACAGATATCCTTAACAACAACAAAAACAACAATAATGCTACATTGTCCAGAGAAGATAATCCCAAACTTAACTAAATCTCCAACTGTGACCCCATTCCATCTTCCCTTATCTGATAGCTAAATCTTTCAGTTCAACTATTTGTCCCACCTTTTTTTTTTTTTTTTTTTTTTTTTTTTAACTGTCTTACTATATATCTACAATCTCCATATACTGGAATTGTCAGTCTCCCAATCCTGAAATGCATGCTCTAATTCTTAAAATAATTTGTTTCTTTCAAAATTTGGCTCATTGGATGTCTGATTGAATAATATTTTCTGACTCATTTCTCCATCATCTCTAGAATATACTTATCATATACTAGGTGCTTGGTCAGGCAATTAAAATGTATTAATTAATTACTTATTATGCAGGAATGCAAACAGAAGCAAAAATAAAGACAATCCCTGCCCTCAAAGATCTTGCTCTAATGGGGAAAAACAACACATAAGAAGAAAGTTGAAAATGTGAATGTTCAGGGGAAAGGTCCTAATTCAGGGGCATGATAGAGAAGCTTGTAGATATAGGTTTGGTGAAAATGAATAAAAGGGTTTGCTCAGTGAATAGTGTGCTACTCCTGGAGTCTAAGGGGCATGAGTTCAAATCTGGCCTCAGACATCTAACACTTGCTAGCTGAGGGACCACAGGCAAGTCACTTAGACCAATTGCCTTGCCAAAAAAAAAACAAAAAAAAAAAAACAAAACCAAAACAAACCAAAACAAAAACCAAATAGAAAAATAAAGAAATGGCTCGTCTGAGTATCCTCCTTAAATGGAGGTTCTGTAAGGAGCCATGCAGTCATATGTACAAGTCAAAATGTTTGATAGCATTTTAAAGGTATAAATTGAAGACTGAAATGATGTTCCGGCATAAAGAAATTTCTGGTCAAGATGAAGTTCATGAATGAAGTGCAAATTCTGATGCTAGAGGTCCTATTATTTTTCTCACCATATCCTCATTCTCTATAAATGTTGGTTGATTGATCAATTTATTGACTTATTTTCCAAACAAGATGGGAACAACCCATTTGTTTTCATACCTTTTTCTTATCGCTTTCCTCTCCTCTTGTCCTATTCTCTAACCCAATTGCCACCTCCCTCTCATTACCTTATATTGGAATATTGTAATAGTTTGCAAAACAGTTTCCAACCTCTAGAATCTTCCCTCTCTAGTCCATCCTTCATATATTGATTCTGAAGAAATATTCCTAAAATATAGAAATTATAATTTTTATGCCTACTCAAAAATATTTAATGATTTTTCATGGACTCTGTGGTAGACATCCATGCTAGATTCAATCAATATTTTACTTTATTTTGTTCTATTCTTTGTCATGCATTTTAAGCTCTTGTCAAACTGGATTAATTTCTATATTCTGATCCTGTTCTTCCTTTACATGTTTCTTAGTACCTATCTTTGCCCTGAGAATGCCAAGAACAATCTTTCTTCACATTCTGTTTGCTGAAATACTTTTCTTATTACAAGTCTCAGTTTAAACTTAGGAAAACAAGGTTAAGTGACTTGCCAAAATTCATACAGTTAATAAATTTCTGAGGTCAGATTTGAACTCAGGAAGCAGAGTTTCCCTATTCTAGACCCTGATTCTATCCAGTGTATCACTTACATTCCTTGTTTCTTCTCACTATATTGTAAATGTCACACATGGGAAGATGGTCACTTTTTATATATTTCCCCCTTTAAAGTATCTCAATTAATATTTGTTGAGCTTCAGGGAACCAAATTTATTCATAAGGAGTTATTAGAAAGAAATACATTTCTTTTAATGATACTTGTATAGGTTACAATTACAACTTCATGAATTTGGGAAAAGACCTTTAATTGAGAACCACAGAATTGTTATTTTTTCACTTTTTGGTTCAATATTTCTATCAGTGATTTGAATAAAGATAAAACTGGCCTGCTTATCAAATCTGAAGATAACATAACTTGAGAAGATTGTCTGATAGAGTCAAGTTCCAAAAAATAATCTTAAGTAACTGGGACATCAGATTAAATTAGTGAAATAAAAAAAAAAGTTTTGTAGTTTGATTTTAATTAATTCACATTTATAAGCATGGTTAGACATGAGTTTAAATTTAAAAGAGAAACAAAAAAATGTTTTGAGAGATTTGATGCATAGCATTCTCAATGCATTAATTCTATGTATCATATCAAAACACTAATGAGATCCATTTTGCATTAAGAGAAGCATATTTCCAGAAATGAGAAGTCAGTTTTCCTGCAACACTGCAACACATTTGGAGTACTATCTACTGTTCCAAACATCATAGTTGCATAAGTTTAGTAACATTGATAAACTAGAAAATATCTAGAATAAGGGTAACCAGATTAATGCAGTATCTTGACTCCTCATCATATGATGATGGGTTAAATTAAAAAGAGATATTTCATCTGAAAAGGGAAGATTTGTAGGGAAATTAAGATAATATAATTTTCTCTCTATGATATCCAATTTTTAATGAGTTAATCATTTTGGAAAAATGCAGAATAAGTCCATATCTAAGAATATTTTACTGCATTAAATGCTGCAGAAAGTTGCAGGTGTAGGAGTATAAAACCTACTAGAAACAATGCACATCAATAGCAAAGTTTCAGGGTATAAAATAAACCCATAAAAGTCATCAGAATTTCTATATATTACTTACAAAACAAAGAATATTGATTTCAGGAAGAGATAGAAAAAGAAATTCCATACAATACAATAAAATACTTGGGGAGTCTACTTACCAAGACAAATCTAAAAACTATATGAACATAATTATAAAACACTTCTCACAAATAAAGTCAGATCTAAATAACTGAAAAATACCAATTGCCAAATTAAAATAATAAAAATGACAGTTCTGAGTAAATCAATCTACTTATTCAGTGTCATAGCAACTGGGGAATAGCTGAATAAGTTGTATATGAAGATAAGGGAATATTATTGTTCTATAAAAAATGATGATTTTAGCAAAACAAGCAGAAGCAGGAATATATTGCACACAATAATAGCAAGAATGTACTATGATTAACTATGAAAGTTCTTCTCAGTGGTTCAGTGATCCAAAGTGATTCAATAAACTTTGGGTAGAAAATGGCATTTGCATCTAGAAAAAGAACTAAGGAAACAATTTAAATCAACACATACAATGTTCACTTCTTTTTTTTTTTTTTTCTGCTTTTTGTTTTTAATCTTTCCCAACCTAACAAAAGATTTTTCCTTTTGCTATGATTTTTTCTCTCCCAATATGATTCATAAAGTAATGTATATTAAAAATAAATAAATTTGCTAGAAAAAAAGAAAACATATATATAGTATCCATTTATCTTAACCTAGAGTGCTAAACTTCCTTCTAGCTAAAAAGATGTAGTGAAATCTAGAGACAAAAGTCCTCCAACTACTTGAAGCATAGGAGGCAATCTATGTTACTCAGGATCAACAAATGGAAATAATATTTAATATAATTGCAGTATGGTTTTTTCTCTCATTTTTGCCCAAATTATCTATGTATTTAATTGCAGCCCCTTTTTGATCTCCTAATATAACAGAAGAATAGCAAATCAATTAACTTTTGACATTAAAATTAAAAGACAGTTATGAAGATCAACTTCCTTTGTTCCCTGAAATATATCTCTTTCATTGTTGTATTCTCTTGAGCATTTAGTACTATGATTTGCAGTCACATGTTTCATCAGTGTTTGTTGTATGTTAACTGCTGAATGCAGTAATCTAAATAGTTTTATGAGCTCCAAAACAATGTCACTTGCAGTCATGTTCTCAGGCTAATATTTAAACCATGTATTTCCACAGAATATGCAAGAAATTAAGCTAGCAACAGAAATAACACCTTCATATGCGTTCATGTGCATATATACACATATATATGTGAACACTCCTGGAAGTATTTTATTTTATTACTCTCACTAGTCTAAAAAGCAAAATCATTTGTTTGTCCCTGAATTAATCTTACTGCTTTGTCACATGCCAAAATCCAGACAATAAATGTATATTTCCAAAAGGTAGAACTAGTGTTACAGATAATTGAACATGAAGCATTCTCTTTGCATGAAATTCTCACTAACTAGCTGATCTTTTATTTCTGAATCCTTGGAGGTAATATTTTTTCTAGCCTTTGTGCATTTTGGATAACCAAATATGCATTCAGCATATTGTTTCACATTTTAGTTTCATGTGATATTTTATGCTGTATTTGATATATCCTTAATGATAATTGTGTGTACTATCAACTTGAAAACTTTCTCTCAAATATTACTACTTAAAAGAGGAGCTTTGGTATCTTATAAAATAAACACACCTACAAAAAGCACTTAAAACTTGATTAAATAATGTACGATCTTATAAATTAATATCAAATGATTGAGTCCTTTCCAGAAAGCTACAATTAATTTATTAATAACTGAGAAATTCTAAAATATTTGTTTTAATCATTTGCTTACACAAAATTACCTTTGAATTAGAGTATCTTATATTCACAACTTCTTTGTTGCTTACATATCCTTCAAGATCCAGATTGACTCCTACTATCACAATAAAATCTTACCTTGCCAAACTAGGTCAAAGTGATATCTTCTCAGTCTTTGTGGATAATCCTCTTGTCTCTGCTATTCAGGCACCTAATCTTATGTAGTCATTTAATGTATTTTATGTTGTTGTCTTGAACTATAATCATGCATGTTATATAAAACACTGATAAACATTTATTAAGTATCTACTACCTGGCAGGCACTGTGCTCAGCACAAGTGCTCAGGTACAAAGAAAAGCAAAAGATAGTTCCTGCCCTTGAAGCTAATATGGAGATTAAAAAAGCTGAAAGGAGAGAGGTGATAAGGAGGATACTCTTTCATAGGACACCATAAAGGCCAATAAAGGCAGCCTAGGTGAAAAATGAACAGATGACTCTCCTGGATGATTTCTTTATGAAGAACTTGGGAGGAAAACTCTGCTTTCTATCTTCTACCTTATTCAATCAAGGATCAGATGGAATACTAAAGCACTGAGAATTTCAGAGTTGTGATCTTGCAGGAAGATGAGATTCCTATTGTCTCTATTTTATCCTTATTAAATTTTAAAATACTCAAGGGCAGGGTCTGACTTTAAAATTATATAGACAAAACAAAAAAAAAAAAAGTTGAGTAATATGGTCAAATCATATAGGAAGTAAGTTGGAGGATTTGGATTTGAACCACTTCCTGTATCATAAAATCCAATACTTCCCCTTTCCCATTCAGTCAACTTCTGTCATTTGCAAAAGTTATACAGGAAATTTTGTTATTGTTTTCCCATTAGAAGTAAAATGAAAGTATTTTTAAAAATAATTTAAGTAAACTTAATGGATTTGCTAGCCCTCTATATAGAAATTTATGGAAATAAGAGAAATCCAATAATCTATTCCTATGAATGAGTCTTTCAATGTGGTGTATCTAATGCCCCCATATTATTAGTCTTCCACATAATCAGCATAAATGAAAAAGAAACTTTTTAATTGCTGATAACATAGTATTAAGATTTTAGAGAAATAAAAGCCATTCTTTTTTTAATTAAAACTTTTTATTTTCAAAATATACACATGGATAATTTCTAATATACATCCTTACAAAATTTTGTGTTTTACTTTTTCTCTCTTTTCCTCCCACCCCTGTCCCTAGATGGTAAGGGATCCAATATATGTTAAATATGTGTATTCTTCTTCATATATTTCCACAAATATCATGCTGCACAAGAAAGATCAGATCAAAAAGAAAAACTGAGAAAAAAAAAACAAAATGCAAGCAAACAACAACAAAAAGAGTGAAAATTCTATGGTGTGGTCCAGGTCAGATAGCTTTCTTCATCACAAGACCATTGGAACTGTCCTGAATCATCTCATTGTTGATGAGAACCACAAAACATCCATATATACATAGATGTAATCCCCTACAGTTCTTATCAAAATCCACAATTACACATCTAGTAATAATACTAACATGCAGACAATTCTTAAATATTTGAAAAACATTTTATCATTTGTTATTTCATTTGACTCATCCATAGCAATCCTATGAAGTAAGAAAAACATTATTTTTCCCCATTTTATCCATGAGGATGCTAAACCTATAGAGAATTTTAGCAGCATTTCTTTTGTAACAAACCTCGTAAAAGGCAAAGGTGGAATTAAATCCATCTTTTAACTCCAAGTGCACCATTTCATGCTCTATGCAGGTACTTAAATTGGAAGACAGCAAGATATGCCTAAGATTTCTTTACTCTAGAGACAATAAACATATTCATTTTAATTTGTCTTATTTAGAAGGAATAAATGCAGTTTTGCTTATTTTGCATAACTCAAAGAAAATATATAATTTCTTCCTACTAGATAAAGTATCTATGTAAGTAAATTTCTGTCTCTATATCTCAATCTCTATCTCTGTCTCTCTAAATTAATAAGCAAAAACATTAGGAAATAACAGCTATATATTGGTAGAGGATATTAACAATAGAGAGCACATTTACTTGAATATTTTGCTAACCTTTAACTAAACTATACTAAATCATTTACATCCATTCTCAATCCCCTTATAAAAGGTTTTATCAGAAATACACACAAATCCTATTAATAATTTGATATTTATAACTTTAAAACATTTTTAGAAAATTTTTATTATGACCTTTCAAAATTTTCCAGAGAACTTACATTAATGGTGAGGTTAAAGAAAATTGGAATAAACTATGTACAGGAATGCAATGTGTTATCTTAGAAAATGGCATGATTTGACTATTCTTTTGAATGTGAGTTTGGAAGGAAATAACATTTCATAGGAATTAATTTAATATGAGACAAGAATACATATATATATATATATAAAATCTTTTAATTTGGGGGAAAATGAATTTTATTCAAAGGACTAATGATTTCTGGGCATTCAATTGAGCAAATCTCCATAGTATTCCAGAGAAATGAATGGATTGAACTTTCAAGCACTGGGGAACTTCTGGTATTGTGAAAGAGGTCAAATTGTTTCTAGTCCATTCCTAATTTTTTAACTCAGTCTTTCTCTATCTCTCTCCCCCTGTGTTTGTGTTTTTGTCTGTCTTTCTGTGTTTGTCTCTGTATCTCTCTGTGTCTTTCTGTATCTGTTTATCTTTGGTTCTCTCTGTCTATCCCTCCCTTCCTTTTTTTTTCCCTCCCTCCCTCCCTCCCTCCCTCTCTTTTTCTCTCCTTTTGTATTTTTTTTTCAGAATTTGCAGGTCTTACTAAACATCAAAAAATATCCTTTAAGCTTTCAAAACTCTTTCCAACTACAGATAATTCCTGTAAAGTCTGGGCTAGCTCCCTGGAGGCCTCAGGAACAGCAGGAGTCAGGATAAGTAAAAGTCCTTTTTCTTCAAGGGGAGAAGGGAAGGAGACAGAAAAAGTGTCACAAGCTTGCCACCAACCTCCCTTCTCCTGCTCCTGCTGCAAAGTGAAGTTCTCTTGCCTCTCTCACCTCACCCCTTAATCCTTACCTACAATTATCTGTATACACCAAACATCAAGCCAGCACAGAACTTTGAGAAGAGCCATTTTTTTCCCAAACATATGCTAATAGAATCATTGTCTAATAGGTAATTAGTCTTAAATGCTGGGTTGTCTGATTCAAGCACACCTTTTAAGAGTTTTAGCCCTTTACAAATTCCAGATATACTCTAACTGATAATTAAGTTTTGTTTGGTGTGTGTGTGTGTGTGTGTGTGTGTGTGTTTTGTAATGGCTGAAATCCACATCTGCTTCTCACATTAAGTCACTAGACTTACTTAAATCCTTCAAGATTAAAAAAAAAGAGAGATTCAAAATAATGATGTTGGAATTACATATATCAAATTTAGACTTACATCTGTACCCAAATATGTATGTATGTATACACACACACACACACACACACACACATGCATATAGATATCATATGGAATTGATGTTTATAGCTTAATCTCCAAATTGTATAAGGTAACTGTGATCAACAGTATAGGATATCTTAATCCTTACAAAATAATACCACAGGGCCAGCTTGCTCCCCATTAAGATCCACTTAGATATTGTTTTGCTACTGGGGACATTATTTTTTGCTGTTCTCTATTCACTCCATCATTTCTCCTCATTCATATGGTGAATCTTCCAGCATATGGTTACCCCTCATACTCAAGGGAATCTGTGAGTTTACCTCACCTTACAGTATAAGTCATGAGCCTCATCAGTATGTTTTCTTTTGCTAGAAGGTGTAAGTAATTCAAAGCAGCAACATTTATTGGAATGACATTATAAAAAGTTAGCAACAAAAGATTACACCAATAAACCTATGGCTCAAATTCCTCAAATATTCAAATAATCAATAGAAAGAATAAACAAATAAATGGAATATGCATGGAGAGTCATGTTACATATATGATTAGAATAATGCAGGTTGAGGGAAGAACAATTTATATCTCTGAAACTTACATTTTGTAGTGATTGAACTATTACTTATGCTGAAATTGGCCTCTTAGACTCAGTCAGTCATGGTCCTCACCACTCCTAGGTGATTATCATAAGTGAAATTCTTAGCTAGAGGGAATCCTGTGATGTTTTTTGTTTGTTTGTTTGTTTTAAGTTTAAAGCCTTTACACTGACTTTATGTGATTCAGAAAAAAAAAAAATCTTGCCTTAGGTCTAACAAAACAACAATAACAAAAATAAAAACCTGCAATTTCTTGTGACTAGAAGACTTGAATATGAGATTTCTCATCTCTCTAGCAATTGATTTTGTCTGCTATGTCACTCCATTGGTTCCTATTGTATTTATAGTTCATTAAAACAGTTTATATCTTTTCCCCAAAACTCAAAATAACCTTGTTAAAAACTCAGTTGCCTTATTGCCCATAGAGCTGTTCAAGAAATTCTTTCAGAGAAAGAAACTGATAAAAAAAAAAGTTATTTTATTTTCATGTTTAAATAAACATTAGGCCTAGGGCGTCTAGGGCATCTTTAATCATACAGTATGGGTGGAATGGGATTTTGTCTGAGTTGGGGTTAATGCCTGAAGGAGCCTGTTTCATGAAGGAAGAGAAGGTGGACAATAACTAGTGTTATAATGATGAAAGGGAGGACAGAAGTGGAATGCAAAGAATTGGGTGAGGGTAGTTTTATCTACTAAAAAAATACCCCTCAAATTCACTCTGCCAGGGTGGTGCTGATTGGCTGACAAAAGGTTTTTGATTATGGTAGTGCCTCAGAATGATATTTGGCCTCAGGGAAGAACTACGAATGCGGTAGCTATAACAGTTAGGAGGAGGATTACTCCGATGTTTCATGTTTCTTTATAGAGGTAGGAGCCATAGTAAATACCTCAGCCTTCCTGTAAGAAAAGTATATGAAAAATATTGAGGCTCCGTTAGCATGGAGGTTACAAATTAGTCAGCCATGGTTGACGTCGCTGCTGATGTGGACTACTGAGGAGAAGGCAGTTAGGGTGTCAGAGGTGTAGTGAAGTTTGTCAGATCTGGATAATTAGGCAGACTGCCAGTAAGGATCCAAAATTTCATCAGGCAGAAATAAATGTTAGAAGGTGCAGGGAGGTCAATGAATGAGTGATTAATAATTTTTCTCAGTGGGTAGGTTTTACATAGGTTGGTCATTAGTTTTTGTATTTGAATTACAACAATTTTTTTTCATGCCATAGGTTGTGGTTAGAGTCCATACTAAAATTATTATGGAAATGATGGTAATTTTTTTATTATCTTTGTTATTGATTTTTGGGTTTCTTGCTTTTGTCTCTAAGTCTTCCCTTGTATACAGAGATTTAAGTCATGTAGTTAGCATGAATAGTACTTTTTGGGGGTTGATTGTATTTTTTTATTTATTTAGGAGGAATACTAGTGGTGTTTGGTTATACTGTGGCTATGGCTACTGAGGAATACCCAGAGAGTTGAGTAGGGAATTCGGTAGCTTTTAGTATGCTGTTGCTTACCTTGTTAATAAAAGTAGTTTAGTATATGATGTCAGGTGAGGTTGAGGTTGTCACAGCTGTTGAGTTGTTTGATTCCTTAGGTAATTATTGTGTAGGTCGGTATCTTTGTTGTATGGCTGCGGGGGTTGAGCTATATTATTATTAGGTTGAATTTTGTTTATTACTATTTTGGTTGTTTTGGAAGTTGTTTGAGGTTTATAGTTATGTGATTAATAGGATTAATGTTTTTCTGGATTCTATCTTTCCAGAACTCCACCATCTTGGAACCCTTCAAAGTCATTCTGAAAACAGTATTGTTGTTACCATATACAATGTTCTCCTGATTCTGCTCATCTTGCTCTTAGTTTGTGGAAATCTATCCACGTTTTTCCTGACATCTTCAATCTACAATTTCTTGTAGCACAGTAGCACACAATCACATGTCACATCTTTTTCTGACATTCTCCAGTTTATTTTTAAAGTCAAATACGTTTCTCTCAAATGTATTGTCATCTATTAACCATGACAGTTCAAGCCCCTATAAGATCCAGAGATGATAAAAACATAAATTTCTTCCTTTCTACCAAGTGTGGTTCAAAAAGGATGGAAACACACTAATGTATAAATGGAAAATTTGAGTATAATTTCATTCATAGAAAGCTTATAATGAAAAGAAAAGTAATAACAGTTTTTTATTACAGTTTTCCATTGGAGACCAGGTAGTGTTTGGTGTTGAGATGAAAGAGATGATTTAATCTTCTATTCAGAGTCATTATGTCTTATTAGTAGAAAAAATAGCTTAAATAGGCCATTATCTTTACTTGCATTATGTTTTACATTAAAAAATGTGATATATTTATCATGTTTCTCAGCAGGTTCTGGATTAATGGATTTTTTGATGTTTCTTGGGCAGAAGTAAAAAATGACATTTCAAATAATTCATACTTTCTTAATAATTTGGTGTAAATTTTGAAACTGCATGAATATGGGAAAATTATATAAGTAGAAAAATCTAGCATGAGTAATTATTTTTTAAGCAAAAATACCCATAATTTTCCTTATCTATTTTACCTAGTCTCCCAGAGGACATTTCTGCAATAGGACTTTAGATATTTTCCCAAATCTACCTGCTCTTTTAAAGCTTTATGAAATACTTAAATTTTTTGAGGTAGTGAAATTGGGTCCAAAATGCCATAAGAACATTTTTTTCCATCCAGTACAAGGCAGAATATAGAAGTTTGATATTAAGAAAAATGAACTAGGAAAGTTGTCTAAGCAGATAAAACTTTTCAAAAGTTCAAATTAAGTTCAGTTCTACAAATGATTGAGAAAGCCTGGCATGGAGCATCTTATTTGATCTAAATCAATTGCCCATATAAGGTAAGAAACACTTTGCTTTTCTTGTAGTAGAGAACAGAACTGCCTTTACTTGTCTTTTCAGCTTTTCATCTTCCTGTAATATTTACATAATATGCAATTGACATGAACTGGACAATATTCTACAAATATGAAAGAGCCCTATCTGACAAGATGAATATTTTGAAAAACAAATATTCTTTTCTAAACTAAAAGCTACCTTAGGATATGTAAAGTATCCACCTTCTCATGCAAATAGACTCTAGTAAAAAAAAAAAAAATGACTGATTTGCTTGGTGCTATCTTCCTTTTTTCTTCCTTTGCTTTGAAAATTGCTCATTCCAGATTACTAATCACTTCTCAGTCTCTGAGACATAATCTGATAGACAGAAGATATTCTGAAAAGCTCAAAAAAGCAAAGAACATTGCTTATATTCTTGCCTTGAAGGACAAACTTCCATATCATAAAATTCAGAGGATCCAGAGATGGGAGAATTCTAATTTGGTACTAATCTTAGCATAAGAAGAAAAGATTTTGGTTAAAAATAAGTTCTACTACCCAATGAACTAGATAATGACAAGATTTTTGTTTTGGTTTGTCTCAAGATTTCTCTAAATATTGAATGAATTTAAGTGGACCTATTGAATTTCACCCAATCATATCTCTCTAATAAAACATTGTGTTTTCTTTGGGTTCTAATTGTATTCCATTCACCCTGTTATTAACTCTATTACTGTCTTCTGTATTTTGTTCCCAGATATTGAAAAAACATATAAGTGCCAGCTGAAATCACATATTTGAAAGAAAGTTTCACCAAACCCCTGTTAATTCTGTTACCTTCCCTCTGTCATTTCTTAATTATTCTATGTGTAATTTGCTTTGCATCCATGTATTTACACATTGTCTCCCCAATTAGGCTGTAAGATTTTTAAGTTCAAGGAATATCTTTTGCCATTTTTTTTTATCCTCACGGGTAAGAATAATGCCTAGATTATAATAGGAGTTAAATAATTTTTTATTGCTTGATTATTATATTTCTTCTTGGGGTATATAATAGGAATTGATTAAGTATATGAAATATGAATTGTTGGGTTGAAGATATATAGATTAATAGGACATATTCCCTGCACTAACAAACTAATGATTAAGTATCTGAGAAACCATAATCAATCAGCCAAATACATACCCAAATGCACATATGCATGCTTAGATAATCACATCACATACATAAACACACAACACACACATATATACATGCATGAATATATACATATATGTGCAAATGAATGAACAAATTAAAAAATTAAATAAGTGAATAGAAACATATACAAATAATGAAAATTATGAACTGGTGAGGAATATGAGGCATTATGACATTGCAAGAATGAATGAGCATTTCTAGTCAAGGGAGAGTAGTTATGAGGGCGGAGGGTGATAGTGGTTTTTCCCCCTTCATTCTTGAAGAGGACCAAAATGGCATCACTCTGTTAGAGACAAGTTACAATGTATCTGACTGTGGCTGATCAGACCAATATGAACTTGATAAGCTCTACCACAAACTGGGAAAAATATTCCAAGCAAACATTTGGTGTGCATTCTCTAAATTTATGCATTTCATGTTTCTTTTGGGATACTTCAATTCTGCTTTGCTTATATAGCATACCACTTTCTTTGATGAAGGCACATCATACTGGGTATTTTCCTTGTCACATAATCGAAAATTCTTAATAAATACTTTGAGGATGTCTTTGTATTGCTTTATTCTGATCAACATGTGGGCAATGACTCTATGTGAGTTCTTTATTAAATAGTCTTTTGGGCAAGCATACATTTGACATTAAAATAATATAGTCAGCCTAACACAGTTCCACTCCACAGTAGAGTTTAAATGCTTAGAAGTTTAGTTTGAGGAAAGGACTTCAGTGACTGCTACCTTATTCTGCCATATGATCTTCAGAGTCTTTCTAAGACAGTTCAAATTCAGGAGATTGAGTTTCCTGGCATGGTATATTGTTCAGGTTTCACAAGCATACATCAATGTAGTCAACACAAATGTTCTGTAGAGAAATCATGGTAAAGGATATTCTAGCTATAAGTACCAATCCCTAAATCTCTTTGGTCCAGTTAGCTATTGAATAGATTTTAGGGAGGGAAATGTTAGAAGTTTGAAAAGGAATCACAGAGACAGATTTTGAAAAGTCTTAACTGCATCACTCCTGGGTGTCTATCCTAAAGAGGTTATAAAAGAGGGAAAAGGACCCACATGTGCAAAAATATTTGCAGCAGCCTTTTTTTGTAGTGTCAAGGAACTGGAAATTGAGTGGATGATCCTCCATAGGGGAATGGCTGAATAAGTTTTGATATATGAATGTAATGGCATCTTATTGTTTTGTAAGAAATGATGAGCAGGGTGATTTCAGAAAGAACTGGAAAGACTTATATGAACTGATGTCAAGTAAAGTGAACAAAAACAAAATAACATTGTACACAGTAACAAGAGTATGGATGATCAACTGTGATGGATTTCTCTCTTTTTAACAATGAGATGGTTCAAGGCAATTACTATAGATTTGTGATGGAAAGTGCCAGAGAGAGAACTATGGAGACTAAATGTGGATCAAAGCATAGTATTTTCTTTGTTATTGTTGTAGTTTGTTTGGTTGTTTGCTTGCTTGTTTTTTCTTTGTTATTTTTTTCCTTTTGATATGATCTTTCTTGCAGAGCATGACAAATATGGAAATATGTTGAGAAGAATTGCATATTTAAGCTATATCAGTTTATTTGCTGTCTTGGAAAGGACGTAGGGAGAAGGAGAGGGAGAAAAATTTGGAATACAGGTTTTGCAAAGGTGACTGTTAAAAACTGCGTGTATTTGGAAAAATAAAATATTATTAAAAAGAAAAAATGAAAGTCTTAACTATTAAATTAAAGGGTTCATTTTTAAAAGGACTTTGAAAAATGAGTAAAGTATTGAATCCAGCAACTGAATAATTAATTTGCTAGTGAAGTATAGAATGACTTAGGTGAGAATCTGGAAGCTGGATAAGTAGCTGCTGTCCAGAGAAAGGTAATAAGGACCTGAATGAGCACATACATTTGTATCACTCCTTTGCCCTCTTTCTTTCCTACTGCCAGGAATGGTATTGTTTAATTAATTGTCACTCACAGAACTGGGGTTACAATGAAGAGGCAGAGGTGTGGTGTACATCTTATTTCACAATATGGAGATAATAAGGATACAACATAAAGGATCTTATAAAAGATAATGGAAGTACTGATCAAAAGTCAGTTTCAGATCCAAAGTAGAGTCTGTAATTTAGATAGCATGATAGTGATGTGGGAAGATTTTGTATTTAAATTCAATTTATGTGACTGGGAA
Source organism: Sarcophilus harrisii (assembly GCF_902635505.1). Classification (NCBI taxonomy): domain Eukaryota; kingdom Metazoa; phylum Chordata; class Mammalia; order Dasyuromorphia; family Dasyuridae; genus Sarcophilus; species Sarcophilus harrisii. The sequence continues at coordinate 101,294,213 of NC_045428.1, forward strand.
AAATCACTTAACTTCTCAGTGAAGCAAGTATCTGTAAACTTTTCCGATTTTAATTGTAGATTTAAATTAAATAATACATATATATGTATGTGTACATGTATATGTATATATGTATGTATATGTATGTATATAAAATTTCCCTCTTTCCCTCTCAGAAGTCAGAGAATTAATTATTGAACTTCAAGATAGGTTTCCTTTTCCTTTCTATTACTTTACTTTTCATGTTCACAATATCAGTACCAATAATGTCTGACTCTCTCAAAAGTTTTCATTTCTATACTTTTTAGCAGTGTGATTTGCATTAATTTAGTGAATCTGGCCAGTCAGCAGGTAGTCACCAATATCTTACACAACTTGCGCTTAATGTAATGTGATTTATCAAAATGGAGACTACATTGTTCATACGTATTACAATGATTCTATCTACTAAAAAAGTGATCATACAGTTCATATTTCAAAAAGATTTTCTTTCAAGAAAGGTCATGTAGCTGAACTATCAAACAACCTTAGTAGACCTAAAGAAAAAATTACAATTTCTCTTGAATTACTTATTTTTGAATATTATACAATTCAGGAATATGAATTAAATTATGTAATTATTTAATGAAAGTGTATTAATTCCAAAGACACTGTGATCTTCATCTTTCAAAGTTTTGATAAAGAGAATTTTTTTACTACAGTCTTTCATGAGTCCCCCAAATGCATTGCATTTATTTTGTATTTTTAATTTGTATTATATATTCTTACACATACACATTTTATTCATATATTATTTTTGTTTTATTTTTAAAGCCTAAGATTAGCAATACTTTGGAAATTATTAATGATGGCAGTGATATACAGAATGACATCAAATGATTATTTCTGGAAGCAGGGTAAACAACTATCATCCAGGTAAGTACTAATGATAATCTGGACTAGGATGGTTACAAAAAGGGAAAAATCATTCGTTTTGAGTACATTACAAATATTATCTCATTTTTTCTTCACAGCAACCCTGAGAGGAAAGTGCTAGTATTATTTTGATTTTACAGTTGAAAAAATTGAAGTAAATAGAGGTTAAGTGAGTTTTCCTGGCATATATAAGTGTTGGAGGTCACATTTTAACTCTTATCTTCCTGACACAAAGACCAGGGCTCTATCCATGTAATTTCCTTGAAGAATGGGAGCTTTTTAGTTTTATATTTTTATCTTTACTTTATATTTTTACTTTAATTTTATTTATATTTAAATCTGACAAACTTCAGGTATTTGTTAAATGCTAATTGACTTATTGATTCTTATTTGACATTCTATTCTCCAGGTAGTGGGATTGACTAACCCTACTCCACATTAATTTTCTTTCTCTTGGCTCACATACTTCTCCAACATGTATTAGCTCTCACTTAGACTCCTTAGAGGGAAGCTACCACACCTTCTCTCAGAATTCTAGGAGAATTATAATGTCTTTGTGGGAGGTGAGGTTTACATTCCTGAACCCATACTGTGTGCTACCTATAAATAAATCAGCTGTCTTGAATGTTGGAGGGAATGTGGGGAAACTGGGAGACTAATACATTGTTGGTGGAATCATGAATGGATCCAGCCATTCTGTAGAGCAATTTGGAACTATACTCAAAAAGCTATCACACTGGGTATGCACAGCATACCCAGCAGTATTTCTACTGGGCTTATATCCGAAAGATATTTTAAAGGAGGGAAAGAGAGCCACATGTATAGAAATGTTTGTGGCAGCGCTTTTTATACTGGCAAGAAACTGGAAACTGAGTGGATACGCATCAGTTGGAGAAGGGCTGAATAAGTTATGGTATGTGAATGTTATGGAATATTATTGTTCCATTAGAAATAACCAGCAGGATGATTTTAGAGAGGCTTGGGGAGACTTACATGAACTGATGCTAAGTGAAATGAACAGAATCAGGAAATCATTGTATACTGAAACAACAAGATTATACAATGATCAATTCTGATGGATGTGGCTTTTTCCAACACATTTCCAATAATCTTGTAATGAAGAGAGCCATCTACACCCAGAAAGAGGACTGTGGAAACTGAGTGTGGACAACATAACATTTTCACTTTTTCTTTTGTTATTTGCTTACATTTTGCATTGTTTCTTAGTTTTTTTTTTCATACTTGATCCGATTTTTTTAGTGCAGCAAGGTAACTGTATACATATGCATACATATATTGGATTTAACATATATTTTAACATATTTAACATGCTATCTTGGAAAGGGGGTGGTAGGAAGGAGGGAAAAATTTGGAACACAAGGTTTTGCAAGGTTCAATGTTGAGAAATTACCCATGTATATGTTTTGTGAGTAAAAAGCTTTAATAAAAATAAATAAATAAATAATTCAGTTGTCTTAACTAACTTTTACAAAAGCACTTACTTTCAAAAAGACAATCCAAAACAGTAATACATGACACTTTATCCATAAACCTAAGGTATATTCCTCAATCAATTCACAGTTTCCATGGGGGATAGTGGGGCCAAGCTCAAAACATCATAATAGTAAGGCATATATATGATGAATACATAGGACCAAAATAACTTGTAACTCTACAATTACTAGCCTAAGGGACATTACAGTATTCACTAATAGGGTTATAATTGACTGGTAAATCTGGTACTAATCTGGATTGCTCTATACCTCTGGTGTAATGTTCCATTGTAAAATGCTTCATTGATGAAATAAATGTCTCCATTAACAGCTTCCTGCTTTTTACCTGGTTTAGACCATTCTCTCCTTCTCTAAGCTGAGCTGCTTCTGTAGCAGAATAGACACCTTCAGTGCTCAGGTCATACTATGCTCTTTTAAAAAGGGAAGAGACTTTTAATCTGGGATTTCAAGAATATTTTCCAGTTCTGCTTCCTTGGCTGTACTCCCAGGAATTTTTACCTGTTGGACAAAAAGTTACAATGGAAAGAGTTATTTCCTTTTTAAGTAATATGTTCTTCTGGGCATTAGTTTGTTTTGCAGAAGGGTGTTGCTATTTATTCAACATAGTTCATTCATAAATTCTTTCTTGGATTAGAATTTTCTATGTATAGCTTAGTCTCCTCAGTTAGCAAACTGGCTATCTAATGGTGAATTTTACATAATCTCCATCTCCATCAACTAAATCAGACAATGTTCATATATCTAGCAATTGTAAAACTTTCTGGGATTCACAGTTCCTTTGTTACTAATTTCCAAGTTTTCTGGTTGTTCATATGCAAATCATCAAACAGAAATAAGGCACTAAAGCAACCTTTTCCCTGGCCAAAGGCAATCTCACCATGATTTTCTTTCTTAATTTTTTTTCACATTTAAGTTGCACAAATTTTCTTAGTCTCTTCCTCCTCACAATCAGTAAAGTTGACAAAGTCTTAGGGAGCTCACCCTTGCATATTTTTAGGAAAAAAGTTTTCTATACTGTATCTTTCAAAAAGCCTTAAGTATCTTACATGTCAAATGTATTTATATTATATTAAATTGTGTTATGGAAAGTCTTATCAACATGTTTTTTTTTCAAATATTGAGACTAAATATAGATCAATTTTTTTCAGTTTCTCCATCTAACATCTATCTATCCACACATATGTGTGTGGATATATATATATATATATATATATATATATATATATATAAACATATATATGCATATACACATTTATATATCATACAAACTATGTTAACTTAAGAATATCCCCTTCCTCCTGCAAATGGCAGCTGCTTCATATCTAGGAATATGAAAACTAATACTACATTTTTCTGAAATAGTTTAGCTTTCCTGGCTATAGATAATATTAGTATTGCTTACCTTATAGCAGTTTCTTATGGGAGTTTCTTTTGGGTAGCCACCCTTAAACCCTTAGCCACTAGTTATAAGGAAAGGATTAAATAAATATATGGCATTATCTCTATGACATTTTATGGCTCCTACTCGAGACCTTTATTCATCTCCATCTAGCCACCTCCCACACTCAAGGTTTTCCTTTCTTATAGGAACTTCTTTTTGCTAAATGGAAAATAAATTTATTGTGTACTTTTTTACATAAGGATTAAAGAAGAAATGTTAAAAATGCACATTCCTGACATCTTTAAGGCTAATGGAGATAATAATTATGGTAGACATGACCTTTTTCATTAAACATAGGACATGATTCATCTTCATAGAGTTAACATTTTGGACAATTTATTCTTTGGCATAAATCTCTTTTGTACTTCATTCAGTTTCCAAAGGCTTTATTTTTGATTTTTTAAATTTTGTTTTTTGGTCAAGTCAAAGCCAATATTATCAATGACTGATTCTCATACTGCTACATATCAGAGACTAATTTTTAACTTGTTATTATAGTTTTTCTCTTCAAAGTTTTTTATTTATTTTTTGAAAAGGAACAAAAACACAAGAACAACAAAATTGTTTTCTTTGACATAAGGATACTGCCAACAAAGTAGATAATAAACCATCTGTGACTGAAACTTAATCCTGGGGGCCAATTTGCCCCAGGCCACACAGCTTATGAAAGTCAGAAATTAGCAGGTTTTCCTCAACTGAAAGCCTAAATATTCTATCCATCATGCAATCCTATCTCTACTCCTTAAAATCTATTTAATTTTTTCCCCTCTTTTTCTTAAATTGATCCTACTTTTTTCACCTTGGCTCCTTTCTCTACCATTGATTCTAAGTCATCAAGATCTGTTTAGCTGCTTCTATGGTCAATATAAAGTTAAAGAATAACTCAGTCATTGGAATCAGTCTAAAACTACTTATTCTGAGCATGGAGTCAAGCCTCAATGAATGCCATAGGATAGGAAAAAGAAAGTAAAATAAGGAAGATCAAAAGGATCTTATTAATTATGGACCAAGTATTGCAGAAAGCAAAATGAAAGGCTTATAGAGATATTGATTGCCAAGGACATTGGGAATTGGGGGTGGACAGAAATCCTGTGGTTTAGAAAAGTGGGAGTAAGACAGTGTGAATTTCAGGATAGGCTGAGATCTGTACCGTGGGAGTTTGGAATCATTGGGATGGAGAGAGTATGAGGGATTTGGAGTGTACTACCTATTGAAAAATGAATAAAGGGAGAGAATCAATAATTGCAGAGCAGTTTACTGAGCAATACAGACATTTAAACCCTTCAAATTTCTCTTCTGCAATATAAATTCATGAAAAGTGGTCACATAATATTCTATGAAGTTCAGGAGATCCAATTTACTACACTTAACATCAAATGACTCATATGACATATGATAGAAAGCAAGAATTGGTGTAAGGAGTGACTTTTCCATGCAATGGCCTTTGGATCATTGGAAAAGGCCCTTCAGTGAAAAGTGGATCCCAGGTAAATGTAGGCTCATGTCAGGGATTCTTGGTAAACCAGAGAAGTCTGGGAATGCCTATAGAGGGCTGAAACTCTTGAGTCATTGCACTGAGGTCTATTCACACACTTAGGGCTAATTACTGATTGGACAATTCTCTATGAGCATATGCTTGAAAAATGGTCCTTCCCACTATCCTGTGGTGGCTTGATAATTGGTGTATACAGAGGATTGTAGGAGGGAGTAGGGGTTGGAATAAGACTAGCTAGTCACTCTTTTCCATAGATGAGGAAGAAAGTGATTGCATAGATTCTGCTTCCATCCTGTTCAATCCTGTGTCTGAAGACCAAGAATAAAGACCTCCATGGATCATTGGATAATGCAAAATTCATAAGACTTACAAAGAAGACTTCCAGAAGCATAGTTCACAAGCATCCCCAAGAAAATTATGGTGGGGGGGCAGAAGGATAAAGGCAAGTATAAATAGAAAGCAGTTAATCAAAGCTTGCCTCATAGGATTTTCTAAGAAGCCCCTAAAGTGAAAATAAAAATTGGAAGTAGAAGGCTGGATTCTAAAGCAAAACAGCTTCCAGGGTTTCCTTGAAAGATGCTAGAGAGAAGATAGCTAGTGAATAAGCAGAGGAAGTGGAGATAGAATGGCAATTGTATTCTGAAAAAGGAGATAGATTGGTTTTGTGTTGAGAGTTAGAGTTAATAAAAAAGAAGATACAATTGTTACATTGTATCCAGAAATCCAACAAGTAAAGCTAAAGTCTTTTGATCCTCTATTTTTTATATTTTATTACTTAAACCTCCAGAACTTTGAAAAACCCCATAAGTAATGCTCCTTTCTGTTTATTTTCTGCTCAGAAAATTATGCTCATTTAGATTTTCTAACTGTTGAACCTCAGGTTAATCATAATCTATGGTAGGTACATGAGTGTATTTTGTGATTTTTTAGAAAGAATGGTGAAAGAAGAAACACAAAAACAAACAAAAAAGCAGACCAGTAATTTATTCTATTGTTCAAAAGCTTACAAAACATTTAGCTTAATTCTGACTTTTTATCTCAAGCTATAATTTATATGGTTAAATGAATAAAATATAATTTTGCTCTACAGTAAACAAATGAGAACCCCAGGTGATTTTATAAAAGCTAAAATATTCTATTTTTAATGCTAATTCCAGGTCCAAACTACTTACTCAAGTCAGTATTCACCCTATCATATTTTCCCATCTAGCTTTTCGTTGCCTTTTTAAACTTAATATCAAAGGCATTAATTAAATTTATGCATAAGCTTGAAGGTCACTACTTCCAAACAGACTTGTATCTTTACTTGTAATTGTCAATTCTTAAAATGACAGGATTATACATTTAGAAATGGAAGAGACCTTCAATGTCATTTAGTTCAACCTTTTCAATTTATAATTGAGGAAATTTAGATTTAAAGAGTTTAAGGAATTTATCCAAGGTCACATAATTAATTAACAGTAGTGTCAATAGTCAAACCAAGGTCTTATAGTTCCCCATCTAGCACTCTACCTACCGCAATACACTGCTTCAAAACAATTTAGCAAATTTATATGTCTAAAATATGAAAATCCTAGGCACTACACAGTAGGAATTCAAAGATGTAAAGCAATAACTCCCTTAAATCAAGTAGTAAATATACCAGTAAGGAGCAGGTAAGGATTGTTGGTAGTAGATTTTTTTTTAAATATTCAATTAAATCTATCCTTCAAAAGTGGGACCAGAAGTTTGATCCCAAAGGGAAAAGAAAAAATAACATAACAAAAAACTTCTCTTTCTTTTTCCTCCTGATTTTCTTTCTATCCTACTACCTCCATTCATTTTCTTAAAGTGTGTATTCTTAGACTCATTTTTCTGCCATACTGCCCCATTTGTATATTTGTATGCTTTGCTCACTCAGTAAAGATCTATAATGAACTTTTTGTCTCAGTAAGTTCACTCACAATGTCAAATACAAAATGTTAGAGTGTTTTTTCAAACAATCCTTCAGCACTTTTCCAGTGGAGTCATCTGTAGTTCTATTCCCTACTCAGCAGAGTTCTGAGTTCAGTGACATTACAAAGTCATTTGAAGGGAAGCTGCATAGTGAGAATGAAGATGCTAATGTCCTTAGCCTTCTAAGTATTTTCAAAAATATTTCAACATTCAAATTAGCTTTTCATGAGATATCTTATCAAGTAATTTAGGTTTATTTCTTTTTTTTTGAGTGGGAATATAGAAAAGTATGAAAGAAGAAAATGCATTCTAAGCTGAAAGGAAGAAACAAATATTATTTTATGTTCTATTAAAGCCATTTAAGGCAGTGGAAGAAAAAAAGTGGTTGATCCCTGGAGGACAAAATTATTATCCAACATTGTACACTAAAAATGTTGCAGACTAATTTATCAATTTTCTTATTTTTGTAGTAAATCTTAAGTCCACTGCACTGACATATTTTAATCCCAAATAGTTTTCATTACAGAATAATTATTTTATCATACATTTCTAGATTTTTTTGAAAGCTAAGTGTTTTTCCTCTGACTTTGTGTAAATCATTTTAAATACTAATAATGCTCCACTGTGAATTAAATGGACATAAATTAAGTCCAATTTTCCTTTCCAAAACAAAGAAACAAAAAATTATGGCCACTTAATCTCAAAAATCCTGAAACTTTTTACTGATGCTGTAGAGAAGAATCATTAGTAGTCCATGGCTACAAATATCCATCCAGAATTTTATAATCACTTTCCATGGCAAAAATGTAGTGAAATGCATTATATAATGCTAAATTTATATCTTTATTTAACAAATATGTATTGATTCCTTATTATGTTCAAGGAATTGATTTCAACCCTGTGATAAATATACAGAATATACCATTATCTTAAAGTTAATAATATAGTAATGGTGCTATACCATGAATTAAGATAATAATGCAAAAAAAAAAAACAGAAGATAAATACATTAGAAGAATGTAAAGAAGCAGCTTTGACTTCTAGAGAGATATGATAATCAAGTGAAGTTTTATAGAGAAAGACTAATTTTGAACTAGGTCTTGAAAGATAGTTCAAAATTCAAGTATAAAAGAGAATTCTATGTAGAAGAAATAACATGGTACAGTGGAATAAGAAATTATCTAATCTAAGTGGAGCATAAAACTAAAGTAATGCAAGATAAGTTTGGAAAAGTTAGTTGGAATCCAATTGTGAAAGGCTTTGAATGTAGGATTAAGGATTTAAAGTTTAATTACTATAGAAAGGGAATCTGTCAAGGTGTTTAATCCTAATCAAAGTGTTACAGAAAAAAAATAATGCAGTGTACAGTGAAGAATAGATAAGAAAAGAAAAGACTAAGAGAAAAAAAAAAGCAATTTGTGAAGGACCAAAATAATATTCTAAAATAATGACATTGGGAGTAAAAATGAAGGGACAAATGAAAAAATTGAATGGTCCAAGTACATATGTAGTTATTATAATACATCCTGATATAAACACATGTTATATACAATACAAAGTATTCTGTTATCAAAACCTGTCTTTTTCTAGGTTTTTTTCCTCATGCATCTGCTGGCATTTTAAAAATCCACACAGGAAATACAGATGTAATAGGCAGATGTCCATCCATTCAAAGAACAGATGATAAAAAATTCTGAGCCATTCAGTTATGGGAAAAAAATATAATTACTATAGTATTAGAGTTTCCTAGAGGCCTCTTTAATTCCCTTTTGTCCTCTGGATGGGGATCTAATGGTTTTGTTTCTGACATGAAGGATGAGATTTCTAATGTTTATGGCAAATTAATTCACTAGAGGAAAGTGAATGACAGTATGCTGTCAGCGGTCATGACTTCTTTTTCTGGGCTGCCATTTCCTGTGTTGCCTTATTTTATTTTTTAGCAAAAAGAAAACTTTTCCTGGTTTGTGCCAATAAAACTCTCCTGGGTAGTTTAATTTTCTGTTCATGTCTGCATAATAACAAAAGGATGACAGTAGCAGGAGTCATCATTAGCTATATGGGATGTCATATGATTTGTTAACTCTGAAGAATATTCTAGAAATTTCATTCTGTCTCTCAAACTCAGCAAAACTTCCTCCTAATTCTCCTCACTTATAGCTTTTGTTTGATGAGCAGAAAGAAAAATAAACTAGTTACAATATTTTGTTACAGGTTAAAGCAAGTAGGGCAGATTCAAAGTTTTTTATTTTAAGGGATTTTTTTTTGTTGTTTTCTTGGTTTTATCAGAGGAATTTTTGCTCATTTTTCAGCATTACAAAGAGCACAAAACATACATCACTAAAGTAACCATAGATTTTCCCTTATATAGCATCATGTAAAAGGTGGAATTGTAGGTCCGTTTTACAAAGCTAAATAAATCTAGGCGTATAAGTCTGAAAAGATTTTGAACAAGCTAATAATATTGAAGGCTTAATTTTGTTCTTGTTCAGTCATCTTAGTCATGTCTGACATTGTCACACCATTTAAGTTGCTGGAGAGGTTTGCAATTTTCTTCTTCAAGTCATTTTACAGACAAAGAAATTGAGGCAACCAAGTTTAAGTGTCTTGTCCAGAGTCACAGAGCTAGTAAATGTCTGAAATCAGATTTGAATTAAGTAAAATGAGTGTTTCTGATTCCAGGCCCAGTACTCTATCCACTGTATCAAAAAGTATTAACATTTTGAATTTAAAAAATATTACATCCCTTCTCTCTTTTCCCTCTCCTTAAAATACCTTTTTCTTTGTTAACTTTAACTAATAGATTAAGAAACTCATATGAAGAAGATAGATAAACAATTTTTCTATAAGTTAGCTTTTTTAGAAATTATCTTGGGGGAACACAAGTTGAATACCTTGCCAAGGTTACATAAGGGAGAGTGTGTGGGATGAGACAACTAAGACATCAAGACTCAAACACTCTCTTTAATACTTTCCCATGTTTCTTTTTTCTTTAATCTGGTAGGTTTTGTCTATGCTTAGTATAACTAAGTATAAAGAGCAAATGATAAGTATGTGATAAGAAGGATGGGTAGATAGATAGATAAATAGATAGATAGATAGATAGATAGATAACAGGAGTATTTCTTAGATGCTTACTATGTGACAGCCATAGTGCTAAAGGCTGACAATACAAACAGAAGTAAGCAATATAGTCCCTACCTTAAAGGATGTTACATTCTAACAGAGGAAGACAGAACAAAGAAAGCTGCTTTAGAGCCTAGGAATTAGTTGGGGGAATGATGAGAAGACAATTGAGAAGATTCTTAGAGATCAGTGTCTTAAAAAAATAAGGAAATGACATATATCAGGAACCAGAAAATATAGGACAGAATTCAAATTTTCGGTAGGAATAAAATGAATAAATATGATGAATGTATGATCATAGAGAAATTTCTTTTTATTTTTTGCTGAGACATTTGGGGTTAAGTGATTTGTCCAGGGTCACACAGCTAGAAAGTGTTAAGTTTCTGAGACCACATTTGAACTCAGGTTCTCCTGACTTCAGGGCTGGTGCTCTATCCACTGCACCACCTAACTGCCCCTACTCAGAGTAGATTTCGCACTGGAAATGACTTTAATATTAAACAATTCAAGTTTCTTGTTCTCCATTGATCTTCACCTTGCCATGGGCTACTCAATTATGGAAAGTGGTACATAGGGATTCAACATGACTAAGAATTGCTAATCAATATTTTTTATACTACAGATATTTATTGCAGATAATTATTTTGGAATTATTATCAATTATCATTAAAGTATAAATTTTCTAAATATGATTATAACAATCAATTGGCAATATTTAAATTAGTCACTTAGTATATTACAGACTCAATACTTTATTCTGGGCGTATAAAGAAAAATTAACGACACTGATTTCAAGAATATTATCTTCAAATGAGAGAACAGTGAAGAGACCACTTGAAGATGCATTAAGATTTTTGTTGCTGTTATTGTTGTTATTTTATAATCAAAATTTGATTTCTTTTGTATAAGTTCTCCTTGTAACAAATGTTGATACATATGTATATCAGTTCCTTATTCAAGTCATCAAGATTCCATAGATATCTCTTTATTCTGTCTTGCATACTTTCCCCCTTTTGTATACTCCAAAAGTAATGAAGGGCTGAAATCGGTTGGTGGTTTGTGTGAACAGAGAAGATGAGATATATATGAAAGATACTTTAGAGAAAGAAATAATAAGATTTGGCAGCTGATTGAATATGTGTCAGTAAGGGTGACAAATAAAGAATAATATAGATATTATAAACTGAGTGACTATTGGAATACTTGTTTCTTCTAAAATAACAAACAATTTTGAAAAAAAGAATGAGTTTTGTGGAGAAAAATAATTTCTATTTTGGAGAGTGTTTGAAATATCTTTGAGATACCATAGACATTATTTTATGCTACAAATTGCCAACGAATAGGTAATTGTTCATATGGGACAAGAGTTCAAGAAGAAAGTAGAGTTATATTTAAAGATGAGGATATCATAAATATAGAGATTGTAATTAAAGTTTTGACTAATGAGAAGACCACTAATGAGTAAAGAAAAGACAAGTAGAAAGAGATAGAGGAAACTTAGTAAAGATTTTTGGGGTAGTACCAGATTTCATGAACATGGCATGGATGATAATTCAGAAGAAGCCATCAGAACATTAGGGAAAAGAAAAAAGAAAGCAGTGTTATCAAAACCCAGAGAAGAGAGGTTGTACAAGACAACAATGTCAAAGGTTTGTCATGTAATGGTTAAAACAAATGAAAAAATGTTTCAATATATCATCATTCCTTGATTTTTTTTAGCCCATGATCAATGTTTTATATCATGGTTCTAGGTAAGGTAGATAAGATTTAATACTAAACTAATAAATATTTGTTAAATTACTTTAGACTTGATTTTTGAGCCTGGATTTTCAATATATACTAATGAAAATGAAAATATTTAATGATTGATCTATGAATTCAATGTAGTTGCTTTATTCACTAATGAAGAAGGGTGGCCCATTATATACTCACTCTAACATATTCTTTTCCAGAAGTTTATATGAAGAAAAAAATTATGACATAGTGAGGTTTCTCTCAGATTCTCAGATGAACCATTTGTTCAATAACTGCTCATTGTCTCAATTTTTTTCTCTCATTTCACCTTAATTATAGAGAAATAATAACAAAACATCATAGTAATGCAAGAAGAAATTTACTCAAAAATAGATTTCAAGATGCTTAATAATAAGTGAATCAATGAATACTCTTAGAATTTATTTTTCTTTTCTACAATGGCATTTTATTGATACTTTTTGGTAATTAGTCTTTTAACTCTCTTTCTACTCTTTATACAGAACTGCTGAGGTCTTGGATAGCTTGATGGGCATTGACAGAGAGAACTGTAATTATTGTAAACATTTGGAAGCAAGCAGGTCTTTTGTTAAAATGGACCTTTATTACAGCCCCACCTCATAAGTAGGTCTCTGATAGAATTCTTAGCTGAATTCTTTGCTTTGACTAAATTATAGTCAAGTTATGATCTCAAAACTAATATTATATTTCCTCTATAGCAGATTTACTCTACTGTAATTCCCTTGCTAAATCCTTTTTAGGATTAGCCTACCAGTTAATGGCATAATATTTCACTTTTTCCTTCTTATTACTAACTCTTTTTTGGGGGAGGGGTAATTAGTCCACTTGCAAAACATCACAATAGTTAACACCTATTAGGATTTTAACCTCTTTTTAGTTTAGCCCCATAATCCCCCATTTACCTTGTCTTAATGGCCTTTTGCTCCACAATTTGTCTTCCTTCTTGTTAATTGCTAAAGCCTCTTTTCTTTGCTAAAACCTCATGGATTTATACCTTTTGTTAGGGTAATAAAACATTTGTCTCTTGATTTGGAGAAGGTCTAAGCCTACAAATTATTTTAAAGCACTGGCCCATAATATTAAAAGACTTTTAGTTATCACTCCATACTCCATCAGAACCTTTCCCTAAAATGAAAAAAAAAAAATCAGTTCTAGTGGATAAGCCAAGATAAGAAATTACTGGCAGCAATCCACCTGAATTTTCCCAACATTTCTCATCAAAGGACTGAAATACTTAATCATATCAACTTTTGGAGCAGCAGAATAAACCTGAGAATGAGATGTTTTTTCCAGCCTTTAGACAACTTCTCATTGTTTGTCCTTAGTTCTCAAAAAGAATCATTATATCAATGCTGTAATGTCATGGCATGAAAGTGAGTTAGATGAAAGTGAAGGAGGACTATACAAAGTCTCCAGCCTCAGTTTCTTCTCCAGAGTCATCTGTGTTCAGTGGCTAGGCAGTGGATAGATATAGATCAGGATGACTGAAGATAGCCCTGGATACTGTGAGAAACTTCAGTCTTTTAAAACTAAACTCTTTAACAGAACTTAATTTGATTGAGAGCTAAGGTAAGGTAAATCCTCTCTTAGTTAAAAAAAAATCCAATCTCAGAGGGAAATACCCTTAAGGTTTATGGCCCAAACTGAAGCAATTGTTATACAGTTTCACTCTGAGTCAGTCAGAACCTAAATCATGACCAAGTAGGCACAGCTTGAATTGGATTATAAATTTTTAAAGATAACCAAATTATTTTCCTTACATGAAATTATTTTACAAAAGTAAAATAAATATAGAAATCTTAAGACTCTTGATAAAAATTTTGAGATGAAGGTGACACTGATTGAGTATATGGCAATAATATAAAACATATGTCCGGGACATTTGCCTGGTAACTATGCAAGTAAGGATTTATCCTGGACATTCACATTATCCAAATCTTGCTCCAAGCACAGTGATAAAATAAATACTACTGAAGCATCTTTACATTTCTTGAGAGTTTTTGATATATTTCCTTTTGTTTTAAAGTTTAGATTCATTGAGGTGACTTCTCCTCACCTCCTCCAAATATCTGGACGTTTTCCTTTTTCAGCTAGCTTTTGTCTGTCTTTATCTATCACTTTGATGATTGATGATTTGTTTTTTCAAGGTGCTTTCCTAAAATATATATATATATATATATATATATATATATATATATATATATATATATATATATTTTCTTCTAGTCATTTCCTTTATGAAAATTCCAAATTATTTGTTTCCCCTCTTGTCCTTTTTTCATTTTTCTCTGTTACATCTCCCATCACAAAGAAATTTTATTCATCCTATCTATTCTTCTGAATTGATTTTATTTACTCCAAAGGCTGCCTTCCAAGGAATTAGTCCTAAATTTATTTGTTGAAGTTAACCTTAGGACCATGTTTAGAGGACTGCTTCCTAAAGCCTTTGCAATTGTGTCTCTTCTACATTTGATTCTTCTTAATAACTTTTATCACTTTCATATTGTAACAAAATGACATTTCAGAAGTTCTAAGACTGACTTAGATTGTGTAGGTCTATGATAAAGTAGAGGAGCAGGAAATTGGAGCGGGAAAGGCTAAAGATGGGAAGTCAACAGCAAAGAAAGACTGTTGAATTGGTTTCATTAAGATTTTTATCAGTTTTCTTTAATTTTTCTCTTTTATGCATTTTTAAAAAAAGTTTGATGTTCTTTACTTGATTCATTTGTGGAGACATCTGAGAAGAAATCCACTTAAGAGACCTCACACTTTATTATCAGTGTTTTGAGAATCCTGATCTCCATAAAAGAGGGTTAAGGATCCATATGTCCAAAATTGTTTGTAGAAGCTCTTCTTGTGGTGGCAAGGTTTTGAAGACTGAGTAGATTCCCATAAATTAGGGAAAGACTGAATAAGTTATAATATTGTTCTAAAAGAAATGATAAGCAGGCTGATTTTAGAAAAACTTGGAAAGGCATATAAACTGATGCTGAGTTAAGTGAGCAGAACCAAGTGAATATTGAAAAGAGTAACAGCAAGACTGTAGATCAACTATGATGGACGTAGCCTTTCTCAGAAATACAGTGAATTAAGACAATTGCATTAGACTTGAGATGGAAAATGGCAATTGTATCCAGAGAGAAACTGTGGAAAAGTTGATGATGGGTCAAGGCATACTATTTTCACCTTTTCTGTTGGATAGTTTGCTTTTATTTTTCACATGGTTTTTCCCTTTTGTTCTGATTTTTCTTTCACAACACGACCAATATGCAAAAATGTCTGGAATGATTGAACATGTATAACCTATATGAGATTGCCTGCTGTCCCAGGGAGGAAAAAAGGGAAGGGAGAGGGAAAAAAAATTGGAACTCAAAATCTTTTAAACATGAATGTTGAAAACTATCTTTACACACAACTGGGAAAAATAAAACACTATTGAAGTTAAAATAAATGCCGATCTCTTACTACTTATTTCCAACTTATAACCACTCAAAATTCCAAGGAATGCATTGTGGATTGTAAACCCTTTAATCTTTGTGTCTTGTACTGACTTAATAGATTGACACATTAAGGCAAAAGAAAAGGAAAAAGAGAATTATCCATTTCCTATTCAGTTTTTTCTCCTCTAGGGATTTTATGGACTACTGTTATATCAATATACTGAAGAAACCCACCTACAAAAAAGGGTAAGAGAAATATGCCAAGAAATCAGACACAAGAACCCAAAGGTCTGAAAAGCATTGAATCAAAGTACCAGATGTATAAAGCAATGAAGTCTTCCAACTATGGCTTTTCTATATGAAAACTACAGCTGGAAGTACATCTGCAGCTGTTGTTTCTCAGCATGGAAGATGGAAGGCCTCCAGTTAGTAGCAGCAAGCTTTACAAACAGCTGTGGGAAGGTGTTTCCTACATCCATATCCATTTTTCTCTCTCTTCCAGAGTCATATTAAAATATTTCCATTTTTTAAGTTATTTAACAGGAGTCCCAAAATTTGAGAAGTTGAAGTTAGCTTTCCATTAGATGCAGAGCAAATATTACCCTCCAAGCACAGTCCATGGTGAATATCATTATCAACAACTATGAATCTTCAGAAATGTACTTCCAAAAACAAATTGGTAGTTATTTCCATGATAATTATAGAATCAACTAGATATCTCATCCTTAATTTTCCTCATTGGTAAATTTAGTATCATGATGTACTAGAACCAACAGCATATAAACTCATGAACGTTGACTGTTAAATGTTCAGTAGAGCATTTAAAGATCTGAAATAATCAAATGTTTTAAACTAGGATTTGTATTATTATTTTTTAAAATGTTGATCTGCAGAGTTAAGAAAATAATGAAGGAATTTTTTTTAAAGCTTAAGTGATTTACCCAAGTTACACAAACAGCAAAAATCAGAGGTAACATTTGAACCCATTTCAATTGATAACAGAACTAGTATTCTTTCCACTTTTCCATTTCAATGTTTTTTATTGAGAAGCTTTGTGTTATAGTGTAGCATTACAGAAAAAAATGACCTGGAGTCAGAAAAGAGATGTCTTTGAATCCCATATTAGAAACTTTTTGGTTATATGACAATAGGCAAGTCAATAACTTTTAGGAGCTTCAAATTTCTCATTTGTTATTGAAGATAAAACATCCTATAGTATTTAGTTCATAAAGTTTATGAGAGGATCATGTAAGAATATATATATATATACATATATATATATATGTATATATATACACATATATATATATACGTATATATATATATACATATATATATATATGTATATATATATACATATATATATATATATATATAAAAAATACACAAAGTATTATTTGATTCTTAGAATTCTATAAAAATATCTGGTCTCATAATTTTTACTGCTCCATTAGAAATGATTTGGTTGATCTCGTTGCTGAGGATGGCCTGATCCATCAGAACTGGTCATCATCTAGTATTGTTGTAGAAGTATATAATGATCTCCTGGTCCTGCTCATTTCACTCAGCATCAGTTCGTGTAAGTCTCTCCAGGCCTTTCTGAAATCATCCTGTTGGTCATTTCTTACAGAACAGTAATATTCCATAATTTTCATATACCACAATTTATTCAGCCATTCTCCAACTGATGGACATCCATTCAGTTTCCAGTTTCTAGCCACTACAAAAAGGGCTGCCACAAACATTCGTGCACATACAGGTCCCTTTCCCTTCTTTATAATCTCTTTGGGATATAATCCCAGTAGTAACACTGCTGGATCAAAGGGTATGCACAGTTTGATAACTTTTTGAGCATAGATCCAAACTACTCTCCAAAATGGTTGGATTCGTTCACAACTCCACCAACAATGAATCAATGTCCCAGTTTTCCCACATCCCCTCCAACAATCATCATTATTTTTTCCTGTCATCTTAGCCAATCTGACAGGTGTGTAGTGGTATCTTAGAGTTGTCTTAATTTGCATTTCTCTGATTTATAATGTCTTGGAGCATCTTTTCATATGACTAGAAATAGTTTCAATTTCTTCATCTGAGAATTGTCTGTTCATATCCTTTGACCATTTTTCAATTGGAGAATGGCTTGATTTTTTATAAATTAAAGTTAATTCTCTATATATTTTGGAAATGAGGCCTTTATCAGAACCTTTGACTGTAAAAATATTTTCCCAGTTTATTGCTTCCCTTCTAATCTTGTCTGCATTAGTTTTGTTTGTACAAAAACTTTTCAGTTTGGTAAAGTCTCATAATTTTTATAGTTAGAATTGGTATACTTCAGATCCTCCACTGATAACTGGAGGGAAAATTACATAGATAGGTATATAAAAAGTATATATATATATATATATATATATATATATATATATATATATATGAATAGATCCTAAATTTATCATAAATTTTTCTGTCATCAAGTTCATAGATTAACAAAAAGATTCCCTTTATTTACACAGGAAGGTGGTGAGCCTTGTATGAATTTATATATTCACATATGTACATAAATAGTTGTTTGTGTGTGTATCTGATCTAGAATAGAATATGTTGTCTCCTTTTAAGGTGATGTAGAAGATGTAGAAAGTGCAATTCTATGAACAAAAAATTATCTTTTCTATTTGGTCACAAACCCCATCATACTACTTTCCTTTTCTCCCTTCTCTCTTTATAGATAGACATACAGTAGTAGTTTGAGTTCCCATTATTTCAGCCCCTTCCAATTATCAAGGAGAGGAGTTATATATTTGTAACAGTGATAATGGCCTCCTCCATTATAATTTATCTATATGTGTTTTTTTCCCATCCTTTTAAACTGTGATTGAATCTCCATATTCTTTGAGGGATTATTTCCCTTTATTATGATCTCATTATTTTATCATTACCTGTGGTAAATTATTGGCTATAAAGTTCCAAAAATTCAAAGGTATTTAATTTCTTATACTGTGCTACTCCTTATATTTTGCGAAGTTTGCATCAAGTCACCTAGATGATAAGTAGAATTCAAATGTTTTGATCTGTACCTTCAGGAATAAAAGTATATGAGGTAATGGCATCCTGATGCTTCACACTTCATTATGCATTAGGCTATGCTGTTTAAACTGTTTGGAAAAACGACACTAAATTTTACAATCTCAAGTGCAGCACATTCAATGTTCCTTATCTAATGCCTCCTCCTCAAAAAAATATAAATAACATTCTGCTATCTATGGTTTTCATTGCATTTATAAATATTTCTCCTCAGGTTTATATTATTCCACTTACAACTCAGCTTGCTAGATACAAAAGGAGAACAATACTACATTTGTAGAAGGGAAAGGAACCTTAAGATCATTTAATGTAAATCCTTCTTTTTCTAAATGATTGCTGCCCAGCCCAAAATTATATTACTAGTAAGTAGCAGCAAACCTGAATCAGCATATTATCACCCTTGCATCGGATCCCTCCATCCCCCTCTCCTCCCCACATACACACATATACCTGCACTTTTAGTGCTCAGTAACCTTTTTCAGGTGCGCAACACTTCAATATTTAAGACTTCTTATATAATTGGTGAATTCATCCCCAAACTCTTGTTTTAGGATGCTCTTTTGAGCAAGCAAATCTTGCTCACTTCAACCTGGTTCAGCCCATGACTCCCTGCCACTTTCTGATTACTTCTTGACTTTTGTTCTTGTTCAGTTGTTTAGTTGTGTTCAACTCTTCCTAATCCCCTAAACCATTGCATGCTAATATTGTTTTGGAGGAAAAGATACCCTAATCATTTCCCATTTATTTCCAGCTTCAGTGGATAAAGGAAAACAGAAGTTAAAGCATTTTTCTAGGGTCATGTACCTAGTAGTGAGACTGCATTTGAACTTAAAATTTTCTGACTCCAGTTTCAAGGATGTATCCACTTAGTTATCTAGCTGCCTTTTTGAGCAAAACTTGTCTTTCCCCTTTCAGTTCTATGTTATGTTTTTTTTTCTTCCATTATAACAAACTCCCTAAAAGAGGGGACTATATATTTGATTGTCTTTTTATTTCTAGCACTTAGTATAGTACTTGATAAATAGCAAGCAGTTAATGCTCTATCCACCCATCTATTCACCTATCATTCTATCTAGTACATACATCCATGTATCCATCCATTCATCCATCTATTTATGAATCTAAATTCAGTTCCTATGTCTAAATTTCACAACTGATCCCTTACTCCTGGTTTTTTTTTTTACTATACTTATTCCCTTACAACTTATTGAACTTAAAACTTAGCCTTCATGGGCCTCAGTATATCATCATGAAAAATGCTGTGTTTTATCCAGAAGATTACTGAAGTCACTTCTGTCTTTGGATCTATACCCTTTAATCCTGTGATTATAAAAATTATGCTCTGATAATTATCAGGTTAAAAATAACCTGATATTTTAAAATTAAAATTTCATTATTTTGGAATAATATTCTTTTAACAAAGCAAGTTTGTTACTTATGTTAGTCACTTTTTTGTAGAATCAATTATTTTGGGTGGCAGAGGTATCAGATCATTTATTTCAAGTAACTTATATTATAAATGAGGAAGCTCAATTTCAGAAATTAATGTGTTCAAGATGATGCTCTAATAGTCACTTTACTAAATTGTAACTACATCATCATGAATGAAGTTATCATTAAATAACTTCAGTAGAAATATTATCATATCAGCTTATTATTTCTAGTGACACAGATGTTAATTCACTTGTAATTCTCCTTATTTAACTCTCATCCAAGTCTTCAGATAATTTCATGACTATTGTAGGGGTCTGTTGTGCATAGTCAAGGGAACCACCCAGTTCTAAAGTCTTCATTGCCTTCTCTTAACATCATTAAGTTTTCTGAGGGGAATATAACAACCTTTAGCTCAATAGTAATAGACAACATTTTTTTGGTAGGTATGGAATTTCCATGAGTAACATATTGACCTAGATTTAAATGAGGCAGAGTGGCATAAAAAGTTATTAGTCTCACTCTACTTCCAGAATCTTTGAAATTCAGTAGCAGGATAAAAGACAAGATGACTCTTGATCACACTAGCTGCAATAGACGACCTTGGGCTCTTGGATGTCTAACCAACTCCAAGCACTCCATAGTGCCTACTTTGGATACCTTCATAATCATTGGAACAAATGGTTTTTATCTATCCATTTTGCCAGAGAAATTGTCATATGTTTGGGGTAGACATTTCCCTAATTCAGCAATAATTTTGAGACCTATCACTAAATCTTAGCTTGGTTGAGCCCATCTGTCAAAATGGTTTTACGAGGATGGCTGTCACATGAGCTAAAGCTTCTTGGATTCACAATTGAAAATGGGTGAAGGTGGAAATAAAAGGGGGATGAAAAAGAGCTTTACAAGCCTGCACACCAGAAGTGCTAGTCCTCCCTAAACACCCCACATATCCCAGGAATTAAAAGTATCTATGATTAAAAAGTTGCTCTCACTTGGTTATTTTAGTTACTAGTCTCCTCTTTTTAAATAAATCACATACATTTTAGATAAATTATATACATTTTACTCTCATGGTTCAATTTTTCGGTTTCTGAACTTTTTAATTTTGATCAATATGACATATGATTTTATATGCAAATATATGATATTACTGATTTCATCTATGCTTAGTGTCAATGGATAAATAAATAGTCTAAAGGAAAGCCATAAAAATATATTTAGACTTGAATCCTTCAATAATTCTTTCTTATATGTATTATAAATGGTTAATATTTATAAATAAAATCTAATATATGACAAGTTAAAATATTTATGTAATATATATTTTCAGAACAAAAAATTAAATATTTAGTAAATTTTGGATTGAGAAACTGGGTTAATAAACATAACTCAAATTTATTTCAAATATTACAATATTTTGTATCCTAATAATAATCCTGAGAAGTGGATTGTATAACTTTTTGTTTACTTATGTACATATGAAGAAACAGAGGTTCCAAGAAGGTGACTTTCCAGAGATCATGTGACTTGTATGTGTCAGGTCTGGGACTTATGAGACTTCCTTTCTATTACACTATTTTGACTAAATGTAAGGATACATATTTCCTTATTATAATCTTATTTTATTTCACAAAGGCAAGATGGATCTAAGTGATATAATACAGAGCTGTACCTGGATCAGAAACATCCTTATACACTTATCCAAATATGTGACCCTAAGCAAGTGACTTAAACTTTATCCATCTCAGTGTTCTCATCTATAAAATTAGAATAATAATAGCACCTGTTTCACAGAATTTTTTGAAGGATCAAATGACATAAGAGTTGTAAAGCACAGGGACTTGGATATGCGAGGTACTCTATAAATGCTCATTCCCTTCCTTCCTGAACATATGACATCATTCTGATTGATCACATCCTTTAGCCCCTATATAAAAGGCATATACAGCCAGTGGCTCTTGCTTGGTTCTCATGTGACCCTGTAATTCCAGATGTGTCAAGAATTATCCATAACTAAGTCAATAATTTGTGATTTAACATGTCTGTCAACAATGGGTCCAAATATATTCCTCTGGAAAAATCCAAGGTGCCTATTACATGTGCTGTCTCTTTTATATTCAAATATATTATATATTTTATTATATTATATATATATAAATAAATATATAAATATATTATATTATGTATATATAATATAATATATAAATATAGTAAATATAATATATTTAAAGGAAAAATTGGAACAAAAGGTTTGACAACTGTCAATGCTGTAAAATTACCATACATATAACTTGTAAATAAAAAACTATTTTAAAAAAAAGAAGGAATATAAAATCTGTTTCCTCAAGATAGAAATTATTTTAATACTTTCATTCTTCTCACAATTTCTTCCCACTCATCATAAAAAACAATTTCTCCATAATAACAGTTATATGGTCATTTTCTCAAGATTCTATTCCTCATTTGAAACAGTATTTATAGTCTCTATGAGAGAAGCTAAAAACTTGATAAATGTCAACTCTTGTTATTTCTTGATCTTGTTCCACTAGCTCATTTATTTTTTTCCAATACTCATTTGTTATTAAGAATATTTATAACACTTTATGTACACAAATTGCCAAAATTCTTCGTTCTACTTGAATTTGCCATACATTTTACCTTTATGGAATTTTATAAGTCAATAAAATTTAAATTTCAAAGAATTTTGTCTTTTCCATGATTCACTTTAAACCTTTAAAACATATTATAGATTTTATAATATAATATATATTTATTATATATTATTTAACTACATTTCATAATTATATACATTTATATTATTTATTAATGATGTGTTATATTATACCTTGTTGATATATAATGTATTTAATAGTATTATATATTGTAAACATATACTCTATAAAAACATATAAACTTTATAAATATGGCATATTATAGTTACATCATATATTAATAACAAATTTATTATGTATTTATTGCATATAATATATCCAAAATGAATATTTACAGGTAAATGTATATAAATAAAATATCACATACATCATATATACAGTATGCATGACACAATCCACACTTGTGATATATGTGTCTGTGTTATTAATAGTTTACTTGAAAGATTAATAATTTCTTCATTGTGAATATTCTATTCAATAATTTCTCCTTAGTCTTATAGAAAATAAGCTTCATTCTTGATTTGACGTGGATGAAGGAATTTATCACTTTGAAGACAATGTAATGAGGAAGCCATCTGACCTTGGGCTGTTATGTAAATGATAAATCTAGATCTGTAGACCTGCCTTAATGAATCATATCCATATCCTTTTTCCTCTAAATGAATTCTGATTAGAGGATATGATCATGGGTTCCAGGACTTTTCTCTAAGGAAAGGATTTAGCAGTCTTTTTTTTTCCCCATTTACCACAAGCAGCATTTCTTTTGGACTTCTGTAAACAACTTCAATATGAAACACCAAAGTGACTCCAAAGTAAAGACATTTTATTCCCAACAGCAAATTATCTGACAACTTATTTTTGTAACTTACCCACCTAATGTATTTGATAAGAGTGAACCCCTGTTACTGTGAATCATGGAAAAGACAAAATTCTTTGAAATTTAAATTTTATTGACTTCTAAAATTCCATAAAGATAAAATGTATGGCAAATTCAAGTAGAACGAAGAATTTTGGCAATTTGTGTACATAAAGTGTTATAAATATTCTTAATAACAAATGAGTATTGGAAAAAAATAAATGAGCTAGTGGAACAAGATCAAGAAATAACAAGAGTTGACATTTATCAAGTTTTTAGCTTCTCTCATAGAGACTATAAATACTGTTTCAAATAAGGAATAGAATCTTGAGAAAATGACCATATAACTGTTATTATGGAGAAATTATTTTTTATGATGAGTGGGAAGAAATTGTGAGAAGAATGAAAGTATTAAAATAATTTCTATCTTGAGGAAACAGATTTTATATTCCTTTTTTTTAAAATAGTTTTTTATTTACAAGTTATATGTATGGTAATTTTACAGCATTGACAGTTGTCAAACCTTTGTTCCAATTTTTCCCCACCTTCTCTCCTCCCCCTCCCCTAGATGGCAGGATGACCAGTAGATGTTAAATATATTAAAATATAAATTAGATACACAATAAGTGTACATGACCAAACTGTTATTTTGCTGTACAAAAAGAATTGGACTCTGAAATATTGTACAATTAGCCTGTGAAGGAAATCCAAAATGCAGGCAGGCAAAAATATAGGGATTGGGAATTCAAGGTAATGGTTCTTAATCATCTCCCAGACTTCTTTCGCTGGGTGTAGCTTGTTCAGTTCATTACTACTCCATCTCATTGCTGGAGATGGCCAAGTCCATCAGAATTGATCATCATATAATATTGTTGTTGAAGTATTATATTCTTTCTTGTAAAGAAATATTATGATGGAAAGTTTTTAGAGATCTTAATGATTATTGTGGGAAGGCTGAATAGTATGAGATATGTTTTCAGAATTGAAGAGAAATGAGGAGTTCTGGGGTAGAGCCAAAATAATAGAATGAAGCCGGGATGCTGCTTAAGTTTTTTCAGTTTCCCTTGAAAAACCATATGAAACTAAGAGTCTGATGGAATGAAACCACTCTCTAGGTCAAGACAGATAAGGACGTCAAGAAAGATCAGTATCACTGGGCTGAAAGACATGTTCAGCTTAGCTCAAATGGTGCTCTGGAAAGCCAGGAAGAGGGTCTTAATCACAGAAGGTCAGAAGTTGACATTATCTGTTCTAACTCAATGACAAAGCAGACCAGTGGGGCAGTTTTCAGTCCCTTCAAAGGCATATTGATAGCTTAGGAAACTAGGCTGTTGCATGGAGAGATGAGGTATGGAAACCCACTGTTGTGAGCAAGTTACCAAACACAGGGTGCCCCTGTGTTCAAAGCCAAGGCTCAGAGATGCAGAAGAAACTTGGGACATTGACCCTTTCACTGCAGGAGCATAGCTCGACTAAAAAAGACATAAAATAGGACAAAAAAGGGGGGAAAGGAAAATAAGCAAAAACAGAAAATAATCTTAACCATAGAAAGTTACTATGATGAAAGAGAAGACCAAAACATTAACTCAGATGAAAACAAAATGCCCACAGGGGAAAGTCCAAAGCATGATAATGAATTGGTGTCAAGTCCAAAGATATATCTTGGAAGTTCTCATAAAAGATTTTAAAAGGTAAATAAGAGAGACAGAAGAAAACATGAGAAAAGAAATGAGTGCTATGCAAGAGAGAGTCAATAACTTGGTAAAGAAAGTGAGAAAATATTGAGTGAAGAAAAAAAATATCTACTGAAGAAAACAACATCTGGGAAAGTAGAATTAATGAAACAGAAAAAGAGATATAAAAGTTAACTGAAGAAAATCACTCATTAAAACTAGAACAGGGAAAACATAAGCTAATGACCTTATGAGACATCAAAAAATCAGTCAAATAAACTAAAAAGAATGGAAAGAATGGAAGAAAATGTAAAATATCTCATTGGAAAAAGAGTCAACCTGGAAAATAAATCCAGCAGAGTCAATTTAATAATCATTAATTTACCTGAAGGTCATGACCCAAACAAACAAACAAACAAAATAGGCTGGAGAGCATTCTTCAAGATATCATCAAGAAAACCTGTGATTTGCAAGAAGCTGAAGGAGAAATAGCCCTTTAAAGAAATCTTCACTCATCTCCACGAAGACATCCCACAAGAGGTACAAAGCTTTTTCATAAATAAAACCAACAGAAACAAAATTAAAAGGGAAGTACAAAGCTGGAAAAAAAATCTTTATAGCCAGTGATTCTGATAAAACCCTTGTTTCTAAATTACATAAAGAACTATGTCAAATTTATAAAAATGCAAGTCATTCCCCAATTGATAAATGGTCAAAAGATATGAACAGAAAAATGTCAGATGATGAAATTAAAGTAACCTATAGTTATATGCAAAAATGCCCTAAATCACTATTGATTATAAAAATGTAAATTAAAACACCTATGAGGTACCACCTTACACCTCTCAGATTAGCTAAAATGACAGGAACAGATAATAATAAATGTTGGAGGGGATGAGTGAAAAGTGGGACACTAATTCATTATTGATACTGTGAAATGAACAAAACATTTTGGAGAGCAATATGGAACTATGCATACCTTTTGATCCAGCAGTGCCATTGGTGGATCTCCATCACAAGCAAATCTTTAAAAAGGGAAAATAACCCACGTGTGCAAAAATGTTTGTAGCAACTTTTTGTGGTAGCAAAATGGAAAATGAATAGATACCCATCAGTTGGGGAATGGCTGAAGAACCTGTTCTTTATGAAGAGAATGGAATTTTATTGTATAAAAAATGATAGAAAGTCATGGAAAGGTTTACATTAACTGATGATGAGCAAAACAAGCAGAGCCAGAAATATATTGTACACAACAGCAAAAATGTGTGATGATCAACTATGAAAGACATGGTTCTTCTCAGTAGTTCAGTGATCCAAAGTGATTCCAAAAAACTTTGGGCAGAAAATGGCATTTGCATCTAGAAAAAGAACTAAGTAAACTGAATGTAAATCAAAACATGCTATGTTCACTTCCTTTTTCCTTTTTTTTTTTTTTTATCTCTTCCATGATTTTTCCCTTTTGCTCTAATTTTTCTCTCCCAACATGATTCATAAAACTTTCAAAAAGCAATATGTGTTAAAAATAAGTTTAAGGAGAAGGTAAACTAAAAAAAAATACATATTTGGTTAAACTTAGATTAAATTTTTTCTTTTTTTTAATTTTTAAAAACTTTATATAGACAGAACCCATACCAAGGTAATTTTTTTACAACATTATCCCTTGTACTTACACTTCCAATTTTTCCCCTCCCTCACTCCACCCTGTCGCCCAGATGGCAAGCAGTCCTATACATGTTAAATAGGTTACAGTATATCTTAGATACAATATGTGTGTGCAGAACTGAACAGTTCTCTTGTTGCTCAAGGAGAATTGGATTCAGAAGGTATAAATAACCCGGGAAGAAAAACAAAAATGCAAATAGTTTACATTCAATTCCCAGTGTTCTTTCTTTGGGTGTAGCTGCTTCTGTCCACCCTTGATCAATTGAAACTAAGTTAGATCTTCTCTTTGTCAAAGAAATCCACTTCCATCAGAATACATCCTCATACAGTATCGTTGTTGTGGTATATAATGATCTCCTGGTTCTGCTCATTTCACTCAGCATCAGTTCATGTAAGTCTCACCATAGATTAAACTTTTTCATCACTAGATGAGTTAATTATACATGAGAACAGCATCTTTTAATTGGTTGGTTAAAGGGTACATCCAAGGATGTAAGGTGTGAGTATGAATTGACTCTGATGTGATGATATCAAAGAAAAAGACATTAGAGGGTGAGAAAAGGAGTGTGCTGAGATAAGAAGAAAGGGGAAATATAACGAGGCAGATCATATAAAGAAACACAAAAGACATACTGAAATAGAGGGGAATGAGAGAGAGATAAGCATTGTCAGAAGCTTAATCTCATCAATTTTTACGCAAAGAAGGAATAAGGTACTCACTCTGTTGGATATAAAAATTTATTCCACTCAGTAAGGAATAAAGAGGAAAGAGAGGAAAGAAAACAGAGAAGCTGAATAGAAGGGATGGTAGAAACACTAGGAAAAATGGCTAAGAAAAGGGAAATGAGATAATAGAAGGGAGGTCAATTTGAGGTTGGAGTGGTTTAGAAACAAAATATTTCTAAGGAGGGATAAGGTGGAAAGAGAGAAAACTATATAGAGGGTAGAAAATAGGATGGAGGGAAATACAAAGCAAGTAATCATAACTGTGAATGTGAATGGGATGAATTCTCCCATAAAATGAAAGGAAATAGCAGAGTGAATTAAAAACAAGAATTCTACTATATATATTTTGAAGAGATACATACTAGGTAAGGGTAAAAGGCTGTAGCAGAATTTATTGTGTTTCAAACAAAGAAAGCAGAATTGAAGAGAAATAATGGTGAGAGCAATTCATTATTGAAATGCATTAAATTATTATTTTTTATGTCTTGGTTTTAATTGTTTATTCATAAATTGTATAAATATTTAGAAGGCTTTGCATTTTTTTTTTCTTTTCCCCCATCATTTGTTCTCTATTTCCCTCTAATTCTCCAGTTATATAGGAAAGGCAACTAAAGGTTGCTGTTAAGGAGTTCTTGGATGCCAAAACTGAAGCAATCTCCATGATCATTAGTTTCTGGTGTTCAGTTTATCTTGCGGAAAATATGTTGATGATAGAATCAAAGTCAAGAAAGTCACCTTGCTGCAAAAAGTCTGACTATAATTATTTCTAACATCTTATTTTCTTAGACTCAAGTGTTTTACTGATCCTTTCATGTAATGTAAGATCCTTGAGGTTAGAGAATATATTATTTTTACTTTGTATCTTCAGTACTTTTTAACATAGTTCTGGGCACAAAATAGACATTTAATGAATTATTTTTTGATTTATTTCTTTGTTTTTTAATAGTTTCTCTAAATTGATATAATTAGAAAAATATCCATTTGTGAATAACCACCATATAAACACCATTTACTTTAGATATCCCTGATCATTTTTCCTTCCAGAGTTTTGTGTTCAGAGTTTTCTCTGGATTGACTGGTAATTAAAGATGTGATTTCATGAGTGTATATATGAGAAATATTGGAGTAACAGCCAATGGAAAATTATAAAACTCTAGACTTATTTTTATATTATTCTCTTGTCTTATAGGGGCTCACAGGATTAATTTGCTCTTATCTTCCTTTTTTCTTTCTATCTTTCTTCTTCTCCTCCCTTCATTTTTTCATTCATTCTTTTTTCTTCCTTCCTTTCTTCTTTTCAGTTCCTTCCTTCTTTCCTTCCTTCCTTCCTTCCTTTCTTGCTCTCTTGCTTTTATTTTTTTTAGAATGAACCTACATGTTTCCATTTCTGCCATGAGAGAAATAAATATAGGTACTGGAAAGTATAGTTTTCATATAGAGAGGTTCCTAAAGAGTGGCACAGCCATTTGAGATGCTTTTATGAGAATTCAAGAAGACAGATCTTCCTCTCTCCTCCTAATTTCTTCCTTTGGACAATACAGAGCTGAGGACACTAAGAATGACAAGAATACTACCTTGTCCATCTCTCTGGAAAGCTGCTATGCTAGCCCAGATTCCTTAAATTATTATTAGGAAAGACACTGACATTTTTTTAGACAGGTAGTCATTCAAAAGATATTCATTAGTTATATTTACTTTTAAATATTTCCAAGTCTATTTAAAGTTATTTTTATAGTCTGGGCAAACAACCCTGTGTCTGGAAAATTTTTCTAACTCTAGCAATCTGACATTAGTGCCAGCTGTTCTTTATCTCCATTGAGCTCAGAGAAAGAAGAAACAGGCATAAATTCCCAGAGCATGGATTATGAACAAGAGCTTCCTAACAATAATGAAACCATGCAAATGAGAATATCTCCTTCTGCTTAGTGACAGAAAGAAATCAAGATGGCCTCAGAGGAAACCAGGTGGTGAGATTAAAGAAAATCAGACAGTTAATTCTTCTTTTATTGCCAATTGGTGAAAGTTGTTATTCAGGAGAAATAACTGATTATTTCCTACAAACTTTTTTCTTTTCTTTGCTAAAATTATTATGTATCGATGCGGTAGGCAGAAAAAATATATAAAAAATCCTTTGATTCAGCAGTGTCTCTATTGGGCCTGTATCCCAAAGAGATCATACAAAAGAGAAGGGGACTTACATATGTAAAAATGTTTGTAGCAGCTCTTTTTGTAATGGCAAGGAATTAGAAACTTAGTGGATGTCCATCAATACAGCACTGACTAAGTTATGGTATATAAATGTTGTGAATTATTGTTATTTTATAAGAAACAATCAATAGGATGATTTCAGAAAAGTGTTGAAGAGATTTAAGGAACGATTAACAGGACAATTTCTGTGAGTCCTGGAGAGACTTACATGAACTAAAGCTAAGTGAAATGAGCAGAACCAGATGATCATTGTATATAGCAACAAGAAGAGTATACGATGATCAATTCTGATAGACATGGCTCTTTTCAACAATGAGATGATTCAGGCCCGTTCTTATGATCTTGTGATGATGAAAACCATCTACACCCAGAGAGAGAGGACTGTGAGAACTGAATGTGGATCAAAACATAGCATTTTCACTCTTTTTGTTGTGGTTTGCTTGAATTTTTATTTTCTTTATTTTTTTTAACATTTTGATCTAACTGTTCTTATGTAACAAGACAATTGTGTGTGTGTATCTATCTATCTATCTATTTATCTATATACCTATATTGGATTTAACATATATTTTTACCATGTTTAATATATATTGAATTACATACCATCTAGGAGAATGGGTGGATGGGGGAAGGCATTGTTATACAAGGCTTTTTATGGATCATTGTTGAAAAAATTATCTTTACATATGTTTTGAAAATTAAAAAAACTTCAATTTTTTTTAAATTGAAACAAAGAAAACTATTGAATTCATTAATAAAACGAAGAGTTGGTTTTATGGAAAAAAAAACTTCACAAGATAGATAAACCTTTGGTTGATTTGATTCGAAAAAAGAAAGAAAAAACAGAATAATCAGCAATAAAAATGAAATGGGTGAACTTACCACCAATGAAAATGAAATTAAGGTAATAATTAGGAGCTATTTTGCCCACTTGTATGACAACAAATCTGACAATCTAACAGAAATGAATGAATATTTACAAAAGTATAAATTCCCTAGATTAACAGTAGAGGAAATAAATTACTTAAATAGTGTTATTTTAGAAAAAGAAATTGAACAGCCATCAATGAACTCCTGAAAAAAAATTCCAGATGGATTTGCAAGTGAATTCTACCAAATATTTGAAGAAAAATTACTCCAATATTACATAAACTATTTGGAAAAACAGGTAAAGAAGGAGTCCTTCCCAGTTCCTTTTATGACTCAAATATGGTATGAATACCTAAACCAGGAAGAAGCAAAGCAGAGAAAATTACATATCTATCTCCCTAATGAATATCAATGTAAAAATTTTAAATAGAATATTACTAAAGAGATTACAATAACTTCCCTACAGGGTAATAAACTATGACAAGAGGGATTTATACCAGGAATGCAGGGGTGGTTCAATATCAGGAAAACTATTGCCATAATCAGCATTATTAATAATAAAATCATAAGAAATCATAGAATAATCTCAACAAATTCAGAAGAAACTTTTGACAAAATACAATACTCATTCCTAAAAACGACACTAGAGAGTATAGTGATAAAAGGAGTTAATAAGCAGTACCTAACTAAAACCAACATCAATTATTATTTGTAAAGCTGGAGACGTTCCCATTAAAATCAAGGTGAAACAAGGATGCCCATTATCCTCATTATTATTCAATGTCATACTAGAAATGCTGGCTTTAGCAATAAGAAAACAAAAAGGTCA
Source organism: Sarcophilus harrisii (assembly GCF_902635505.1). NCBI lineage: Eukaryota > Metazoa > Chordata > Mammalia > Dasyuromorphia > Dasyuridae > Sarcophilus > Sarcophilus harrisii. The sequence continues at coordinate 101,325,836 of NC_045428.1, forward strand.
AGAAATTAGGCAATGAGGACATTAAAGTATCATTCTTTGTAAATGATGTGATGATAGAGTTACAAATCTTAAATCATCTAAAAACTTACTTGAAAGAAATTAATAGTTTTAGTAGAATTGCAAGATTTAAAATAAATCTACATAATTTATTAGCATTTCTATATATTACTGACAAAATCCAGCAGCAAGAGATAGAAAAAGAAATTCCACTTAAAATACCTAGACAAAACAAAATATTATGTGTCTACCTGTCAAGACAACTCAGGAATTATATGAACACAATTACAAAACACTATTTACACAAATAAAATTATATCTAAACAATTACAAAAAATTATCAATAGGCCAAATTAATATAATAAAAATGATAATTCTAGCTAAACTGGTCTACTTGTTCATAGCCATACCAATCAAACTGCCAAAAAATATTTTGTAGCACTAAAACAAGTAAGAACAAAATTAATGTGGAAGAGCAAGCCATCAAGACTATCAAGAAAATTAATAAAAAAATACAAAGGATGGGGGCTTAACAGTAGCATTTCTAAAATTATATTATAAAGTAGCAGTCATCAAAAAACCATTTGGTATTAACTAAGAAATACTGTGGTGGGTGAAAGGAATAGGTTAGATACACATGACAGAATATTCAATGACTATAATGATCAAGTATTTGATAAACCCCCAAACTCCTGCTTTTGGAATAAGAACTCACTATTTGACAAAATACTGGGAAAACTTGGAAATAATGTCACAAATTAATCATATCATACCCCATACCAAAATATGATGAAAATGAGTACATGATTTGGGTGTAAAAGTTGGTACCATAAACAAAACAAGGGATAGTTTACTTAGGATCTTTTGGGAAAAGAGGAATTCATGATCAAAGAAAAACTAGACAATATTATGAAATGCCAAATGGATAACTTTGATTACATTAAATTAAAAACTTTTTGTACAAACAAAAGCAGCAGAAACAAGATTAAAAGGGAAATACAAAGCTGGGAAAAATTTTGGAGCCAGTCTCTGATAAAGGCCTCATTTCTAAAGTATATAAAGAATTGTGTCAAATTTATAAGAATACAGGTTATTCCCCAATTGATAAATGATCAAAGGATATAAACAGACAATTATCAGATGATGAAATTAAAACCATCTATAGTCATATGAAAAATGTGCTATATCATTATTATTTAGAGAAAATGTAAAATACTGAAGTGTGAAATAAAAAACACAACTTCCCTGGAAAATAGATCTGGGAGAAACAGTATCATAATTGTTGCACCATCTGAAAGCCATAATGTACGGGAGAACTTAGAATGCAACTTTCTTTTTTTTTTTTTTTTTAATTAAAGCTTTTTATTTACAAAGCATATGCATGGATAATTTTTCCAACATTGACCCTTGCATAATCTTTTGTTCAAAATTTTCCCTTCCTTCCCTTCCCCCCCTCCCATAGATGGAAGGTAGTCCAATGCATGTTAAATATATTGAAATACATGTTTGATCCAATAGATGCATACATATTTATACAGTTATCTTGTTGCACAAGAAAAATCAGATCAAGAAGGAAGAAAAAGAAAAACTGAGAAAGCAAACAAAATGCAAGCACATAAGAACAGAGTGAGAGTGGTATGTTGTGTTATACACTCTGTTCCCATTGTTCTCTCTCTGGGTGTAGATGGCTCTCTTCATCACTGCACAAGTAGAACTAGTTAAAATCATCTCATTGTTGAAGAGAGCCACGTTCATCAGAATTGATCATCATAAAGTCTTGTTGTTGCCATGTATAATGATCTCCTGGTTCTGCTCATTTCACTTAGCATCAGTTCATATAGGTCTCTCCAAGCCTCTTTGAAATCATCCTGTTTCTTATAGAACAATAGTATTCCATAGATTTATATATCATAATTTATTCAGCCATTCTCCAAATGATGGGCATCCTCTCAGTCTCCAGTTTCTTGCCACTACAAAAAGGGCTGTCACAAATATTTTTGCACATGTGGGTCCCTTTCCTTCCTTTAAGATATTTTTGGGATATAATCCCAGTAGAAACACTGTTGGATCAAAGGGTATGCACAGTTTGCTTACTTTTTTGAGCATTGTTCCAAACTGCTCTCCAGAATGGTTGGATTTATTCACAGTGCCACCAACAATGTATCAATCAATGTCCCAGTTTTCCTATATCCCCTCCAACATTTGTCCTTATCTTTTCCTGTCATATTAGCCAATCTGACAAGTGTATAGTGGTTTCTCAGAGTTGTCTTAATTAGCATTTCTCTAATCAATAATGATTTGGAGCACCTTTTCATGTGGCTCCAACTAGTTTCAGCCTCTTCATCTGAAAATCATCTATTCATATCCTTTGACTACTTATCAATTGGAGAATGGCTTGAACTATTATAAATTTAAGTCAATTCTCTATATATTTTGGAAATGAAACCTTTATCAGATCGTTTAGATGTAAAAATATTTTCCCAGTTTATTGCTTCCTTTCTAATCTTGTCTGCATTAGTTTTCTTTGTACAAAACCTTTTTAATTTAGTATAATCAAAATTATCTATTTTATGATCAATAATGATCTCTAGTTCTTCTTTGGTCACAACTTCCTTGTTTCTTCACAAAAATGAGAGGTAAACTGTCCTATGTTCTTTTAATTTGTTTATAATATTGTTTTTTATGTCTAGATCATAAACCCATTTCGACCTTATCTTGGCATATGGTATTAAGAGTGGATCTATGCCTACTTTCTGCCTTACTAGTTTCCAATTTTCCCAGCAGTTTTTGTCAAATAGTGAATTCCTATCCCAAAAGGTGGGGCCTTTGGGTTTGTCAAATACTAGATTATTATAGTCATTTACTATTTTGTTCTGTGAACCTAATCTATTCCACTGATCAACTTCTCTATTTCTTATACAGAATAAAATAGTTTTGATGACCACTGCTTTATAATATAGTTTTAGATCTGGTATAGCTAGGCCACCTTCATTTGCTTTAAAATGCAACTTTCAAGCAATTGTTAAGGACAACCACCCTCATATCTTAGAACTATACAGCAAAATAGGCACTGAAAGACTCCATTGAACACTGTAGGAAAGACATCCTGAAATAAGAAATCCAAGAAACATTACAGCTAAATTTCAGAACTACCAGGTCCAAAGAAAAAAGATATCTATCTTTATCTATATCTAATTCAAATAACAGGGAGCCACACAGACTTAACAGATGCAATATTGAATAATCACAGGCCATGCAACATGATCATAAAGAAGGCAAACACATTAGGACTATACTCAAGAAGCACTTACCCAGCTAAATTAAGCATAATGAATAAGGGAAAAGATGGGCTTTCAAGGAAATAGAAGGATTTTGAGTTTTCATAAGGCAAAGACCACAATTGAACAAAAATGTGATTTCAATATAAAGAGCCAAGGAAAAACCTAAAATGGAAAAAGGAAAAGAAAATATAAAGGATTTATGAGGGATGGAATAGTTTGCATTCCTTTATGGGAAGAAAATATTTATAATTCTTTAAAACTGTATCACTAATAATATAGCCAGAAAGAATATACATGGAAAGAGGCCATGGAAATAAGGTGCATTTGAGGGAGTGATATACACTTAAATTAAGGAATGAGAAAAAGAAGTACACTGAGTGCAGATAGAATGGATAAGGAGAATATAGTATATTATTTCCCATGAAGAGTGGTCAAAATAATGTCAGATTAGAGGGCATGGTGGAAGGATGGAGGATGCACACTGCTTGAATCTTACTTTCATTACCATTGGCTCAAAAAGGAAATAATGCACACAATTAGTTGATTAGAGAAAGTGTTATCAAACAGGAAAGTAGGATTGGAGGACATTAAATAAAGGTGGGGAAGGTAGCTGATAGAAAAGAGAGCAAATTGAGAGAGGCAATAGAAAGAAGCAAGAAACTTTCAAGGAGGAAAAAGGTAAAGGGAGAAAGAAGACTAGTAGGAAGAAAATGGTTTGGAGGAAAATACATAGTAATCACAATTGAATATGAATGGGTTGAATTCTCCCATAAATCATGCAGATTAGAACAAAAACAAAATCCTACAATACATTTTTTTTTTTTTTTAATGAGAAACACTTTAAGCAGAGAGATACAGGAAAGAAGTTTGGAGCAGAATTTATTATGCTTCAATTGAAGTAAAAAAAAAAAAAAAAAACAGGGGTAACAATCCTGTTCTCAGGCAATGTAACAGCAAAATTAGTTTTAGTTAAAAGAGATAAGGAAAGAACCTATTTTTCTAAATGCTATCAATATTAAAAAATTTGCACCAAGGTGTATAGCATCCAAAGTCTTAAAGGAGAAGTTAAGTAAGTTACATTTTGTGACCATATAAGAGATAAAGAGCAAAACAAAAAGTAAAATAAATAATTATCATTATGTTGAATTAAAAAAAATAACTTTTGCACAAACAAAACTAATCCTACCAGGAATAGAAGAAAAAAAAAGTTATGAAACAATTTTTACAGCAAGTATATCTGTTAAAGACATCATTTCTCAAATAGATAAAGAAATGGATTATTCAGTTATTGGATCACAATGATCCAAGACACATGAAATGCTATCCATATTAAGAAAAAGAATCAGTAGACTCTGATTATAGATCAAAGCATACTTTAAAAAAAAAACTATTCTTTTTCATGATTTATTTTCTTTTTGATCTTTTTCTTCTTTCACAACTATGATTAATGTGAATGTGTTGTTTTACATGGCAATATATGCATAACATATCAAATTGCCTACTATTTTAGTAAGAAGGGAGGTAGAGAAATTTGGAAGTCATAAATTTGGAAGTTATAAAAGTGACTGTTAAAAATTGTCTTGACATACAATTGAGAAAAAAATACTACTAAAAAGAAAGAAAAGAATAACAAACACTTCTGTAAAGCTGAAGGTAATGTTATTTTTTTTTATTTTGAAAAAAAATTCTTTACAACATTATCCCTTGCATTCCCTTCTGTTCTGACTTTTACCCTCCCTCCCTCCACCCCCTCCCCCAGATGGCAAGCAGTCCTATACATCTTAAATATGTCATAGTATATCCTAGATACAATATATGTGTGCAGAACCGAACAGTTCTCTTGTTGCACAGAAAGAAATGGATTCAGAAGATAAAAATAACCCGGGAAGAAAAACAAAAATGCAAAGAGTTTACATTCATTTCCCAGTGTTCTTTCTTTGGTTGTAGCTGCTTCTGTCCATCATTGATCAATTGAAACTGAGTTAGATCTTCTCTTTGTCGAAGAAATCCACTTCCATCAGAATACACTGAAGGTGATGTTATTTTGAAGATTAAAAAAAAATACATGGAATTATTACACATGGTTTAGTAGTCAAGAAGGGCATTAAAACAGTGTAATATATCAAATTATAGAAGCAACCACCTTAGTTAAGGTACTCATTTTTATTGTTTTTGCTATTAATCAAAAAGAAGAGACAATTATATGATACCTGATAAAATTTATATTAATTCTTGCAAATGAAATTTGCCTTGAAATGGCAGAAGTAGTTTTCATCATATGTAGAATCTAATCCAAGTAAGTGGAATAATTTACATACATATTATACAATAATGTGATAATTGCTATATTACTTTAAATTTGCAGAAATCACAGATGGGAAAGTGTTATGCTTTAAACATCATTTTAGTAGCAGTCTTTGTCATACACACAAACACATAAACACAAAGGCAGTCAAATAATTTATTGCCTTTCAGTGATTTTTTTTTAGTTTTGTCCAACCCTTGAATCTATCTTTATTCCATATTTGTCTGCCAAGCAAAGTAAAATTGGAGTTGAGCAATTATCCAGTGAATTCAATCAAATACATAGTCAATCTAGTACAGTAATTCATGTTGTAAGCCTCCATTTCCTTATTTTCCTATATTTTGCATAATCATTGCTTGAACTTTTTATTCTCCTTTAACACAATCAAATTAATTATGTACAGCCTCCTCTCAAATGCATTTATTTTCTCTCATTAAATATCTATGTCTAAACTGTGTAAATCCCACTTCCCTGAAGAGGAATCATCTGGATTTGATGATTGATCTATGTAAAAGAAAAATCTAGTAAAATTCTAAAGAAAGTTAAAATAAGAATGTACCCATAAAGCATCTACCAGAAAATGAAGATAGGCAGTTATATGTGTCAACTACCTGAATTGTAATGGTATACTTCAATTTACAAATGGTATAGTTACTAGTATTATACTCAGGAAAATGGGAAAAAAGAATTGAAGGCATGAATAAAATTGGAAATCCATTACCTTCTCAGTGTTTGATTAACTGTTCCAAATCACATAAGTCAAGGTGAAAAGATAAAACATATATACATTTTTTTTATTGAACTGTTCAAATGTAATAGGCATTTATCTTTAGCAGGTGGTCAGTCTATCCAGTTACTGGATAACAAAAGACTGGGAAAATTATGTCAGTCCTGACAACCCAACCTTATCATCATTAAATAACTCTCAGGGTAAGCAAGATTTTGTTGGCAGCAAGGAAACGTTCAGGTGTCCACTGGAAACAACAGTTATACATACTGGCCATTAATTCTAATTTTTTTGGTTATCTGCGTAAAGTTTTAGGTTGTTGTTATTTTTTTTTCCTTTCCACTTAAGGGTAGCAATCCGAACTTAAATTGGAGCCCTAGCTGCACTCCATCTGCTCAGTGTAGTGATTTTAACTCCAAGATCTTAAATAGTGATGAAGGAGGATAGGTATAAATACTGAAAAGAGGGGGTAAATTACTTTAACAAGAGAAAGGAGCCCATGTTTTGTTGTCTTAAAACTGACAATTTTATGTAAATTTGTCTAATCTATTCTAACCTCTCATGAATAAAATTTAACATGTGTATACAAATAAAACATTAGAAATTATAAGCTAGAATGGTTAAAAAGCCAGATATTTAGTTCCTAAAAAAGGAACAAAAATAAAAGTTTGAATGAGAGTGCTTGTAGAAGGATTTAATTAGCTATAAGATTTTTGAATGACATATAGCATTGTGGTGTACTCATCTATTGTTTATATACAATACCATCATTGTAAACAAATAGGATCTTCTTCCAAATTAAGTCAAAATTTCAATTTGAAGGATTTGTTAATTACAAATACATTTCTTTATTTTGTTGTTTAGTTATTTCAGTCATGTCCAGTTTTTTATGACCTCATTTGGGATTTTCTTGGCAAACATATTCAAATAGTTTGCCATTTTCTTCTTCAGCTCATGTTACAGATGAGTGTGAAATGACATTCCCAGAGTCATAGAACTAGTAAATAAGTGAGGATAGATTTAAATTTGTCTTCCTTACTTCAGACCAGCACTTTATCCACTGTGCCACCTACCTTCCCTATTTTTGGTTAACCCCCTTCTATGAATAAAATATTATGCTAAGCATGGTAGGGATATAAAGACAAAAAACTAGTGAATTTGTTGATTTTCACTTAAGTTTAAGAAGTTGTTACAAAGAGTTATTTTGTAATCTTATTTTTAAAATATTTTTTGGGAGGCAAACAAGTTTGTCCTTTGTCCAAAGATCATACAACTCATAAATATCTGATGCCAGATTTGCACCTAGGTCCTCCTGACTCCAAAGCCAGTTCTCTATCCATTGTGCCACCTATCTGTCCCTATATTTTTAATGTTGAGAAATAAATGACACTCCAATATAATTTAATCAAAACTTTTCATTGACTTGCTGCAATATATGTGTATATTACCCATACACATACAAACATATATGTATGTAGTTACAAAACATTTTTTTCATTATAAAAGATATTTCTGAATGTTCTTTATCTTTTCACTATTTCGAAAATATTTTATACAATAATTCTATTAACCTAGTAAAATATTGAATTGAGACGATTATCTGGATAGCTCAACAAAAACCTTACTTTCAATTTAATCATTCAAATGTTCAACATTTCTGCTAGATGACTGATGGTTGATTGGGAGATTCAAATGATCTTGTCAGTTCAATTGAACATATTCTTATTAACAAAAAAGCTCCTAGATTTAAAATGCATTATGTGAATGCTTGATTAGGAAGAAATCTTATACATTCTCTTTCCCATCATCTATCCTTTGTCTCTGTTTGGTAGCAAGGAGTAATTGAGTAATTGAAGACACACAGAGGGATGGAATTGGCATTCCTCTACAAATAAATAGCTTTGACACAGGTAAATTTGCTCTTCTTCTTGTCCCCATGCTTACACATCACTTGTATACATAGACCTTGTTGCTCATATATATGTTACTTATGCATTATTCTGGTCACCACCTCCATTGGCTCAATGGACTTCACTGATAACCTTTTCTTTATTGAGAGGAGTTCAAAATGTTGTATCTGGCAATCATGTCATCATGTAATACAGTTTTTCTATCCTTATCTTGTGTTATTTATAGTTACATGGCAACTAAATTGTACTTTGCACTGTTCCTTATATACTCCTTTTATTTTACCAATTCTGTACCAGAATTTATGCCAATTCTGACCCAGAAGAATATAACTTTTAAACCTAAACTTTTTTTAAAATCAAGTTAAAGGGAATCTTTTAAAACCTATACAAAGCCAATATCTATCTATCTGTCTATCTATCTATATATCTATCTATCTATATTCCTAAAAAAAAGTACTGACAAGTACTCCAATACTGAAAATAGGGTAGTGCTACTTCATTTCCTCATTTCTTTTATGATAAATTACAAATATTTCCAGTGGCATTTAATATATCTTGGAAAGTAGATACACCATAAAGATATGTATGTATACCTGAATGTATATACATGTGTTCACATATACATGGAAGTTTGTTAAGTTGTAAATTTCTCTTACATTGCTGAAATGTATGTCGAATTTAACTATGTAGTAAAAAATGTGTTTTTATATCCACTTCTCAACTTACTTTTTATTTCCTTACTATATTTTTTACTTTTTAATTGGTGCCATTTTCATGATTTATTTTGCTTCCTTCATCACTAAATTTGATCTTTCAACAGACGGACCCTCTTATAATAAATATATAAAGTCAATTTAAAATCATCACCATGATTTTATCTGAAAATTTTTAGCTCTGTTCCATTTCTAACAAGTGGCAAAACACATATTTAATTATCAGCTGTCTGAAGTCATGCTTAGTTCTGACCTGTCTTTATAGATTTATTACCAATTATCCCCCTTCAAGAATTCTACAAATCAAGTCCAATTTACACAGAATATCCTATCTTATATCTGATTTTGTGTAGTATATCTCCCTTGCCTAAAATTCATTCCTCTTTTTCTCTTCTACTTTCTCTGCTCCCCTTCGAAGCCAATTCAAACATCATCTCCTACATAATGCCTTTACTAATCCTCTCAGCAATAAGTGCTTTTTCATTTCTCACTAACAACTGTATGTGTATTTGCTTTGTGTAAGGAGTGCAGAGCTTTCTAATAACTAATATACATGTTTGCAGAGAGTTTTACAATATCTCATTTGATCCTTACAAGAACTCTGGAAGATAGATACTATGATTATCAAAATTTTTTTTACAGATGAGAAAACTAAGTCAAAAAGAACTTAAATGACTTGCTCAGGATCACACAGTTATTAAGTGTTTTGGAAGGATTGGAACTTAGAACTTCATTTCTTTGGGACCATGACTCTATCCACAAGAAGCAGATAGAGAATAATCTGCTGCTATTTTGTCAACTCTGTAGCTTTAAGGATTCCTGAAAGAAACAATAGGTTCTTGAAAAGATAAAAATTTCATCCAACTCCATTTTCCTAATATTCTTAGTACTTAGTAATATTTGATGGCACCTGTGAATCTCATTACCATTTGTAAAGCTCTGTTGGTTTCATGGATCCAAGATAGTGACAATGGATTAATTGGAGTTATATAACCCAAATGACAGATACTTTGCATTATTTAAAATGCAAATAACTCTTACAAAGTGTTTTGTCTCTCAGTCAAGTTAAATGCATTTGCTCTATAAGTCCTGCTACAATTGGAGGAAGGAAACATTTTAAACTATAATTTAACTCCTAATTTTACATTTCATAAAACCAATTACAAGCTGTCCTATGATAAAAATTAACTGAATAAAAAACACTACATCCATAAATGTGTCATCAGTTTGACTGATAAATAATAATGCTAAAGTGGTGTCTACAAACTATTGTGTGGAAGACCATCTTTGGTAACTTAAGTGGTCAAACTTGAGGATATGAATATGTGTAGATATCATTGGTATAAGGGGGTGAGATGATTATTTTTTAAAAATAAATTAACAAAGTGTATTTTTTTTGCTAAGGCAATTGGGGTGAAGTAACTTGCCCAGGGTCACAGAGCTAGGAAGTATTAAGAGTCTGAGATCACATTTGAACTCAGGTCCTCCTGACATCAGGGCTGGTACTCTATCCACTATGCCATCTAGCTGCCCCAACAAGTGTAAAATTATACAAAGCTATTAGATCCATTTGGATCTAAAATTGTAGTCAATTATTGAATCAGTATTGAGCATTGCAAATAGTGTTCTAATATATAACTTCCTAATTATTTAATAAAGTATTTTCAACTCATTTATATGTTTAAAGTAATAACTCATGGGTTTCCTTTGCTAAGAACTTGGATCACATCAATGATAATACAATTGATAGATTACTCAAATCTGTGAAATACAGCAAAAATCTTTAATGACCAAAATGGAATTTAAGCAGATCATAATAGGCTAAAGCTAAGAAGCTTAAGGAAGTAATTTAGATGACAATGAATCTATAGCTTACTCAGTGACTTGGCTAAATGTCATATCTTCCTAGTAGAATGTAAACTCTTTAAGAGAGTTTTTGTTTGTTTGAGAGCTGTTTTGTTTTTGTCTTTGATTGCATGCCAATCCTCTCATTGAATATAACAGATGCTTAAGACATATTTGTTGAATTCAGAAATTATATGGTTACTCATACTACTATCACCCCCAACTTTAAAAACCTCTACCTCACAATCATTACCAGCAGTGCTACTACTGCTAGGACTACTAAAATGTAACATTTCTTTAATATTTTAAACTTTATAAAATATTTTACTCCAAGGAGAACATTTCATATTAGTAATAGAATTAGGGTTTCTTGAGTGATAAAATATTATAATTCTGTTTTTTTATGACTATTCAGATAGGCTTTAAAAAATGTATTTCAATTCTAAGTATCTTTACTGGTACTTGAAAGGAATAAGCATCTGTGCTTCCAGAATAGAAAGACAAGAATGGTGAAGAAACAAGAAAACATAACAAAATGTAATGAAATTAATTAATTTAAGTTTTTTAACTTTTATGAACACAGATGTGAATGTTTATGGCAAATACAAAACAGTCTTTACGTAATTTAAGGACTGTCATGAAAGGGACCAGGCTTTATTTTGTCACAGAGAGTAAAAATAGGAAGCAGACATAGATTTCTTAATGAGGGGGAATTTCTTTTTTCAAAATGAGGAAACAAAAATTGTATGAAACATTTCCAAAAGTGATATGGGAATATTATAGGTTGCCTTAAACATTAGTTGATTATCATCACCTTAACCTTGGTTAACAATTTGTTATAAATGTGTGTGTTCATGTATGTTTAAAATAAAAGGACATAGGATCTCAAAAGGACTTTAAAGTTTAATAGCCCAAATAATACTTAATATAAATAGAAGTTATGCATTGAATAAGGATTGAACCAAAGGGCTTCTCTTATAATTTTCTCTTAACATAATTTTAAGGTTTTATATTAAGACAAACTAATGTTATCTATTTTATCAATTTTATTACACATATACAATCCTAATTTATAATTATTTATAAAATCAGGAATGGATTTTATATATAGCAAGTAGAAAAATGTTCATGAAACACTGGGCAGAATCCTGCTTCAGACACAAGATATAAAAATCCCTTATTCCTTCTCATCCTATATTGTACATTTATAAAATGAGGGAGTTGAACTTAATGATTTCTAAGATTTCTTTCCACTTCAAAACCTTTAGTTTGATTCCAATAACAAAAGCAAAACAAAACCACTCCATGGTTTCAGATTTTGGCTTTTAAAATAAGTAGCTAGTTTAAACTTACTTTTAAAAACACCATAATTTTTCAAGATAATAATTTTCATACAAATCAAATGAATTTTAATAATTATTTGAATAAATATGAAATTGATATACTTTATATTTCTCTATTCTTTAATTGTAAGTTGTGATTTAAGAGAACAATTCAAGGAAACAAATTCAAAGGTAAATTTTGTCAACTGTTTACAATTTCCATTATTCTCTAGTCAATTTTTAAGTTCTTAGATTTCAAGGACCAGCAGCCTTTTTGAACTTCAACTGTAATTGGTTGAGTAAAAGAGTCTCATATATAATTGATTTTAGCAAATTCTATGGAATGCAGTAGGTACCTAAAGTCAAGATCTGCATTTAATTTTTTTTTCCTATTAAAATTTTGAGAAGAGTAAACAGATGTTTATTTCCAGAGATGCTTCTCCATGCTTTTTCTCCAGGCACGAGTAAATTAAAAGTGCTGACTAAATTGTGACATGTATATGTAAAAGAATGAAATCCTTATTTCACTTTAGAAACAATATGAACCCAGAGAAATGCATGAAGATTTTTTGAAATGGCAGAAAATGAAAAAATAAAATTTTTCCTTCCTCCCTCCATCCCTTTCTCCCTTCCTTCTTCCCTTCTTTCCCCACTTCCTTCCTTTTTCCCTTCTTCCTTCCCTCTTTCCCTCCTTCTTTCCCTCTTTCCCTCCTTCCTTCCTTCCTCCCTTTCTCCCTTCTTCCTTTCCTTTCTTCCTTCCTTCCTTCACTCCTTTCTCCCTTCCTCCTTTTGTTTTCCTCTTTCCTTCCTTCCCTCCTTCCTTTCTCCTTCCCTCCTCCCTTCCTCTCTCCTTCCCTCCTTCCTTTTTTTCTTCCTTCCTTCCTTCCTTCCTTCCTTCCTTTCTTCCTTGCTTCCAAGATTGCTGGTCTCTGAAATCTAAGGGCTTAAAATGGACTAGAGAATAATGGAAATTGTAAACAGTTAACAAAATTTACTTTTGAATCAGTACATGTTAAATATGTTAATGTATATTTTAAATCCAATATATGTATACACATTTATACAGTTATCTTGCTGTACAAGAAAAATGGATGTTGAAATTAAAAAGAAAAAAACCCGAAAAGGGGAAAAAAAAAGAACAGCAAAAAATAACAGAATGAGTGAAAATGTTATGTTGTGGTCCACACTCAGTTCCCATAGTCCTTTCTCTGGGTAGCACCCTTACTCTTAAAATAAAATACTTTAAGTTTTTAATTTCTAGAAGGAAGTTGAGCTGGTTCCCAGATGACTAGTATAGTTTCTACAATTTTAACATGTAACATTATTTTCCATAAAAAGAAGTTAGAAGAGAGTTGGAAACAGCCTACAATATTCTAGTAATATTTGTAAAGACATATTTGCATAAAAGAGGAAATTTTTTAAAGTAAAAATGATTTTCTATATTAATTATGTTATGTTAAATACAAAACAAACACTAGTATACTTTTTACTCAATTTAGAGAATGTAAATATTCAAGGATGGTATAGAATATGTCTGAAATATTTTGGAAAATATAAGTGACAAAAAATAAAATCCTACTTTTTCTTCTGTTAAATTATATACCTTTCATTTTATTCACTGAATATACCCAAATAAATTTATTTTTCCTCTTTAAGTAGCTCACCATATGACAGTTTCATGAAGAAATGTGTATTTTTTTATTTTAAAGCTCAATATTTGAGAGATCTAAAAAGGATAAAAATAATTAGCTTTATGATTAGACTCCATATTGCAATTATGCTATTTAATGTGAGAACTTTCACAATGTGTTATAAATAGCAAAAGTTTAATGAATCTTCCAATTTAGTTTAAATATCACTATCTCCCTTGGGGCCAAGGTATGAGATACATTTGACCCCCACTTGTTATTTTAGCCAGTTGCATTGATCCCAAACAGGCATTTTGAGCTAATTAAAAACTTTGAATTGAAATGTTTGATACCAGCTATCTCTCCTTTGACACTGAAAAGAATGCATAAAATACATATTTTTTGCTGATTAAAATTGAGTATAGATGCTTCAGATATACAAAGACAAATTTAATCTGCTAATACAATTTAGGAAAACAAGTTGCTTAACTAAAGCTGTTAATTACAGTATTCAAACTATTGTATATATTTATACTGCATCCTCGAAGAGAGGACCTATTTTTTTTTTTAAATAAAAAAAGTTTTGGGGCAGCTAGGTGGTGTAGTAGATAAGAGTACCAGCCCTCAAATCAGGAGGACCTGAGTTCAAAACTGGCCTCAGATACATAACACTTTCTAGCTTTATGACCCTGGGCAGGTCACTTGGCCCCAATTGCTTCAGCAAAATAAAATAAAATAAATAAAAAAGGTTTCTCTAATATTATAAGTATTATCAACTCTTGTTTTACAATATGAAAATTAGCATTTGAAGAACATTACTATATTTCAGCACCCAACCTTGAAATATGATCCATAAAAAAATTATGAGCAAGACAGATGCTCTCTTTTACATGAAGTCTTCACTACTTTCAGATTCTACCACTTCATTTTTTTTTTCTTAAACTCTAATGGAATTTTATTTGGAAATTATCTTCTTTGTACTATGCTTTCAGCTTTTAAAAAAAAATAAGGGTTTTTTTTTTTCCTTCTTATTGAATTGTAACCTCTTTTAATATAGTGACCATATTTTTTCTCTGTATTCTAAGCAGCATTTAATACTATTATTTGTACATATTAGGTAACTGATAATTGTTTTTGGATATAAATTAATGTTTTCCTTTAAGTTCCCTCTCATATATGTATGTGCACTTATATGTAGTAATATGTAGAAACAGGTAGTTAAGTTTTTGTACTATTGCAATTATGAATTGTCCGTGCTGAAAGGAAATTAACTACTTTAGAAAATTTTGTCAATTTATAGAAGAGAAATCTGAAGTTCTGAGAGATTAAAATAGTTGTATAATGCCCTATATCTAGTTTAATATCATTTCTACATTGAAATGCATGATATCAGTGATTTGTATGAAGGTATATGATTGATCATAATTGAAGAAAATTGATGTTTTTACAATAATGTTGAGTTTTCCCTCTGTCAAGAATAGACAGTAAATAAAATAACAAAAAGATGGAGAAAGATTATATAGTAGTATTTGCATTTGTTGATACTTTGCTTTCCATTATTGATTGTTTACATGAATGATAAAATAGAATGTTAGAAAGTTTATTGCTGCAACATGACGAGAGAGGAAAGTGTTTAGTATGGAGTAGACCCTATTCCTTTAGGCATCTAAATAGTCAGAATCTCAAGTTAACCAACTCTAGACTTTAGGAAGATATTCCTGAACACAGGGAGATAAAAATAAAAACAAAAGCAAAACATGCTGAGTCTGTGGAAATACAGAAGATTATATGAACACCTGGTGGTCACCTAGGTATTTTTAAATGAGACTCTGAGTAGGATTGACATCTGAGAATTCTAATAAGCTCTCCTTCCTTTTCCCCATTCTCAATCTATATTTGTGGTCTAGGAACTAGGAGTGAATGAATGACATATCTCTTTTGCCAAAGGAATTGGTTTTTGATTTGCTATCATACCCAAACACAGCAGAATACCTAGCACAAAGTTTGTTGATTAGGAAGAGTTGATGCTGGACTTATTTTTGACAACTGCCATGAAGCTTTTCTTAGTCCTTACAGTTGGGATTACTCTCCTTGACTTTTCCATAACACTCTGGACTTTTTTGAATGTATCTTATTCTAATTTTTGTTATACATATTTGGCGATATTTTATGTCTCTTATTAGAAGTGAAGCTTCTTGAAGGCGGCTTATTATATTTGTACATCCCTATTATGTATGAAATTTTATGTATTATGTACATGGTATGTGTTTACTGAAATGAGTTATATTTCATCTATTTGACAAAAATTTCTGGGAAAATTGGATAATAATATGCCAGAAAATAAGCATAGATGTGCATCTTAAACCTCACACTAAATAAGGTCAAAGTGGATACATGTTGTGAGCATAAAGCATGACACCATAAACAAATTAGGAGAACAAGAGATAATTTACCTATCAGATCTTTGGAGAAGGAGGGATTTTAGGACCAAAGAAGAACTAGGGAACATTATAAAAGGCAAAATGGAGAACAGTGATTACATTAAATTAAAAGGATTTTGCACAAACAAAACCAACAGAAACAAAGTTAGAAGAGAAGTTTAAAGTTGGAAAAAAAACTTCTTTACACACAGTATTTCTAATAAAGCTCTCATTTCTAAAATATATAAAGATCAGTGTCAAATTTATAAGAATACAAGTCATTCCCCAATTTACAAATGGTCAAAGGATATGAATAGACAATTTTCAGATGATGAAATTAAAGCTGTTTATAGTTATATGAAAAATGCTCTAAATCACTATTGATTAGAGAAATGCAAATTAAAACAACTCTGAGGTACCACCTCATACCTCTCAGATTGTCTAAGATGACAGGGAAGGATAATGATAAATGTTGGAGGGGATGTGGGAAAATTAGAACATGAATGCCTTGTTGGTAGAGTTGTGAAATGATCAAGCCATTCTGGAAAACAATCTGGAACTATGCTCAAAGGGGTATAAAACTGTGCAGATCCTTTGACTCAGTAGTGCCATTACAGGGTTTGTATTCAAAGGAAATCATAAAAGAGGAAAAAGGACCCACTTGTGCAAAAATGTTTATAGTAGCTTTTTGGGGGGTAATAAAGAATTGGAAAATGAGTAGATGCCCATCAACTGGGGAGCGAATAGACAAGTGTAGTATATGAAGGTAGTGGAATATTATTGTTCTCTAAAAATGGTGAGCAAACCGATTATAGAAAAGCCTGGACAGATTTACATAAACTAATGCTGAGCAAAATAAGCAGAATCAGTTATACATTGCACACAGTAACAGCAAGAATGTGCCATGATCAACTATGAAAGGCTTGGCTCTTCTCAGTCGTTCATTGATTTGAAGCAATTTGAAGCAATTGGGTTTCAACAGGGAAAAGAGTATGGAAAGAATAGAAACTATATTCTCTTGTATGAGATTATATACTCTATATTTTCTAATATGAGATTAATATTTAGTAGTTTTACTAATTATAATTTTATTTTAAACCATATTCTTTCTTCATAATACAACTTGATTTTGGAAAAGTTAAAGAAATAGAAAAGAATTCTTGAGCTAGGAAAACTAATAAACAATAATTGGAGCCAAGTCCGAAGATTTGGAGGGCAAAAGAAAAATGCCCGAGTAAGAGAGGATGTTTATATGGGGAAAGGTGTACTGATTCCTGTTTTTCTATACTTTAGTTATTGTTATTTGAGATTGATATTTGGAGCTTCTTTTGATTTACTATACTCCAGGAACAGCCATTACTTTTAAGACATGTTGTTTTTTCTTTGTTTTTCTTGACCCTAGAAGAATAATTTTTTTTGTAGATAAAGCAGAAATATTGTTTATAT
Source organism: Sarcophilus harrisii (assembly GCF_902635505.1). Taxonomy (NCBI): domain Eukaryota; kingdom Metazoa; phylum Chordata; class Mammalia; order Dasyuromorphia; family Dasyuridae; genus Sarcophilus; species Sarcophilus harrisii. The sequence goes on from NC_045428.1 coordinate 101,343,430, forward strand.
ACTCATTCCCAACCCTAGGATGATAATGAAGTGCAATGACTTAGTTCACTTCCTGGTCTCCTTATTTGAAAGTGATAAACAGTGAGGTAAATATTTGTTGTGTATTTTTTCAGGAAACTGTATTTTCATGCAATGAACCTTATAATTAGCAACCCAAATAATATTAAGAATATACAGCAGGCATCACATTTGGGACCATTGATGCTGTGGCCTATGCTGCACTGTGCTCCCCTTTAAGCCAGTTGTGATAGACTTCTCTTGCTGACCTTCCAAGTTATTTTGGGATGGAAAACTATAGCAACCCATCCTTGTGTATTGTTCTACTGCTATAGAACTTGTTTTATGACATTAGTTAAAGGTATTCTAAGGAGTTTGGAAAAATGTCCGAGACTAAATTTGAACTCAGGAAGAGGAGTATTTCTGACTCCAGGCCCAGTACTATTTAATTTCCTAGCTATTTTGTGCCAATGAGTCACTTATTTTCATAAACTTGTAAATACTTTTATTTGATGATAGCTAGACTGTACTGATTATTTGAGAATGAGGTCAACTATAGCTTTAAACAGATAATAGAGGCGATTTTTAAATTTTCAGTGTAATTATTTTTATTAAAATCTAATAATCAGATTGTGGCTTATCACTTTGTTGATAGCCTAGACTAGATAGTCTAGATAGTCTAGAAAATATTAATAACAAAAACTAAATGTAAACGTGTATGCATATTTTCCTTTCCCCACCAAAATGCTTCCTTAAACATTTACTGTCATATCCCTGTAATAAAGTTTACTAGAATTCTCAGGGAATGACGTTATCATCACACTGGGATACAGGTGCTGTGAGAGTACAAACTAAAAAAAAAAAAAAAAAACTAGCATTTATATAACACTTTAAGATTTGCAGTGTTTTTTTTTTTTCATTTGAGTCTCATAATACTCTTGTTAAGTTATTCCTTCTCAGGAAGGACTAGGTAGATATTATGGAGGGAGAGGGACTATTTTTCCTAATATTACTTGATCATGACTCCATTTTTGGTATGTTTTCCCAGAATCAATCTTCAAGTTAGCATCTCCCCTAATTCATTTATAGCACCCAATTTTTTTTCATCAATATCAACTAGGATTTGCAGTATCAACAGGAGTTATTTATTGAGAACATAAAGAAAGAAATACCAATTTTCTGCATCTCTAATACTGTAATTCAGAGTAGACCCAAGAGACAACGCTTTCAATATTAAAGCAATCTTACAAAACATTAGGCCCCACAAAGTTGAATTCTGCATAGGACATGAAAGAGAGAAGAAAGGAAGGAGAGAAGGAAGGAAGCAGCATAGAAATGAAGGAGGGGAGGAAGGAAGAGAGAAAGGGAGAAAGGAGGGAGGAAGAAGAGAGTGCTAGATTTGTCACCTAACTGATCAATTCAGTTAGGTCCCTAGGGAAACTCTACTCACACAGATTTTTGTTTATTCTTCATTTTTGAAAAGGACCCATGATAACAGGGAGGTGATGCCATGACATGCAAATGATTTGAATTTAAGTAAGGAAGGACTGTGCAAAGTCATAAACCTCACTTTCTCCTCTAGAGCCATTTGGGTACAGTGGCAAGTCATGGATAATGAATGATCATTGCAGGTGATCTTCACAACTATGGGACATCTATAGGAATAATAACATAATAGGTAGAATCATGGAATATATTGTGTGGTTTATTTGGGGGGTTGTTTTGTTTTTATTATGCTGTTCTACTTTACTGCTAAAATATATGTGAGGCAAGAACCTTTTGTGGAATAGCAAGCTTAAATTATGACTTTCTTTGTTTTTCCTATTACACTACCCCCCCAAAAAAATAACACCTATACATAGAATATTAGATATGAGTGGAATCATATAGATAATTATATTTACTCCCATAATTTTAAAATTGAGGAAATAGAGCAAAAATAATTAAAGCTGCTTTGTTAAAATGGAACACAAATTCTCGTAGGTAGAATGTATTTCTCTCAACTTCTAAAGGTTTTTTCAAAGGGGGGGGTATTGTTTTTTAGCATGCTTATATATATATATATATATATTAGCATTAATGAGAGTAAAAAAATCATATTTCATTGACATAGCATGCAGTCACCATTTTATCCTCATAACTGAATTTGAGTTCTTTATACTTGGCACTCAAGAGTTTGTGCACATTGAATGAGTTCCTGTCTTCTGAGGGAACTATAAAGGGATCCCAAGATTTCCTCTTTTATTACTATGTTGGCAGGAATTTTAATATAACAATAAATATTTCGAATTCTTTAAGGTTCTCCAAAGCTTTGAAATGTGCCTCAATTTGAAAAATCCATTGTGACTAGCAGTGTGCTGTTATGTTTAACAACAGGCTCTCTAAAAATATAGGGCATGTTGCCTATTTAACCCATTTTTATATGAGTAGGTTTTCAGAACTATGAGCCATTCTCTCCCCTCTACTACTTTTTGTTCTATTCTCCCTCTGTATCTCTTTTGTATAACATAATTATTATTTTTACCATAACTCCGCCTTAATCTTTTCTTTGAGCTATCCAATTATTGATGTCAATCTTAAATATATGGTATATGTTTCCATGAAAAAACATAAGTAATTTGTCCACATTAAGTTCCTTTAAATTCACCTTTGATATTGGTTCTTAAATATTAAATTTCCTATTGAGTTTGGCATTGACAGAAAGTCCTGAAAATCTACAAGATCATTGAATGCCTCTTTTAAAAATTTAATATTATGAATAATTTTGTTGGATATGATATTTTTTTGTTTCAGATCTAGTTCTTTTGATTGCTGGTATAAATAATTCCAGAACCTATGGTCTTTTATTATGGCTGCTGACAAAAGCTGTACAATTTTAATTGTTACTTCAGAATATTTGTATTGCTCTTTTATTGATTTTTTGTAAAATTTTCTATTTGATCTGATTCTATTTGAAATTTGGCAATAATATTCCTATTGGTTTTCTACAAAGAATTTCTTTGAGGTGGTAATTGGCAGATTTTTTTCTATTTTTACTTTCCCCTCCTGTTCTATCCCTCTAGGACAATTTTCTTTCATTTTTTGCATCATTGTGCCAAAGATCTTATTATTTTTTTTTTTTTGGTCATAGCTTTCAGGTAGCCCAATTATTCTTATGTTTTCTCTTCTTGATCTGTTCTCTAGATCTGTTTTTCTTATAAGATGTTATACATTCTGTTCTTAATTCATTCTTTACATTCTATTTTGCTATTAGTCTCTTATGATTTCACTGGCTTCCTCTTACCCAATTTTAATTTTCAGAGTTATTTTCATCTTGAAGACTCTGTATCTCCTTTTCTAGTTGATTAACTTTTTTTCATTTTTTTTCTTGGATGGTTTACATATATATATGTGTGTAATATGTATATCATATATATGTTTTTCTTCACTGCCTCTTATTTGATTTTTAAATTCTTTTTTGAGTTCTATAAATTCTCTGTGAGCAGTGAGACATTTCATGTTTCTCTCTGGGATATAAGGTTTTTTATTTTACTTCACTGTTTTCCTTTGATGATGAACCCCAGTCTTCCCTATTGACATAATAATTTTCCATGGTTGGTTTCTTTCCTCTTTACCATTTATTTTTTAATGACAAATATTAGTGTATTAGTAAATCATTGGGTGGGAGGATGCTTCCTCTGGTTTTTACTTTAGTTCTCCTCTCTGACTTGGAACCCCAAACCAAGAGCTCTACCTCTCCTGCAAGTGCCCACAGACTGCAGCATCCCTGACCCACTGCCTCTGCACTCACTGAGTGAGCTGGTTTCTTCTCAGGGCTGCCTCTGCTACGTAGCTCTGGCTAGTGTTCCTAATTAGCAGAGATTTCTTCAGGATTCCCAGATTCAAACCCCTGAGTCCTCATGATGTCCCAGAGGTAAAAGTTCTGGTGTTTCCTACAGAGCCTTCAGGAAAACCCTGCTAGTTCCAGAGCTCCCAACTTAATATTTCTATGATGTTAGCCCGGGGTTTTTGCACTTCACATTGGTTAATCCCTGGCCCAAGATCTTTTTTTAAAGATCTTTTTGGGTTGTACAAGGAGGATCCCTGTTCTGCCCCACATCTTGATTTTTTTTCATCAGTCTGTTTGCCCTGAGGTCCAAATTTGTTTTGTTTTGGGAAATTAAAACAGCTTCCTTTCAGCTATTATTTTCTTAAGTCTAAGTATTCAAGAAAATAATAGACAAGTTCAGATTTGTTGATTTCAGAATTATAAATATGTTGAAAATTTTTACAATTTGTTCTTCAGAGGATTACCTAGCAATAACTTTATTATTTTAATTCTTGGTGCCAATCCCTTTTCAGCAGTGCTCAGGAGTCTTCATTGTCCATTTTGCAATCAGCTCTCTTGGGGCTTCAAGAAGTGTCATGCAATCTAAAACAAGTTCAGAATAACCAATGGACCACAAACACTTTACTGAGTTTAGGACAATAGAGTCTACATTAAGAAGGTAAAAAATTCCCCCTTATTTGAATGGGCAGAGGAACATAATTTGTTCCAATAATCATGAAGACAGTAGAAGCAGGTATCATGGGGCACTTAGAATTTGAAGCGTGGATAACCATCAGTTTTTCTGCCTTTTTTGTCTTGACACTACACTTTGATGACTCCAGAAAATAGAGTGAGTTTGTCAACTTTGGGCAATTCTGCTTAAATTAAATCTAATTCATGAGGGAATAAAGTCATCACTCTATGATGTCATTGCTTCTCTTCAAAAGCAAAGGACAAACAACAAGAAAGATGATATCAAAGAGCCATTCATGTATATGTTTAGTAATTTGATGCAATCATTCTAATATTTTTTAAAAAGTGTGAAATTTATGAGTATTGGGTGAGCTCAGGGGAATGATTTTCATACCTTTTGTAGATCTCAGTTTCTTTATATATAAAATACATATATTTGGATTAGGTTAATGATTCAAAAGAAGCACATAACATCAACCTAATCACTGGATTGGAACATCACTAAGGCTTCTTCCAGCTCCACTATTCTAAAACTGATTAATAAAAAAAGTCCAAAATGAAAGATTCTTGCTTTTGTCATCAGTATTCTATTATTTTTATGAAACTAGTTAGCATTTTATATCTGATATTAAAAATGTCTCAATGGGATAAAGTCACTGACAACCTCTCATAAGAATGTTTCCTAATCTATGCCCTAATTGTGACTTTTGACTTTGCAATTAGAAGTTGAGCTATAGTTAAAAGCTAAAGGTGTTTGATTATCTTAGATAAACTTATATTTCCCTCCTGTTCTCCCCTCCAACTTATTCATTAGCATATAAGTACCTAATATTATAAAGAATGTGTAATAACACTAGTATTTTTGTTTGTTTGTTTCTGGAGGAGATATTTAAATTAGAATATAAGCTTGGACTCCCTATCAATGGGAGAAAAAATCAGAAGGCAGGCGAGGGATTCCACCTTAGGATCTATATATAATCTTGTGTTTTGCAGTTTGTACTTCACATTCCTCTCTGTTGCCCTTTCTTGATATCATAATAAATCCACATTTGCTTTTTATTTTGAGTCTCTGACTTTGGTTTGGGTAAGAGTTGTTGTCCCATGCATGTGTAATTCACAATTACCTCCTCTCCTAATTTTTATGGATTACCCCATATTCTACTTTGAGGGGATATCAGTATTTTTCCAAAAATGGATATTTACACATTGGAAGCAATGTGTTACATTTCTGTTCTGCTGACTGGCACTGTTTTAAATCTCTTGGATCACATCATCTTGTGTTATGTCAACTCACATTGTCTTTTCGATGTGATACAACATACAGTGATGGAAGGTGACAGAAGAAATGTAATGCAATATGACATATCAGAAATTTAAAAGGTAAAGGGATCAGATAGTTGGTGTCAAAATAGATAGAGGACATCAAATCCAAAATGAATCTGGCAGCCACTAATGGAGCGAATGAAAGAGAAAATATTCACTGTGCCTATGAAATGCCAAATATGGAACTTTATCAGAGCAAATAAAAAAAATCATAAAAACAACATGGATGTTGAGATACTTTTCTCATTGGTCAAGGATATTCCTAAAATAATGTAATCATAAAAATTTAGTTCCCCTCCATTTTTGCCCTTTTGAAAATAGTCTATTGATTTTGATTTTATATATAAGATCTTTATTTCTTTCATTGCTACTCAATGAAATCAAAGAAAGAGAAAAGATATGAGGGTATTTGGTTTTGTGAGGTTATGTGGTTGCAACATATCATGCTAATACACAAATAATATTAGAAATTGCTTAAAAAGCCATAAATGATCTTAGAAAAATAAACTTTCAAACCCAGGTTGTCATTTTGAGATGTTCTGAAAATAAATATTTCTGATATTTTGAAAGATGAGTGAAATTAATTTAATTACCTCAACCTCCTACACTTAGTATTTCCGTTATAAAGTCAGAGAAAAAGTTCTAAGGAATCCTTTCCACTACCAGAGGTTGGAACTTTCCTGTAACTTAGTAGATATATTTGAAGTAGTTGCTTGAGGCACATAAAAACTCTGTGACTTAGCCAGGTTCAACCAGTAAGTATACAAGTATCAAGGGTCAGTTATTAACTTATGTATTTCTAATTCCAGTCCCAATACATTTTCTTCCATAACACTTCATCTTTTTTACCTATTATTAAAATCCAATTATTTTCAAGTCATTCTTTTATTTCTAAATTGAAAAAAAAAAAGATTTTTGAATTCACTATCAGGCCCAGAAACAAACACAATAGCCTATAATCTAAGAATACCTCACTGCAAATTATTTTAAGAAAAATATTTTATTTAGATACAATGGCCAAACGATCAGATACTAAATTAATATATTTGTTTATGTTGTTACATTGCACTCAGGTGTGTCAACATAACAGGTGTTTTTTTTTTTTTTTTTGAGGATTAAGAGTTTAAATCTTTATTTTTCATAATGGTGACACCTGCAGCTGTGTATTTAATAAGTACCAGCTGATGAATATAAAAGTAAGAAGAAAGATTATCCTAAGTGGTTAACAAAGTTAGGTATAGCTAACAAAAAAAAAAAAAAGAAAGAAAGAAAAAAGAAAATTGAGCAACCATCTACTGTGCTGTTCATGTATTCTTTTTCTGTTTGTGTATTTCCTTTGTTTTGAGCAGATCATGAAGAAAAGTACTTACAAAATGTAATCCTCCTAGCATCTCCCTAATACTGCACTCCATACAGCTGAAAATGTAGCAGCTGATGCTTCCAATGCAGGCTCAACTGGATGTTAATAATGGCAAACATTTCTTAGCTGAAATCATAAAGATATCTAAATAGTAGTATAACAATTTATCACTCCAAGTAGTTTCCTTTGCATGTAATTTAGTCTAATTTAAATTTGGGTTTTTTTTTTTATTTTGGCATGATATAGAATATGCTTTTATCTCAAATAGAAATCTCTTGAGAATTTTATTTCTATTGCCATAAAATTCCAGACATTTTTATAAATGTAGAGGCTATTTCTAGGAATAGTCTGATCAGATTAAGAAGGTTAAAAGATAAAACATTTTTGGGGATTTGGAAATAAAAGTTATAATTAATATGGACAATATTTTTACAGCTCTGAGATGGGATATGACTAATGCCCTCAACCTATTAGTCTACTGAAGACTGATTAAGGATTAATTATTGTATTCCATGTAACCTTGCCTGAGAAGGCAACAGTCTTTTAAATGGTGACTATGAAGCAGAACTGTTGGAAACTCTTAGGCCCAAAGATGATGAATATGAAACAGAGAAATGACAGAGAAATGTTTTCCCTAGGGAAAGAGCCCTCAGCTGAGAAGTTCATGAATGTGGTCTATCAAACTAACATAAAATTACAAAATATAATTCAAAATCTAAAAATAACCTAAAGGAATTACCATTATAATGTATCTGACAAATTGTTAACTGGTTTCATCTTGAAAAGCTCCAATGAAAAGGAGCTCACCATCTTCTAAAACAATCCAATGAATTTTGGAAGTTTCTATTCATTGAGAAAACTTTTCTGAAATTAAGCTTAAATTTGCCTTTTAATCTTTCTCTTCAATATTTCTGATTTTATTTCCTAGAGCCAAATGAGATATCTATTCTAGGAAAACAAAGTTCATGTAGAATACCTATTGTCCAAATTACAACATGAAATGGTAATCCTATGAGTCACCTCTCTTTTTATTGCTACCATATCATCTATGCCTATATTAGAAGAGACAAAGACATGTGCAAATATAAGCTTTGTACATATATATATGTATACACAGATATGTAATACTCATTCATATAAAATGGCCCTTAATCAATTTTATAAACATAACATTTGATAGTTAGGTAGATAGAGAAAGAAAGGCCTCTTGGAAGAGATATTTCTTGAGAATTTTGAAGAAGCTAAAATTAACAATGGATGCATTTTTAACACCAATATCATCTTGGAGATGGAATATTATGATTTCAGAAGAATTTTAATTTTAGGTAATAAAATGTAGAAAAATGCATAGTAGATTAATAAATGAATAATATAAATATTTTCTCAGTGTCCAAAACATATAAAAATAATAGGGGAGAGGTAGAGTATCTAGCACATTTAAAAAGCTCTCCATGGTGAGACAGTGGAAAGGCATAAGGAAATAAATCACATAGGAAGCAAAGAAACAAAGAAAGAAGGAAAGGATCAAGGGAGGAAGAAATTAGTACTTATATATTCACTATGTGGCAGGCATGTTGGGCATAAAGCCAGAAACTTGCCACAATTTCTTACTACCCACAGTAAGGTGAATCAAAACTATTATATAATGTTCAGAGTCAATAAAATAAGCTGGGAAAATGAGAAAACAACAACAGCAATGATATTGATCTAAAAATCTATTATACTGGCAGCAAAGACCAAAACACAAACTTCAAAGAAAACGATAATATGAAAAAAACTACAAGCAAAGTTTTGAAGAACTTGCTATTTTAGACTCAATTCCAGCAAGAATTCCTGGGAAAGTTAAGAAAAGAGATGAAAGTCATAGGGAAAAATGGGGGAAAGAAATGAATGGTTCAAAGAAATTATTAAATAGAGAATTAATAGCTTGGTAACAGAGGCACACAAATTCATAAAAGAAAATAGTGCCTTATAAAACATAATTGGTCCAATGATAAAAGAGACATATAAATTTATAAAAAAATAATAGTTTTAAAAGCAAAATTGGAGAAATAGGAAACAAGAGTTATAAAACTTCACTAAGAGAAACAATTATTTAATTTAAAAACTAATATTTTTTTAAAAATGAGAATTGGACAAGTGGGCTCATGACTCCATGAAATATTAAGAAAGAATAAAAAAAGATAAAGTGAGAGGAAGAGAGAGAAAGAGACAATGACAGAGAGAAATAGAAAGGAGAGAAGGAAGAAGAAGAAGAAGAAAAAAGAGGAGGAGGAGAAGGAGGAGGAGGAAGAAAATAAGTTGTAAATTATCTCATCAGGAAAACAATTCACCTAGAAAGTAGATTAACAAGTAATAATTTTAAAAATTATTGGACTACCTGAAAGCCAAGATAAAAAATAAATGAGCCTAGACAGCATATTTCAAGAAATTAACAAGGAAAACTGCCGTAATATCTTAAATCCAGATGATAAAACTGAATTTATTTTGTATTTATATGTATTCTCTCTCTCTCTCTCTCTCTATATATATATATATATATATATATATTTAAATGTTGTATTTCCCTATAGAAGTTCTTTGAGAATACAGAATGTTATATTTTTATTTCATATTCCTTGTACTTGTGTGTTTGCTACATAGTAGGAGAAATTATAACAACTAACATTTATATAGCACTTAAAAGTTTTCAAAGAACTTATTTTATTTCATTTCATTCTTACAAACTTGTGAAATATATGCTTTTATTGCCCCTATATTATTGAGATTGTAACTTCCAATCATCCCCAGGATAATACACTATGATCAAGTAGGATTTATACCAGGAATGCAGGGCTGGTACAATATTAGGAAAACTATTAATATAATAGGCCATATTAATAACCAAATTAATAAAAACCATCCAACATCCATTGCTATTAAAAACACTTGAGAGTATAGGAATAAATGGACTTTTCCTTAAAATAATCAGCAGCATCTATTTAAAACCATCAGTAACATCATATGTAATGGAGACAAACTACAACCATTCCCAATAAGATCTGGAGTGAAACAAGGTTGCCCACTATCACTGTTACTATTTAATATTGTATTAGAAATGCTAGCTTTGGCAATAAGAGCTGAGAAAGAGATTAAAGGAATAAGAATAGGCAATGAGGAAACCAAATCATCACTCTTTGATGACAATATGATGGTATACTTAGAGAACCCCAGAGAAAAAGTTATTAGAAATAAGCCACAACTTTAGCAAAGTTGCTGGTTATAAAATAAACCCACATGAATCATCAGCATTCTTATATATCACTAACAAAATCCAACAGTCAGAGTTACAAAGAGAAATTCCATTTAAAGTAACTACTGATAATATAAAATATTTAGGAATCTATCTGCCAAGGGAAAATCAGAAACTTTATGAGCAAAATTACAGACCACTTTTCACGCAAATTAAGTCTGATCTAACCAATTGGAAAAATATTAAATGCTCTTGGATAGGGCGAGCAAATATAATAAAGATGACAATATTACCTAAACTAATCTATTTATTTAGCGCTATACCAATCAGACTCCCAAAAAACTATTTTAATGACCTAGAAAAAATAACAACAAAGTTCATATGGAAAAACAAAAGGTCAAGAATTTCAAGGGAATTAATGAAAAAAAAATCAAATGATGGTGGCTTAGCTGTACCAGATCTAAAATTATATTATAGAGCAGCAGTTACCAAAACTGATTGGTATTGGCTAAGTAATAGATTAGTTGATCAGTGGAATAGGTTAGGTTCAAGGGACAAAAGAGTCAACAACTATAGCAACCTAGTCTTTGGCAAACCCAAAGACCCCAGCTTTTGGGATAAGAACTTACTGTTTGACAAAAATTGCTGGGAAAATTGGAAACTAATATGGCAGAAACTAGGCATTGATCCATACTTAACGCCGTACACCAAGATAAGGTCAAAATGGGTTCATGACCTAGGCATAAAGAATGAAATTATTAATAAATTAGAGGAACATAGGATAGTTTACCTCTCAGACCTGTGGAAGGGGAAGGTCTTTATGACCAAAGCAGAACTAGAGATCATTACTGATCACAAAATAGAAAATTTCGATTATACCAAACTGAAAAGTTTTTGTACAAACAAAACTAATGCAGACAAGATTAGAAGGGAAGCAATAAACTGGGAAAATATTTTTACAGTCAAAGGTTCTGATAAAGCCCTCATTTCCAAAATATATAGAGAATTAACTCTAATTTATAAAAAATCAAGCCATTCTCCAATTGAAAAATAGTCAGAGGGTATGAACAGACAATTCTCAGATGAAGAAATTGAAACTATTTCTAGTCATATGAAAAGATGCTCCAAGTCATTATTATCAGAGAAATGCAAATTAAGACAACTCTAAGATACCACTACACACCTGTCAGATTGGCTAAGATGACAGGAAAAAATTATGATGATTGTTGGAGGGGATGTGGGAAAATTGGGACATTGATGCATTGTTGGTGGAGTTATGAACAAATCTAACCATTCTGGAGAGCAGTTTGGAACTATGCTCAGAAAGTTACCAAACTGTGCATACCCTTTGATCCAGCAGTGTTACTACTGGGCTTATATCCCAAAGAGATCATAAAGAAGGGAAAGGGACCTCTATGTGCAGGAATGTTTGTGGCAGCCCTCTTTGTAGTGGCTAGAAACTGGAAACTGAGTGGATGCCCATCAGTTGGAGAATGGCTGAATAAATTGTGGTATATGAATATTATGGAATATTATTGTTCTGTAAGAAATGACCAACAGGATGATTTCAGAAAGGCCTGGAGAGACTTACAAGAACTGATGCTGAGTGAAATGAGCAGGACCAGGAGATCATTATATACTTCAACAACAATACTATATGATGACTAGTTCTGATGGACATGGCCATCCTCAGCAATGAGATCAACCAAATCATTTCCAATGGAGCAGTAATGAAGTGAACCAGCTACGCCCAGAGAAAGAACTCTGGGAGATGACTGAAAACCATTACATTGAATTCCCAATCCCTATATTTATGCCTACCTGCATTTTTGATTTCCTTCACAAGCTAATTGTACAATATTTCAGAGTCTGATTCTTTTTGTACAGCAAAATAACAGTTTGGTCATGTATACTTATTGTGTATCTAATTTATATTTTAATATATTTAACATCTACTGGTCATCCTGCCATCTGGGGGAGGGCGTGGGGGGTAAGAGGTGAAAAATTGGAACAAGAGGTTTGGCAATTGTTAATGCTGTAATGTTACCCATACATATAACCTGTAAATAAAAGGCTATTAAATAAAAAATAAATAAATAAATAAATAAAAAGAGAGATTGTAACTTCCTCAAGGTCTCTCAGCTAGAAAGTCTCTGAGGTGGGATTTGAATTCAGATTTTTCTGAGTTAAAGGCTAAAACTAGAGACTATGCCATTGCTTACTAGCAAAATAATATGTATTTCCTTATTAAATGACAGATTTATTTATTTCATTTTTATCTAATTTTTCCCAGATAGAAAATATAAAGAAGGAATGATCTCCTAAATTATTTTCTGTGGAACTCAATATCTAACTGGAGTTCTTAGATTTGCTTCCCATTTAAATAATTCATACAAGACATGAATAGATTTTGATTAAAACTGAAAAAAGGAAATTCTCTGAACCGTAGGATTTATTTTTGAATAAAATACATTTATTATGGAAAGCTGTATTTTAATTACTTCCAACATGATTTTTATTCATTTTTATTTTGGTTCATCAATCAACTGATCTCTATTAAGTACTAAGCATTATACTAGATTATGAGGATACAAAGGCATGCATATGTATTAAAATATCACAGCCGCCTTCTACTCCTGGGATTGTTTTTTTTTTTTCCTTCTAGGATATGATATTACTGTCTTAGTATTTGCTGGTCAAAATGTCTTTATGCATACATATATTAACTATATATAGCATAGATTTAGGTGTAGATACATATAAAATCACTTAACAATATCCTTCAAATCCATTGGTGACATAGGTAATGTCTACTTCAAAAACGTTAAGATTTCCCCTGGTGGAATGGGAAGATGAAAATCATTTGTTCTTTTTTTCCATGAAGACTGCTAAAGTAATTCTTGGTCAGACATCAAAGCTGCCAAGGCCATCCACTGCATCCCGAATATCACTAGTCATTTTGACTTTTGTCTTGCCACTGAACTTTGATGATTCTGGAAGAGAGAATGAGATTGTAGACTTTGTTCAATTCTGCCATGCTCAAATTCAATTTAAAAAACAAGTCCAATACTTCACTCACTATGTGAACAATCCTGCTGGAGAAAGAAGGAATCACAAGAATAACTCCAATGACATTTCCTCTGACATATCATTTCTCTCAGGTAACTGGAGTTGATTCAGCCTTCAAGAAAAGGTAAAAAAAAAAAAAAAAAGTTTTATTTTTTATTTAGAGGCATTAAGGCTTAAGGAATATATTACTCTATTTGAATCATAACAACACTGGTTGCAACATTCATGGCCATTATGAGAACAAGTCATTTAAATTTCTGAATCACAATTTTCTTACCTATAAGATAGGGACCATATTGTACTATGTACTCCACTGGATGCTTCTGGATAAAGCATTTTAAACAAACAAACCAACCAACCAACAAATAAATAAATGAATGAATGAGTGAATATGTATATATATATGAATGAAAGTTATTTTTATAAACAATTATTCAAGACAAACCAGAAAAAGAAATTTGCTAAACATAAAAAATATTAATGTGTTTCAGGTGCTATTGCAAAGACAGCAAAGTACTTTCAGAGAAATGAGGATGACTTTATGTGCAAATCTGATGTCCCTTTTTACCCAGGGATTAGAAAATTAGAAAGTCAAATAAATTGCAGTCTATCCACTTAAATAATTAAGTATTCTCTTTTATATGTTTACTCTCAAAGCATCTGCCCTCTACACTTCCACATATTGGGGTAAAAGAAAGATGATAAAGGCTACTTTCATCATTGACAGAGGCATTGTTATTGTTATTATTAATGAATAGAATCTATGAAGATAAAATTTTAATTTAAGATTATCACATATCCTTAATACAATGAGCTTTTGGAATTGCAACATTAGTAGGATTCCATATAATAAATAAGTAGCAGTATTCTAATACAATTCCTCATTAATCTGAAATATTAAACCAATTAACTAAAGAAGTGCTGCTACAACCTTGGCTGAGATGTGTTTTCCAAAGAAGTCATTTGATTTTATGTGTGTCTTGTATGTGTGGTAGAATTCACAATGACAGAATCTGCTATTTATTCATTATTAAACTGTTTCAACTTGCTTTGAAAAGATTTTTGAACAGCCTTTTATGCCATCTGCCAGAGAGATGGATATGTTTGCCTGCAAAATTATCATTTTATGCAGTCATTACAAAGTGGATAGTATGTCATCCTTATCACTGGCATGAGGACGAAGAAGACTGCTATACTAGACTTTGTTGCAAATATATGTAATTTACATAATGTGATAAAGTATAATATTTAAGATACGCAGGACCTAAAATAGGTTTTAAATCATTTTTATTTTCCATTATCTGGGTCAGTATGGTAGTCTTAATAGGCTTGGATCCCTTGAAATTGTTTTTGATAATAATCATTATGATTTTATAATAAAAAATGACTTGCTATGAAAGTTTACCACCCATCTTAGCTTTAAATGTGATTTCAATTCACTGGAACATAGCCACAGTCATTCATTTAAATAGATATTTAAAAGAAATTACACAGCACTCCAAGCAGTCCTGCCAAACCATGGACATGCTAATGAATTTTCTGTTTACAATGTCCACATAATATTTATTGGGTAAAGGGTGAGATACTAGGAATGATTATTTGTATGAAATTGTTTATTTCAGGAAATCATTGAATCAGCCAAGCTAACTGTTATTTTAGCATCAGATGACAATTTATGAGTTGGTTCAATTGTAATAAAAATTAAAGAATTCTTGGAAGTTATTAGACTAAAAAATAATAGCAATTCTTATCAAAGATATCACAGCAGTGATGTACTACTTGATAGAGCAAAAATAACTGTCAAAGAATGTTTTCAGTATTAAAGTTTCTAAGTACACTGACTTCATATTTGCAGGTTATATTAAAAGCTATATATCTAATATTGTATTTTATAGTGGAGGAAATATGAAGGAAAAACTGATAGACTATCTTTCAATGAAAGAGATTTGAATTTGATATTTACTTCAAATAATCTGTCCTCAAATCATTATTTTTATTTGTTCAAAAATAGAGTCAAAGAGCCAAAAGGAGAATTAAAAGAATTGTAGACCTCTGTACTTAAACTACTTTGACCTTTTTCATTAGGAGAAATATACCTGACTATCTGAGTTTTAGTTCAGTACTTTGAGGATCCCATCTAACTCAGAGTTAGAATAGTTTTCAAAAGAGGAAATTCAGATTGGATGTGAAAAGATGCTTGTTTCTGAATATTCTATCTTTTCTTTAGATTTGTTTCCTCTCTCTCATATGAAATATTAGTAATATCAGGGAAATATTCATACTTGTAAGTTAGTAAGTTATAGTTGACATTCAATTTTGGAAAGTGAATTAATCCTGGAATCAAAGTTTCTTTATCTATAGAATATTAGAATTTGAATTAGGGTATTATAAGTTGCTTTCAAAAATCTAAATTGGAGGTGGAGCCAAGATGGTAGAGAAGATACATACTTCATTCTAAGCTCCTCTTCTACCCTCACTTAATTACCAAATTCAGCCTCAGAAATAGTGCTTGACTGGTAAAGTCCACTAATACTTAAGAGTACAACAAATTACCATCCGAAAATAATCTGGAAGATTGCCAGAAAAGTTTTGTCCTGATCAAAGGCAGGAGGCCAGTGCAGGAAGGGAGGCGGAACACAAAGGCTAGCACACTGAGCAGATGGGGACTGGGACAGTCTCCTCACTGGTGGAGATTTTGCAAGGAGGACTCCACCACAGGTTGGCTTCTCTGCTTTGGTTGCAAAGCAGTAGATCAAGAGAGAAGTTACAAAAAGGCCAAAGGTAGAGTGCCCTCCAAAAAACTCCAGAATCTAACAGGATCTGGCTACACCGCCCCAGTACCAGAAGTGACTTGGCACAGATCACAGCACAATTATGCAGCTGCATTCTGCAGTGCAAGGCTTTTGCCTGGGGCAGTCACAAATCTGCATAGCTGGAGGGCTCTGCCCAAAGCAATAGAATTTCTGCAGCATGTCCTGTGCTTCCCAGGGCAGAAACAGTGCTCTTCCCAAGGCAGTTGCTGATCTGCACAGTGGGGTTCTGCCTGGGGCAGTGCTTTCCAGGGCAGAGACACTTCCGGTGCATAGTTCTTCCCAATGTGCTTTCACAGCTCCACCACTTTTAGCACCCCGTTTTCAGGACAGCTACTGTTCAAATATCTATCCCTGCTCTGCAGAGGAAGATGGTAATCTCCTTGCACTGAAGGCAGACCTTAAGGGGTTTAAAAAATGAGTAAAAAAACTCAAGCATACACTAACCATCCATAGCTTCTATACAGAAAGGGAGCAGGTTTTCAACCCCAAGGAGACTAATAGCACACAGTCTCCAGATAAAACCCCAAAGGGGCATGTAACACAAGGCTCTCCTAGAAGTTATAAAAATCTTAAAAGAGATAGAAAAAATGGGGAAAGGAAAGAGAAGCTATACAAAAGAGTATAGAAAAGGCATATAACTCACTTAAAGAAAAAAATTTGATAAAGTGGAAAAAGAAAACAACTACCTGAAATGTGAATTGGAAAAGGTAGAGAACTCCCAGTGAAACAGAATTTGTGAAGTGCAAAAGATAAAGTAATCCCAGGAAAGTAGGATTTGTGAATTAGAAAAAGAAAATAATTCAGTAAAAAAATAGTGAAATGGAAAAAAAATTCCATAGAGCAAAACAATTCATTTAAAAACTCAATTGGACATATACAAAAAGAAATAAAAAAGCTAATGAAGAAAATAAGTCATTGAAAATCATAACTGAGTAAATAGAAATGAATAATTTATTGAGACATCAAGAATTAGTCAAGCAAAACCAAAAAAAAAAAAGAATAAAATAGAAAAAAATATTAAATATCTAGTTCAAAAAACAATGGACCTAGAAAATAGATCTGGGAGACATAATTTAAGTATTATTGGACTTCCTGAAAATTATGATGAAAAAAGAGTCTAGATACTCTTTTACAGGAAATTATAAAACAGAACTGTCCAGATGTAATAGAATCAGAAGGTAAAAGAGGCATTGAAAGAATTCATTAAACACCTTCTGAAAAAGACCCTAAAATAAAAACTCCAAGGAACATTGTGGCTAAATTTCAGAATTATCAGACTAATGCAAATATATTACAAGTAGCCAGGAAAAAAAATCAAATCAATTGGGATCAATTAGGATTGGGATCAATTGGGAGGGAATCTGATATTCTGAATAGCAAAAGAACTTGAGATGCAACCAAGAATAAACTATGCACCTAAACTGAGCATTTTATTCCAAGGAAGAAAATGGGCATTTAATGAAACAGGTGAATTCCATTTATTTCTGATGAAAAAAAAAAGCTAAACAAAAACATTTGACCTTCAACTATAGTATTCAAGATAAGCAGAAAAATGTAAAAAAAAAATTCTTGAAAACTGTATTTCTATTATGGACATACATAAAGAGTGCATATATAATTTGATTTTACTGATATAATATAAAAAAGGAAGTAGAAATGGAAAGGGGATAGTGTCAGCAAAAGGGAAAAGGAGAGATAAAAAGACAGAAACTACATCCCATGAAGAGACAAAGGAAACCTATCATATCTAAAGTACTTAAGGGAGGGGGAGGAACATTGTGTGAATCTTACTCTCATCAGATTTGGCTCAAAGAGAAAATATTAGACATATTTGGTTTACAAAGAAACTTCTTTCACCTCATTAAAAAGTGGAAGAGGAAAAGGGAAAAGGAAAATAATAATAAGAGAAAGGTAAAAGAAAGGGGAAGAGATTCAAAGGGGGTGGGAGGGATTCTAAAGAGGGAGAGTGGCATGAGGCAAGTGGTGTCCATAAGTTTAATACTGGGGAGGAGTTGAAGGGAGAGTAAGAAAAAGAAAAGCATAATCTGGGGATAAGATGGCAGGAAATACACAATTAGTAATTTTTCCCATAAAATGGAAGCAGATAGTAGACTGTATCAAAAGTCAGAACCCTACAATATGTTGTTTACAGGAAAAACATTTAAAGCAAGGAGATACATACAGAGTAAAGGTAAAAGGCTGGAACAGAATCTATCATGCTTCAGATGAAGTCAAAAAAATACAGGAGCAGCCATCCTTATCTCAGATCAAGCAAAAACAAAAAATTGATCTAATTAAAAGAGATAAGGAAGGAAACTATATCTTCCTAAAGGGTAGCATAGACAATGAAGCAATATCAATACTAAATATATATGCACCAAGTGGTATAGCATCTAAATTCCTAAAGGAAAAGTTAAGAGAGTGGCAAGAAGAAATAGACAGCAAAACTATAATATTGGGGGATATCAAACTTGCATTCTCAGAATTAGATAAATCAAGCAACAACACAAATAAAAATTAAATTAAAGAGGTAAAGAGAATATTAGAAAAAATAGGTATGATAGATCTTTGGAGAAAACTGAATGGAGATAGAAAGGAGTATACTTTATTCTCAACAGTTCATAGAACATATACAAAAATTGACCTCAAAATTAGATGCAGAAAGGCAGAAATAGTAAATGCATTCTTTTCAGATCATGATGCAATAAAAGCTACATTCAACAAAAGCTAGGGGTAAATAGACCAAAAAGTAATTGGAAACAAAATAATCTCATCCTAAAGAAAGATTGGGTGAAACAGCAAATGATAGATACAATTAATAATTTCATCCAAGAAAATGACAACAATGAGACATCAGACCAAAATTTGTGGGATGCAACCAAAGTAGTAATAAGGGGAAATTTTATCTCTTTAGAGGATTACCTGAATAAAATAGAGAAAGAGAAGATCAATGAATTGATCTTGCAACATAAAAAGCTAGAAAAAAGACCAAATTTAAAAAACCCAATGAAATACGAAACTTGAAATTGTAAAATTAAAAGGAGAAATTTCTAAAATTGAAAGTTAAAAAAACTATTGAATTAACAAATAAAACTAAGAGTTGGTTTTATTAAAAAAAAAAAAACAATAAAATAGATAAACCTTTGGTAATTCTGATTAGAAAAAGGAAAGAGGAAAACCAAATTGTTAGTCTTAAAAATGAAAAGTGAGAATTTTCCACCAATGAAGAGGAAATTAGAGCAATAATAAGGAGTTACTTTACCAAACTTTACACCAATAAATTTGATAACCTAAGTGAAATGGATGACTACCTCCAAAAATATAGGTTTCCCAGATTAACAGAGGAGGAAGTAAAATGCTTAAATAGTCCCACTTTAGAAAAAGAAATAGAACAAGTTATTAATCAACTCCCTAAGAAAAAATCCCCAAGGCCAGATGGATTTACATGTGAATTCTACCAAACATTTAAATAAAAATTAACTCCAATACTATGTAAACTATTTGAAAAAAATAGGGAATGAAGGACTCCTTCCAAATTCCTTTTATGACACAAGACATGGTACTGATACCTAAACCAGGTAGGTTGAAAACAGAGGAAGAAAATTATAGACCAATTTCCCTAATGAATATTGATGCTAACATGTTAAATAAAATATTAGCAAAAAGACTACAGAAAATCATCCCCAGGAAAATATACAATGACCAACTAGGATTTATACCAGGAATGCAGGACTGGTTCAATATTAAAAAAACTATTAACATAGTTGACTATATCAATAACCAAATTAACAAAAACCATATGATCATGTCCATAGATGCAGAAAAAGCATTTGATAAGATCCAACATCCATTCCTATTAAAAAACACTTGAGAGTATAGGAATAAATGGACTTTTCCTTAAAATAGTCAGTAGCATCTATTTAAAAGCATCAGTAAGCATCATGTGTAATGGGGATAAACTGGAACCATTCCCAATAAGATCAGGAGTGAAACAAGGTTGCCAATATCACCATTACTATTCAATAATATATTAGAAATGCAACTTTAGTGATAAGAATTGAGAAGGAGATTAAAGGAATTAGAGTAGGTAATGAGGAAACCATATCATCACTTTTTGCTGATGATATGATGGCATACTTAGAGAATCCGAGAGTTCCACTAAAAAGATATTAGAAATAATGCACAACTATAGCAAATTTGCTGGATACAAAAGAAACCCACATAAGTCATCAGCCTTTTTATATACCACTAATAAAATCCAACAGTTAGAGTTACAAAAAGAAATTCCATTTAAAGTAACTACCAATAGTATAAAAATATTTGGGACTCTATCTGCCAAGGGAAAATCAAGAACTATATGAACAAAACCACAAAATACTTTCCACACAATGTCACATCTAACCAATTGGAAAAAAATATTAAGAGCTTTTGGATAGATCAAGCAAATATAATAAAAATGACAGTACTATTTAAACTAATCTATTTATTTAGTGATATAACAATGAGACTCCCAGAAAACTATTTTGGTGACCTAGAAAAAAATAACAACAAAATTCATCTGGAAGAACAAAAGGTCAAGACTTTCAAGGGAACTAATGAAAAAAAAATCAGATAAAGGTAGCCTAGCTTTGCCAGATCTAAAACTATATTATAAAGTAACAGTTACCAAAACCATTTGGTATTGGCTAAGAAATATACTAGTTGATTAGTGGAATATATTAGGTTCAAAGGACAAAATAGTCAATAACTTTAATAATCTAATGTTTGACAAACCCAAAGACCCTAGGCTTTGAGATAAGAATTCACTGTTTGACAAAAACTTCTGGGACAATTGGAAATTAGTATGGCAGAAAGTAGGCATAAGCCCCACACTTACCACCATACATCAAAATAAAGTCATGGATTCATAACCTAGGCACAAAGAATGAATTTATAAATAAATTAAAAGAACACAAAATGCTTTACCTCTCAGACCTGTGGAGGAGGAAGGAATTCGTGACCAAAGAAGTAGAGATCATTATTGATCACAAAATAGAAAATTTTGATTATATCAAATTAAAAAGCTTTTGCACAAACAAAACTAATGCAGACAAGATTAGAAGTGAAACAACCAACTGGAAAAACATTTTTACCATCAAAAGTTCTGATAAAGGCCTCATTTCCAAAATATATAGAGAATTGACTCTAATTTAGAAGAAATCAAGCCATTCTCCAATTGATAAATGATCAAAGGATATGAACAGACAATTTTCAGATGAAGATATTGAAACTATTTCTAGCCATATGAAAACATGCTCCAAGTCATTATTAATCAGAGAAATGCAAATTAAGACAACTCTGAGATACCACTACACACCTCTCACATTGGTTAGGATGACAGGAAAAGAAAATGCTGAATGTTGGAGAGGATGTGGGAAAAGTAGAACACTGATACATTGTTGGTGGAATTGTGAATAAATTTAGTCATTCTGGAGAACAATTTTGAACTATACTCAAAAAGTTATTAAACTGTGCATACCCTTTGATCCAGCAGTGTTACTACTGGGCTTATATCCCAAAGAAATCTTAAAGAAGGGAAAGGGACCTGTATCTGCAAGAATGTTTGTGGCAGCTTTCTTTGTAGTGGCCAGAAACTGGAAACTGAGTGGATGCTCATCAATTGGACAATGGCTGAACAAATTGTGGTATATGAATATTATGGAATATTATTGTTCTGTAAGAAATGACCAGCAGTATGATTTCAGAAAGGCTTGTACAGACTTACATGAAATGATGCTGAGTGAAATGAACAGGCCCAGGAGATTATATATACTTCAACAACAATATTATATGATGATCAATTCTGATGGATGTTGCTCTCTTCAACGATGAGATAAATCAAATCAGTTTCATTTGTTTTATAATGAATAGAACCAGCTACCTCCAGTGAAAAAACTCTGGGAAATGAATGTGAACCACTATATAGAATTCCCAATCTCTCTATTTTTGTCTGCCTGCATTTTTGATTTCCTTCACAGCTTAATTGTATGTAATTTTTCCACAGTACAATTTTTTACTTCTAATTTCTCATGCATTAATTTTGTGTAACTTTTAATTGCATGTAAGCACACATCCATTTTATTTTCTCTCATCTTCTTTATTTCTGGTTTGTTTTGAAACCCTTCCTTTATCCATAGATCTGACAGGCACATTTTCCCACATTCTCCTAACTTATTGTATATCTAAATCATCTATCCATTTGACCCTCTCATAAAAACATTGTGGACTATTGGTCTATTCCTAGTTTTTTCCCAATTTCTTTCCAATTTCACTAGCAATTGTTGTTACATGGTGCATTCTTATCCCAATACATTGGATATTTGGATTTATAAAAGAGAAGATTGTTATTCAGTCATATTTGATTCTTCATGACTCCTATGAGGTTTTCTTGGCAAAGATACTGGAGTGTTTTACCATTCCTCCTTCTGTGGATTAAGACAAACAGTAGTTTGTTTTAGTAATACATTTTTTAATGAAACTAAGAAAATTGTGATAGTAAATGACTGTCAAGATCTCCATAACTATCTACTGTCATAGCACGTTAGAGAAATAAAATAACTGATTCAGATATATGATTTGAGAGTTTCATCTTGAATTTTTAGTTTCTTAGTAATTTGAAAGTTCTTTGCATGGATAGCTATAATTGTTTTTTAATGTTTAAAATGTATGCTGTATTTGTGTATGCAATTTCTAATGCACATAATTCATATAAGAGCATTCACTTTCAAGATATAGAGAAAAGGCTAACACTCTACTGTGCAGTGGCAAAGAATATGTTATTAATATTTTGAAACTCATTTGTTTTGATAAATCTAAATCTATTTCTTATGTTGAACCATCTGACAGTACCAAGCACTTTGGGTATATATGCATTCCATAATATAGAATATTATAGGAATATAGGATGTATTCTATAGGATAGGAATATCAGTATGTATATTAAAATAAAAAAATAGCAAATCAGTTTACTTTTCTGTTTTAAGGAGGAAATTAATAACTAAATCATATATGAAGATTATATTTTATTTCTTTAAGTATTTTCAGCAATTTTTATTGTATGATTTCCATATTTATAGTTAATTAGTGTTAATTAATGGGCACCTAAGTGAGGCAGAAAATAAAGTTCTGGGCTTGGAGTCAGGAAAACTGATTTTCTTGAGTTCAAATGAGACTTCGATCATTTACTAACTACTTGATCCTGTTTTTTTCACTTTCCTTATCTACAAAATTAGATGAATAATGGGCAAACCTTAGCCAAAAAAACCTCAATTGGAATCATGAAAAGTTTGACACAATTGACAAACAACTGAACTACAAATCAATATTATAAGTTCAATTTGATGTCATCAGATTTGGCTCAAAAAGGGAATATCACATATATTTAGTTTGACATAGAAATTTGTCTCATCCTAAAGGGAAGTAGGAGGGGAAATGAGAAAGGAAACAGGAAAGTTAATTTATGGGATGCAGTAAAATCAATTTTTTTTGAGGCAATTGGGGTTAAATGACTTGCCCAAGGTCACATAGCTAGGAAGTGTTAAGTTTTTGAGACCAGATTTAAACATTTAAACTCAGGTCCTCTTGACTTCAGGGCTGGCTCTCTATCCACCAAGCCACCTAGGGCCCCTCAAATTGATTCTTAGGAAAATGATATATCTCTTAGATGCTTACATAAATGAAACAGAGAAAGAGAAGCTAAAGAAATTGGGAATGCAATTAAAAAAGGTGGAAAAAATTAATTCCAAATTTGTCTCCTCATAGATACATTTGGACCGCATTCTATCTTTTGATTAGTACATCATAGTGAATCCCTCTTCCCCAAGAAAAATCTTAAATTATTTAGTATAATATTTGCACTTATATCCTTCATTTTAAAGGATAAGTATGTTGGTATCAATTAATACTAATATTTAACTGATCCATATATTCTAGTCACTTTAGTAATTCTGCTTTTTCTCTTCCCAAGATATTTTATCAGATTAATCTCATTTCTAAAACATGATACTCGCAATGGAACAGAAAGCTCTAGATATGTTTGGAACTGAGTTTTTTTAAAATTTATTAATTTATTTTTTTAAGTTAATGCATCTGTTCTTTTGCTTTTCCTATTAAGAAAACTGATGTTTACAAACAATATAATCATGATTATATTATAGGGGGGCGGAGCCAAGATGACGGAGAAGACACACGCGACTTTCTAAGCTCTTCTCTTACCCTCTTTATCAATATTATATCGAGCCTCAAAAATAGTCTTGACTGCTACAATTCGTAAAGATAAGAAGTAGAACAACTCACCGGCCGAAGAAAATCTGCAGTCTCGCCAAAAAAGGTTGGTTCCGGGGCCAGGGGGGAGATCGGCGCAGACGGGGAGAGAAATTAGGTTCCGAGGAGAGTCTCAAACCGAGGGTGAAGGCACAGATCTCAGCACAAGCGCGCAGCCCCAACCCACAGTACAGGGCTTTTCCTTGGGGCAGTTGTGATCCTGCACGGCAGGAGGACAAAGCCCGGGTTAGCCTCCAATCTGCGCATTGGGGAGCTCGGCTTGGGGCCATAGAGCTTTTCCAGAGCCGATTTGCATCAGGCAGAGACACTGGGCAGAGTTTGTGGCGGTCTGCAGTCAGCTGCTAATACTCACAGTCCCACAAGAGGCTCCAGCCTGGGGTGGTGACACTTTCACCAATTAGTCTCTAGCCGAGGGCAATCGATAATCCACTCAGCCCTACTAAGCAGTTTGATAGCTCGGCCAGTGCTGAATCCACTTCCTGTTGGGGGAAGGGAAAACTCTCACCCAGAGCACTCCCATACCTCTGAGGCGGAAATCGGTTTACATCTCTCCCTATTCTGCAGAGGAAGCTGGTAACCCCCTTGCCTAGGAGACCTACCCTAAAGGCTTTAAAACATGAATAAAAAGATGAAAAGAACAATCCACAGCTTCTATGCAGAAAAAGAGCAAGTCAGCAAACCTGAAGAGACCTCAAACAGCAAAAATGCATCAGACTGCCCTCCTTTACATAATGCTCTCATAGAAGAGACCATTAAAAGTCTCAAAAGAGAGTTAGAAGATAAATGGGTAAAGGAAAGGGAAGCCTTACAAGAGAGCAACAACTTCCTGAAATACGAATTGGAAAAGTTAAAAAATTCTCAGGAAGTGCAGGGAAAAAAATTGGTGAATTGGAAAAAATAAAGAACTCGCAAGAAAGTAGGATCTGTGAATTGGAAAAAGAAAATAATTCACTAAAAAAAAAAATTAGTGAAATGGAAAAAAATTCCACAGACCAAAACAATACATTCAAAAACTCAATTGGACATATACAGAAGGAAGTAAAAAAAGCTATTGAAGAAAATAATTCTTTAAAAATTAGAACTGAACAAATTGAAACTAATGATTCACTGAGACAGCAAGAATCAGTCAAGCAAAAACAAAACAATGACAAACTGGAAAAAACCACGAATTATCTACTTGCAAAAATGACAGACTTGGAAAATAGATCTAGGAGAGATAATCTGGGATTATTGGACTTTCTGAAAACTATGATGAAAAAAAGAGCCTAGATACTATTTTACAAGAAATCATCAAAGAGAACTGCCCAGATGTAATAGAATCAGAAGGTAAAATAGGCATTGAAAGAATTCATCGAACACCTTCTGAAAGAAACCCTAAAATAAAAACCCCAAGGAATATTGTGGCAAAATTTCAGAACTATCAGATTAAGGAAAAAATTTTACAAGCAGCCAAAAAAAAACCATTTAAATACCGAGGTGCCACAATAAGGATCACCCAAGATCTGGCTGCCTCTACATTAAAGGAAAGAAGGGCCTGGAATATGATATTCCGAAAGGCACAAGAACTTGGGATGCAGCCAAGAATAAACTACCCAGCTAAGCTGAGCATTTTCTTCCAGGGAAGAAGATGGACATTTAATGAAACAAATGAATTCCATTTGTTTCTGAAGAAAAAACCAGAACTAAACAAAAAATTTGATCTCCAAGAATAGAACTCAAGAGATGCAGAAAAGGTAAAAATAACTCTTGAGAATTGTATTTCTGTTGTGGATATACAAAAAGAATACATGTATAATTTGATTGTACTGATATAACATAAAAAAGGGAAGTAGATATGGAAAAGGGATGATGGCAGAATAAGGTGGGAAGGAGGGATAAAAAGAGGGAAACCACATCCCACAAAGAGGCTAAGGAAACTTATCATATCTGAGGGAATTTAGAGAGGGGGAGGAACATTGTGTGAATCTTACTCTCATCAGAGTTGGCTCAAAGAAAAAATAATTGACATTTGTTTTAGAGAAAATTCTCTCTCGCCTCATTAAAAACGGGGGAGAGGAAAAGGGAAAAGAAAAAGAGTAATAAGGGAAGGAAGGGGGAAAGACTCAAAGGGGGGGAGGGAGGGATTATAAAGAGGATAAGTATCGTGATACAAGAGGGGTACATAAGTTTAAAAGGGGGAAAGAGGGTTGGGGGAGGCAAGAATAAGTAAAGCACAATCTGGGGTTATTAGGATGGCAGGAAATACAGATTTAGTAATTCTAACCGTAAATGTGAATGGGATGAACTCCCCCATAAAGAGGAGGCAGATAGCAGACTGGATCAAAAGTCAGAACCCTACAATATGTTGTTTACAAGAAACACATTTAAAGCAGGGATGCATTAGAGTAAAGTAGTGGACAAAATCTAAGTACTTCAGTAAGTCAAAATTGTTAAGTACCATCCTTATCTCAGATCAAGCAAAGTAAAAATTGAATCTAATTAAAGAAAGATAGGTAACTACATCCTGCTAAAGTACTATTAAAACAACGAAGCAAATCAATATTAAACATATATGCACAATAAGTATAGCACTAGCTTCCAAGAGATAATTGAAGAAATAGCACAAAACAGAGAGTCTCAACCTTGCACTCTCAGAATTAGACAAATCAAACCACAAAACAAATAAGAAAGAAATTAAAGAAGTAAATAGTAAATATTAGAAAAATTAGGTATTAGTTGGATCTTCCTGAAAAATTGATCGAAAGAAGACAATATACTTTCTTCTCAGCAGTCATGGAACACTATTCAAAATAGACCATATCATTAGGACACTAAAGACCTCAAAATTAAATGCAAGAAAGCAGAAATAGTAAATGCTTTCTTTTCAGATCATGATGCAATAAAAACTACATTCAACAAAAAGTTAGGGGGAAATAGACCAAAAAGTAATTGGAAACTAAACAATCTCATCTTAAAGAATGATTGGGTGAAGCAGCAAATTATAGATACAATTAATAATTTCACTCAAGATAATGACAATGATGAGACATCATACCAAAATTTGTGGGATGCAGCCAAAGCGGTAATAAGAGGGAATTTTATATCCTTAGAGGCTTACTTGAATAAAACAGAGAAAGAAAAGATTAATGAATTGGGCTTGCAACTAAAAAAACTAAAAAAAGACCAAATTAAAAACCCCCAATCAAATACTAAATTGGAAATTCTAAAATTAAAAGGAGAAATTAAAAATATTGAAAGTAAAAAAACTATTGAACTAATTAATAAAACTAAGAGTTGGTTCTATGAAAAAGCCAATAAAATAGATAAGCCTTTGGTAAATCTGATTAGAAAAAGGAGGGAGGAAAATGAAATTAGTAGTCTTAAAAATGAAAAGGGAGAACTTTCCACCAATGAAGAGGAAATTAGAGAAATAATAAGGAGTTATTTTGCTCAACTTTATGCCAATAAATTTGATAACCTAAGTGAAATGGATGACTACCTCCAAAAATATAGACTTCCCAGACTAACAGAGGAGGAAGTAAATTGCTTGAATAGTCCCATTTCAGAAAAAGAAATAGAACAGGCAATTAAACAACTCCCTAAGAAAAAATCCCCAGGACCAGATGGATTTACATGTGAATTTTACCAAACATTTAAAGAACAATTGGCCCCAATGCTATATAAATTATTTGATAAAATAGGGAATGAAGGAGTCCTACCAAATTCCTTCTATGACACAGACATGGTACTGATACCTAAACCAGGTAGGCTGAAAACAGAGAAAGAAAATTATAGACCAATCTCCCTAATGAATATTGATGCTAAAATCTTAAATAAGATATTAGCAAAAAGACTACAGAAAATCATCTCCAAGATAATACACTATGATCAAGTAGGATTTATACCAGGAATGCAGGGCTGGTTCAATATTAGGAAAACTATCAATATAATTGGCCATGTTAATAACCAAATTAACAAAAACCATATGATCATCTCAATAGATGCAGAAAAAGCATTTGATAAAATCCAACATCCATTCCTATTAAAAACACTTGAGAGTATAGGAATAAATGGACTTTTCCTTAAAATAATCAGCAGCATCTATTTAAAACCATCAGTAAGCATCATATGTAATGGAGACAAACTGCAACCATTCCCAATAAGATCTGGAGTGAAACAAGGTTGCCCACTATCACCGTTACTATTTAATATTGTATTAGAAACGCTAGCTATAGCAATAAGAGCTGAGAAAGAGATTAAAGGAATAAGAATAGGCAATGAGGAAGCCAAATTATCACTCTTTGCCGATGACATGATGGTATACTTAGAGAACCCCAGAGATTCTGCTAAAAAGTTATTAGAAATAATCCACAACTTTAGCAAAGTTGCTGGTTATAAAATAAACCCACATAAGTCATCAGCATTCTTATATATCACTAACAAAATCCAACAGTCAGAGTTACAAAGAGAAATTCCATTTAAAGTAACTACTGATAATATAAAATATTTAGGAATCTATCTGCCAAGGGAAAATCAGAAACTTTATGAGCAAAATTACAGACCACTTTTCACACAAATTAAGTCTGATCTAACCAATTGGAAAAATATTAAATGCTCTTGGATAGGGCGAGCAAATATAATAAAGATGACAATATTACCTAAACTAATCTATTTATTTAGCGCTATACCAATCAGACTCCCAAAAAACTATTTTAATGACCTAGAAAAAATAACAACAAAGTTCATATGGAAAAACAAAAGGTCAAGAATTTCAAGGGAATTAATGAAAAAAAAATCAAATGATGGTGGCTTAGCTGTACCAGATCTAAAATTATATTATAGAGCAGCAGTTACCAAAATTATTTGGTATTGGCTAAGGAATAGATTAGTTGATCAGTGGAATAGATTAGGTTCAAGGGATAAAACAGTCAACAAATATAGCAACCTAGTCTTTGACAAACCCAAAGATCCCAGCTTTTGGGATAAGAACTTACTGTTTGATAAAAATTGCTGGGAAAATTGGAAACTAATATGGCAGAAACTAGGCATTGATCCATACTTAACGCCGTACACCAAGATAAGGTCAAAATGGGTTCATGACCTAGGCATAAAGAATGAAATTATTAATAAATTAGAGGAACATAGGATAGTTTACCTCTCAGACCTGTGGAAGGGGAAGGTCTTTATGACCAAAGCAGAACTAGAGATCATTACTGATCACAAAATAGAAAATTTCGATTATACCAAACTGAAAAGTTTTTGTACAAACAAAACTAATGCAGACAAGATTAGAAGGGAAGCAATAAACTGGGAAAATATTTTTACAGTCAAAGGTTCTGATAAAGGCCTCATTTCCAAAATATATAGAGAATTAACTCTAATTTATAAAAAATCAAGCCATTCTCCAATTGAAAAATGGTCAAAGGATATGAACAGACAATTCTCAGATGAAGAAATTGAAACTATTTCTAGTCATATGAAAAGATGCTCCAAGTCATTATTAATCAGAGAAATGCAAATTAAGACAACTCTAAGATACCACTACACACCTGTCAGATTGGCTAAGATGACAGGAAAAAATAATGATGATTGTTGGAGGGGATGCGGGAAAACTGGGACATTGATGCATTGTTGGTGGAGTTGTGAACGAATCCAACCATTTTGGAGAGTAGTTTGGAACTATGCTCAAAAAGTTATCAAACTGTGCATACCCTTTGATCCAGCAGTGTTACTACTGGGATTATATCCCAAAGAGATTATAAAGAAGGGAAAGGGACCTGTATGTGCACGAATGTTTGTGGCAGCCCTTTTTGTAGTGGCTAGAAACTGGAAACTGAATGGATGTCCATCAGTTGGAGAATGGCTGAATAAATTGTGGTATATGAAAATTATGGAATATTACTGTTCTGTAAGAAATGACCAACAGGATGATTTCAGAAAGGCCTGGAGAGACTTACACGAACTGATGCTGAGTGAAATGAGCAGGACCAGGAGATCATTATATACTTCAACAACAATACTAGATGATGACCAGTTCTGATGGATCAGGCCATCCTCAGCAACGAGATCAACCAAATCATTTCTAATGGAGCAGTAATGAACTGAACTAGCTATGCCCAGAAAAAGAACTCTGGGAGATGACTAAAAACCATTACATTGAATTCCCAATCCCTATATTTATGCACACATGCATTTTTGATTTCCTTCACAAGCTAATTGTACAATAATTCAGAGTCTGATTCTTTTTGTACAGCAAAATAATGTTTTGGTCATGTATACTTATTGTGTATCTAAGTTATATTTTAATATATTTAACATCTACTGGTCATCCTGCCATTTAGGGGAGGGGGTGGGGGGGTAAGAGGTGAAAAATTGGAACAAGAGGTTTGGCAATTGTCAATGCTGTAAAGTTACCCATGTATATATCCTGTAAATAAAAGGCTATTAAATAAAAAAAAAAAGAAAAAAAAAATATTATATTATAAACTGTTATAATTAATAACTTCTCTACTCCAGAATTTTACTTTTGATTCCTTTTCCAAAAGGTAACATAGGGCTTTTACTTTATTCTGATTAAATTTATTCTGATTTGATTTGATCAAACATTCTTCAGTAACAAAGTCTTTTGGAATCTTGATTCTGTCAACCAAATTTTATTTTACTTTTGATTTCTACAGTGTAAAAGTATGAGCAGGTAATAATAGAACAGAGATAAAGAACAAAATGGCTATGCTGGAGATTGGCATATACAGAGAACATCTTTCCCTCAAATCAAATTAACATAAACTGCTGCCAATAACATCTTAGGCCCTCTCCCAATCATTATCTAGAAGGGCATTCCAAATTCAAGTTCCAGTTTCCATTTTAAACAATTGTTTAATTGAATCAATTATTTAAGTTGGTTTCCTTATGTAAGGTAGTTAAAGATGTTCTGCTATTATAATTAACTATCTGCTTTATTCATCTCACAACTTGTTTTAAGAATTCTTTAATAACAAACATATTTCCATGAGAATGTTATCATTACAATGATATATTCACACAAAATACACGTCTATATATGTTTATATACATATAATTAATATCTAGGCAAAAAGCACAATTTAAGATAAGGATAATTTTTTCTCTATTTTTTCTTCTTTGCTACAACTTGCCTTTGTTCTCTCCATTCTTTTCTTTTCTCTCCCCTTTACTTTTTCTCACTCCTTCTCTATGATCCCATTTTTATGACAAGAATTGAAGACAAAATATTTTCACATTTTAATTGTGATAAGGAATCATAGCTATACAATTTGGAAATACTCTCATTCTAAGAATCTAAAATTCAATTTCCCTATTCGAAAGGCTAAATATTCATTCTCCCATTTATTTTTGTTAAAGATTAATCTCTGAAGAGCTAAAAGTGTGCTTAAAAAATACTGATGATTGCAAATTCAGTTTCTGACAGGCATCAGATTGACTCAGTTGCCCAAAGTATATATGCAATTATCAAACAAAACTATGAGTGTGCAGCTTTGTGAATTACAGTGTAAAATTATGCATTTATTTTATGATTTGCAATAAACTAAAATTCTTCTACACTCATGGGTCATGTTTCCTATATTTAACTTAATTGTATTTCCAGTTGAGCTGTTTTACTTTTTTCATTAGGCATTTTGTAGTTAATTATTTCTTCAGCAGTCATGACTTTGTTCCTCCACTGAGTGGGACACCTATTATTAACAAGTAGAAATCAGTAATTATATCCTAAATTAGATAATAAAGTTTTTGTGTATCCCAATAATCTATATTACTGTGTTTTATTTCAGAGTTTGGTACTATCTTCCTGATATGCAAAGTGCTCATGAAAACAAATGAGGCAGTAAAGTTGAACAGCAGAGGAAAAGCAGAAAGATAATGTAAGAAAACAGTCACTCTTATTCTTTATCACTATTCTAGATTACAGTGCAGTAAACACACTGAAAGAAAGAAATAGATTCATCTTTCTCCCATCTTGTTACTGGTTTTATCCTCACAAGTGAAAATAGTACCTATAGGAAGAAACATATTTATTAGCTTATTGCTTCAAAATATTTTATTTATTATTTTTTGTAATACTCTCTAGGCAATTTCTATATCTATGCCTGATAAAAGAGTGGGTGGAGAATTTGTATTCTTGTAATTTTAATAATAATAATCAGGAACTAAACAACAACAACAAAAAAAAAAACCTAATGGGATGAACTCCATTTCTTGAAACTTAAGCATGATTAAATGCAATTTGTCAATGCTAGAGTACTCTGAGAAAATATGTTTAGACTTCTCAGGCTGACAGCTGTTCTCTTTGCACTATGCTTTTTAAATAATACACTTTAGCAGGGGTGACATCAGTCAAGGCATATTTGAACAGAAGAAAATTCTTTGTGTTAGGATTTCAAGGATGCATCATTTAACCACAGATGATGCATACAGTACAGTTATAAAGTCTGTTAAGCTGTAAAATATGTAAGATTTTTTTTTCATACAAACCCAGAGTGGTCTCCACTATTCCTGCTGTAAGCTTATTTTAAAAATAATATCTCAAGACACATAGTAATTGAAATCTTATACAATCAAATAAACACTATGTTTTTTTAAGAAATTCAATTATTAGTTTTGTTTTAAAGGGAGGTAGAAATGTCATATTTTATGTCAATATGAAAATAACTGCTTAAAAGAAATCACTTAATCTAAGTTTATCTGCATGAAATATAAAATAAATATTTTAAAAGATATGTCTAGACAGAAAAAAAAAACTACAATAGAAAGTATCTGTGGTGAGTAGAAAATAGATTTTCTAGAGGGGCAAAGGTGAGAGTATTTATATAATCACTATCATTACTACTCTAATGGTGTAATAATCTGATTTTTGTCTAGGGCATAATATCAGACTGTTGTGACATTAAAAAATGAGCCAGAATGAGATTTTGTTAGATAGAATACAAAGTCAATTTTGTATTTTCTACTTAAATAAAAAAGAAACAAAGTAAAATCTTACAGTTCATTTTTAAACTCAACAAACCCTATTATACATTTGACGAATAAAAATAATTCAGTCAGAGGTTGAAAGCTATAAGGCAGCTTAAAGCCTCAAGTTCTCATTATTAACTGAGGTCCAGTCCATCCATCAATCAAACAATTAACAATCATTTATTAAGAACCCTAAGGCACTGTGCTAAATGTGGAATATACAAGTAAAAAAGAATATAGCAATCCTTCCTCAAAATATCTCTTTATATGGGAAGGAACCTATGAAACATACAGAGATATTCTATTTTGTGAGAAGAACAAAGAGAAAGACAATTTGATTAGATCACAGAGTATATAAAGAAGAATAACACATAAAGAAGCAGCAAAATTAGATTGGGTCAGTTTTCTTAGAGTTCTAAAAGACAAAAAAGAAGACTAATATTTTATCTTAGAGTCAATGAGAAATTATTAGTGTTGGTTGAGAAGAGGGATCGATTGAACACACCAATGTTAAAACACAAATACTTTTGCAGCACAGTGTTTAATGGATTGGAGAAATGACTTTAGCTATGGTGGCCAACTAGGAGGCTGTTACTATAATGTAGGTGAGAGATGATTAAAGCCTGTACTGAGATGTTGTCTTGTATGATTAGAGATAGAAAGTCAGATAGGAATGATGTTGTGAATGTAGAAATATATATTTTTTTAAATGCTGGATGTGTGAGGCATTGGACTAAGGAATAGAGTGTAATGCCAAAGATATAAAGTGACCTAAGTTACAGGGAGAAGGGAAGAGGAACTGTGGAATAGGAATGAATTAAAGGGAAAGATAATCAAATATGTTTTAAACATGATAAGTTTAAGATATCTCTGGGACCTGACGTTTAAATTCACCAATAATTGCTTATTTTCAGACTGAATTTGATCCAGGAACAATATAAATGATAATTAAACCAATAGAAGTTAATGAACTTATTAGAAGGAAAAATGAAGAGTGAAGAGAAAAGAAGGTTTAATACAGAATTTTGGCCAATACCTAAGAAGGCATGATAATGATAATTGTATATGCATATATATATATATATATATATATATATATATATATATATATATATACATATGGCAGACTGTTTCTTAATAGATTAAACCAACTTAAAAAGCTAACATTTCTAATACAATATTGAATAGTAATGGTGATAGCAGTAACCTTGTTTCACCCATGATCTTATTGGGAATGCTTCTGGTTTGTCCCTATTACATGTGATGCTTTCTGATGGTTTTAAATAGATGCTACTGATCATTTTTAAGCAAAATTCCACTTATTCCCATTCTTTCTAATATACTTAATATCAGGGATCCTCAAACTTTTTAAATAGGGGGCCAGTTCATTGTCTCTCAGACTGTGAGGGCTGGACCATAGTAAAAAACAAAAACTATGAACAAATTCCTATGCACACTGCATATATCTTATTTTGAAGTGAAGAAACAAAATGGGAACAAATACAATATTTAAAATGAAGTAAAGTTAAATCAACAAACTTACCAGTATTTCAGTGGGAACTATGGGCCTGCTTTTGGCTAATGAGATGGTCAATGTTTGGTTCCATATTTGTCACTGCTAATCATAACAAGTGATGCAAGTGTGCATCCATTAGTCTTGATCTGGTTTGAGATTTCAAATGTTTCATTCTAGAAAAAGTCTGTTCACAGATATAAGTGCTGCCAAAGATGATTGCCATTTTGAGTGCATGGTTTCTGAGATGAGGATATGTCTCAGAGGGGAGAAATGCATAAAAATTATGAAGGCTGCTTGACTTGAATGTGTCTTTCAGAGGGTCACAATTCTGCAGTTCAGCCAGTTCCATTTGGTAAATTGTATCCACATTTTCAATGCCAATAGAAAATGGGTTAGGGATAAGCTGTATGTACTGTTCATGGAGATGAAGCTCTTTAAATCTAAATTGGAACTCCTTTTGCACTTTTTCCAGTGAATCCACACATGTTTTGTTTGGGAATGCAATTAGCGGTTTTTCTGGCAACAGATTTTCAGTTGTGGGGAGATGGCAGAAGTTTTCCTCCTTCACTTGTTTAATGAGAAGGCCTAATTTTACTTCTAATGCTTTGACATGTGATTGCATATCACAGATGAGCTTCCCCTTTCCTTGAAGTTGCATATTGAAATTGTTGAGTATCTCTGTTACATCTGTCAGAAAAGCAAGGTGCCATTTCCATTCTGCATCATTGAGCTCTGATACTTCTTTGTATTTTGAAAGCAGAAAAGTTGTAATCTGTGGAAGTAAGTCATAGAAACATTTCAAAACTCTCCCTCGACTCAGCCAATGGACTTCTGTGTGATATAGAACGTCTTCATACTCAACATTTAGCTCAGACAGAAATTCCTGAAATTTTCTGTGATTTAGTGCATTAGCTCTAATGAAGTTAACACAAGATACCATAATTTTCATAACAGAGTTCCACTTCAGTGATTTACTACACAGCACTTGTTGGTGGATGAGGCAGTGCATGGCTATTCGATGAGAATGGTTATATTTGTCCATCTCTTGATTAATGCAAGCAATTACTCCTTTCTTAGACCCCACCATGCTAGGAGCACCATCAGTTGTCACGCTGGCTAGTTTAGTCCAGTCCAGCTCCAAACCATTCATAGTTTGGCAAACCTTTTCATAGATATCCTCTCCTGTAGTTGTTCTTTTGATGCTTTGCAGTGCAGCAAGCTCTTCTATGACTTCAAAATAATCATTCATCCCACAAATAAAAATTAGAAGTTGTGCAGAATCATGAACATCATTGCTTTCATTGAGTGCCAAGGAAAAATATGAAAAAAATTTTATGGAGTTTTGCAAATGCTGATGCAGATTGTCTCTCATTTCTTCAATATTCTGTGTAGTTGTAGGTCCTGAAAGACTCACTGTACTAAATAAATCGGCCTTCTCTGGACACATCACTTTGGCAACAGAAAGAAGGCATTCTTTAACAAATTCTCCCTCCACAAATGGTCTGCCAGTGCATGCTATTAGCTTAGCAACGTGAAAGCTTGTTTGCAGTGATGAAATATTTAGCTGCTTTTGCTTCACAAAAGTTTTTTGCTGAGTTGTCAATGTATTTTTCAGTTTTAATATTTTATCTTTTCTCACTTTTCCAACCAAACAATCATATTTATCTTTATGTTGAGTTTCATAGTGTCGACGCAAATTATATTCTTTGAACATAGACACTATATTCTGGCATATCAGACATATAACTCTTTCCTTGTACTACATGAAAAAGTTTATCATAAGTCCACTGTTCTTTGACTATCCTACACTCCAAGTCAATTTTTCTTTTTCTTGACATCATTATATCCTAGGGATTCCAAATTGCTATTAGTA
Source organism: Sarcophilus harrisii (assembly GCF_902635505.1). Classification (NCBI taxonomy): domain Eukaryota; kingdom Metazoa; phylum Chordata; class Mammalia; order Dasyuromorphia; family Dasyuridae; genus Sarcophilus; species Sarcophilus harrisii. Next base: position 101,380,403 of record NC_045428.1, read on the forward strand.
AAATACCAATATATACAGTGCTGCAAAAACAATATACCAGCAATAACTTTGCCCACACAGAGACATACAGACTGCAAGGCCCAACTTCCTCCAAGCTGCCTCTGTGCTGTGATGCCTCCATTTCCCACACTCTCTCTCCCGCTCTTCGAGTTCCCGCTTCTGACCTTCACTGCTGCAGTGAATTCCCCCTACAGTGGCCGTGACATGCACAGCATGCACTGTACATCCCTGGTGCCTGTCTGTTGTGGTGGCTGCCATTACTGTACAAGGCTGTGGGCCATCAGTTCTCCATCTTCTGCATCTCTCTCCCTTCCCCACAGCACACAGCCCAGCCTGGGAACTCATTTCACCTTGGTATCACCTCACATTCTGTCTCCATTGCCTCAGCCCAGTGCCAGAAGTGTGTGTTGTGGCCCACGGGCCATAGTTTGAGGACCCCTGCTTAATAGGAATGAGTGTTCGATTTCATCAAATGCTTTTTCATCATCTATTGAGATAATCAAATGATTTCTTTTAGCTTCATTATTGATATATTAAATTATTCTTTTCATTCCTGATATAAATCCTACTTGGTCATGGTGTATTATTCTAGTGATAAATTGCTGTAATTCTTTTGTTAATGTTTTATTTAAGATTTTTGCATCAATAGTCATTAGAGAAATTGGTTTATAATTTCCTTTCTCTGTTTTGATCCTATCTTGTTTAGGTATTAGCACTATATCTGTGCCATAAAAGGAATTTGGTAGAACTCCTTTTTCTGTTTTTTCAAATAGTTTGCATAGTTTTGGAATTAATTGTCCTTTAAATGTTTAGTAGAATTCATTTATAAATCCATCTGATTCTGGAGAGTTTTTTCTTAAGGAGATGATTAATAATTTGTTCAATTTCTTTTTCTAAAATGGAACTATTTTTAAGTCATTAATTTCTTCCTCTGTTAATCTGGACAATCTATATTTTCTAAGATGAGCCCTCCTACCGCTAGCTTTCTTTCTTATCTCGCAATGGAATGGCTCATCCTCCGGAGGTTTTCAATAAACAACTTTTCTGCCTTCTACTGAGTAATCTCTGAGTAGTCATTTTGGGTAAGGGTCTTTTACATCCCTCACACTACCAATAAAGGCTAAAGATCTTTCAAGAAATTATCAAGGAAAACTGCCCTGATATTCTAGAACAGGAGGAGAAAATAAAAATGGAAAGAATCTACTAATCACTTCCTTCAAGAAATCCCAAAATGAAAACTCCCAGGATTATTATAGCCAGATTCCAGAGCTCCCAAGTAAATAATAAAAGATTGTTAGCAGCCAGAAAGCAACAATTTACTACTATAGAATGGCATTCAGGATAACACAAGATTTAACAGTTTCTATATTAAAAGACTGGAGTCCTTAAGATACCGTATTCTGGAGGACAGCAAAACTAAGTATGATAATTCCATGGGGAAATGATATACAATGAAATAGAGAACTTTCAAGTATTCTTAATGAAAAGACAAAAACTGAATAGAAAATCTGACTCTCAGATAAAAGACTCAAGAAAACCAAAATAAATGTAAACAGAAAAAGGTAAGCATGGGACTTAATGAGGTCAAACTGTTTACATTCCCACATGGGAAAATGGTACTTGTAATTCATAAGAACTTTCTCATTATTAGGGAAGTTAAAGGAGTTTATATAGACAGAAGGCACAGTAGGAGAAGAATATGAAGGTATCTAAAGTAAGAAATTAAGACATGAGAGAGGAGTAGAGTGGGATAAAGGGGAAAAAGAAAGATAGAAAGGGATAAAAATTTATCTTACATAAAAGAGGGAAGAAATAAATTAAAAGTTATTTTATCAGTGGAAAGGAAGGGGGAGAGATGAAGAGGAGCAAGTAAACTTTAGTTTTATCAGAATTGGCTCAAAGAGAGAGTAACATACTCACTCAATTGGATAAAAAAATTTATCTTACAATACAAGAAAATAGGAGGGGAAAGAGTCAAGAGAAGTTGATAGAAAACAGGTCAGTTTGAAAGACAGAATAGTTAGAAGTTAAACTCTGCTGAAGAGGGACAAGGTGAAAGAAGAGAGAACTGAATAACCAGGTCAGGGGAAAAGAGCATTGAGAGGACAAGAGTTAGCAATAGTGTCTGTGAAAAAAATGAAAAAAAAAGATTTTCTGATAAAGGCCTCAATTCTTAAACATAGAAAACTGAGTCAAATTTATAAAAATAAAAGCTATTCCTCATTTAATTAATTATCAAAAGTTAAGAATTGTTTTCAGATGAAGTAAATGATGAATGAAAGATTTGTAGTCATATAAAATGCTTCAATTTGGTACTGATTGGGGAAAAAAGCAAATTAAAACAGGTACTGCCTCAAATATGAAAAATGACAAATATTGGAGGATTAACTTTGAATAACTTATGTATTCTCAGCAATACAATCATGTCATAATTTTTAATTTATTATGCTGCAAACTGTATTTAGACACCATCAGTTCTTTCTCAAGAATTATGATAGTATTATAATATAAAAAATTATAATAAAATAAAAAAACTATTTTTCTTGAGTGTTTTGTCTTTGAAATATTCTCTGATCCAATCTTCATAATGTTGCCAAGGTAAATTCCATAAAGTACAGGTCCAACTATGTCACTCCATCTTCTTGCCTTCAGTATTAGTTGTAACCTCCTCTATTTGTCATGTAAGACCCTTTACAATTTGCCATCAGCCTATTTTTCCAGATTTTTTAAAATATTACTCCTCTTAATAAATTACATGGTTTAGCTAATCTTCTATTTGTAATGATATCTATCATTTATGTGCCTTCATAAAAAGTTCCATATGCTTATACAGCAATTACACCTCATTTCCAACTTTCAGCATTCTTAAATACCTTCAAAGCTCAGTTCAATGTCACTTTCTATAGAAAGCCTCTCTCCATTCTCCTAGTTTCCAGTGTTGTCTCCCCTAATAAATTAGATTGAATTTATTTATTATTTTATATGTATTTCCCCCAAAACGTAAAATCTGTAAAGCATAATTTTAATTTTTAACTTTATGTCCCTTGGACCCAGTACAAAGGCTGAAAGCTGTAAATAACTAAAGTTTGTTAAATTGTCTTGAATTAGTAATATGTAACAACTAAGTGTTGCATGAGATATAGGTAGTCTGGGAGTCAAAAAAATCTGAATTTAAATCATAGTTTAGGCAGGTATACTACATGAAGTTGGACAAGTTAACTGCTCTATTTTAGTATCTTTGTTTGTAAAAATGAGATTGGACTTGATGGACCCTGAGATCCTGTGAATCTGTGATCCTGCAAGTTTTGATATGGACTTAGCAACAGGACAAAGCCCAGCAAGACATTTATATGTCAAAAGTATAGAAGTGTAACCCAGAATCTTTCTAATGCCATGTGAAGTTCAGATGAAAAATCTGAACCGTGGCTAAGTAAAGTGACTAAGCTAAGGGTCACACAACTAGTGTGAAAGATCGGGTTTCAAATCAGAACTTCTTGTCTCCAGGTATAGCATAATTATCAATAGTACTAAGTTGCTCAAAAAAGAACTGAATTTCAAGTTAGTGGACCTGCATTTGAACCCCAGCTCTGCTGCTTACTACCTATGTGACATAGGACAAATAACTTCTCTCTAGGCTTGTATTTCCTCATTTGAAACATGAAGAAGGTTGAACTTAAATGATCTCTAATGTCTCTTCCAGCTCTAAAGCTTATCATATGAAAAAGGTCACCTTGCCAGTCACTGAAGTTGACTTTTTCTCACCGTGATTCTGATTCATAACTAAACTAAGATTTTTTTCAGCTCATTTCTCAGAAACATTATTTTTTTTGTGACACAGATCTGTTTTCTGTCTTTTAAAAACTTGAACTCAAATACCAAATAAATTAGAATTTTAAAAAACAGAATAGAATAAAAATTAATTATACATGAAAGTACAGTTGTCTACCATGTGCAGCTTGCTTTTCTCTTTAAGTATATAAGTACAATCTATAGCTTTCAAAGCTGTCCTGCTTGCTGTGCTTCTTTCTCAATCTCTTTTTGTTCTATTTTCTACAATTTAAAACATGATGCCTTAATGTAAGTCTTTTTGTTTCTTTTTTTTCTTTTACTATCTTTATTCCCCACCCTTACCAGCTCTCTCCACTCCCCAATCTCTGTCGACTGGAAACAAAAAATAATTTAAAAAAAAAAAAAAGGAAAGGAAAACAAGATCCTTATAACAAATTTGAGTAATCAAATGAAATCCAGTCCTATATTGGATGTCTGAAAATATTTACCTTCTTCTATCTCTTAACTTCATCACTGCCTTGTCAGGATATGAATGGCATATTTTTTGTTACTATTTAAATTATAGTTGATCGTTTGCCTTAATAAAATCTTTTGGAAATGTTGCTCTTTAAAATGTTGATAGAATTCTGTGAATGTCCTGCTAGTTCTTTCACTCTGTGTCATTTCATAAAAAGCATAAATTATCATGAAAACTGTCCATTTCATTTTTTATTATAATATATCAACAATCCATTACTTCTTAAATATACTCAATTACTAAAAATCTTTATTTTGGGATCTGCACTTATTTGTTTTATGAAAAAAATTTATAATATAAATAAATTATATTATATTAATAATTATTATTATATTATATTATATGTTTTATATATAATATAATAATATAATTATTATATTATATTAAAATAAAATTATTTTATATTATAAAAATATTTAAAATTGTACATTCTCTCTTCTGATATCTTCTTTATCCCTTTTATAGCCATGATTTTTTCTTCTATGCATAGATTTTGAATATAATTTCTTTCTTAACTCTAATTTTGTTTTGATAACATGTTTATGAATAAAGCATATACCTATTTGGAATTTATCTTGAAGTGAATGGTATATCTAAACCTAATTTCAGCCATACTGCAATCCTTCCCCATATTTTGTTATTATTGTTAAATAGAGTTCTTACTAGAGTAGTTTCAGACTTGAAGCTTATCAAATGCTGTGACATTATTTTTTTGGCATCCACATATTAGAGCCATAATATCTTTCATTATCTATGCCTTATTTTTTAAACAAGCACTAAAATGTTTTGATGATCACAGCTTCAAAATATAATTTGAGATCTGCTATTTCATACTTTTCATTATTTTTCTTGTTATTCTCATTCTTTTGTTTATTCAGATCAATATTATTACTTTTGTAACCTTCTAAAATTGTACTTTGATAATTTGATTAATATGATGTTGAATAAGTAAAAACAATGAGAAAGCAAAATCATTTTAGATTACATTAGTCCAGCTTAACCATGAACAATTACTTTTTCTTTAACTATTTGTGACTATTATTATCATTTATGACTACAATTATTATGAAGGATATTATGTAATTCTATTCATATATGTATGAGCATATCTTCCTAAGAAACACATTCAAATATTTTGTACTTACTTTGAATGAGTTTTGTATTTTTTTCTAGTGAGTTTTCTTTATTGTCCACAAAGTTACTACTAGTTTATGTGGATTTGGTTTATATCTTTCAGATTTCCTGAATCCATTATTTCAGTCTTTTTAGTATTTGACAAATTCATGTTTTTTTAGATCATGATGGAATGACTTTTAACCTGAGTCTATACTTGTTCTTAAATATTTATTTTAATAAATATATTTATGTATTTTTGGCTTTATCTCTAATCCATGTGTTTTCTTTCTTATAAGAGATTTACTGGTGTCACTAGACTTCTAAAGCCTGCTTCTGCTATTAACATGTATATTTCTAAAAGTCTGAAAAGTATTACATGAATTGATGCTGAGTAAAGTGAACAGAACCAAGAGAATATTGTTCACAGTAAGGATATTATGTGATGATCAACTGTGAAGGACTTATCTCTTTTCAATAATGAGGTCATACAAAGCAATTGCAATATAATTGGGATGAAAAGAATTATCTACATTCAAAGAGAGAATTATGGAGACTCAATGTTGAGCAAAGCATGGTATTTTCATTTTGTTGTTGTTTGTTTATATTTTTTTCCCTTTTTGATCTGAGTTTTCTTGTATAGCATGATAAATATGGAAATATGTTTATAAGAATTACATGTTTAACTTATATTGAATTGCTTGCTGTCTTGGGGGCAGGAACACAAGGTTTTGCAAAGGTGAATGTTGGAAAGTATTTTGCAAGTATATAAAAACAAAATACTATTAGAACCATATGCATATTTAATAATTTGTGATGATTGATTTATTTGATTTATGGAACTGGGTTTATTTAATTTTTAATTTGTGTGGGCATATAAATTGACAAAAGTATTTTATAAGTATCTATATTTCTATTAATTATAAATACTACTTTTCATACTGGCAATTTGGCTTAAAATATTTTAATTAACATATTATTTTCCCCAATTACATGTAATAACAATTTTTTATATCCATTTTACATTGATATGTTGTAAAAGAAAACAAACCAAAATAAAAACCCAAGAAAAAGAAAATTTTAAAAACATTTTTTAAAGTATGCTTTGATTTGTATTCAGACTTCAACAATTTATTTATTTATTTATTTTTGAAATTTGTATATTGTTATGAGTTCTTTATTTTTTTCACTTATGCATAAACATTTCAACATTTGCTTTTATGAGATTTTTTATTTTCCTTTTTTTGTCTCTTTCCCCTTCTTTACTCAACCTATCCCTATCTTTGCTTTTGCTTTATCTGAAATCAGGATTACTATCCCTCTTTTTTGTTTTGTTTTATTTTTACCTTCATCTGACACACAATATATTCTACTTCACTCTTCTACCTTTAATTTATGTGCAATTCTCTGTTTCAAATGTATTTCTTGTAAATAATGTATTGTAGGATTCTGTCTTCTAATCCATTCTGAGATCTGTTTTTATTTTATAAGGTTGTTCATTCCACTCACATTCACATTTATGATTGCTATCTATTTCTTTTCATCCTATTCCCCCATTTATACTTCTGTCTCACCTTTCACCCTATTCTTTCTCACCAATGTTTTGCTTCTGACCACCTTACTTTCTCAATATGCCCCCTGGTTATTAGCCCCTAAATGTTCTTTCCCTTTTCTACTCCGACTTCTGCCCTCCCTTTTATCAACCTTCACTTTTCCTCTTTTTTTCTTCTTTCCTCTTCCTATTTGCCAATGGTGTAAGATAAATTTATATTCCCAACTAATTGCATGTATCATTCCCTCTTTGAGACAAATCTGATGACAGTAAAATTCAAATAATACTAACCTCTTCCTTTTTTTCTCTACTGTAATAAGTCTTTTTTTCCTCTCTATGTGATGAAATTTAGCCCATTGTGCCTCTCTTTTCCTCTCCTTCCAATACAACCTTTTTATTATACCCCAATCCTCTGTCTATGTATACCTTTTCTAATTGTCCTGTTGTCAAAAGAGTTACAAGTATCATCTTCTCATGTAAGAATGTGAATAGTTTAATTCTATTGGATAACATGCCCTCAGTATTAACATCCACAAGTGAAGCGAGGTTGTTGGAGTGAAACAAAGAAAATGCTCAAGCTCTCCCAGTTTCCTTTGAAAACCATATGAAACCAAGCCTCTGAGTATTTTGACAGAATGAAACTCTCTAGCTTGACAGATTGGAAGGACTTCAAGAAAGGTCAGTCTCACTGTGATGAAAAGGGTGTTCAGCCCAACTGAGACATTATCTAGGAAAGCCAGTGAGAAGGTCTTAACCCCAGCAGATCAACAACTAAGAATCTCAGTCCTGACTCAGAAGAGAAGCAGATCAGTGGGATAGCCTCCACTATAGCTCAGAAAGTAAATTCTGGGTAACCAAGCTGTTTCCTGAAAAGAGGAAATATAGCTACCCCGGTAACACAAGGGGCCCCTGTCCTCCAAGCCAAGGCTTAAAACTGCAGAGGAAGCCTGGGATAGTGCCTCCTTTACCCCAAGAATAGAACTCAACTATAAAAGGGAAAAAAAAGGAAAAAAAATAAAAACAAACAGAAATCGGAAAGAAAAGGAAAAGGAAATGGAAAAGGGAAAGGAAAAGGGAAAGGGAAAGGAAAGGAGAGGTGAGGAGAGCAGAGGAGAGGAAAGGAGAGGAGTGGAGAGGAAATAACCTTGACCATAGAAAGCTACTATGGTGACAAGGAAGACCAAAACATCCACTTAGATGAGGACAAAATGTCCATAGAGGAAATCTCAAAGAGGGATATGAATTGGTCTCAAGTCCAAAGAGACTCCTTAGAAGTGTTCATAAGAGACTTTAAAAAGCAAATAAGAGAGGTAGAAGAAAAAAAAAAAGAATTGAGAGCTATATAAGAGAGCCAACAGCTTGGAAAAAAGCAATTCCTTAAAAATACAATTGATCAAATGAAAAGAAAAAAAAATTCACTCTTCAGTGTTTTCTTCAAAACAAATCTTCAAAATTAAAATTAATCAAATGGAAAAAGGGATACAAAAACTAACTGAAGAAAACCTCACATTTTAAACTAGAATGAGACATATGAAAGCTAATGACTCTATGGGACGTAAAGAATTGCTCAGACTAAAAAGAATAAAAAATGGAAAAAAATGTAAAATACCTCATTGCAAAAGTAGCTGACCTGGAAAATAGATACAGGAGAGACAAGTTAAAAATTATTGGTCTACCTGAATTTAATGGCCAAAAATTAATTTAAAAAAATTAAATTTTAATTAGTTAAAATTTAATTAAAATTAATTTTTAATTAAAATTGATTTTAAAATTAAAAATAACATATTTTAGAAACAGGGAAAGACATATTCATTGAAAGAATCCTTCAATCACCAAAGGGCTATAAAACTGTGCATACTTTTTGACAATGCAGTTTCATTATTGGGTCTGTTTCCCAAGGAAATCATAAAAGAGGGAAAAGGACCTACATGTGCAAAAATATTTGTATCCTTTCTTTTTATGGTAAGAAAGTAATTAAAAGAGAGTAGATATCCATTAATTGGGTAATGTCTGAATAAACTGTGGTATATGAAGGTAATGAAATATTATTATTCCATAAAAATGATGAACAAAGGGTAGCTAGGTGGCACAGTGGACAGAACACCAGCTCTTAAGTTAGGAGGATCTGAGTACAAATCTGGCTTCAGATACTAAACATTTCTTAGCTATGCGATTCTGGGCAAGTCACTTAACCCCAATTATCTCAGGGAAAAAGATAAGATGAACAAACTGATTTTAGAAAGGCCTGGAAAGATTTACACAAACTAATGCTGAGCAAAAGGAGCAGAACCAGGAATATATTGACTACAATAACAGCAAGAATGTGCAGTGATATGCTATGAAAGACTTGGTTCTTCTCAATGATTCAGTGATCCAAGGTAATTCCAATACACTTTAGATAGAAAATAATCATGTGCATCAAACAAAAGAACTTTGAGGACTGAATTCAAACCAACACACATTATGTCCACTTCTTTTTTTCTGTTCTTTTCTCTCCCATGGAATTTCCCGTTTGTTCTGATGTTTCTCTCCCAATATAATACATAAAGTAGTGTGTATTAAAAAGAATTGAACAAACAAACAAACAAAAAAAAACCAACATGTCATCAGTATTTTCTTCTTGACATAATTGGCTGTGATATTCCTTGGTCTCTTTCAGGAGGTGATTGGAAGTCGCCCTTTTGTTTTAGAATATCAGGGTAGTTTTCCTTGATAGTTTCTTGAAAGATCCTGTCTAAGCTCTTTTTAAAATTTTTATTTTTTTTTTAGTTTTGGTCATGGCTTTTAATTAGCTCAATAATTCTTGAATGGATTCTCCTAGATTGATTTTCTAAGTCAGTTGTTTTTCCAATGAGATATTTTTTCTTTTCTTCTTTTTTTTGTAATTCTTTTGGTTTTGTGTGATTGATTTCCAATATCTTATAGAATTATTCACTCCCATTTGCCTATTTCTATTTTTTAATGTTTTTTTTTCCCTTCCATTGTCTTTTTTAATCTCATTTTCCATTTGGCCAATTATTTTTAAAAAGAGATATCTTCAGTGGATTTTTTCTCCCCTTGTAGCCAAATCTATTTTTAAAGAGGGTTTTTTTAAGTATAGTTTTTTATTGACAGAACATATGCATGGGTAATTTTACAACATTGTCCCTTGCATTCACTTCTGTTCCAACTTTTCCCTTCCCTTCTTCTCTCCCCTCCTTTAGATGGCAGGCAGTCTCATACATGTTAAACATGCTAAAGTATATCTTAGATACAAAATATGTGTGCAGATCTGCACAATTCTCTTATTGCACAAGAACAATCGGATTCAGAAGGTAAAAAATAACCTGGGGAAAAAAATGTAAATAGGCCACATACATTTCCCAGTGTTCCTTCCCGGGGTGTAGTTGATTCTGTCCATCATTGGACAGAATTGGATCTTCTCTTTGTCTAAGATATCCACTTCCATCAGACTACATCCTCAAACAGTATTGTTGTTGAGGAGTTGTTTTCTTTAGTCAATTTTTGTCCTTACTTTTCCATACTGTTGAGACCTTTTTTTTTTTTTTTTTTTTAATAATTCTCCTTTATAATGCCCCCTTTTTTCTCAATTGTTTTTCTCCATATGATACTTAATTTAAAAAGTTCAATATAAACTTTTGAGCCTGATTCCAATTCATACCCCATCCTCTCCCACCTTGTAGCTTCTCATGAATATATTGTGCAATGTCTGTCCTCTTCTGGGTTTGTGTACTGATTTTCCCTGTTGCAATAGTAGTTTTCTATGGATAAGGCTCTTTTCTTTTGGCAATTTTGAAAGTTGAGTTCTATGTCTATGGCATACTGGAGACAGTCCTAAGTTTCTTTGACAAGGGAACAGAAGCCTCATCACTCAGCATTGGGACTAGAAGTGCTGGTGGCTTGCCCAATGTGCTGGAGTGGCCCGATCTAATCATGTCTGTCATTTCAGGATTTATAATTTGCATTTTGCTGGAGATGCATAGCTGGTTTGTTGTACCACTGGCCTATTGAGCCAGGATATAGGGGTCTTGATTTCTGATCTGTGTTATGGTTCATAGTAATAAAATAGTAATAATAATACTATATTAAAATAATATTACTATAATGTTTGCAAAATGTTTTAATTATCTTATGACTTGTGAAGTATTATTGTTATCTGATTTTAGTTACAGTGAACCTGAGTCTTTGAAAAGACAAATGATTTATGTCAAACCACACTGGTAGTGTCTGAATCTATGTTTCTGATTTTACATCTAGGTCTCTATCCACTCTGCTATTTTCTGCCTATTTCTCATATTTTATAAATGAGGAAATATATTAGAAAACATGAGTAATTTTCTTAAGAATATAGAGCTTATATTTATCAGACACATCTTCAAATCATGTCTTATCACTCTAAATGCAGCCATTACACCACCCCAGACATCACTTTATCCAAATTCAGCTATTTGGAATAATATGACCCACAAGAAACTTTCTTCAGTAAATATTACAGATCTATCAAAACATGTAGAAAATTATTGATAGTTTTAAAGGATTTTCTGGAATTTTTTTATAAACATAATCTTTGTTTTAATTGCATAACAAAGTTGGTCCAGCATATGCACGTTATAATAAATAACCATCGGAACAGTTTTTTGAATTTTAAAATTTAATTTTTAAATCACTGATTAGTTCCATATGCACTAAAAAAAACAAGTTATAACAATTTTTTAAAAGGTGATAGAAAATATCCTATCAACTATCGTCCTCTATTTCTACTTTTCCAGCTATGTACATTATTATTTTTTTTTTTACAAAAACCATTTCCCAGTAATCCACAGTAAAATAAAACTTTAGTATTAAACTACTGAACAAAATGAGGATTCCAATGTACTTACTACTTCAAGGCTATATTTTGAATGATTCACCAGAACAGTAGACCCATGAATGTGCATTTGTAAAGTATTTAGCACAATTCCTGGTATACAGTACAGGTTATATAAATGTTTATTCCTTTTTTTGTACATCATTTTTATTTTATTTTTTTTAATTAAAGCTTTACATTTTAAAAATATATACATGGGTAATTTATAATATTCACCCTTAAACCAACTTTGTGTTCTAATTATTTTCCCTCTCTTTCTCCCATCCCCTCCCCTTGATTACAAGTGATCCAATATATGTCAAACATGTGCAATTCTTCTATAAATATTTCTACAAATATCATGCTGCTCAAGAAAAATCACTTCACAAAGGAAAAAAATGAGAAAGATTACAAAATGCAAAGAAACAACAACAAAAAGATTAAAAATGTCATGTTGTCACCTGAATTCAGTGAACATCATTAAAAATAATGTTTAGCTGTTCCTTAAAATGTTTATTTTAGTACATTGACTTTATTGGCAGAAAAAGAAAATGCTATGATGTTTTCAATTACTCTAACATTAAAATCATCACATTTGTTTTGGTTGTTTATTATTTATTCTTTCAAGAAATATTGACAATTAAGTTTATTGACTATTTAACGTGAAGAGAAACATCAAATATGTTTTTTCATAGCCTAGTAGCTTGTTATAGTTATAATAATAAAGTAAATCAGCTGTTTTATAGAATAAATCATCTTTGCTCTGTCTTTTTATGCACATATATTTATGAAATATTTTTGAAAGTTAAATAATGGATAGTTTATTCAGGATTAAAATATTATTGTTTTGTAAGGGAAAGAAAAATGCATAAATTTTAAATCTTTCTCAATTCAAGGAGTTATTTTTTTTTTTTTTTTGTTAGGAAGTCTCTAAAAATAAATAGAGCCACTAGGGTCACATTTTTCCTGTGAGCATTTTCTATTCTAAAATGAACCCCATAGAAAACATGTTATATTTCAGAATCACATGGCTAGTGTTTATTCAGTGAATACATCAAAAAATATTCCAACTTTTTATTAATAGGCAGACACTTGGAATCTACTGTTCCCTATCTTTATCACTAGTCAGAGTAAAAATTTATAATTTGCCTAATCCAGAAAGATATCCATCATCACAACTACTTGTTTAAGGATTGACAATAAAATGAATATGATTATTTCTTTAAAGAGTAAGCCAATCCAATCTAATACCCCAGGGATCAAATCAGAATCATAAACTGCTTAGAAAGAAACTTTCTTTCTTCACTATATCTAATTGTTCCATCTCAGCTCCACCTCCAACCTTCCTTCCCAAACCATGTTACTAAGGCTCACACTAATCCATCTTTCCATTTTCTCTTCTGGAAATCTCATTTTATTGTTAATAAACTGCATTTTTAACCAATGCCATTATGATCAAATTCATTTGTGCATATATTGTATTTTATTTCCAGTATATGTATTAATTCCCATAATAGAATTAAAGAACTTCAAGAAAAAACATGGTTTAATTTTTTGCCATAGTATCTGCAGTATCTTAGTATATAGTAACTTATTAAATGATTGTAGAATTGAGTTGAATTAAAATTTAAGACACGTAGTTTCCTTTGTTTATAAAAGAAATTTCTACTTATTGTATCCTTTTTCAAGAAAATAACTTTTAGAAATAGCACATTTTTGTATCTAACATTAAAAAAAACCTTCAATAATTTTGTAGAAAATTATAAAGGGTTAGTCATACTTACAAAGTTTTTATCATCAATGACTGTCAATTGCTCCCTAAGGAATTAGAATAGATTGAGAATTGTCACTCTCAGTTATCACAATCCTTATAAGTCATTTGCCATTGCTCACTTTTTGGAATTGCCAATTATAAAAACCTCAGACAATTTATGCCACAGACTAGTGCATGAAATCCTTCTGAAGGATAACAAAGAGAAACTTGTATATAGATCCATGGGTAAGTCCAATCAAGTGCTGATCTACTTACATATTACTTTGCCACACAGAATATTATTCAACCTTATCTAGTATTAATCATGCAATTCTCAAAATACTTTATTGAAAGAAAAAGCACAACTTCTTCAGATAACCCATTCTGCTTTTTGGACAATACTAATTATTAGGAAATTCTGCGTATCTGTTCCTGCAATTTTTGTCTGTGCCTGAATTTCTAGGACCATCTTTTAGAGGGCAAGAATAAAGACAGCAAAAATATGCAAATTCCATCATTAATGTAATTTGATTTTTTTAATCTTTATTACTATAATTTGTACGAAGGCAATGTCCATGAGTTAGTGAAGACCTAGGAACAGGAAAATTCACACCTGGTCTAGAAAATTCATTTGTAATTCATAAGACAACAAAGGAGAATGAAATGTATTTAACTTAAGTGCAGGGCTAGGCCTATTTATACAGTAACATAGGAAATATATTGTAGCTCTTGCCCAAGGATCCAATAGCCATGTCCATATAATTAAAATACATTTTGAGGATCCATATGGAAACTACTGTTCATGTTTCATCTTTTATGCATACAATCCATTCTGCATTTCTTGGTCTAAAACATTGTTTTCATTTGGTAACTTTTTCATAATGACCTTGGTATTGGTAATATCCCAGGTTTACCAGAAATTGGGAATTAAATAGCTTGAGTGACTAAATATCATTTTTTCATTAAATATTACCATTGACCACCAACCTATACTAATCTATATCAATAGCAATTATTGTAGATATAAATGTTCGGAGTGTGTGTTGGGAATGCCAGCTTAACTTTCAATGTCAGCTTAACTTTCAATGTACAGTTTCCATCATCATAAGTCTTTCGAGGTTTTTCTGAAATCATTGGGCTTATCATTTCTTATTCCACAATAATATTCTATCCTAATAATAGGCCACAACTTGTTCAAACATTGTTTGAGTCTTCTTATACAGTGACTAATCCAGAGTACAGGTATAATCTGTATCAGATTAATTACCATTTTGGGGATTTGTCAGGGGCAAGAGGGAATGGGGGGATAGAATTCGTAACTATTTTTTAAAAAAGTAAAAATGATTTTAACGTGTAATCAAAGAATGATAAAATATTATTAAAAACAAAAAAAATTAAAATTAAAAATATACTAATTGGAGAAATCTGACACTCTTACATATTCATTTCCACAAATCCCATATCCTGAAGGTGCAAGGACACATGTGAAAGATTATAATCAATTGGGTATATACATTCTCATTGTTCTACAACAGGAAAAAATCTTGAGCTCTTTATTATATGCCATTAACATTATAATTAATTTGATAAATGACCTCACTTGGTTTCAGTCTATCATATCCAAAAGGTTTATTAGACAGAACATTTAATGGCATAGTACATCAATTTCTAAAATTACCCTCAAATATTAATTTATTTTTGTAACCTCATAAAATATGACTTTTCATATAGAATATCTTTTACTCTAAGTATCTGCTTAAAACTTAGGTGATGCTGTGGGATACGGATTTTTCTTTAAATTTCTTGAGTCTAATAATGATATCTTCACTCAGGATATATGTACATAATTTTTTTTCACAAGTAGATATTTTCAGTTTTTCATTTATAAATATTTGCACAAGCAAGTGTTGTATTTCCTAATTTTCTTCTATTCAGCCTTCTTAAAGGAGAGATTGTATGGCATAATCCCAATAGTACTTTGTTAAAAATTATTCTCTCTAGGAAGTTCTCACACAGTACCAATGACCTACTACTAAATCAAGATAGAGGAAAGGAAGGAATAATAATTTATAAAATGTTTACGATTTACCAGAAAATTGACAAAAAGTATCTCACCTGATCCTTACAAGTCTATGAGTTAGTGGGACATTGATGCATTGTTGGTGGAGTTGTGAACGAATCCAACCATTTTGGAGAGTAGTTTGGAACTATGCTCAAAAAGTTATCAAACTGTGCATACCCTTTGATCCAGCAGTGTTACTACTGGGACTATATCCCAAAGAGATTATAAAGAAGGGAAAGGGACCTGTATGTGCACGAATGTTTGTGGCAGCCCTTTTTGTAGTGGCTAAAAACTGGAAACTGAATGGATGTCCATCAGTTGGAGAATGGCTGAATAAATTGTGGTATATGAATATTATGGAATATTACTGTTCTGTAAGAAATGACCAACAGGATAATTTCAGAAAGGCCTGGAGAGACTTGCACGAACTGATGCTGAGTGAAATGAGCAGGACCAGGAGATCATTATATACTTCAACAACAATACTAGATGATGACCAGTTCTGATGGACCAGGCCATCCTCAGCAATGAGATCAACCAAATCATTTCTAATGGAGCAGTAATGAACTGAACTAGCTATGCCCAGAAAAAGAACTCTGGGAGATGACTAAAAACCATTACATTGAATTCCCAACCCCTATATTTATGCACACCTGCATTTTTGATTTCCTTCACAAGCTAATTGTACAATATTTCAGAGTCTGATTCTTTTTGTACAGCAAAATAACGTTTTGGTCATGTATACTTATTGTGTATCTAATTTATATTTTAATATATTTAACATCTACTGGTCATCCTGCCATCTAGGGGAGGAGGTGGGGGGGTAAGAGGTGAAAAATTGGAACAAGAGGTTTGGCAATTGTTAATGCTGTAAAGTTACACATGTATATATCCTGTAAATAAAAGGCTATTAAAAAAAAAACAAGTCTATGAGTTAGGTGCTGTTATCATAATCATTTTATAGTAGATTAAATTGAGGCAAATAAAAGATAAATAATTTTTCCAGGTTAAATATCTTGGAAGTATCTGAGATTTGAACACAAGCTCAGCATTTTGACACTGTAACATAATAGTGTTGTAAGGAGAATGCTAGAATTGAAAAGACCAGAGTTTAAGTTTTAACTTTGAGACTTAAAAGCTATGTAACAATGGACAAATCAGTGAAAATATGTATACCTAAGTTTTCTAAATTAAAAAAGAGCATACTAATTTCTAATAACTAATATTGCTGTGAGATTATTATTGAAAATGAAAGTGCTATTTTTCTAATCCTGAATAGATCTCAAAAGCCAGAATTGTATAATATTACCTCCCATTTCATGCCTGGTTTTATCTTACACATATAAATAAAAAGATTCCCACTCAAAGGTAAAAACAGAGTCAGGTATAAAGGTGACTAGTTAATCTCCATTACTTAGGAAACATATTGATGGATAGTTTAGGTTATTGCTACACACTCAGCTTAATACTAAAGTTGTCTGAAGACCTTGGAGAATTGAAAAATCTATAGAACTCTCTCAGGGCAACTCTCTAGGATGCAAGTCTTATCAGGATTTCTCTTAAATTAGTACAGAAATATGATAGAAGTGATGGGTCAGAATGTCAACATTAGTGATTTTTAATGTTATTACAACCAAAGATGGCAATCACAGTGTTACTGACGTAAATGATGAGTTTGAAAATGAACTAGAGCATTGCACAGATACAGTTTAAAACCTAATTGTACGTGAGATTGATAGAATATAAGATCAATCTTTATTTTTCCAAGAAATTTAAAATAAAAACAAATGAATCATAACTCTTTCAAAAGAAAAGTTCCTTCTATGAATATCAGTAATCTAGCTGCAATATATTTGGGATAGAGCCTTAAAATGATGATGCTTCTTAATCTTGCTGTTAACATGAAAAATGTACACCAGATGGTAAATATCCTATGTGCTCATCTCTGGGAATATTTGAGAGCAGAGATCCAAGGGAAGGAGCTTATATCAAACGATGACATTAAGAATATTGATCATGTTGTGAAATAATCACATTCAAACTAAGGAGCTTGGTCATTGTGGGAATAAGGAAGCCTGGAGTATCTGTTTGACTAAATGAGGCCTCTAATATTTCACTGAATAATCTTTTGTAAATAGGGAGGATTTTTTTGTTTGTTGCTGTTGTTTTAGAATAGTAATAACTAAATTTTCTGAAATTCTGAAGGCTTTTAATTATTAATTTTTTTCACTAAAATTTGTCTATTTTTAATGTTGATAATTTACATTTCTTATGTAAATACATATGTAATAAATATACTTATGATGTAGTCAGTATTACATTATCTCTAAAGAAAATCATATTCTCTTTTGTGTTCTGTGGTAAAAAGTACTTATGGATTTAGAACATTTTATTGTCTCTTTCAAGTTAAGAGGTTAGTGCAAATTAGTAATATGACACTTATTGTTATATTCAATGGATCTGTGATCTCACTTTTGGAATGGAATTGAAAAGTGTGTCTTATGAGGTTACTATATACTACACACAACATTAAGTGCTTGGAATATAAATGAATAGGAAAGAATGGCACTCCCTGTTCTCAATGAGTTCACAAAAAAAAAAAAAAAATGAGAGAACACAACTTGTGTAGAAGCAACTAGCTACTTGGCAAATGGAATAAGCAAGTAATTCTAAGACTAGGACCCTTGGGTTTTCTCAGGGCCAGTGAATTTCAGGATGAGGCAGTTATAAAAAACTAAGAAAGATTTTGAAGACTTTGGTACATTCTTCCTAAATCCATGATAGCTTTGGTATACATGAGAATTTGGACATAACACCGTACTCTTGTTAATCCAAGATCACAAACAATGGCAGTCAAGAAAGTCCATGGATTTCCAAAAACAAGATAGAGGACAAATTTCTAGGAAGATGGCAGAGTATGTCATAAAATTCCAAACTCTTCAGATTTTCCCAAGAAAAAAGGCAGAATAGCACCTCAGCAATGAACAAGATTAAGAGGAGAAGTGGTCCTCTTGAGACAATATGAGAAGATCTTAAGAAAAAGGGTGAAGAAAAAAAATGTTTTGGCCTCTGTGAAGTATAAATCCCTCCAAGCTACCTCTGTTGAAACAGCAAATTGTATGTACTGGGACTATTTGGATTTGGAAAGTATAGGGATTTCCACCTCTTGGATAGTACAAGAAGTCAGGCATTTGATAGAAGAAAAAATGAGGAAACCTCTGCTCACAAAAAAATGCCAGGCACAATTGTGTTGCAGAGACACCACATGCTGTGAAAAATAATCAGCACATATCTGGTAAATGTAAAGTGATTGGGTAGAGACACAGGTTATTGTAGGTACTTACAAGAGAGTGAAGTTCTAGGTTTCCATTTCAAACCAGTGGGGAGAATTGAAGGAATATTTGAGGTTAGAGGCCAGAGAAATCATTCTCCACATCACATACCAATAATGAGAGGCTATAAAAATAAAAATTAAAAAAAAAAAACAAGTTGAGGAGGAAGAATCCAACTTTAGGAACTTGATGTGCAAATAGAGAAGACTAGGATTCATCTTCAGAGAAGAATATTAAAGCAAAAAAAAAAAAAAAAAGCCTCCTCTATGCCAAAGATTAATGCTCAATAGTATTTTGTCTTAAAAGACTCACAAATGAACTAAAAATCAACAGAGAGGAGCCAAGATGGCAGAATAAAGCCAGGATAGACCTTTCAAGAAAACTGAATAGGGACAGAAAGGAATACACCTTTTTCTCAGCAGTATGTGGCAACTTCACAAAAACTGACCATGTATTAGGGCATTAAAAACCTCACAATCATACGCAGAATGACAGAAGTAGTAAATGCTTCCTTTTCCTACCACAATGCAACAAAATTATATTCAATAAATGGACAGGGAAAGATAGACTAAAAACTAATTGGAAATTCTAAAAATGGGTCAAACAACAAATCACGGAAACAATCCATAATTTCATGCAAGAGAATGACAAGAATGAGACAACATACCAAAGCCTATGGGATGCAGCCAAAAAGTGCTTAGGGAAAATTTTATATATCTAAATAGGTATATTAATAAAATAGAGAAAGAGGAGATGAATGATCACTGATCAATAAACTGGTCATTTAGCATGCAAATAAAAAAGCTAGAAAAAGAACAAATAAAGAAACATTCAAATATCAAATTAGAATTCAAAATATAAAGGAAAGATTAATAAAAATTAAACTAAGAAAGATTTTGAACTAATAAAATTAAGAGTTTATTTTATGAAAAAAATCGGTAAACTTTTGGATAATTTGATTATTAAAAAAAAAAAAAGAAAACAACAACCAAATCTCCAGCATCAAAAAGAAAAGGGTGAACTTAGCACTAATGACATACAAATAAAAGCAACAATTAGGAAATGTTGTGCCCAACTGTAAGGCAGCAAGTCTGGCAATCTAACTGAAATGGATAAATATTTACAAAAATATAAATTATTCAGATTAATAGAATAGGAAATAAATTACTTAAATAGCCCCATTGTAGAAAAGGGCAATTGAACAAGTCATTAATGAACTCCCTAAGAAAAAATCTCCAGGACCAGATGGATTCACAAGTGAATTCTACCAAATATTTAAAGAACTTATTTCAATACTATATAAACTATTTGAAAAGAGAGGAAAAAAAGGAATCTTGCCAAATTCCTTCTCTGACACAAATATGGTACTGATATCTAAACCAGAAAGGGCCAAAACTGAGAAAGGAAATTACAGACCAATCCCTTAATGAATATTGATGTAAAATTTTAAATAAAATGTTAGCAGAGATTGCATGAATTTATC
Organism: Sarcophilus harrisii; assembly: GCF_902635505.1. Taxonomy (NCBI): domain Eukaryota; kingdom Metazoa; phylum Chordata; class Mammalia; order Dasyuromorphia; family Dasyuridae; genus Sarcophilus; species Sarcophilus harrisii. Next base: position 101,400,850 of record NC_045428.1, read on the forward strand.
AGTAAAATAATACATTATGACCAAGTGGAATTTATTCCAGGAATGGAGGACTAGTTCAATATCAGGAAAAGTATTACTATAATTGACTATACCAATAACAAAACCAACAGAAATCATATAATGTTAATGAATGCAGAAAAAAACTTTTGAGAAAATGCAGCACACTTCTACTAAAAATATTAAAGAATATAGGTATATAAAGAGATATTAAAGAAAGGAAAGGGACCCATATTTGCAAAAATGTTTGTGACAGCCATTTTCATAGTGGCTAGAAACTGGAAATTGAATGGATGCCCATCAATTGGGGAATGGCTGAATAAATTATGATATATGAATGTTATGTAATATTATTGTTCTATAAGAAATGACCAGCAGGATGAATGCAGAGAGGCTTGGAGAGACTTACATGAACTGATGCTAAGTGAAATGAGCAGAACCAGGAGATCATTATACACTTCAACAACAATACTATATGAGGATCAATTCTGATGGAAGGGGCTATCTTTAACAATGAGAAGATACAAACCAGTTCCAATTGATCAGTAATGTGCAGAACCAGCTACACCCAGCAAAAGATCACTGGAAATGTGTGTGGACCACAACATAGCATTTCCATTCTTTCTGTTATTGTTTGCTTGCATTTTTGTTTTTCTTCTCAGGTTATTTTTATCTTCTTTCTAAATCTGATTTTTCTTGTGCAGCAAGATAACTGTAGAAATATGTATACATATATTGTATTTAACACATATGGGACTATCTGCCATCTAGGGAAGAGGGTGGAGGGAAGGAGGAGAAAATTTGGAACAGACGTTTTTGCAAGGGTCAATGTTAAAAAATTACCCATGCACATATTTTGTCAATGAAAAGCAATAATAAAAAAAGAGAAAATATAGGGATAAAAGGAGCTTTCTTTAAAATAATAAACAGTACCTATCTAAAATCAACAGTAAACATTATTTGTAATGAGTCAAGCTGCATGAGCTCACAATAAAATCAGGGTTGAAAAAAAGGATGCTTGTTATCACCACCATTATTCAACATTGTGCTAGAAATGTTGGCTTCAGCACTAAGAAAGGAAAAAAAGAAATTAAAGAGTTAGAATAGGCAATGAGGAATACAACTTTCACTCTTTGCAGATGATATGATGTTATACTTAGAGAATTTTTAAAAATCTTACAAAATTCTACTGGAAACTGTTATGGGCCAGAACTCTGAACTTGAAACAAGGATCCTTACAAGGTACTAAGTGAAATTGATCTGATAATGCTTATCTAGTTTAGCATGGTGCTTAGTAGTTCTTAGTTCAGCATGATTGATTTAATCTTACCACAAATAATGGTTTCCTAGTGATATAATGATTGGTTTATACTCAGTGTAGAGTATATAAGCTAAGAGCCTCAGCTAGGTTCATTCAGAGGGAGCTAGAAAAAACAAGCACACTAGAGGCTGAAGCACAAGCCCTTGGACTTATATTCATTTGTACCATCTCACACCGTCTTGGTGGCAGGCTCTCCTCCTTAATTTCTCCATTGAACCCAAGACTCTGGAAGGCCTTTAAGAAAGCTAACATTTTGGAAGTATTACCAATGAGCTGTAAAATGGTGCATATTCTTTGACCCAGCAATGCCATTACTGGTTCTGTAGCCCAAGGAAATGTTAAAGAAGAAAAAATGACCCACAGGTACAAAAATGTCCCTTGCAGCACTTTTTGTTTAGCAAAGAATTGGAAAAGGAGTAGATGTCTATCAATGTGGGAATGGCTGATCAAGCTAGGGTATATAAAGGGAATGGAATTTTATTGTTCTATTTTGCTCTGTTTGTTTTGCTCAGTATCAATTCATGTAAATTTTTCCAGGCCTTTCTAATGTCAACTTGTTCATCATTTTTTATGAACAAGTTGACATTAGAAAGGCCTGGAAAAATTTACATGAATTGATACTGAGCAAAACAAACAGAACTAGAAATACATTGTACATAATAACAGCAAGAATGTGCAATGACCAACTGTGAAAGACTTGGTTGTTCAGTAGTTCAGTGATCCAAAAGTGATCCAAAGCAAACCCAATAGACTTTGAATAGAAAATGCTATCTACATCCAGAAAAGGAACCAAGAAGATGGAATGTAAATGAATATGTGCTATATTCACTTCTTTATTCTGTTATTTTAATCTCTCCCATGGTTTTTCCCTTTTGCTCTGATTTTTTTCTGTCAACATGATTCATAGAGTTATGTGTTAAAATAAATTTATTTGGAAAAAATCAACTGAGAAAAAAAATCTAAAAGGAACAATTAAAAAGAGAGAGAGAAGATTGTGAAAAGAAATTGGAAAGGAAGATCCAAAATTTTAAGGGAGGAAATGATTCTTCAGAAATTAGTAAGAGGTAAGAGGAAGCCACAAAAGCCATGCGATCAAGAAATAATCAAATGAAAAAGAAAGAATGAAAAAAAAAAAAAGAGAGAGAATGTAAAACATCTCATCGGAAAATCAGCTGATCTGGAGAACACATCAAGAAAACAAAACAAAACAAAATAATTAAATATTCAAACAATGTGAATGCTATTATATGTTACAATAATACAATAAATAATTAATTAAAATTGTCCTGAATTGGTAAAGGACAATGGAAGAGGGGATAAAAAACATAAAACATAACCTTGAAAGTGATCCTAAGAAGAAAATCTATATGAACAGTATAGTCAAATTGCAAAAACCCAGCTCAAGAAGAAAATATTATAATCACCAAAAAAAAGCCCAACTATTAATTATGGTGGAGTCACAATTAGAATCATATATGATCCAGCAGTGGCTCAAATGAAAATCTTGCAACTCTACTGAAGATCAAAAGATTTGTGGTTTGGCTGAAAATACCAAACCCAGAAAATTTAAGCATAATCCTAAAGGGGAAAAAATGAAATTCAATGAATTGCCAAACTTTCAGGACATTGTTTCAAAAAATTCTGAACTGAAAAAATTTGACATATAAGATCCATGAGAAATATAAAGTAAAAATCAAAGACTAATTACAAGGAATTTAATAAGGACAAATTGTTTATGTTTTCTATGAGGAAATGTAAATCATAAGTCAAAGATTGTCATTAGTAATTGGGTAGTTTGAAAGTCAAATTGAGGTAGAGTTTCAATATTATGTGATTCTAAAAAGTTAAACAATATAAGGAAAACATTTTTAAAAGGAATTCTGCAATACTAATGAGACATGAGGAAAAAAAAAACTGACACAGAGGAATTAAAGGGGAGGAGGGCTGGTAGCTGTGAAACCCTAATCTCATTGGAAATGATTTAAAAAGTGAACCACATATACATTCTTACACACATACATGCATGCACAACTGTTTATGAATGTATGCATGTATGTATAAAAGTCTTGCAACTTCAGAAAGAAATAAGAGAATATGGCAATAGGGAAGGGGGAGAGTATAATGGAGATTATAGAGGAACTGTACCTATATTAGATTTAGGTCAAAGAGAGAAAACATTCATTTAGAAGGGAAGAAAAGTCTTGTAAATTTATAAAGAACCAAGATAGTGAGAAAATACGATGAGGGGGATATAGATTAATAAGAATGGGATAAAGAGGAAATAATATATATTTGGAAGGGTATGAAAGTCTTTTAAATTCAGACAGAAAAAAAGAGGGCAAGGGGACAGCGTAACAGGAGAAGCTAAGGGAGGGATTCTTGTAGTACTAGTAGTAGTAGTTTAAGTGACAGAAAGACAAGGCAGTGGGAAGAAGTAAAGTAGAAGAGTCAAGTGTGGTAGGAAATAAAAGATATATGCAAACAAAATAAAAATCAGGAATAGAATTTATTAAGTAATAAAAACAGGGGCAATGTCAAAATAGACTGTTTTTCATTCATGTAGGACTATATTGCACAAGGTCTTATATATTATCCATCTAATTTGCCTTTTTATCTACTTCACTTAATGTGTAGATATTAATGGAGCATGTGAGCTGTTTATTAATTATTTTCCCCTTTCATATATTTTTTCTGTTCATATACTTTACTCTGTATTACAGTATTATTGTATAAATATTAATTGTTGCTAAATGCTAATTATGGATGCCAACCCAATTAGATAAACAATTACAATGAAAGTACTAAAATTGGTGTTTGAATATGTAAATATATTCATGTACATAAATCATACCATATAACAAAGTACAATGTCACTGCACCAAACAGTCAGAAACCAGACTTTAAGGCAAAATTATTTTTGGGTCCTTTCCATACATTTAAATTATCTGGACTTCAGTTTCCTCTTCTGTGAAATAAAGTCAGAGTACTTGCATTCTAAAATATCCCATCCATTGTAAGAGCCTATGATTATTTTCTCTAAATAGAGTTTGTTAAGATTTTTCCACTTGTGACTCCTTTTCTTCTGAGAAATTTTTACAGGACCCTGGTTATATAGGTACATTTTCTTAAGTCAAACCACTATTTCCCCAAAAACTCTTATAATTCCAGTGTCAAAGGAAGGAATATTTAGTTGCATTATAGATTTTCCAGTGAGCAAGAGACAGAGAGAAACAGAGAATAAGAGCAATAGCGACTAGCAGGAGCAGAAGCAAGAGTGAGAGCAAAGAATGAAATCTATCAAGGAACATGACGTGACCTTGAGATTGATTGAATTAAGATATATTTTCTACTTTACAACAATAGTTTTTATAATTTTCCATTTTCTCATTCCTTATCATGAGATAGTGAAAAGAGGTAGGTTTCATGTGTCCTTGCTGCCAATCTACTTAGATAAAGTCCTGCCAAAACACATACAAAATTTATATCAATATAACTAATACACATGTTCACATACACACAAAATACACACACACACACACACACACATACACACACACACAAAGAGGGGGAGAGAGAGTAACACACACAGAGAAAAAGATAAAGAGAGACAGAGAGACAGAGAGAGACAGAGAGATTTGCCAATATATTGAATGCTTATGGTTAAATCATGATCCACAATAAAAATGACAATACTATCCAAATAAATTTGCATTTATTGCCAAAGCAAGGAAATTCCAAATGGTTAATTTATAAAACTAACCAAAATAAAGGGAAATAATGGAAAAAGTAAAATTAAAAAAAATATGAGCTGTACCACATCTCAAATTATCAAAATAATGAGTTCAAGGGATAATTAAATTGTACCTTGGATAGAGCAGTCACTCTTTATTCAAGAGGACTTGAGTTCAAATCTGGCCTCAGACACTTAACACTTCCTAACTGTGTAACCTAGTAAATCACAACCCCATTTGCCTCACAAAAAACTCACAAACCCCCCCACAAAATTATGGGTTCAAAATTAAAAGGAAATTGGTCAATGAAGAATATTAGGTAAACAGAAGACCCAGAAAAAAAATGCTACAACATGGAATTTGCTAAACTCAAATAACAACAATTGGAATGAACAATCCTTATTTTACTTTTTTGTCTTTTTCTTAATTTTATTTCATATTTATTTTCTCTTCCCTCAACTTAAAAGTAGTTTTCCCAATTACCTGTAAAAATGTCTTTTAATATTCACTTTTATAAGATTTTGAATTACATTTTTTCCCTTCTTCCCTCCTTCTTCTCCAAGATGGCAAACAGTCTAATATAGGGTATAGATGTGTAATCATATTAAATATATTTCCACATTAATCATATTCTGAAAAAAGAATCAGAACAAAAGGGGAAAAATATGAGAAAGAAAAAAATGATAAAGAAAGTGAAAACAGTATGTTTCAATCTGCATTCAGGCTCCATAGTTTTTTCTCTGATTGTGGAGAACATTTTTGGTCACAAGTTTTTGGAGTTCTTTTAGATCAATGTATTGCCATGTTTAGCTAAAATATATCATAGTCGATCTTCATACAATGTTACTGTTACTGTATACAATGTTCTCAGTTCTGCTCATTTCACTCAGCCTCCATTCATGTAAGTCTTTACAGGTTTTTTTTTAATTACTCTACTCATCATTTTTATAGAAAAATACTAAAAATTATTATTTTCTAAAATCTAAAAGGAAAATTACAAGGTAGTTTGGCAAGTATTAGATTTATCCTCTTTCAAAACTCTAAAAATAATTTTATGACATATATATATATATATATATATATATATATATATATATAAAAGATCCTATTAGACATAAATTAAAGAAGGAAAATATATAACTTTCAAAACCATGGATAAAAGGGAATCTTTAACTAAAAATGCCATAGAGAGAGCCATAAAAGTTGAAATAAATAATTTAATTTCATGAAAGTAATAAATTTTGCACAAGCAAAATCACTTTAGTTAGAATTAGAAGAGAAAGAGTTTACTCTGAGTGGAAGGTTTTTGCAATGAATTTCTGTGGTAAAGGTCTGACATTTAAGATTTAGCTATACAACTGTCATAATAATATAAAACAAACAAACAAAAATTTCCTCAATAGGTAAATGGTTAAAGCTTATAAATAGGCAACATTTTTTCCCCCTGGAATTTACAAACACTAAAAAAAATAGATAATGGCAAATAAGATGATTTCAGATTATAATCAAATAATTATAGTTAGTTACATTGATATAAATTTTGTATGTATTTTGGTAGGACTTTATCTAAGTAGATTGGCAGCAAGGTCACACGAAACCTACCTCTTTTCACTATATACTATTTATTTACTGTTTACAATTTTATTTTAATTAAAATATATAACATATTCAACCTGCTATTTTCAGTTTTCTCACTGGTGTTTCCTTCTTTTTCCTTGGGTAAATTTCCTTCTTTTCTCTTGGGTATATTGGACAGGAAGTTTAAAAAAGAAGAAATCTAAATTATAAATTGATATATAGAAATATACTTAAAATCCCCAACAATGGGAAAAGTTTATATTAAAAGAACTCTTAAATTCGAACTCAAACCCATTATTTTGGCAATGATGTAAAAAATGAAGTCAGCAATTGTAAAAAGTAAATGATGGTAGGCACTCTTAGTGGGTCTATCAATTGGTACAAATGCTCTGGAGAGCAATTTAGAACTATCCCAAGACTAAATATGTAGTGGATATATCCTTCAATGTAGGGATAGTATTACTATTCGTATAACCCAAGTGAAGTCAAAGATGGAAGCAAAAGACTTATTCATATAAAAATATTAATTCAGTTCTTTATGTATTGAAGAACTAGAAAAATGTGGGTTCCCATCAAGGGAAAAGCTTCTTAAATTGTGGGTCACAACCCCATATAAATGTTGGAGTCACAAAATTATGATTTATTATCAGTGGAAGTTTAATTTATATATCTACTTTGTATGCCTATATACCCAGGCAAAAAAGGCTCATTCATGTATTAAGAAATCCTAAAGTAAAAAATGACTCCTTAGTGATAAATATTTTTGAACCAATGAGTTCTCCTTTATGAAGAAGTCACAGGTTTGTATATCAGTCCCCTATCCCTTCAAATGATTTGCATAGTTAAATTCATATTTTCAATAATGAAACACATTTCACAAATTTTCAAAATATTGCTTCAAGATACAGCACCCTAGAAGTCACTTCAGGTGTCTTGGCATTGGAAATTACTAAAAACAAATAATTCCACTCTGCCTTCATGTCACAATTAATACATTAAAATTATTCTTCAACTTAATGAAATTCAGAAAGATCATAATTAAATTGTTTCCTTGGTTGTTAAGTAGGATTGCAATTACAGTATTATACTCCCATACATAGAGCTACAAGGTGGAAAAATTCCATTTTTCTCATACTATTTGATTTCCAATATACAATCTACTACTTCTACCTCCCTCCACCTTATGTCTTGTAGTCCTCAATGATAGTTTTAGCTGAAAAGAGTTCTCAATTGGTGACCAAATTTTCAGTGAAAAATGTCTGTAAACTTACCTCAGTTCATCCTTAGTTAATTGATATGTTCAGCCTTGACATCATTCAAGGTCAAAAACATAGGGTTCCTTCCACATTATGATGACACATTTATATAAGAACTGCAAAAGTAGTAAGAACATACAAACACTAGCATTTCTGTTAGTTTTGCAATGCCCTACAACTTAATTATTTTTAAATTTTTTTCATATCAATTTCATATAAAAGAAATTCTTGAATGCTTCCTTTATATGGCCAAAGTTTTAATCATTCCCCAAAGATGAAGTATTGAGGAGAAGTCATTTTGTAAGCAGACATCTAATATACAATCTGAAACTAATTAGAAGTACAGTATTTCTTCAAGGAGTAACCTATAATAAAGTTTTCAGCTTCCATTTTAATCAAAATGTATTAAATTAAAAAGTATTAAAATATTTTATGTGAAGGTGCCATCATTCTCTCAGTAATGTTAATGTAAAATAAAAATGATTTGCAAAGGAAAAGATTTAAAAAGTTTAATAACCTATATTTAAAAAGTAGAGTCACTTTTAGTACTTCCATTAATTTTCATATTAAAGCACTTTACTGTCAACTTTTCACAGGGATCATTTTTAAAATGTCACTCCAACCTTTAAAATGTTGGTGATGATATTTGAACATGTAGAAAACATATGTTTACTAATCCTGAATCTCTAATTCAATACATAAAACACCTGCAAATATTACAACCAGGGTAATAGATGGTCCCTTAATGAATATGAAGTGCTAATTTACTACATAGTGTTATTCTGATGTCAGAAATTTTAAAAGCACATCTGCTTATTAGCTTTAACCTGAATTTTGTGTATTTTAAAAAGAATGAGCTAACACCTTTGAAATTTTAATAAATAAATAAAACATTCTTTACAACATCAATGTCATGATTTCTATTTTATCAACAATGTCATATGCCTGAAAATTGCTTGGGAAGAAGGGAGAAATAGAGAGATCCCCCACTTTACAAAATCTTTCAAAATAATATGATATGGAAAAAACACTGAATTTTTGGTCATGTATCTTAAGTTCAAAGACAGATTCTTTTACTTGCTATCTTTGGAACTTTGAATAATTCACTTTGCTGCTAAGGCTCTCATCTACCCCCATTCTCAAATGAGATGAGTCTTTTCCTATTTCTTTCTATTTATCTATCTATCTATCTATTGCAATCCCCTATATACATAGGTAATGAGATGAGTATATGATTCAGATATCTTGCCATTAAGTTTTCATGATGATTGACTCTTTTTTGGTGTTGTTAATACTTCATAGAATTACATTTTTTAAAGTTGGAAATTATTCTTCTTACATTCTTTATAATTAATTTCAGAATCTAATAATTTGTCTAATTTAATTTCAGTAATTTTGGGAAACAAAAAATCATTTCCTAATTAGTTCCTTTAATCACTAAAAACTAAAAACTGAATAAATAGTGCATATTTAAAATTAATTGTGCTTTACTAAAAAGAGTACTTCTACTTCTGAATGGAAACTTTTATATATAGAAAATCATCTACTTCCTTAAGAAGTTCTTCCCCCCCTCAATAAAGATATTTAGGAGAAAAAAAATATAATTTTAATACAAAGGAAAAAAAGATTTTTGATTGAAGCAACAAATTAGAGGCATGGTGATTTAATACAAAAAATTTACAGTCAGGATTTTCAGTCAGGAAAACTTCAAATCAGACCCCTTTTTTCATTGTTTACCAGTTATATACCCTGGGCAAGATACTCACACTCAGTTTTTCTTATTAATTGTACAATATAAATATTGATATTCATTGTAATTACCCTTTGGGCAATTGTAAAGATTGAATGAAATTATGTTTGAAGGACTTGGCAAAATTTTAAGACCTAAATATTATATTATTTTATGGATATTTTTAAAAATATCCACTTCAAAAATGGTGAAATGTTAATTATTTCATATGTATTTTTACATAGTTTTGTAAACATGGTGTTTTAATCACAGCTTTGTTAAAGGATATATAATTTTGAGAAAACTAGGTTGACTTAATATGTTATTTTATAGGTGGTATTGTGATGATTTACATAAGTTAAAATATATACTATTCAAAAAGAGCTATTTAAAATCATTATTTGCACACTTACATATTATGCTATTAGGGCAAATTATTTATTCTCTATTATGAATTTTAAGCTTTCCCTTTAGAGCTGTTTTGGAAAAACAACATTAACAATGACAACAACAAAAACATTTTTTTTGTAGTTTCATATTAAGTCTGCAAAAGGCTTTATTTCATTTATAGTTGCAAGGCAAGATAGATTATAGGATAAAATGTCCCTAAAAAGAGGGTCTCAATGAGTCAAATTAGATCCTGAATCTGTGATGTTTTCCACAAGTACTACTTATAGTATATATAGAAAACACATAGTCATTGCAATCAATCAAGTATTGGTCTTGGAAGCAGTTTGTTGTGCTTTAGTGAAGGGCACTTATTTCAATCATTTCCTACTCTTTGGAACCCTTTGATATTTTCTCTGCGAAGATGCTGAAGAGATTTTCTATTTACTTCTCCAGTTCATTTTACAGATAAGGAAACTGATGCAAACAGGATTAAATGTGTTGCATATTAAGTCACATAGCTGTTGTCAGAATTCATATTTAAACTGGGGAAAATAAGTTACTTCAATTTTAACATTCTATCTACTATACTAACTGAGCAGTGAAGAGGATAAAGATGCCTGAATTGGCAAAACTTTTGTCTTCAAGGGAGATGTCTACATTAAGAAAGACAAAATAGAATGTCCCACTCTCTCTGCCACCATACACTTATTTATGGAGTAGTAGACAAATTATGTTCTATGTCAGTGGAGAGAGCTAGCTGCTATATCAAAATGATAGATCCTTTATCTATTTTTTTCTCCCTTGAATAGAAATATATACATTTTTTTTAATCTTGGGAAATCTAAGATATCATTTCACAGATTGTTTTTTAAACTATTAGAGAGAGTGAAATTGCTAAGATATAAAGAAGAGGCTACTGCAACAAGCTTTAGAAAATATCCGTTGTCAGTTTATCGGGTGAATGCAAAAATAGAAATATATGTTATTTTGTTCTTATTGTTGTTGTCAAGGAGTAGTTGAAGAGGATTTATTATTACATTGGTGTCCATAGTGTCAAATATATCTGTCAAGTATAAGATGACAAGGATAGTTCAGGAGTTGAAAAGGGCAATCCCAATTAAAATTATAATGATATAAGTTTAAGTAAAACAGCTTTGTCTGAATCCAAATTAAAGTCATTCAAAGAGACAGGATAGAGAGACCAGTAATATGTACTATATATGAAGACTTTAGAACTGAAGAACAGTAAATGATGGTGGATGGGGCCTCATTTTTTAATGTAATAATTTAGAAATGCATGGTTTTTGAAAGGCAAAAGACACTTTCAAAATTATTTAAAACAAGTAACCTTTAAATTCAAAATGGAGAATCTTATATTTTAAATGTAATCTATTTATAATGACTTCCATTAATTCCATTTTAATATGCTTTTTAAAAGAGATCACATTACAGGTGACTAAATTGCAACTAATTCTGTAGTAGACTGTGATATCTTTTAAAATATATAGAATTTTTCTCTTCAAAGTTAAGAATACAACATATTAAGATCATATGCGATTGATGTCATAGTTACCCTAAAGGAGAACATACCAGAGATGGAGGAGAGCCAGAGAAAATGTCCAGAACTGAAATATAGTGATTTGTTTATGGAACATTTGAGGGGCTAGTGTCACCACAGAAATGAGTGTGAATTAAGGAGTAAGAAGAGTAAAAATTAGGAGTGGGTTAGGTTATGAAAGGCTTTCAATATGCAACAGTATTTTGTATTTATTCACTAATTTAAAAGACTTTTAAAATCATAATTTATATATGTATATACATACAATATTATTTAATAGACTTCTCTAAAGTTATATTCTAATTCATAAATTATTCATAAATGTAGCTACAGTATATGTATATAATAATATATATTTTATAAATATATTTTATATGATCAAATATCTTTTATCTTAAAATTATTTTTCCTATCATTGCAATTCAGAAGCAGACTTTTTTTTGTTTATAGTAATTATAATGTATTTTCCCAAGGACCAAACAGAGTAAGTAATATAAAGAAAACTCTTAAAATTTTCCCAAATAAATTTCAATTCACTTTTTCAAAAGATCAAGAGCTTTACTGATATGACTGTAACTTCTCTGTACTGAAGCAGATCATATCCCATATCCCATCCTATGGTAGTGCCTTTTCTTACCTTATAGAGAAGGCAAAAGTCATAACCCATTTTTAGTGACAATGCTTTCTAAATTTAGTTATATTAGTCTTCATTGGACAGGCACAATAGTTTGATTTAAATCCAGAATTCTAAATTATGGCAAGACCTTCAAGGCTTTTTCCTTTAGTGATATAAGGTTTTAAGAACCAGGTCTTATCTAAATAAGATGTCTGATGAGGCATTAAAATGGTACAGCAATGGAAAAGATTACAAATGACTATCCTGAAACAATAATTTTTCCAAAAGTCATTGTGTCTTCTCTGACCTAGATGCAGGTTTATAAGTTTTTATGCGTCAAAAGGAAACCTTATTGATTAAATTTGTGATGGACTTTATAAGGTAGCCCAAACATCAATATTTTTGAGGAGGGAAAAGCATAGTGATTTCAATGAACTACTTAAACTGTTCCATAAGACTGGTTTTCTTTCGTTATAAATTCAGATAGTTTTTTCCAAACAAAGTAAAAGTTTCTGAGAATTCAAACTGCAATGTTAATTGAATTTTAATTACATCTTTATAATTTTTGGAGGAATTGTATTCTAGTTTACTGGTCCTTCATGGACACCCATGCAACTTTCTCCATGTAGTTATTTCATGGATATAATAGCATAATATACAAAATATAATTTAAATTTATCCAGATATATGTATTGCTCAATATGAATTGTTATCCAACTGTAAAATCACAGAGTTTAACTTGTCTAAATTTGTTTATCAACTATATTGAAAGGGAAAGAGCAAATAAATAATAGGCTAATAGTATTTCCAAATTATTTGAAAGTCCAAGATATTGAATAAATTATAATTGCTATTTTAAAAGCAATAAAGGGGACAAAAATCAAAGAAAAATAAATGTCATTTAGATAGAAGTAAACCCACCTAAGAAACTGATTTTAAATATGATCAACATAATGTTCAGGCTAGCTTTCTGGAGATCCTCCGGAAGGGCGTTAGTCTCAGTAGGACAGACACCACGAGAATGGACAAGAATAGAGTTCAAAGTCTTAAGAGTCTCTTACACAGTCTGTGTCTGTCATAGTCTGACCCAGTCTCAATCTGACCCAGTCTCCTCCAGCAGTCTTATTGTCTGCCAGTCTCAACCAGTCTCCACCTAAGTCTGACTTTGCCCCCAGTTTAAATATCCTATTATAATTACATCATTTCAGTATATTGAATATGTGTGAACTAGAGAACCATTATATCACCATACTAAGTACAAAGTATATGTGAACTAGAGAACCATTATCTCATTAAATCCATTGAGTTAACACCTTATTTCAAGTGTACTTCTCCAGAGATCCAGCTCTCTACAATTAACAATATAAGTGGAACATTTAGATATAGCTATTTCAGGAAATAATTCTTTTAATTTATGTGTACTCAAAGTAACATTTACTCTGTGAAGGGTCTCTCCCAAATAAATTCAGCTAATTAAATGAACCCATTTGCCAACTTGCCAGAATGATTTAGTAAAGTCAGGTGCAGGGATTATTCCTTTGACCTTGGTTTTCTGCTTTTCAATGGTAAGTAAAATGACTTGGTTTTCCCTCTTTTCTTTTTTTCTTCTCGGTCTGTCTTCCTCCTTTTCCACTTCCACTTCATACTCTAGGAGATGTGAGTAATTAACACAGAAAAAGAACAATCTGTATCTTACTCTACTTTGGACAGAATAAATATAAATATAAAATGTGTTTCTTAAAAGTTATAATGGTGGAATTTCATTGAACTTGAATCACCTACTAACAACAACAGATTAGAAAAATCACACACCAACTATCCTCCTATTTTTAGTCTTGGTTTATAGCTTTTTCAAATAAATAATTTACCATTAATGAGATAACTGTCTTTAATGTTGTTTTCTTCTTCACTAAAGGCTTCTGATGGCATTGTTGCAAACACCATGCTAAAAAGAATGGGGGCAAGCACACAGTCCTGTTTCACTCCATTGGTGACTTGGAAAATGAGAGGATAGGCTCTATTATCCAGAAGTTGTCTTTAGTAATGGGAATTTTGAAATGTGTGGCATAAAGCATATATTATAGCACTTAGCCCAAAGGCTGGCATATAGTACATACATACTAATGTGTATTGACTGATTACTCATTTTAAAAAATAAAATACACCTATTTCTAAAGAATTATTTTTAAATGCAGGGGTTTTTTTATTTGTTTACATGAGGAAAAAAGGACTTGATGAGAATAGATCATTCTCTGTATTTGATATTCACAATAAAGGGAAACTGAGACCAATTAAAGTCAACAGATCATAAAATCAAACAATTAAAAGCTGGAATATTGTAAGCTGAAAAAATAAAAAGAGATACCCCAAATCTTCCTAAATATGATTAATTTCAAGAAAGTACATTTTCATTTCAGATAAATGATTTTAATAACCAATAATTTGGGAAGATCCAGAGTATTTCCCTTCTTCTAAAATCTTAATTTTAAAAAAATTGCCACTATAATATTTTTGCTGTATAGAGGGGCTCTCTTATTTCATTGACTTCCTTGCTTCTTCAATATTATAAAGCTTTATCTGCTCCTTCAGATTTTTTTTTGCCAGTGTATTGAAAAGAATTAACTAATTTACCCTGAATCTTCAGAAATGCCTCACAATAGGTTCCAGCTCTCCCTTGTTCCTCCAGATAATTCCTCCAGATAAAAGCAGTGTAAGTGCACACTGGAATAATTATTTTAAAACCAAGCTAATTGCAATAATTCATTTGAATTGTTTACTATTTCTATTATATTATAAAATGACATTTTGGAAATCCAACTCATCTTTGGCTTAAACGGCCTTTGCTTTATGGCCTTACCCATCACACATGATCCTCGTGATTCTTTGAGACAAATAAAGTGGGAGATTACTCAAGAGTAATTGCCTATGCTAATGAAGCCACAAATCTATTAAAAATTAAACATAAAAGTTACATTAAACATGAATCTTATATTATCTTTCCCTATCTGTGAGGTCCCTATATCTGTGAATCAAAAGTCTCTGCTTTTTCCCAATTCCTAACAAGACTTTTTGTTAATGACAATGTAAATTTGCTGTCAATTATGAAAGATGTGACTAGTGACCAGATTCCTGTATTGCCCATTCCAGAGGAAAGGTCATAATATGATACCTGTATAGCAGCAAACATGAGAAACAAGCCCTGAAATAACTTTAATAGATAAAGACACACAGAAGGTACATAGCAGGAATTATTATATTATTACTTATATTACTTTGGTTTACAACACATAATATCACATTAATATAAGAACCAAGACAGTTCACCATTATTTTATTCCTTTTGTTTGCAAAATCATTTTCATTTTGGCCACAGAAATTTTTGGTATAATTCAATTTAAATTGTTACTATTTCAGGAGTTCTGGATCAGCTGGATACAAACCTCATAAGAGTTTACTATTAGTTCCTTATTTAAATCTCTATGCCTTAGGCAGAGTTGTGGTTATTTCTGTAGGTTGGCCTTGTCCCATCCTTCTTGTACAAGGATAGAGTTATTGTGGAACATTACTCATTAATGTGAGAAACCATTTTGGGAAAAATCTTGAAATAAAACCAGCTAAAGCTGGCTAATGGGCAATGATGAGGCTTACATTAATAAAGAATTAACTTATTCTAATATGAAAGAGCAGCTTGCTAAGAAGGTAAAAAGAGTAGAGGAGGTTACCAGGTAATTAGAAAGTCTGTTCATGGCTACATTTAATAGTTTGTTATTTATGTAGCATAAATATCTATTCAGAAATTTTTTAAAAATAGCAAAGGGTTTGCTACAATGCAGGCAAGGAAAACTGGAGTCTTGGAGCTTACCAGAGAAGCTATTTGGGAGGAAGCAGAAAAGAACACACTTATTTCTTTCCTTTTCTTCTCACTATGAAATATCTAACTCTGTAAGTCTTAGTTTAGTTTAGTGTTTAAGTTTCCTACCTCAGATAGCCTACTGTTTTGATTTCATTTGCAAATAATACCTCATAGCCTAGATATTCTTGGACTTGATCTACCTAGGAGACACATGATTTACCCACTCCACTTCCATAAGCTCAAAAAATGTTTAATAGTACTAAGAATTACTTATGTGATGAAAGTTTTAAGGTGTATATGGAAGGAAAATAAGGAACTAGATCACAAAATATGATTTTTATGGCTTTACTATTTTATTATGACACTGAATATGCAACACAATTCTCTGGAGTTGAGGGGAATGGATAGTTTGCTGGTATGGAGAGAAAAGGACCAAGGTACAGATTCTCAATCTATTAATAGCCATTTCTATAATCTTGTAATGTCACTAAATCTCTCTAGGTCTAAATTTCCCCAATTAAAAATGAAAGAATTATATTAAAGTACACCCGAGTACTCTTCTATTACTAAACCTATGATATTATAATAGCTTTTTTTTCCAGTAAGGTCCAGGAGAGACAGAACAATTATTTAATTCCTCTGACATGACGAATAGAAAACTGGTTTTAGAATCAAGAAGTCCTGAGTGAAAAGCCCACCATAGACAACTTACTAGCAATGTGTTGGACACAAGTACAAATCACTTAACCTTTCTCAGTTGCCTCATGGGTAAATGAATGTATTAATAGCACTTTTCTCCTGGGGTTATTATAAAGATCAAATGAGATATATGTAAATTATTTTGCAAACCTTAAAGCCCTATATGAATATTATTTATTACTAACAATTATAACCAGCAATAATACTATGAATGTACTGAAATATAAGTATATGCTCTCTATTCTTATTGAATTATAAATTATTATTAAATTCCCTTTCCTTGACTTAGATCTACATGAAACTAACACATTCCCTACTTTTTAGCCTCTTTCCTCAAGACTGGCAGGTGTATTAGGCAACAGTCATCTAGACAGTTTTTAATATCTCATCAACAGTGTCATTATCAAATATCATTCAAGTAACTCATATTTATAGCACTATGTTAGAATCTATACAAATCAATTTCAGTACGTGGTTTAGCATTAAAAATAGTAAAGGGAATAGTTTTTTTTTTTTTTTAATTGAAATCAATTCCTCTGAGAGAAAAAATGTAGGAATGACAGAAATTGAAAAGACTTGTAAAGGTTGAAACTTATCAGATTTGATACTTTGAGAAATGAGTGAGAGACACAAGTCTTTAATGTAAATGCATTGTCAGGCAACAAGCATAGAAAATTACTAGCACATCTGCTTGCAGAGATCTTAGAGCCAAGAGAAATTCCTGTCATCAAGGATAAGGGAGATGACCTTAAAACTGATTTACAGGACATTCTCCATTTCTTTACTAGATTTTATGAGCAAGTCTATAGCTTACATGCCTTAGGCACTAAAGTGGCAATGGTAGAATTTTCTTTTAAAAATGTATTTTTACTCAATTTGAAATAGGTAATAAGATCAGAACACCTGCCTCCAAGGTGAAAATGATATGGCATCAGTCAATTGTAGACAGAACACATAAACATTAATACAAATATAAAGTAAGTAAGTCAAAATAACAATTAAAAGTTAAATGAAAAACATGAAGAAATTGTATTCCAAATGTTTGGGATTAAATACCTGAAAAGTATATTGATACCATATGCAAATAAAGGACACTTTACAAAAGGATTAGCATTGCAACTGTTACTAAGTCCAAATATTTCTCTTGCTAAAAAAAAAAAAAAAAAAAAAAAAAAAGAGAGAGAGAGAGAGAGAGAGAAAAAAGAAAGAAAAAAGGAAAAAAAGTAGAATGAAATGAAAGATATGCATGAAGAATATTTTTGATCTTTTTTAGTGGAGTAAGAGAATTGCACTTAGCTAAATAAGTTTAGGTTTTAAAATTCAGAATGAAGTCCTATATTAATGCTTACTACCTTTACAGGAATAGTAAGGGATACTAAGGAACTTGAACTCTAAAATGCGGCTTCTTCAGAATAGAAGAGCAAAGGATAATCATTATGAATCATTGAATAAAAATCTTAATTTTTGATATTGGGGAAGGATATTTCAAATTTTTAAATCTCTCATCATCTTGGAAATAAAAAGTCCTTTAAGGTGACAGACAGGTTAGGTGAATATGGAATTAGATGAATGCCTAATCTTAAAAAAGTCAACTTAGAGAAAGGTATCTGCTGAACTATCCCAGTGATCTATAGCTTTAGCTCTATACTGTTTAATTTTTTATCAGATGTTTTGTATGGTGTGATGAAGAAAAGACATTACTTTTCAAATTGAGAGACAACATAAGGCCAGGAGGAATACCTAACACATTAGATAACAGAATGCAAAAAAGATAAATCAATACATCTGATCTTGCCAGTAATTTTAGTCACGTCCAATTCCTTGTGATTCCATTTGGGGTTTTCTTTGCAAAGAAAGATATTAGGGTTGTTTGTCATTTACTTCTCCAGATCATTTTACAAATGAGGAAACTGAGGCAACCTAGATTAATTGACTGTTTAGGGTTACATAGCTAGTAAGTGTCTGAGGCCAGATTTGAATTAATTTATTTAATTTAATAAAGATAACAAAACCTAATGCTTGGGTTTAGAAAATTACCTTTGCAAATAAAAGAAGCAAAACATGGCTAAATTATAACATTTAAAGATATATCCATTAAAATGAATTATTAGATCAATATATTTCAACAATATGATATGCCAGCCAAAATGTCTAACATAAAGCTAAATTTCATTGAGAGAAATATGAAATGATAAAAATGAAGGATACTATAATTCTACTATGTTCTTCCCTGATGGGAAAATTCCTGCAACATTGGGTTCAATATTATGAAAGAAATTTTGAGGTCTGGAAAATGGCAACCAAATTAACAAAACTCTTGAAAAGTAGTCAAAGGCATTAAGTTACTTTTATCTAGTGAAAAGACTCAGTGTGGGGTAGGGAAAGTATTTAATTGGAGTTCCAAATTTTCTCTCTCACTTTCAATTCCCAATTAATAGTAATAAGGCAAGTAAGATTATATCAATTATACCCATATGTAATGTAATATGTAATGAATTCTTCCTTTGTAAACTACCTTCATATTACTTTATCATTTACAATTAGCAAATTGCTCATTTTTAAAATTAATTTGACACTGTTTTCTGTATTTTTGAGAAACAAGGCCTTTTTATTTTCTTTTAGCATTTTCTATTTTCTATAAGCATATATTTAAATATATAGATAATATATACATCCATATCATATTATGTATATACATATATATACATGCAAATATATCTTCATTTTCCATGATATCTTTTATCACTAGTTTCCCTGATTATCTCTTTTGACTAGGTCTATTTTTCCTTTTGCTTGGTCTAAGATCATAATTGCTACCCTTGCCTTCTTTCATTCATGTGACAGATAAATTTTGCTTCAGCCTTTTATTTTAACTCTATGTTTCTGTTTCAAGTATGTCTCTTATAAAAAAACAAAAACAAAAACATATTCTTGAATTTTGGTTTCTAATCAATTCTGCTGTTTCTGTTATATGGGTGAGTTCATCTTATTAATATTCACGTTTTTAATCACTATGTATTTTCCTCCATTCCAGTTTCTTCCATTTTTTTCTCTCTCTTTTTATTCTGTCTTTCCTCAAAAGTCTATTTCTGCCTTCTGCCTTTCATGCAGCCTTTTATCATCTTCCATATTTCTTATCCCATTGTTATCTCTTCATTGGATAAAATTGATTTCTATGCCCAACTGAGTGTGTGTGTATGTGTGTGTGTGAGAGAGAGAGAGAGAAAGAGAGAGAGAGAGAGAGAGAGAGAGAGAGAGAGAGAAAGAAAAAGAGAGAGAGAGAGAGAGTCCTTTGACAGTTTAGTGAAGTCTAGAGACCACTCTTCAGTATGATGATTTTAAATAATTGAAAAAAAAAGGTATAATTCAACTAGCAGTTAGGAAAAATAAAGTATTTTTGTTGCTTTGTTTTGTTTTTAGAATATATCATCCCAAACTCTTCAAACATTTGTAAATCTCCTACATGGAAAAATATTTGATTTATCTTGCTTGACTCCAAATGGCAGCTGGTAAAAAGCAACATATATTGAGTGCATACTTTGAGCCAATCTCTGAGGACACAAATAGAAGCAAAAGAAAGGCATTTCCTGACCTCAGGAAGATTATTTTCTAATATGAGAAAGATGGAAAATAAAGGAAATTCATAACAAATACACCAAAGAAAGGGCAGTGGTAGAAGAAGTTATTCATTGGAGCATGGTGGCTGAGTAAAGAGAGGGAATAAAATGTTGTCTATTGAGACCTTGGCATGGCAGAATGATATTCCAGACTCAGAAAAATAGGCTTTGCAATAAGTAAGAAGGCAGCTAAGATGACAAAGAGTGGAACAGTCAAGACAGAGAAGCATGGGGAAATATTGCAAAGATGAGCATATTTGTGAGCATCACTTTCTTAATGATTACAGTTAGGCAAAAGTTGAATGTAATGCTGTATGACATACTGATTTTTCCTCACTAGAAGTTTTCAAGTGAAAAATGGATTTTATAGAGGAAATCCTTATTGACCTAAAGGTTATTTAAATTGGACTTTAAAGTTTCTTCCAGCCTTAAATATTTGTGTTGGTTTTTATTATACTTACATTCCAAAAAATTTCTGAATTGTACTTTATATGATTAACTATGTGTTAAAATATCATAACATAAAAATGACATATGGTCTCAAGCCTATATTGCATCTCAGTATTATGTTTTATCATCATACTCAGATACTTTTTAATCCAATATCATGTAAAGAGATGTGATATAATGTATGATATGATATAATATATATCATATGACATAACATTGTATCACATGTTACATAATGCAACATATACCTGCAACTCAAAAAGTAAAGATTCCAAACAAAATTAATATGTTTTTGTGAATACTATCATCTTCATCCTCCTCATGATCATAGGTAGAGAGCCACAGATAGTGGAAGGAACACTGAGTAAGGTATAAGACCTTTCAGCCCAGAGGAAAACTGCTGACAATGTCTGCTTTGACTGCCCATTTCTCTTTGGTGTTATCACCTCCTTTGGTGAGAAGTCAGGGAGAGCGTGACCACCTGTGTTCTACTTGAAGCAAGGGATAATTACAGCTTATAGGGTGCTTATAGTCAGTACTTACTCAGTGTGATTGATGAGATAATGCTTCTCTAGTTGGCACATATTGTGCTGTAATAATGTAATCATACAATTTAAGGGCTGAGACAACTGGAAATGGGAGACTCCATTTTTGACCATCCTGGTGGCCCTCCTGCCTCCTTCACTCCTCCACTAAGATCAAGACTGGTTTTGAGATCCTCTAGAGAGCTAGTCCAGACATTACATATTGGTGCCCAAATGGGGACTTTCAGAAGGACATTACAATATATCTGATATTTTACAAAGTTTTTTTTAATACCCTCATAGAAAGGATGAAGGCTAGAAACAATGACTGAGGTAGTAGGTGGCTGAACAATTTGACTCCAATAGTGGTGATATTATCCTGAAAGTTGTTTATTAATATTGATCAGGTATCTGTCCTTTACCAGTTCTGTTTAGCATCTTTATTAATGAGCCAGACCAGGAGGCAGCAAAATCTAGTTTGCAGTATGTAGTTTGTCTACTACTCATTGAAAGAAAGGCATAGATTAAATGTACATATGTATGTAGATATAAATATATAGAAAAATGTATGTATACACATATATATATATTTGCATCTGTGCTTGTCTGAATGTGTGTATAAATGTACATATTTCATAAAACTGAAAGGATTGACTAATATGTGATATAAGCACCCCTCAAAATTGATAAATATTAGAATTAGATTCTCCAAAGATCTTAATTAGAATTATAGACTGAGTTTAAACTAAATTAAATTTTTAAAAATAGTTCTTAGACACTTTCCAAAATAATACATGGATAGATAGATAGATGGATAGATAGATAGTTAGATAGATAGATAGATTTGATATGCTGGATGGAACATGTCTCTTCCATCCAGACAACAATTCCCATATAAAAAACTGGGATTTTTAGTAGGTTAAAATTCTTTCTAACATTATAATGTCATGAAGGTAAAAAAAAAAAAAGTGGGAAAGATTGAACTAATAGAATCTTTTATCTAGTTCAAGGTACCAGTTCATAATAATAACTCACCATCTCAGTACTTTGCAGACATTACTTAATTACATTGTTTCCAAGCAGAAATTTAACACCTGATTGTTCAACTAAGTCTATGGCATGGCCAGCAGACCACCAAGTCGTGTCACGATTATAGTTAGGTAACAATCACTTCTATTGACATAAGGATTTATCAAAATGTCATAATGCTCTAAAAATTATTACACATTAAAAGAGGTATGAATCTGAAAACTTCTCTTTTATACCTGACTTTTCAAAAAACTAAGGGACTCTAGACATTCACTGGTTTCATTATAAACAATTAATAAAATTAAGAGGTTCCAATTAAACCTCTTGCAGGTACAAAAATCTCTGAGTTGAAGTTTTCAATAATATTTCACTTTTCTTCACTGATTATGTAAGGACTTTCTAAATGCTTATTAAGGTATATAGAACTTTGAATGGTAAAGGAGACTATAAAATGGATATTCAGTATATTTTCTATCTTGTAGAAGTTTGCTTAATTTCAGAGATCTTTAAGATGCTGTGTTTGTACTACTCCAAAGTAAAACATAGCTTAGAGCCTTATAATTTTATCTCTAAATTAAATTTTAGTCCTTATATATATATACAAAAATATTTTAGCAGAACTTACTGGGATAATAAAAAAGTAGAAACAATTTGGTCATCCTTTGAATAATTCCTAAATAAATTGAAGTTTATAAGGCTTATCCATGAATATTTGTTGGAAGAAATTTGCTTTTCCTTATTTTTAGTTGCATAGATGCATGCAGTGAAACAAAAAAATATTCAACACTAAGAAACACTGAAATAGGGAATGCAGAGAAATATAAGAAGACTTTTATGAACTTATATGGTAGGAGATAAGCAGAACCAATGTCTATAAACTTCAGTCCTCAGTCTGGCTTGGAGCTGAAATAAAGAGCACAGCTCTCCTGTAAATGCCTACAACCAGCATTATCTCCTCACCACTGTTTCTGCACATATCACGTATGTACTATTTCCTTCTTGACTGTGCCCAAGTTTTGGCAGCTCAGCCAGGCCTTATGTCACTCATCAGCAAAGGTTCCTTTAATCTTCCTAGACTCAGACACACAATTCCCTATGTGACCTGTGAAGTAAAAATTCCCAATAGCTGTAGTCAAGGCTACCTCCCAACCAGTATTGCTTATTATTTCAGTGGACCTAGTCTAAAGGGTTTTATACACTAAATGGGCCAAACTTCTGTCTTGGGATCTTTCTATACCTCTTCCTTGAATGTGCCAGGAGGACTACTCTTCTACTCCAACTCATTTATTTTTGCAGTTCTACATTCATACTGAATCTCCATTTGATCTTGCTTGTGGAGAAGAGTTTGGAATTTTTAGACCTACTTTGTCATTTTCCCCAAAACCTCCTTACTATATGTACTCTTAAAGAATTGTGAGTCACTGAAAATCACAATGACAATAATGTTATAATGATCCAATGAATGATATATTAAGAGATGATTGTGGAATAATGTTGGTGTTTTTGCTTCTTTAAATAATAATATCATAATAAGATCCAAAATCACAACTAGCTGATAAAAGTTCAGATCTTTTATTGTGTCCTTCAATATAGCCCGGTTTGCTCAGGCCTATCTCTCTGCTTGGTTCTAAGAGCTCTTGCAGCTTTGTCCTTGGCTTCTGCCTCTGCTTTCTTCAGCCTCCAGCCAGCACCAAATTGGAAGGTGCAATGAATCTCTCTGGCTTTGAAGAGAGGGTTTGTGGGCTTCCTTCCAGAGTGCTTCTCTCCAACCCCAGTCAGTGCTCCAGAGAAATTCCTCTTAAGCTCTAAGAGCTTCTTCCTGTATATATATGATCTCCCAAAGGTTAACTCCTCCTTCTGGAGGCAGGGTTTAAGGGAGGTGTGAATTCGGATATCTCATACTAAAACTGAAATCGCCCAAATGTGTGAACTCCATTGAGTACTTAAATACTTATGAGCTCTCTAAGGGTGTGAACACACACATTATTGTCTATCAGTATTAGCAACTTATCACCTTGTAAGGATTTGCTCTAAGGTGTGAACCAACAAGCACTGTATCAATTCTATTGAGTTAACACCAGGATTCTGACATCACCCTTGAGTTTTCACCTTGTTTCAAGTTGAGTTGACACTAGGATTCCAACAGAATAAAAACAGAAGTCTTAAAAATCTTCAAAAGGCATGTATATATTCACTCATAATCTCTTATTTACAAAATCTAGTCCAGACTAGTAATTGATATTTTAATTATTTTAAAAATGTAAATTATAAAATTAAAATTTAGCTATCTAAGATGTATTAATGTTTTACAGAATTTGTTTTATGAGATAGATTTGAGTAACTCTTCTAAGTTGCTATACAAGCAATTATAAAATGTAATTTTTTCAAATTATATTTTAAAAGTATTGTTTATAGATAAATCAGTAAAATAGTATAGAAAGAACAATGGATTTGATTTCAGGGGGAAAAAATTGCTGTAACATTTCTCCTCTGTCACTACTTATATAATTTTCCTTTGCCACTCTAGGCATAAATATTTTCTTCTGTAAAATTAAGGACTGAATTAAATTATTTCTGAAGTCCTCTCAAGTGCTAAATCCTGTGGAAACATTTACATTTTAACTATATTCTGTAGAATTACATTTATTTATGATATCTATAGAATATATAAATATGTTTTAACTGAATAAGGAAGTCATGTAACAGTTAAAATTTAAAACACCATTAAAATAGATTTTTCTGAATGTCATTTTGTGTTTTACCTAATGTTTTCAATTATTTGGCTTTAAATAAGGATTTATGGTTTAAAAGAGAGAAAGTTAATAATAGCTAAAATCAATTTTCACCTTTTTTTGATTTTGAGTAAATGTTAATTTTTGCTAATATCAAATTTTTATCTGAAAAAAAAATAAGTAGAGAGCAGACACCCTTCTAATTGTAAAAATATGTGGATCTCTTAAAGGTAAGCTAGAGATTTCAGGATCTGAGACTTGAGCTTTGTCTAAAAAGTTAACTGTATAACATTTTGCTTCTCAAAAAAAAAAAGTTGAAAATTTTATACTGTCTGGTTTTGTAAATAAAAATGGAATCATACGTAGAGTGTATAATACCCATGGTATCACATTCATTCAGCACATTGAAATTCTTCTGTGCCAGGATAAAGAGAAAGCATTCCAACATGAAAGATCTGTTGTTACTGTCTAAAAGAGACTTTGCTTCTAGTCTCATAGAATTATTCTTCTGTCCTTGGGTGGTTCAGAGTACAAGATAGGAAGAGCTAAAAGGGCAAATTGTTGTAAATGTATAATGCATGGAAGATTATCATAATGAGCCTGTTAAGTTCATTTTAAAATTTTTCCTCAAGTGAGAAATTGCTTAATTATATGTCTGTTTCAGAGCTGGATTATTTTACATCTTAGCAAAAACTTCTTGGCATAGAGTTCCATTTATTCAAAAGATTATTAGTATATTAAGTTTAATTCTCCTCTCCTAACAAATTGAAGTCAAGCTTTTTCAGGTCATTGAAAGAAAAATTTAAGCACCCCTATTATTTTAAGAATTGAGTGATACAATAAATATTAGTAAATACTCACAAAATATCTTCTGAGACTAGGGGGGGGGACCAGCATAAAAATTATCTGTTTTCATAGCCTCTTTTTTAGTAGTCCTATAGAGCAATACCTCTGTCACAGCCATTATTAATATTAGTATAAATAATAATAAGGGATATCTTTCATTTAAATATTGTACATTGCTGTCAGAAAACTGATCATTGGAAATAAAAATGATAATGAAAGAATAGAAAAAAAAGAAAAAATATATATTCATTCTTGGACTCATTTTTAATCTCTTTTATTCTTTCACTTCCTCTATCTAATCTTTTGCCAAATCCTTCTAATCACAATGCTACTTATTTAGCCTTAAAATATGGTTCATCTTCTCCTCTCCCATGGTCAATACCCTGCTTTATATCCGTGTCATCTTTTTGCTATATTATTTTAATAATTTCCATTTAATCAGGGCCTGTATCTCTATTATATTCTCTCTCAGATCCCATCTCCATTCAGTTGCTAAAATATTGCTTTTATTTTCAGTCATTCAGTTGTGTCTAACCCCCATGACCCCAGTGACCATAGCACAACAGGCCTTTCTATTTGGCAATGTTTTTTGAAGTATGTCAAAGGTCATGTTAGTTGTTTTTCATAATATCATATATACATCTCAATATCTGCCATCCTCTTTTTCTTTTGCCTTCAATCTTTTCAACATCAGGATCATTTCAATTAAGTCCTGTTTTCTCATTTTATATACCCAACTTATTTAAGCTTCAGTTTTAGTATTTGACCTTCCAGTGAATAATCTGAATTAATTTTTAAGTACTGACTGATTTTATCTTCTTGCTGTGCAGGGGACTCACAAAGGCCTCAAAAGTTGCTAAAATTTTCTTCCTGGGAAAAAAAATGCCTAACAACACAAATCTCACAATCAAAAAAAAAAAAAAAATACTGTGGCTCTCCTTATTGTAGGACAAAATATAAACATATTAGATTGACTTCAAATATCTAGTTCCAAAATGCCTCTCAATATTATTTTCCTTGATTAAGCTACTGGTTAGTATTGTTTCTAATTATTATTCCCTCACACATTCTCAATTCTAGTCAAACTGAATTACTTTCTCTTTCTTGAATATACTGTTCCATCTTCTCCTCACAGACAAATTCACAGTCTCTTTGACTTTTGTGCATCCCTTTTTCTAATCTTAGGTTTGGTATTGCCTCTCTGAATCTTTTCCTGATCCACAGGAATTATACTATATTCTCTGCTTTGATATTCCTAGAGATTTTTGCCTGACCTTTCTCCTTTGCCCCTTTGTTCCTGACATTTCTGTATATATATGTGTATATGTCTATTTATCTATCTTCATAGACATATGTGCATAGACATGTGTATAGACATGTATATATAAATATACAGATATATATGCATATATATGTACATATCTCTATCTATCTATATATCTATATCTATATATTCTGAGTTGAATTTAAGCTTGAAGGCAGAGATTTTTGTTTTGTTATTGCCTTGCAATCTTTAGTCCAAGCACATAGTAGGAAGTTAGGACATAATTGAATTGAATTGTAAATTCAATTTTATTCAATAAATATTTAAATGCCTACTGTATGCCTTGTCCTGTGCTAAGCACTGAGGTTGCAAAGAGTCAAAAAACATTCCTGCCCTCAAGCAGACAGCAATCTACTTAAATTGAAAATAAGGCATGAATTCCAACAATAATACTGTCAACCTGTGATAACTGATTTGCTGAAACTCAAATGAGTTTGTTAATTATTATGTTTAAATTATATTTCAGTTTTTTTTCTAATTTTAAAGAAAATGAAGGGTCAAAGTACAGGATTTTGCTGTTCACCTAAAAAAAAATGAAGTAAATAGGTACAGAAAAGTGGTGACTGGACCTAACTTTTTTTTAACTTCTTAGTTTACTTTGAGATTCGTGTCATTTAGTTTCATCTGTGCTAAAAGCAAATAGAAGTTGCACGGGGTATGTACTATCATTGTAAACATTCCTGGAAAACTTTTTTTCTAAAGAGAAAATGGCCAACATCGTATATGAAGCTTTATCATATGTTAATGCTTTTATTTTTATTTTTAACATGATAGATTTTTTTATGTAGCAACTTTGTTGCCAATAGATGTATTTATGTGTAAATGTATAAAATATTATGTCCATATGCATATATACACAAATAGGTAATATGGCATAGACATATATCTACACATATGTGCATATATGTGCATGTAGATTTACATATATAGGCTTATTTATTTGCATATATAGACTGATTTCATTGGTTTAGGGAACTGAAAAAAAAAAGAAAAGAAAACTCTCTCTAAATATGCAATTTAGACCCTTTTCTACTGTTTCTCTTAAATAATTTCCCAGACCATTAAAAAAAAAATTAGTTCATTCAATTGGCTATGGATCAACCAGTCTGACTTAAGTCTATCAGAAGGTTTTCTTGATGATGGGGTTAGTTTCTATCTACTACTTCATACTGCCTTTCATGTGCATGCACATACACACAGCTATATGTGTTAGTATATATAAACATATTTAAATCTCACTTCCCTCATCTACAATACAATAGTTTGGACTAGTATCTCTCACTCATCCTCATTATAAATTTTTATAATTATCTAATGTTTTTTTAAGGTCATAATCTAGGTTCTCTTTCCTTTTGTTGCCTTGTCTTCAGGAACCTCAGTGAAACATCTTAGGAATAGTAGCAAATGATATTCTATTTTTTTGAACAGACCAAACCATCTAAGGACTCCTTGAGGCCAACATTATTCAGCCAGCCTCACCTAAAAGTAGCCATCTTGTAAATGGAATAACTAGAGTCCTGACTCTTAATGGAACGATATTTTCACCTTATTTGGCTATACATTTTACTAATAATTTGGGGTTTTTTTGTAAGAACCATTAACTTAGGTAAAATGGTCAGTTATCTTTGCCTTTATTTCAAAATATGCTTTGATAATAATAATAATCTTTTCCTATTTTATGGAGCTATATAATCTGTTGGAAAAGTCCCTGAATGGATAGTGAGTGGATTTTACTTCTCACAAACTCTGCTACTAATTCTCTGGCCTCTGACAGGTGATTTTCCTTTCCTTTCTGTGACTGAGCTTACTCATCTGTAAAATGAATATAGTGAAAAATCACCCCTCTTATTTCTCAGTGGAACTGCAAAGCCAAATGAAAATAAAAACATCAAAAATTTACAGAGCTTTTAACAAAGGTGCTACATAAACATAAGGACATTTTATATTACTTAAATTAGAGATTTCTCATTTTATTTTTTATTTCTCTAGCTTTCAAGATGCCTTGCTCAGGAAAATCTATTTATGGATAATGAAAGTTGTTTATTTTTAACAAAAGGAATTTTTTATTCTTCTTTTAAAAATTGCACTTTTAATCTTTCTATTTACTCCCTCAAACAGGAACAAATTGTGGATGTTCCTTTCTCACCTTACTTCTTTGGTAGACGTATCATAGTATCCTGTGGAGTGGCAATGAAAGAACAGAGCTCATTATTTTCTTTATAATAATATAGGGGACTACATGTTTCAGCAAGGGTGCTTCGGAGTTAGATAAAAAAGAAAGAAAATAATAATCTATTTTCTATATTTTTTTGAGAACTGAAGAACAGTCTTAAGGCAAGACATCACTTAGCAAAGAACAAATATAATAAATTTGAAATACTTGCAGCTTCAGAAATTATTCTGATTTCACCTAGCATTCAAATTTTGTTCTTTTTAATTGATTAAAATTACATTTTCATGATCAAATGAAGATTTGGATAAAAACTGCAAAGAAAGACTTGAAAACCAAAAAGCAAAATTTACAGTTTTCCTTTCTAAATAAAAATCATAACTCTATCCTTGCACATTTATTGCAAGTTAGAAAGTTGGCATTCAGAGAAGACTAGTCTTCTATTCTTCTATACTATTCTATTCTATAATAAAGTTAGAAAATGGCATTCAGAGAAGTCTTCTCTGAATGCCATTTTCTAACTTAATGTCAGAAATTGGAATGATACATACCATTACAGAGAAGAATATTTAGGACTAATTGGAATCTTTGAGACTGACTGAGATAGCAAAAAAAAATTCATCTATACAAGATAGATTTTTGTACAAATCAGCACAATAAAAACTTAAATTATATTGGGCTATATGTACATTAACCATCTTGACCTAAACTATTTTATTTTGATGTTCCAAAGGATATAATTCACAATGAACTTCATGATCTCAAAAATAAAACCATTATTTGTTATTCTCAGAGACTGAGTTAACAAAATTAATTTTTTTTTTGTTTATTCCAGCACAAGAAAACTGGTCCAATTATAGCCCAATGCTTAGCACCTAGTGGAGGACAGAACAGCTTCTATCACTTAATAGATTAGTCTTAATGTATTCTTTTACAGAAGTTATGTGCCATTCTTTGCCAAAACAAACTATGGAGGGATAAAGAAATATTGAACTGACCTCTTCCCAACAAGTCAGTACTCTCTTCTCTATGCCAAAAATTCTTAACCAAGTATGTCTATTGATTGTTTTCAAGGTGGGTCTATGAATCTGGATAACAAAAAGAAATCATATTTCTTTTCCTCTATCTTTCTAACTGAAATTTATTAGTTATGAATGTAGGTAAGAAAGAGCAATAGTATTAGACTTCAGTAGATTGCCAAAATCTATGAATTGAAAAATACAGGTTAATAACCCATGCTGTATACCAATATATCTTACACAGAATAGGTTTTTAATAACATTTATTGATCTTAAATAAATTTCATTCCATAGGAACTGTATTCTTTACATTTCCATTTTTTGGAGGAAGAGAATTATGAAAAATCCCTTTACCCATCCACTAAAGTTCCTAAAATTCTGTAAAATCCCTTCACCTATGCCATAAAATTGTAAAGAACTGCATGACATTCTTACACACAAGTAGTTTAACCATATAATATACACAATATATACACATTATAATATAAATTACCTATGTGTAAATATTTATTTATTCTAAAATATATGACATAGAGAACATTTTTGGACATGGTCAATGTAGGATTGGTTCTGTTGGACTATGCACATGTATTGGAATAATTTTGTTTTTCTTCTCTCTCACCCTTAATCTTTTAGTGGGGGAAAGTAGAATAAAGATAAAATAAGTGCTCATTAATTGAAACACATGATTTTAAAAGAACTGCATTACAAAAATTGTATTTATTTTTAGTTTCAATTATCACAAAGACCATTAAAACATTCATGCCCCTGCTGACTTTTATTTTAGTTTAAAAGTCTTTTGACTTGGTTACTAAGCTAGTAGATAAATGGAATAATACAGATGCAGCATTTCTAGATTTCAGAGTACTATTTTAGTCTCTATCTTTATTTTATATTTTTCTGAGGCAATTAGGTTAAGTGACTTGCTCAGGGTCACACAGCCAGTAAAGTGTTATGTGTCTGAGACCAGATTTGAACTCAGGTTGTCCTGACTTCAAGGCTGATGCTCTATCCACTGCACTACCTAGTTGACCCATCTCTCCTATCTGTATGTATAATATGGAGAAATGTTGAAACAATAATAGCACCATCAAATACATTTGGAGAGCTTATACTGAGCAGATAAACCCTATAGGGTCATTAGTAAGGTTATCTTGTCTTTGGTGCTACTATAGGAGAAAAAAAAACAGTGACTTGGATGAAGGAATAGGTAGCAAATTAACATTTTTTAGATTAAACAAAGCTCAGTGAAATAGCAAATATATTGAAAGAATTATGATTGCTAGAATTATCATCAGGCTAAAATAATGAGCTGTGACAACTATATGAAAAATAAGAGTAAAAATAAAGTCTTACATTTAAGTTTAAAACAAAGCAATATAAGTAAAAGGATATAAATGAATAGAAAGGTTATTCACAAATATAATAAATTAGGGCAAGGGAGAAGAACAAGAATGAGGTAAGGCTCAATACTATCACATAACAATTAGGTTAAAGTACCGAGGTTTGATTTAACATTGAAGAATTTTTACATGAGAGAAGGATTACATTTAATAGTCAAGAAAGAATAATTATTATCAATGGTTATAAGTCATGGGGATTTTGGATATACCCATAAGCAAACACATACACAGCATAACTTTCAAACAAATACTATCGTTTCCATTAAAAAATAGACTGACTTTGGGTATACTGACAACCATTATAGAACAGATCTTCAATTATATGACTATTGTCCTTCCTTTCTTTCCACTTTCCTTCCTTTCATTCCTTCTATCTTTATCTTTCTTATAATATTCATCATCTAAATTAAAAAAAAATAAAGCAGCAGCCATTTGAAGTGTTTTCTCTCTCTACCTGCTTTATCTTTATTATCCTGAATCCCACATAAAGAACAAGTCCCTTTGGAGCATTAGGCCAAACATTCTCTCCCTACAAGTAGAGATATTTAAACAAAGCTCAAAAATAATCTGGAGAAATGAATCCTTATGAAAATTCTAACTCATTCTATAAAAGCTGAATTTAGGTTGACCTTATCTAAGAAAATAAACACACCTTGTGTCTTCTTGAACACATTCAAAGTTAGAATCCATTAGTCCATAGAACAAAACTGTAAATTCATGTAGGCTTTACAAGTTATATAATCTGGAGGTTTCATGAGGGCACACAGCTTGTAATTCATAGCTTTACTTTGGTGCAAAAACTTGTCTTTCTGTAGAAAGATAAAAGTAAATATCATAGGAGCAAATGAAAAGAAAACTTCAATCAGCAAGAAGCATCTCACAAGCCCTTTCTTTTCTATAGTATACAGAACTGCTCTGTATTATTACCCTGTTCATTCTAACAATTATAGAGAGCTTCATAATAGAGCATCTGTCTCTACAATACCTGCTGAGTTGGAAATATTTGAATTTTAAACCAAAAAGGAATACAAATGCTAAATCAAATTAGCAGTTTTTCGTGTTCAACTACTGTGCCTAATCTTTTATGACATCTGGTACCTGACAGTG
This sequence comes from Sarcophilus harrisii, assembly GCF_902635505.1. Lineage (NCBI taxonomy): Eukaryota > Metazoa > Chordata > Mammalia > Dasyuromorphia > Dasyuridae > Sarcophilus > Sarcophilus harrisii. The sequence goes on from NC_045428.1 coordinate 101,433,799, forward strand.
AATGATTTAACCTTGGTTTTACCTCACTAGCTGTTCAATAAGCCTTTTCATGAAAACAAAACTTGCTGAGTAACACAATTCTTCTCTTTTCCTTGTATATTTTGCAATAGAATTGAGTTACAATAATTTCTCTTTCTCTCAAAGTGATATAAATTTTGAAAATGATATGTATTATGCTGCTATACCCTCAGGTTACCCGAATATAAAGAAGGTGAAAGGGTTTGTTAGCAGAGGAAATCACACAGATGGCAGTTAAGGAAGGAAAAGATTACCTGTGATACTTCTCTAACCAAAAAGCATTGATACCAAGTGCTTAGAGTCTTATTTTGCAGAAATTCTAATGGAAAGGAAGTTTTGAAAGTTCATGGTAATAATTCTTCAGTGGAAAGTCACATATCTGTGTTGGCTATCATTATTATTGCCATGTTGAAATACCCTTAGTTACTGCATAAAAGTCAACAAAAATGATAAGTCCAACAAAGAATTGTAGCTAGTACTACTAAGTAAAGTAGTAGAGTGTGAAGATCGTGTATTTTTAAATTAGCAGGAAACAGGAATTCAGGTTAGGAGAAAACCATCAGTCTTTATTCTCAGTGAAGAAGGATCGGAGGTGGAAGAGAATCGGCGAGAGCAATGTGTGCAGCTGAGTCAAGAAGCTAGCTCGACCAGCAGCCACACAACCAGCAGCTCGGAGTCTCGAACCCAGGCCCAATCTCTCCCAGCTTCTCTTCCTGTCTCTCTCTCTGCCTCCACCCGCCAAAATCGTCATTTCCCATACAACACATCAGGACTTGCACAGAGAGTGGGCAGGGAGCATTCTTTATCCAATCATGTATATTAATAGAGTATAGCCCAATTACTATTTAGCCTCACGTACTTGGGACCTCAGTGCATCAACTCAAACCTCAGCCCATTATAGTAGAGAATGTTCTCTTTTGAAGGCTATGAAATAATTGGCATATTAAAATACTTTGCACTTATTCTATTGATGATCAACTTCAATGTTTACAAATTTTAAGGGAAGTAATTTTCAATAATTTATAGAGGAAATAATCCCCAAAGCAATAGTTATAATTCAAAGAATCATTATAAATTACAATTTGTTAAGTGCCACTCTCTCACTTAACTAACACTAATCTATCCTTATTCTTAGGTCTAATCAGAGAAACTCTGGTAAATATAATATCAACCTTACCTCTGTTTTGAGATCCTCAGAAGTCCTCCGGCTGCTATCTCATATGGATGCAGTTTGAACACAACAAAGCACCTGAGAATTTTGGCAGACAAGCTTAGACTTTATTCACGTGGTTTATACTCACTCTATAACCTCCTGCACTATCTTGGTATGGCTCTCCAGGGTTGAGCTCCAGGTAGAAAAGGTGGAAAAGAGATAGAAAAGAGTAAAAAAAGGTCAAGTCCTTCCTCCTCTGAGTTTAAGTCAATTGATGATGGAGATTACAACCCGAATTTGACTCAAGATCAGAGTAATTAGGATTCCCTCCATGGCTTGAGGTCCCACCCACAAAGGAAGTCATTATGTACTCAACTCCAATCACATCCTGGGATCTCAGAGACCATTGGCCTACTTACATACCAATTGCCCTTACCTGGCCTTTCTAATGGACCCTTACAACAATTTATTATAAATGTTAACATACAGTTAATATATGACATAAATTAATAGTGTGTTATTACACTATTGTGTAAGAATGCTTATACATAAGGACAAACAAAAAGAAAGAGTCATTTATCAACTTGGTTACTGTTATAAATTCTCTAAAATGGAACCTTAATCATATTAATATTGAACAGCATAATTCTTATAAAAAAATTTATTATAAAACTGCCATTAAAATTCTGACAATCTTTAAATAAAATATATATTATTAAAGATAATAGGACAAAATAAAAACTTATAATAATTATAGTAATAATACATTATAATTACAAAAAATAGTTTAAAACATTATATTTTAACTTTATTTTTATTTCTTCTAAACATCCAGTTTATTTAACCTAATGTTCTTAAGTTCATTTAAAAATGTTTTAATATTTTTGTGAATCATTTTTATGAAAGCTTATTGACATTTTCATATACAGTTATGAATTAATCCTCTGATATTTCAATTTCCTGAAATCTCTTAAAAGGAGGCACTGTTTCAAAATGTTAGAGACCACACTATTTCATCTATTTCCTATTTATTCATGTTAATTTTTTAAAACAGCATTCTATTTCTTTATCCCCATATTTTTTTTATTTAGTATCATCAGTTTTCTTTTCCAGAGAGGATACAGATATGAGAGAAAATTTGAAATAAGCATCAATAGGTCTTGGATAACTGATTAAGTTTGATTGTAGAGGAGGAAATGAAGGAAAATTTCAGTTTAGAACCTTGAGAATTTGCAAGAAAGTTATACTTTTGACACGAATGGGTAATTTACTTTATACAAACAAAGATGCCTACAGAAGTTAATTTGAGGTTTTTAATAGATTTTTGCAAATATCTTCTAACTTAGGCAACATATTAGGCCTGGCTACATCATTATTTATAAAATTAAATTCCATTTACCACTGTCATTAATTTTGTCATATATGTATATTTCCAGTTCTAAAAATTATTCTTAAATAGATTTATTCAACAAGAATTATAAATGTCCACCAATAGACAAATGACTACTCTTGAGGAGGAGATAGAAAACTCATGACTCAAGTTATAAGTCTCACAACTGTTTAAACATTGAAGCTTTTGAATTGGAAAAGTGGGAAAGAATATGAGTATATATAACTGGAAAAGGTCAGGTAACTGGGTAGCTGTGCCCTCTTGGTCAGTAAAACTAATTTTAATATTTATGTTCTGTAGTCATATTAGTTAGACGTTCCTTCTGTCAATATAGGTCAAGTCATCTATTTCTTTCCATACTATCTAAGTCTTGTTCATGTCACACTGTAAATAAAACCTATTGAGTACATACAATCTTCTAGTAATTTTACTTTTTATTTTGTCCTTTTATAGTCTGATCATGCCTTGGAGCTTTTGAGCAATATGGTAGTTATTCCATACTCTCATTATGTGAATAAAACATTCCTTTCCACCCCCAATTACACACATTGTTCTGATGATATTATTTTCATTAATTTTTCCTACAGAATTCCTCATTTGCAATGTTTTACAGCATACTCAAACCACAGGGGAGCTCTTCATATCCCCTTAAGTAATCAAATCTTTAATTCTTTGAAGAGGGTGACATTTTGTGACTCAGAGTCATGCAATAAAAGCAGAAGAATCTTGATGCTAAAATTTGGATCTTTGTTACCAATAAAAGATTGAGCATTATTAAAATAATTGCATAATTTGTCAACATCATTCCCTTCTTTCTTCCATCTATTTTGTTCTGTATCAAATTAATAATTTATAGTCCAGGAAATATAAAGTAAAGGACTAGTTTCCTGTGTTGCCTATCCAAATATTTATCATGATGTAAAAAGTATATAGTGTTCATTTATTTTCTATATGAATAGTTAATCTAAGTTGTTATAACTTAGAGTAAAATCATTAATATTACATGTCTATTTAAGAAAAAGATTTCTTGTTATCCTCCTTCCCTAAATCCCTAAAGTAAGCTTTCAGAAAGTTTTCCTAAAAATGGACAAATACTTGTATGACTCCATTTCTGAATGATACTTGTTTTTAAATTTGGCTTCTAAGAAGTATCTGACGTACAGAAAAAATGATAACCATGTCCTCCACTTTACAAATCTTCAAAATAATTAATGACTTACTGCTTTCCTGCTCCATTAGAGCTCAGGAAAAAAGTGGCTTCCTTTCCTTACTTCCATATTCTTTTGTCTTTACCAACTCAATAATTATAAAAACTCTCGTGACAGAATTATAATGTAATAGAAGTGTTTCTTTTATCCCACTAATATTATTCATGAACATATATACTATTGATTATATTGTTGCCAAATATTTGCTTCTTTGTGAATTATTTAAAGTCTCCGAATCTGTTTCCTCACGTAAAAATTAACAAATTAGGACTGAGAAGTAGAAGAGTTTAGAGAGAGATGTAACTAGGGATAGGTTGGTAAATATTTAACAATTATGCCTCTAAAAAGCACAACACATGCTTAAGTTGAATCTATACAATTAACATTTCCTCATTACTTTCCTAAATCTAGACAGTCAACAAAACAATAAATCAAGGCCTGGATTGTAACTTGCCAATTTTTGAAAATGTGTAAGCCAGTGAATGAACTAATATGAACTGACACCAACATAACTTAAACCACATTTTACAGTAGAGGAATAAGGGTTAAAGGAATTTACTCTATCTTATATAAATAGTGAGTGGCAGAACTGAGATCTGAAGGAAAGTCAATTAAACTGAAATCCTACCATCTTTGTGATATCTCAAATGATCAAATATTCTTGAAGGCCTTTCCAATTCTATATTTTGTGATTTTATATTTTTCTTTCTCTTTTCCGTATGTAGGTTATGGATGTGTGTCTAAATAATTGTTAATATGATTGAGATCTATAAAATTTTAATTAAATACTAGTGTGGAATAAATAATAGTTTTTATAATAATCAGTAAAAACTACCCTTTGATTAGTGACTGCAGTCATCCAAAAAAGCATGTAATTCCTGAACTGCTCCTTAAAATCCACAATGGACCTCAAGTATCTGAACAGAAAGAATACTCATATGTTATCGCTGCATACTTCTCTGACCAAGTGGCTAAAGTTATTTCCCAGGCTTTGATGATGTACACCGAATTCTTTTCAATAGTGCTTCAGTAAGCACGTAAAGGATTTCTTTTTATGTCTGCTTGCAATTACCCCAGTAGTAATCTTTAGACCATTAACTATTCTTAATTAATATCTATTGTCATTTATTCTTTGCTTATAAAACTAGTTTGATGGAAAATAATTTCAATCTGATATTTTTGAGGATTTTATAATAATTATATTGTAATTGCTAATGATGTTCAGTAGAAGCTGGTCATAAATGGATTTGAAAAGGATTGACAATGCAAACATGACTTTTGTGCAATGTCCAATCTAACATCTGTAAGAAGAGTAGGATATGTCACATTTTTAATTGACCTTTTGCTTACTTAAACTTAACTCCTTGGAATCTTCAAGCAGAAGTGGTATGATTATTTGTCTGTTATGTTAGTGGGGACATCTTTCATGATTGAATTGGACTAGATGACCCTTCCAACTCAAATTCTGAGAATCTGTGAGAGTCCAGTACTTTTACTCTTTTAGTCTCCCAAAGGCAATGTGAACCTTCTTGATCCCTTTCCTGTTTCTTTGTTGATTGGTACATCAATAGAAAGTTTGCAGCTTGAAGGAGAATTCAGTGACAAATTTTACTTCTGAATTTTTAATGAAAAATTTTTGCCTGCTTTTCTAAGGTGAAGGTAACCCTGACAATCAGAAATTCAAAGTCTCTTCACTTCAAAGCCCTTATAATCATATTTAGCGTAAGAAAAATCAGTAGGTGGTGGTTAAAAGGAGATAATTTTATATCCACATTATAAAACAGAAAACTGAATTTTGGAGAGATTAAGTGGATTGCTTAAGGTGACACAGCAAGATACTAGAGGAGGCAAACCATGAACCAAAAGTACCCTGCTTTCTAATCCTTTATTTTGGCCCAATGCACCATACTATATCTAGTGCAACTATATGATAAATGAATGTCATCCCTTTCAGAAGTTTATTCAATGAACTGCTTTAGGGATTAGAATGTTATATTTCCCTGTGGCTGCTGTCTATAATTGGTTATCTCTAACATTTACTCTTTGTATAATAACCTTAATTTATGGAATTCTCAATTAAATGATCCAGGATAATACAAATATTATATTCAGAACAACTCTAAGCTGTAAGTCTTCTTTTTTTCCATACTGCACTCCTACCCTCTCTGAAGTATAATCAACTTCATTTTGATATGACCAAGACTATCCTTCAATCCAAGGATTAGATTCCCATTTTTTTCCGCACTGAAAGGACATCTTCCTTTTCTTATACTCACCTATTGTTTTTTTCAACATTTAAAAAAATAGAATTGCATATCACATGAATCCTTGAATTTTATGAGGCCTTACAGATGATCTAAACCTGGGGTTCTCAATCTTTTAGGGATGGTTTATAGACACTTCTGGCACTATGGTGAAATCTATGAGCCTCTTATCAGAAAAAAATTTTAATGCAAAAACAAACAAACAAAAAATCCATTGTTTTAACTACCTGATTTTTTTTTTTTTTTTTTTTTTTTTGGGCAAGGCAGTTGGGTTAAATGACTTGCCCAAAGTCACATAGCTAGTAAGTGTTTAGTGTCTAAGGCTGGATTTGAACTCAGTTTTTCTTGACTCCAGGGCTAGTACTCTATCCATTATGCCATCTTGATGCCCTAATATCATTGCTCAAAATTATATTGAACTACTGTCATCAAAATATGATTTTTAAAGTTCCCATATTCCATGTTTAAATCCCCTAATCTAGGAGCTTGACCCTTCCATTAAAATTAAGAAGTACAACATACATTTATGACTTGTCCTAAACTGCACTGAATTAATACAAGGCCAGATTAGAGTAGAATTCTTATGAAACCTTGCATGCTACAGCTGTTGGTTGTTATGACTGCTTGTGCTTAGTATTCAACTCCACTACAGTAACTTAGTATAATAGAACACCAGTCCTAGAGTTAGGAAGACCTTAGTACAAGTCTAGGCTCAGGCATTTACTAGTTGTATAACCTCAGACAATCCACTTGACTTCTGTCTGCCTCAGTTTCCTCAACTGTAAAATGAAGATAACAGCAGTGTCTACCCAAAAGGTTGTTGGGAAGAAAAAATGAGATAATATTTGTAAAATACTTAGTACAATGGGTTACTCTTAGCTCTCAATATCTATTAATTCTCATCCCTTTCCTCCCTTCCTTTCTTTACTACTGCATGCTAATAGGAAATTTTTTTCCAGTTTAAATCATTATAAAAATAATGGTAAATGAAATGAGGAATTATAAGTATATCCATCAAAAAAGTCCATCTAATACAACAAATTTAGGGATGTTATTTGAAAATAGCAAAAATGGCTCTCTAGAAAGTCCTAACAAAGAAATGTCTTGCACTATAAATGCAAAAGAAGGGGGACATAAATAAGCAATAAAGAGAGTATTGTATTCAATTTTCCATTTTATTCATGTAGACTTTTCAGTAGTTGTAATAGCAAACAGTTGCTGTGCAGCTAATCTGACATAGCACCCCTATGGAGCTTATTGGTACAGAGAGTTTTCTATGTCCTTTAAAAAAGGACTTTAGGACTAGTGAGTTAGTTCTGAAGAGCCAGAAGGAAGAATCCATGGATGAACAGAAATATCTTAAAATAGTTTTAGACACAAATCCAGATATCTTACATTTCAGATATTTGAAAGAACATTTGACTTTCTGAATATACACTAAAGTTTTGTTTTTTTTTTTTGGATAATTCTGATTGTGGGGAATTCTGATCTGAAACATTCAGGAAATTAAAAGAAGATCCCCTCTCTTTTTCATGTAATTTATGTTGATCGTTTCCTAAAACCTCCTCTTTTCAATTTTATATCTTGTTTTATTTTCTCATTTTATTTGTTTTCAAATTTCAAGGTATTTCATAAGCTTCAAATTGTGAACTCTCCTACTTTAGAAAACAAAGTAAAATATTTGCATTTTGCAGGATCACATTTTAGATTTTTATGTTTCTTTCCCTTTATGATTATTCAAAATGCCCTCTACAAAGTCTTCTATAAAATCCTTCAATATTGACATTTTCTAATATTTTAATACTCTTAACCTCCTCAAAATCTCTGGGGCATCTTTATTGACATTCATTGATTGAAATTAACACACTTATAGCCAAGCATCTCACATTGCTTATTAACATCACTTTTACCATTTCTTTTCGTTTGTTCTTTTAAATACTATATAAACATTCACCATTTTAAAAATTTTTGTACCTTTGGATTTTGTGTTAATTCTCTGATTAAAATAAAAGAGCATCACATTGTTCATTCAACTTAATTTTAAAAGAAATTGGCCTGTAGAAATGATGGATTTCAATGCATGTTTTGTGTATGTGTTTTCTATTGCATAAAATTAAGCTTTAAATTTAGTTTATTCAGCTATTAGAAGACACAGAAATCTGTTATCAACAGCATTGCTCAAAATTAAATTTGGTTTGTTATAACTATTCTCAATGGAGTTTTTATCACCTATAAGCTGAATTTGTATTTTCTGTAATTTCCCTAATAAAACATTCCTCATTAAAGTTGCATGTACCTTATGGTACAAAGAAATGTCTTCCTTCCCACTTCTAAAAGTAAATCACCTATATTCCCTGCTTGGTTTTATTTGTGGATATTTTTAAAAACATACTTAAACAGGCTCTCCAACCTCAAAAGCATTTGTCTTATGATAATGTAGAGAAATTTAACACTATCCAAAAATAGTTTGATATAGCAAAATTATTTTTCTTTATCCACTTTGATTTAGCAAAAACACAGTGAAAAGTGTGTGGTATGTATGGAAGGGGATTTCTGTGTGGCAGGTAGGGGTAGTAGAGGACTTGGTTGGTTACTTGGTTGATTGGTGAGGGTGAAAAGATATAACAGAAGTAGAAATATTCTGGTCCCTTTTCCCTGAAAATGATCTTTAGAAATTGATCCTTTTAGGGCAGATCAGTGGTGCAGTAGATAGACCACTGATCTGGGTTCAAATTTGGCCTCATCAGTTGTATGACCCTGGGCAAATCACATAACCCCCAATGTTTCCAAAAAAGAAAGAAATTGGTTATATTTAGAAAACTTGCTTTATACAACTCATTATGATCAAGGTAATGAGCGCCTGTTTATATAAAATGTGGGACCCTGGAACAATATTAATTAATTAATTCTAAGGATGTTAGAAACAATTATAAGTATATATTATACATCTATCTGTATATATACATGCACACGTGTGTGTGTGTGTGTGTGTGTATGTGTGTGAAGAGAAAGAGACAGAGAGAGACAAAGAGGGAAAGAGAGAGAAAGAGCACCTATGTGTGGAAAGTTTTTGAATTAAGAGTCTTGGATTTGAAATGCAAATTCTCATGATATTTGATTGGACAGCTTCTTATTCTCCATAAGCCAGAGTTTCCATATCTATAAATAAAGGTACTGGAAAATTTTGGAATAGCAAAAATTATCTCCCTCTTCCTAATCTGAAATCTCTGACTATGGATCTCTAGTCTTGGTTTTTTTTTTTTTTTTTTTAATGAAAAGTACAATGAAAAATGTAAGATAATATTTCTTCACTAAGTAAATAGGTGAAATTCCAAGTAGAATAGTCATTAAATATACTAAAATAATGTTCTACTGGGTAGAATGCAAGGCCTTGAAATTGAAAAAATAATTTTTATTCTAAGAATTAAATTAACGGGTTGTTAATATTGTCCTGTAATATTTGAGATTTGTGGAAAGTCACTGTTAATCTTATGTAAAAGCTATTTTTTGCTTCATTAACTTAATCTTCGTGTGTGTGTGTGTGTGTGTGTGTGTGTGCATATGTTTTAGGTTTTAAACCTATATCATTAGAAACAATAGAAATATTTTGGTATTTTGTGAGTTTAATATTCACACACTTCAAATTAATTAGTGTTATTCTTTTTTTCAAACACAACCCCATTTGGTTTTACTGGAATATCAAAATATAAGATTTTAAAACTGTTATGCATATGAACACATTAGCTATTAGAATTTAAAATTCCCCAAGTGATTTTATTTGTTTTGTTGTGTGGTATCTTGCTTCAGTGATTTTAAAATATGTATTTTTTAATAAATAATTTGAATGAATTTCATGTCTTGTAAAGTGCAAAGAACAGAATAAAAATATATTTGTTTTATGATTATAATATTTAGAAAAAACAATTATTTCCATATTATTTCCTTCCCAATGTCTAATTGAAGTCCAAAAAAAAAAAAAATATATATATATATATATATATATATAGAGAGAGAGAGAGAGAGAGAGAGAGAGAGAGAGAGAGAGGATAAATGACTCCAAAGATCATTTTATATGAAGAAATGGTTATAGTATTCCCCAAGGCTATGTTTAACAGCAGTACTTTTGAGAATGCATATTGTTTTCTAATGATTAGACTAAAGTAGCTGGCAATATAGCTTGACAAAAAACAGAGATATACTCTTCCAGCAGTGGTGGTCCTATCAAAGCACTCTGGCATGAGAAGATCAGGCAAAAAGCAATTTGTAAAAGCAAAGATTTGAATGTGTAGTAATAACAAGATCTGGTTAGGCATTATTATAAAGGAAAGAGTAGGATGTTTGGAAATACCATTGAACTTTCTGGATATAGCTTTCTTATGACATTTTCCTTTTAACATTTTCCTATATATAATGTTTGTTTAAAAGTCTTGGTCAAAAGCCCATAAAATTATATTATTTTCATGTAAGCAGTTCAAACAAACATATTAGGATATTTTTAAGTAAAAACAAATAAAATGCTTGGACAATTTAACGCCCTAAAAAAACTAGTGATCCTATTTTCATATTACGCTATCAGGATAACCTATAAAAGGTTACTTGTTTTTTATTAAAAACCTGTTTTACCATATATTGAGCTCACTCATGCCATTAGCTACAGATAGTAAAGTATATTTATATCAATGAATGTCTTCACAAACCATTTAAAAACAATGAATTCTAAAGACCCTAAAGTTTGTACAAAACTGTTTTTTCAAAAATTGTAATGAATTATTAGCTCTTTTGATTGATCAAAATATATCTCTTTTTTATATACATTCACTCTTTTTTGGGGGGGTGCTTCTTCCTGTTTCTTATTAAATCATTTTCTTACCTACTGGAAGAATTGTCCCTCAAAAAAAGAATAAATATAGCACATCCAAACAAACAAATTACTGCAGAAATTCTCCCTTACTTCTTTAAAGAATTAAGATAGTTAAGTTCTCAATATCTTTTCTTTGGAGCTGTTCGAGCATAAATTTGCAGCACTGAGTTTCTATTATGTTGTTTTTCTTCAACTCAGTTTCTTCATCTGCAAATGAAGGAATTGGACTACATGGCCTCTGAGGTCCCTTACATCTTTAGATCTATCACCTTTTTTTTCCCCCTGAGGCAATTGGGGTTAAGTGACTTGCCCAGGGTCACATAGTCAGGAAGTGTTAAGTGTTTGAGTACAAATTTGAACTCAGGTCCTCCTCACTTCAGGGCTGGTGCTCTATCCACTACACCAACTAGCTGCCTCCTAGATCTATCATCTTATGATCTTATGTTGAACAAGACATGATTAAGTTCAAAGTCCCGTTACATTTTAAATAGAGAACTCTTTTCAGTTGATAGCAATGTACAAATTAGTGTAGCTAGAATTTATATGCAAATCATCTGGCTAATATTTTCCAACTTGCCAGCAAGGATGTCAGAAGAGACATGCAATTAATAACTATTTTATTAAAAAAAAAAACTAGCAATTATGTATAAGACAGTATAGTAGGTAAAGAGATAGAGACAATGGTTAATCAATTTACATGCATTTATTTGGCACTTTGTATTTTTTTTTCAGGCACTGTGTTTAGAACTATGCATACATAGAAAAAGCACAAATATTCCAAACTCTCTTATGTTTTTCTTTCCTTTAAACCCATTAATAAGTTTAGCTTTCTTCTCACCAAATTTCTGCCTCCATTCTTTTTACATCTTTGCAGAGAAAATATATAATTTACATTACTGACCGCATTGCCGAAATCCTAGAGAGATGTTTGTACTCACTGTCTCAGTTCTTAAATAACAATTGAATCCTTTCTCTTTTTCAATTGACAATATGTTATTATTACCTACCCCTCCCACTGTCATAGCTCTTTCCTAAATCACAATGTACCCCTTGTCACTTTTGTTCCTCTCTACATCTTCCTTTAATTATTTTTGACAAAGGAAAGATGACTTACTGCTCCTTAATATTTTCCCTTTCTTCCACTGGCTTCCATGATACTGTATTCTCAGGTTTTTCTAACTATTTCTATAAGTATTTGATTTTTTTTTTTGTTAAACCATCCTTTTAATCTCCCATCTGAAATCAGATTGCTATCTTAATCTCTGCTTTGGATCCTTTTCTCTTAATTTTCTGCTCACTCTTACATATTTCAATTGCCATCTTAATACATATATCTACCTTTTATATTTTTGCTGCATGCCAGCATGGAATTCTCAATTTTCAGTGATTAATCTCTATTTGGATATCTAACTAGTACCTCATACACAATCTCTCCTTCCAGTTTGATCCCTTGTTCCCTTTTTTGACTTACCCTCTCCCTTCAAAAATGAATGATCTTAGTAGCAAAAATAGGATTTTCTCATTGGTGCTGAAAATTGAAGGAAGCATATTCAGAAGAAGAAATATATGGGAAGTTAAAAACAGCTTATTAAATAGATTACACAAATGAATTGAATTTAGATTCCTGAGTCATAGTTTCAGGAATGATATGATCATAGTCAGAAATGACTTTCCACTATATCATGGTGTGTCTTAGTTTAGTTATGAGATACTTATAAAAACCTGTATACTCTAATTCCTTCTAAAAGTTATCATAATGTGATGGGCACTTATAAGTCTCCAAGAAAGGAAGATTACTTTATACCAAGGTGAGGACCAATTTCCAGACCTCATTCTTTAATCAGTCTCTGCAAGCTTTGAAAGATAGTTTAGAATTGTTTTTCTACTAGTACTTTGTTCCCATTTCCTATTATCTGTAACATCAACATCAACAATTGTTGGATAAATTGTTAAAATATATGTCCATAGACTCTTGAAAATATGACTTAGAGTGCACTGAATTTTAAGGGAAGGAAAAAATGGCTTATTTTTATATGACAAACTAGATATCATAGAGAACATAGTTATAAAATAGAAAGGAAAAAAGCAGTAATAATGCCTAGTAGTTCTCAGTAGACCTAGTTTCTGATATCTATCCACACACAAATAATAAATCTCTTTCATATAGCATGTTAAGGTGGGCAAAAATGTTTTGCAAAATATGTTAACTTATTTTATCTTAACAAAACACTATGCAATAAGTCCAGTTAATATTCCCTTTTCATATGGATATATGGAAACGAAGGTTGAAATAGACTAAGTGATTTTTTTAAGGTTTCACGTTTGCTTCTACATGACTATGGCAGGATTCAGTCACATTTTCCTAATTCAAAATCCAGTGTTTTTTCTAATGTGCCAAATGGCTGCCTCACCAAGTAAGTAATGAGAAGGTGAATTAGATGGTTTAGTAAAAGAACACAATTTTGATTTCATAGATACAACTGTAACTTGGCAGAATGAGACTCATGACTAGAATGTGGTTAGACATGTCAATTAATGAATTGTAATGGAAAGGTGTAGGGAAGATACATGAATGTTCTTTGAAATCAGAGATAGAGAAGGAAAGAGAATATTAGAATTGTCAAGTCAACTAAGCATGCATTAATTCATTTTCTCTCATAACATTTTTTAAAAAATCTTTATTATTTTTATTTTCTCCAGTTATATATAAAAACATTTTTGTAATTTATGTCCATTCATTTTTCCCAGTGAAAAATCAGAAAATGAGTTATTCAAATATCTTTTGGGAGGAACAGCAAGAAATATTTGGAGGGGAGGAAGTTTAAGGAATATTGAATAAGCAGGAAGGTAGTTAAGTATTGTAGTGGATAGAATGTTAGCCCTGGAATCAAGAATACTCATCTTCCTGAGTTTGATTCTGACTTCAGACACTTACTATATTGGTGACCCTGACCAAATTACTTTTCCATTTTTACTCATTTACTTATCTGTAAAAATGAGTTGAAAAAAATGCAAAAATGAGCTGAAGAATGGCAAATGTGGCATATCCCTTGAATATTCTGGCAAAGAAACCTTGAAATGGAGTTTGAAAGACTGGAATACAACTGAAATGACTAAACAACAAAAAGAAGGGGTCAGATATGAGAGGGTTTAAAAGCCAGATGATTTTATATTTGATCCTGGAGGTAATAGGGAAGGACAAGAGTATATTTACTATTTATTTAGTTCACAGTCATAGATCTGACCACAATTATTTTCATAATTAAGTAAAAGATCACGTAGAGTAGGATAAAGTCAACCAGAAAGCTAGTTGAGATTCTCTTGAGAATATACTTTAGATCCCTAGAAAGAAGGAAAAAAATTAGATGAGGAATTACAAAAAAACTGAATATCACATTTCAGGAAGAAAAATGATATGGTAGTCTTTCTCTTTGCCAAAACCTAAAGAGTTCATAAATTCTCTGTTCTGTGAAAGGTGATAGATAACTTTCTAGATTGAAATTCTAAAGAAATACAAGGAATATTTTTTCCAATTCAGGAAGGAGGATAAGAGGTAGTTTTCTAAGCTACCAGCTATATGCACAGGAAATTAATCTTCAGCTTCTTTGTTTGTTTCTTTAAAGAAACATAGAGGGAGATGACAACAAAAGAAAATGATTCAGGATAAATGAAAAACTATGTTATGGCTCTGTAAGAATAGCATTAGGAATATGAAAACATGGAATGAGCAGGTGAAAGCCAGTGAAAGAAAAATATTTTTTTCATTCTGTTAAAACAATAGAAAAGCTGATGAAATGATGATAATGGATGTTGAGGAAAAATATTATTCTGCATCTTTTTCTGCCAAGAGTAAGATAATTTATCTTGGGAATGTCAGAAAAAAAGGGATTAATAGGGAACTGAAATGGGATAAAATAAAGCCTCTGGTCTTCATGATTTCAAGCCACTGGACACAGTTGGATTTAGAATCTCTGGATCCTAGCTCATGAACTGAGAAATTGAGATGGAGATAAGTTATCCTGTCCAACACCATCATTTTATAGCTAAGTAAACTGCAACCTAGAGAAATGAAATTATTTGATCAAGACCTCAAGCATGAAATAAATATTAGACCCACTATTCAGAATCCTGGCCCTCTGACTCTGAACTAGCGTTCTTTCCACTATATCATGGTGTGTCTTAGTTTAGTTATGAGATACTTATAAAAACCTGTATACTCTAATTCCTTCTAAAAGTTATCATAATGTGATGGGCACTTATAAGTCTCCAAGAAAGGAAGATTACTTTATACCAAGGTGAGGACCAATTTCCAGACCTCATTCTTTAATCAGTCTCTGCAAGCTTTGAAAGATAGTTTAGAATTGTTTTTCTACTAGTACTTTGTTCCCATTTCCTATTATCTGTAACATCAACATCAACAATCACATTGATTATTAGTGCCTAGAGGCTGTTGTCGTATTAGGTTCACAAACATTCTATTCTTTTTTTGTATTAAAGCTTTTTATTTACAGAGCATATGCATGGGTAATTTTCCCAACACTGACCCTTGCATAACCTTTTGTTGCAAATTTTCCCCTTCTTCCCCCCACACCCCTTCCCAATCTGGCAGGTAGTCCAATACATGTTAATTATGTTGAAATATATGTTAGATCCAAAATAGGTATACATATTTATACAGTTAACTGATTGTGCAAGAAAAATCAGATGAAGAAGGAAGAAAAAGAAAAACTGAGAAAAAAATGCAAGCAAATAACAACAGAGACAGTGAGAATGCTATGTTGTGTTTCATCCTCTGTTCCCATGGTTCTCTCTCTGGGTGTAGATGGGTCTCTTTATCACTGCACAAGTAGAACTAGTTTGAATCTTCTCAATGTTAAAGAGAGACATGTCTGTCAGAATTGATCTTATAGTCTTCTTGTTGTCGTGTATAATGATCTCCTGGTTCTGTTCATTTCACTTAGCATCAGTTCATGTAAGTCACTCCAAACCTTTCTGAAATCATCCTGCTGGCCCTTTCTTACAGAACAATAATATCCCATATCATTTATATGTCACAACTTATTCAGCCATTCTCCAACTGATGGGCACTCACTCAGTTTCCAACTTCTTGCCACTACAAAGAGGGCTGCCACAAATATTTTTGCATATGTGGGTCCCTTTCCTTCTTTTAAGATCTCTTTGAGATAAAATCTCAGTAGAAACACTGTTGGATCAAAGGGTATGCACAGTTCAATAACTTTTTAAGCATACTTCCAAACTGTTCTCCAGAATGGTTGGATCCTTTCACAGTTCCACCAAGAATGTATCAGTGTCCCAGTTTTCCCATATCCCCTCCAACATTTATTATCTTTTCCTGTCATCTTAGTCAATCTGATAGGTGTGTAGTGATATCTCAGAATTATTTTAATTTGCATTTTTCTGATCAATAGTGATTTAGAGCATGTGGCTTTTCATGTGGCTACAAATAGTTTCAATTTCTTCATTTGAAAATTGTCTGTTCATATCATTTGACCATTTATTTATCAATTGGAGAGTGTCTTGAACTATTATAAATTTGACACAATTCTCCTATATATTTTAGAAATGAAGCCTTTATCAGAAGCCTTTGGATGTAAAAATGTTTTCCCAGTTTATTAGTTCCATTCTAATTTTGTCTGCATTAGTTTTCTTTGTACAAATTTTTTTTAAATTTAACATAATCAAAACTGTCTATTTTATGATCAATAATTATCTCTAGTTCTTTGATCACAAATTCCTTTCTCCTCCACAAATCTGAGAGGCAAAATACCCTATGTTCTTCAAATTTATTTACAGTATCATTTTTATGTCTATATCATGAAGCCATTTTGACCTTATCTTGGTATATGATGTTAGGTATGGCTCTATGCCTACTTTCTGCCATGCTAGTTTCTAATTTTCCAAGAAATTTTTGACAAACAGTGAATTCTTATCCGAAAAAGTGGGGCTTTCCGGTTTATCAAATACTAGATTGTTATAGTCATTGGCTATTTTCTTCTGTGAGCCTAACCTATTCCATTGATAGACTACTTTATTTCTTAGCCAGTACCAAATGGTTTTGATGAATGCTCTTTTCTAATATAGTTTTAGATCTGGTATACCTAGGCCACCTTCATTTGTTTTTCCCTTCATTAATTCCTTTGAAATTCTTCCAAATTAATTTTGTTGTTATTTTTTCTGGTTCAGTAAAATAGTTTCTTGGGAGTTTGATTGATATAGCACTAAATACATATATTAGTTTAGGAAGCATCGTCATCTTTATTATATTTGCTCAATATCCATGAGCACTTGATATTTTTACAATTGCTTAGATCTGATTTTATTTGTGTGGAAAGAGTTTTGTAGTTTTGTTTATATGATTCCTGACTTTCCCTTGGCAGATAAATTCCAAAATATTTTATATTATCAACAGTTATTTTAAATGGAATTTCTCTTTGTATCTCTTGCTGCTGGATTTTGTTATTGATGTATAAGAATGATGATGATTTATGTGGATTTATTTTGTATCCTGCAACTTTGCTAAAGTTGTGGATTATTTCTAATAGCTTTTTAGTTGATTCTCTGGGGTTCTCTAAATATACCATCATATCATCTGCAAAGAGTGACAATATTGTTTCCTTATTACCTACTCTATTTCCTTTAATCTCTTTTTCTTCTCATTGCCAAGGCTAGCATTTCTAATACAATGTTGAATAACAATGGTGATAGTGGGCAACCTTGTTTCACCCCTGATCTTATTGGGAATGGATGCAATTTATCTCCATTACATATGATGGTTACTGGTGATTTTAAATAGATGCTACTGACTATTTTAAGGAATCATCCATTTATTCCTGTAATCTCCCGTGTTTTTAATAGGAATGGGTGTCGGATTTTATCAAATGCTTTTTCTCAATCTATTGAGATAATCATATGATTTTTATTCATTTTTTATTGATATAGTTAGTTATGCTAATAGTTTTCCTAATATTAAACCAGCCCCACATTCCTGCTATAAATCTTACTTGGTGTATTATCCTGAGGATGATTATCTCTTTGCTAATATTTTGTTTAAGATTTTTGCATCAATATTCATTAGGGAGATTGTTCTTTCTCTGTTTTCATCCTACCTGGTTTAGATATCAGTATCATGTCTGTGTCATAAAAGTAATTTGGTAGGAGTTCTTCATTCCCTATTTTTTCAAATACTTTATATAACATTGGAGTTCATTGTTTTTTAAATGTTTGGTAGAATTCATATGCAAATCCATCTGGTCCTGGGGATTTTTTCTTAGGGAGGTGATTAATAGCTTGTTTTGTTTCTTTTTCTAAAATGGGACTATTTAAGTAATTTATTTCCTTTTCTATTAATCTGGGTAATTTATAGTTTTGTAATTATTCCTCCATTTCACTTGGGTTGTCAAATTTATTGGCATAAAATTGGGCAAAGTAACTCCTGATAATTGCTCTAGTTTCCTCTTTGTTGGTGGATAGTTCTGTCTTTTCATTTTTGAGGCTAACAATTTGATTTTCCTCTTTCCTTTTTCGAATCAAATTAACTAAAGAACAAACATTCTATTCTTTTAAAAAATAATAAGCAACTTCTCATCCTGCAAAAACACCAAACTTCCCTTGATCCTGATATCTTCTAAAACTATTTTCCATTGTCTCTATATCCAGTAATTTCTGGGAGGAAGACTGCAATTCTAATATCTTCTGGAGTTTAAGGATAATTATATTAAAATGTTTTTCATTTAGGTTAATAATGATCTCTCTCTTCATTGCCAAATTTAATTGAAGATTCTCAGTCCATTAAAACTGCTCTGCCATATTTAACATATTAGCCACAATTTCCTTTTTCAAACTCTATTGAATTGCTTTACCAAAGTCTCACAGATAATATCTCAGAAGCTAGTTTTGAACCCAGGTCTTTCTTACTCTAATCTCAGCACTGTTTTCCACACAAACTTGCTCTTTTAAAAATCTTCTTTTCACAATGTGAATATATTAGAGATCAAGTTGGAAAACTAGTTTGGGTCCATAATGAAGAATTCTTTCAATTCCAGCGCTAGAATTTTTTCTTATATAATGTTTCACATTTTCTTTTATTTTTTCATTCTTTATATTTTGTTTTATTTCTTGGTCTTTTAGAGCTTCATTGGTTACCTCTTGTCCAATTCTAATTTTCAAAGAATTACTTCCTTCTTTAAGACTCTGGATCTCTTTCTCTAGTTGGTTAATGCTTTTTTCCCCTTATTCTTATTTTTCTCAAATTGTTCTTATTTTATTTTTATAGTTTTTATTCAATCACTCTCATTTGATTTTTAAAGTCTTTTTGAGTTCTATAAATTCTCATTAGAAATATATTCATTTCTCATTACTCCTTGGGCTAGAAAAGTCTTTTTATTTTTCTTTAGTTCAATGTTTTCTGAAGATGAACCTCATTGTTCCCTATTCCCATAAGTTTCTATGTTTGTGTTCTTTATTCTTTTTCTTCTTTTTTAAATGAGAACTATTAATGTAAGTTATACCTCTAATGTTGGGTTTGGGGAAATGGTATCTATCTTCACTTCAGCTTTTCCTCTGACCTGGAACCCCAAAACAAAAACTCCCCCCTTCCTACAAGTGCCCACAGCCAGTAGCATCCCTGCCCCACTGCTTCTAAACCCATTAGGGTTCCTTGTTTCTTCCCCCCAGGACCACATCTCTGCAATACAGGTAGGCCTAGTGTTTCTTAAAAGGATAAATTCATTCAGTCTTCCCAGACCCAGACCCCATTCCCCATGCTGTCTGATAAGTGAAAGTTCCTGTGGTTCAGCCTGAGGCTTCAACAGAACCAGCAATCTCCAGGGCTCCTTGTTAGTTGTTTCTGTGAAGCCAGACTGGAGGTATTTATACTTCACACTGGTTAAAAATGTTTTAGAGTCTTTCTTTGATCTCAGATTGTCCCAGGAAAACTTCATTTCTTCCCTAAATCTTGTTTTTCACTGGTCTACATTCACCCTGAGGCACAATTTTGTTTTGTTTGTGGGGAAAATCTGGAGAACTTGGAATTTTCTAATCTATTTCATCATCTCAGAATTTTCTCCTATTTTTTTTTATTTTAGTATTAGATTTGTTGTAAAAATATACAATCACTGTAAAATCCTATCTTCTCTAAATCTACATTTTGACAAAACTGCAATGGATTGAGAATTAACATTAATTGAGGGAAAATTAGCCCATATTTATATGCTGTTCTAAATTTAAAAAGCACTCTCCTTACTTTCACTAAGAAAGTGAATATTATCTTTGTTTGACAAATATAGAAACTGAGGAACAAAGAAGGCTCAGTCTCACATATTAATTGTTAGCCTTAAAGAATAGAACCTGATATCAAGATAAGTGTTAGAGTAAAATATCATAATTTTATGAATATGTTATGACCAAGACAATCCATTAAAACTATAGTGACCTTTGCTTATATCTTTTAGCCCTTTACATGAAAAGGGTCAGCACTGAAATTATTTGCTTTATATTGTCAAACACTAAGCAAACTTTCAGACCTTTTAGAATAGCACTTGTATGGAATATTACAACTTTGTGAAGTTCTAATTGTGATTTGCCAGTAATAATTTGATTCACCTACCAAGACACTAAAACCTTTAATAGAACTTGCTCTGTCATTATTATTCATTATTCATAAAGTGTTGTAAATGGAAATGGTGCCTCACAAAGGTTAGCATACTGATAAATCCTTGCCCTGAAGAACTTCTTGTTCTTAAATTCCTACGAATGGACTTTTTTTTGTACTTGTAGGAATTAAAGATCTCATCAGTATAGCATTTCTTTTTTTTTTTTTAACACAGTAAAAGAACCTAAGCAGATAAAGGTTAGAATGAAATTCACTACTCTTTTTTTAAAATTTCAAAACAAAATTTATAACATATTGAATGAAGATTTTAATATAATATGATTTTAATATAATATGATTTTCAAATGAGTAGTTTGCATGTCAATAACTAAAGTTTTTTTCCCCTTCAATCCTATTATTCTATGTCCATATTTCAGTATATGACAATGATTTATGACAGATAATAAATCCCTTAATGCTTGCACATAGTCTCCTTGGCTTACATTTGAATTTAGATTCTTTAACATGGAATCCCAAACTCTCACAGTCACTATCAACCTTGGAAGTCATCTAGGCTAAATCTCACTTAAAATACTAACCTTCTCTGCAAGATTTCTCAAAATAATCCACTCAGCCTTTACTTGAAGCTATCCAGTAACACTGAATTCACTATTTTACAATACATTCCCTTTGATGCTTAGAGAATAGAAAGTAAAAATGTGTCCTTCATATTATCTCTTTGTAATTCCTACCATCAAATTTTGTTCTGTCTCCTGTGGTCATGTCTAAATTCTTTTACCTTTAATCTTTATCCTTCACTATATCTAACTCTTTTAACAAGCCTTGGAATATTTGAAAATACGGAACATGTTTAACTCCTCCACAAGTATTCTCTTTTTAAACTAAATATACTAGTTTCTGTTGATCCTGAATTAATGTGGCTATTCATATCCCCATATTCCTGGCCAACCTTCTTTGATATTTCTACAATGTTTCACTGCCTTTTATTAAATATGACACAATGCACTAAATGTGACATCACAAGGGCAAAGTACAAGATATCAACCTGTCATTTATTCTGGAATTTGACTGTTAATAATGCAGCTTAAAATGCATTGATTTTTTATTGACACATTACAGTTTTAGAATACATTGGAGGACAGCTAGGAGGCACAGAGGATAGAGCAGCAGTCCTGAATTCAGGAGGATCTGAGTTCAAATCTGGTCTCAGACTCTTAATACTTCCCAGCTGTGTGACCCTGGACAAGGCACTAGAATACATTGGGCTGCAAATCATTAAAATTCTCAAATCTATTTTTCAGATGAATTGCTTTCTAACTACGTCTTTCTTATGTCAAAATTGGAGTTCTTTATATGTTATTATTGTTGTTTCTTTGAGGCTAAATTAATGCCTTTACATTTACCCTTATTAAATGTTTCTTATTAAATTTGAGTCATCTTTATATTTTTTTGAGATCTTCTGAGATCTCAACCCTTGGATCAAATAAGTAACTACCTTCTCCATGATGCTGACCCCTGCTAGCCAAAGCAGAAGGAAATATGCAGGGGAAGTCAGGAGGTAATTTGTGGTGGTAAGTTAAACTAAAATTATCACCTTGATGAACATCTTCCCTCAGACCCTAGTGGATGTAGGCCAGGTATCTAAATTCAAAAAGTTTTGGAATAGAAGTTTCTTTAAGGCTATAGAACTGTTTTCAATCCCACTCCCATAACCATCATTGAAAAGAGAAATAATTGTGTTATCAAACCTCTCTGATCATGGTCAACAATAGCTGTTTGTCAATAGACATGAATAAGTAAATAAATGCAGGATCCTTAGTGATGAGAACACTTCCTACTTCCAGCAAGGATATACACCCATCATATTAAAGAAAGGTGGGGAGGAACTGACTGTGACTCACACAACAACCAAACCAGTTTGGCTGAAGCAACGGACAGCTCTGAGAAGGAATCAGAAATTAGTGTATGGAAGAAAAGTTGAATCACCATCACTACCACCTTGAACATCATTTCCCTTCTAATTATTATAGAAAAATAAAAAGAATCTGAACCCCTAATGACTAGGAATATTCCTATCTAGTGGAAAGTAGGAAAGATTCCTATCATGCTGGAAAGTAATCTTTGTGCAGATTGGAAGTCAAGTGGAAAGAGTTCCTAAAAGTGCTTAAGCTGCATCTACATGTACTGAAACCGCAGAAAAAAAACTTTTTATTATAAAAATCCTTGAAATTCTCAAATGGTTCCTCAACAGAAACTAGTATTGTTTTTTTTTAGTGTAAATGGAATTCAAAAGAAGCATTACAATCTGCTTTGTTGTTGTATTTTCAGAACCATGGGGCCTTTCCATCTTATTCACAGTAGAAATCTTCCAAATATGATGGTTCCCCTATTACAATACTTAAAAAGTTCTCAGGTTCTCCGCTCAGTGTCCTACATAGGGATCCTTTTCAAGATTTAGCCCATCAATTTTATTTACTTTCTTCCCAAATCCACCCATTTCCAGTTTTCTCTTTCTCCCTAGCTATATACCTGAACACTCAGACGCTCCTTTGGCCCGGGCTCTGTTTCAAGGGAAAAAAACTTTCCTGTCTTGTTTAAAACATCTAAATTCCATTTACTTACAAAATTAGTACATCAGGTTAAAAGTTTTAAAATCACAAGCAGATTTTCAAATAACATATTCCCAAATCCCTTAATCATTGTTCTTAAAAACTTAAAGCTTTTAGATGGGCAAACAGACTAGGGGCTGTTTCCAAGACCTCTGCCCTGGGGGAGAAGTTTGTTTCACCTTGAATTCCCTTTTTCCCTTCCAGAATCCGAAGAGTCTTCTATGAACTTCCAAGCCCATTCTTTAAATCATGTAATGTGAAGTCCTGATGATAATCATTTACATCTATACAGTGTTTTAAAGTTCAAAAAGTACATTATAATTGCAATCATATGGTAACTTCATAACAATCTTATGATGTAGTTTCTATCCCCATCTTTAAAAGTAGGATAATGGGGACCTGAAATGTTTAATGACTTAGCTGCAATCTCACAGCTAGCAAGTGTCTGTGATGAAGTTCTAATTCAGGTCTTTATGACTCCAAGCACAATGTTGTTTGTTAAATCATGTTACTTTTGGAACTATGCCCCAAGGGATATAAAATTATGCATATACTTTGATACAGCAGTATCACTACTGGGTTTATACCCCAAAGATCATAAAAAGACCCACATGTACAAAAATCGTCTGTAGTAGACCTTTGTGTGGTGGCAAGGAGTTTGAAATTGAGTGAATTCTCATCAGTAAGGGAATGGCTAAATAAATTATGGTATATGAGTATAATGAAATATTATTATTCTATAAGAAATGAAGAAGAGGCTGATTTCAGAAAATCCTGGAAAGACTTACATGTATTGTTGCTGAGTGAAGTGAGCAGAACAAAGAGAGGATTATACATAGTATGCATTACACACATTATACACAGTAACAGCAAGATTATATGATGATCAACTATAATTGACTCAGTTCTTCTCAGCAATGCAATGATCCAAGACAAATGCAACAAACTTGGAATAGAAAATGCCATGCATGTTCAGAGAATTAGGGAGACTGAATATATATCAAAGCACACTATTTTTACCTTTTCTTGTGTGTTTCCTTGTTTTCTTGTGTTTTTTCCTTTTGTTCTGATTTTTTCTTTAATAACATAACTACTGTAGAAATATATTTAAAATGAGTGTACATATATCACATGTACCAGATTGGTTGCTGTCTTTTGGGAGGGCGAAAGTAAAAGACAGAGGGAAAAAAAAAATTTTGGAACTCAAAATCTTACCAAAATGAATATTGAATACTATCTTTATATGTAATAGGAAAAATAAATAGAACTATGCTGCTTCTCTCATTTTCTATTTTAGAAATATTTTAAAGGGTCTAGGGCAGAGTCTCTTTATTATCATCTTCCTTCCAGAAACCTGAGTGTAAATTTAAATAGATGGATAAAGGCCTTTATGCTATGTTTCAATAGTCCTCAAAATGCTCTGATATTGTTCAATTTCCTTCCCAACCAACTGTATCATGCTTGAAATTCTACTCAAATATTCCTAACATTAGCATAAAGACCTGCTTCTTCCAAAATATATATGAAATCTATAGCCCTAAAAGGAAGCCCTATCTTTTTAATCACATAAATTTTCTTCTAAGAAATAAAAATGTCAGGCTTATCCTTCTCTTCTTTTATACTGTTCTGTGGCATATATATACATATATCCAAGGTATGCATTAATTTTAGGGAATAGAATGGAATATTATTTTGTCTTCTCTTCTAGAACTTCTAATCATTGCTCCCATTGAGATATAAGAATTCAGTAAACATTTATAATTTTACTTTATGTGGCATGTGGAGAGACTATAGACAAATCAAACTGAACAAACTAAAGAAAGAGGGGTTTGGAATCTATTTATCAAGATACAATACATGAAAAAAGCTTCATGGGATAAAAAATAATTTTATCAAATATAGTAACAAAAACCTTTACAAAAATTTAAGATATTATAAAAAGTTATTTTCATTACCATCCTTTTCTTCTTTCTCTCTTCCTCTAATTCATCCTCATATTATTCCTTTTTCTTTTCTATAACTTTGATTTTAGGCTTCTGGGGATTTGTACAGAAGAAAAAGACTTAGGAAAAAGGAATAAAAACTGGAAAGTATTCATTGTTTATATTATGGTAAATCATCACTTTTGGCTACAATATAAGTTCCATATAAGATAGTTGTAGGGAATTTGATTAGATATCTGTAATAGGTTGAGATTGTGAAAATCTTTGAATGAGTTGTGATAATGTTCACTTCATTACATAGGTACTAGAGATCTAAGAAATTTTGAGTAGATGAGTGACAAGGTTAACACTGTTTAAGAATGATATAATGGAAAGAAGGAATGGTTGTATTTTTCCTTGACCTGAGAGTTCTGGAATTTGGTTATAAAATCCCTTTGAGTTTTCATTCCTTCAATGACTAATTTATTCTCTGGTTATAAGGATACTAGGGCAGTTTTCTATGATAATTTCTTGAAAAAATTTTTCCAGGCTTTTTTTTTTTTTAAACCATAGATTTCTGGTAATAAAATAACCTCTAAATTATTTCTCCTGTAACTTTTCCTAGTCAGTCTTTTTTTTTCCAATAAAGTATTTTACATTTTCTTCTATTTCTTCATTCTTATAAGTATGCAAATAAAATATAAAAATAAAACACAAAATAAAATGATTATTTAAAGAAGGGATATAAAAGAAAGAATAAAAGTAGGCATAGAGTAAATAGTTCTTCCATATCTAAAACTGTATTTTAAAAGAATAATCATCAAAAGCAGATTGAACAGACTAAGCAAAAATCAGAAACAAATTCAATAATCAGTTTTAAACCAGAGAAAATAAATTTTTTAGGGCAAAACTTCCTATGTGTAAATATCTACTAGAAAAATTTAGAAAACCATTTGGCAGAAAAAAAAGATTTAAACTAACACCTTAGAATTAGATCATTTAACTTCCAAGTCGTTTTTGACCTATCTTTCCTTGGCCCTTAATTGAATCCAATTTTTATTGCCTTGTAGTCTGAAAAGGAAGCATTTACTATTTCCATTGTTCTCCACTTGATTGTGAGGTATTTATGCCCTAACTGCCAAGAAAAAGATATAGATCTTTCGGTCCCCATTTAATTTCCTCCAGAGGTCTATCATGTCTAGGTTTGCTAGGATTCTATTTACCTCCCTAATTTCTTTCTTGTTTATTTGTGGTTAGATTTGTCTAATTCTGAGAGGGAAAGATTGAGGTTCCCCATAGTATAGTTTTGCTGTCTATTTCTTCCTGCAACTCGCTTAAAATCTTCTCTAGGAATTTGGCTGCTCTACCATTTGGTGCAAACACATTTAGTATGCTACCCTTGCTTTTTTCTTTTACTTCAGCTGAAGCATTCTGTTCCAGCCTTTTTTCTTTTTAACCTTTACTCTGTATATGTATGTGTATATGGAAAAGTATACACCAAAACTATATTCTAATCTAAACAAATCTAGCTCTTTTAAATAGCCTGATCCTCAGTCATTTTCAATTATATATTTCATGGATAGCTTCTGAGATGCTTACCTTCATGAAATCCTGGGTTTGGGGTTTGAATTTTCTAGATGAATCTGGTAGTTGAAATCGATAGATGGGAGTCACTAAGGAACAAATGTAGTTTAGGGAGGAGGATGGCCCTGGACATGAGTCATAGGGGAAAAAAGTAGTTTTTTTTTTTTTTTTTTTTTTTTTTTTTTTTTTTTTTTTAATACAAAGAATTTTACTTCATAAAGGAAAAGTTAAGAAAATATTCTAAGAAGAAGGAAATTGGTTAAAAGTGTTAAATTCTACCCAAAAGTCAAGAAGATGATAAATGGTCTAAAATACCTTAAAATTATAAATTAGAAGGGCTTTCAAAAAAAAAAAAAGTGGTGTGAACAGAGGCCAAATTCTGGGATTCTGATTGTTGCCCCCCCCCCCAACCTGAACATTGCTCTCATTCTGATTCTGCCTCCAGTTCAAAACCCGTAGAAATCCTTACACATCCACAAGCAGTCCAGCATGCTTATTATCTTATCATCTGCTTGAAACATATTACATATATCACAGAAATCAGCTAATAACAAAGTTGCATCAACAGGATGCAGAACAGGACATCAAACCACAAACCTAAATGAATCTTTCCCCCAATATGATACCTGCACACTATCCTTCTTTGCTGTCCTTTAGATGAACTTATGATGAAATCAGTCTAATTATAATATAATCACCACACATTCATACCATATCCCCACACTCTATATTGGGCTTTTTTTATGCATTCTGTGTAACTGTATAGACAATTCCTCCAAGGCTTTGGGACCTCCCTTTCTTAGTAAGCCCCTCCAAAAACTTCAAAATTTATATATCTTAAGACTCAATCAGCACCATTTATTCAATAAAAATTCCCTGTTCTGCTTTGCTGCACTGCTGACTCTTTCAGGGAGGTTAGCCTGCCTGCTGAGTGTGTAAATATCAGTAAATGGTTTTACTTGATTTGCAGATGTCTTGAATTCTGAATTTTTTCAGATAATACTGCAAATCATTTGTGTAGACCTCACCAGGCTTACTTAATGATTCAGATTAGTATGAGGAAACCTAGGTAATGCTTATTTTTTTTTCAAGGAGTTTGAGATTAAAAGGGGGAAAAAAGCATATGATGTCAGGAAAGTTCTATGCATCTGGTTTATTTATTTATTTCTTTTTTGTTTTCCTTTACTAATTTCTTTTTTTTTTTTTTTTTTAATACAGAGAGACAGAAAGGGATAAGCAAAGAGGAATCAGTGGAAAAGGAGAAATTAAAGATTAGCAAACCAGGGTCTATCATACAAATTTATGGAGAAAGCAAAAGGAATGGAATGAAGAGAATGAATGGGAAAATGAAAATATCAAGAAATAGATTCTTCTCCCTAAACAGGACAAAAGTAGTGGAAGCCAGATAAAGATAAAGGCATTTTAAGACTGAAAAGAGGGAAGTTAAATGAGCTCATGACAGACCTTAATCTCATTTAATGATATAATGGGCCTTTTGCTGAGTATAAAATGCAGGGTTGAATTTGGGACTTAGAAGAAGATGGTAATGATTTGTTAAAGTTCTATTGAGGAATAAAGTATGGAATCAGTAAGAAATGAAAAAAAATTTGGTATCCAAGAAATTCTGAGTGCTTGACATTAGAATTTTTCTGTTGCATACTCACTAAGTATAGTTTAATGTTATTATTTTCCTCCAGAAAGTCTCTCAAGCCAGAAAGAGAGTTATAGGAAATTCATATATCTTTTGCAAAGTCAACATCAGAAGAAATAAAAGTGAGTTTTCCAAAGGTTTGTGTGAGTAGAATCTGAATTATGTTACTAGTTAAAGTAAAATTAAATGAATTGGATTTCATCTTCTTAATAGAATGATAAAATTTCCCCAAAATCTACCCAAATTGGAATTTTAAAGCATGGGCAAACCCTAGAAAATTTTTGACTCTACTCATTTATGCTATGAAATGTTCCTATATCTGAAAAAGAAAAATCCTTCCCTTACTTTAAAATAAAGATCCCAGAACTGACCTAATTCTATATTTATATTTTAACATTCAAATCTTTTACTTCATTTCTATTTGTTCTTGAATATGAATTAAGGGATTCATCTAATCCCCAGAAAAAAAATAAAAGTTTATCCTCAGGGCATCTTTAGTTGCCAAAAATCTGCTTCTCCAAAAGGAGAAAGCAAATGAAGAAACTGAATTTGCTTTCTGTTATAGCAAGCTGTGAGAAGTAACAGTCCTAAAAGATGCCCCTGTTGTGTGAGCCAAAGGCTTTCCTCCTCTGAGGGACTTTGGTTGCTGGTTTCAGAAATGTGCAATAATCTCGAAAGAACTTTAGCAAGTGGCTAAAGTAGGTTATAGGAAAATTATTCAAGAATTTTTTTTCTTTCTTAGACTTTTGTCAAACTTTAGTCATGAATGCCTGAGTTCAACTATCATCTCAAACAGTTCCTAATGGTGAGACTGAGTAATTCACTTAACTCTTTTTTGCCTCAGTTTTCTCATTTGAAAAAAGGGGATAATAATAACAAATCTTCCAGGATGTACATTTCATGTTGCCACTAGACTTGAATGACTCTGGAAAAGAGAAGTGAAACTAACAACTTGGTATAATTCTGTTTCAGTTAAACCAAATTCAAACGTAACTCATCCATTATCCTGTGGTATCATTGGTTTTCTTTGACTCAAACAAAAACAATAACCTCCCAGGATTGTTATGAGGATCTCATGAGATAATGAGATAATACTTGTAGGGAAATTAGTATAGAGCCTGAAACTTGGTAAGCATTATATAAATGTTAGCTATAATAATAATCACTTTATGTAGAATAAAGAAAATTGTAATATTCTACTGATATTTGATTTATTAAAATGCATCGTTAACATTTTGAAATTAATAAATTTCGATTTGCAAGGCACAGTAGAAGTGCCAGAAATATAAAGAAATAAAATCTTCAAGGAGCATGTACTTCTCTAAAAGAGAAAAAAAAATGTGTGTGTGTGTTGTATGTGTCTATTACACACACACATTCAAGTAGACATAAATGTGAGTGTTTATATGCATATTCATATGTGTATATGCACATATACACACATAAGATATACACGTGTATATTCACATTCATACATGCACACATATTAGTGTATGTGTAAATGTACACACATATAATGTAAGGCAAATTTAAGGTACTTTGATAATGGGTGGATACAATACTATCTGGGGGGAAATTAGAAATAGTTTGAAATAGATGCTGGCATTTAATAACATAATAATTAACTGAAATTAATAGCAATATACCATTTTCCAGACACTGTTCTAAACAATGATGTTAAAGAGAGATTACATTTTTGGATTAGGAATCTTCCTGGGTAAAGACTAGTCCTCAAAAGCAATCAAGTTAACTGCATCAAACTTTTGAGGTCACAGAAAAGGAAAAAATGAAGCAAATAAACTCCGCAAATGACTTAGGTCCACAAATTTTGATTTATCTAAAATCCCCCAAGAAAAATGGATTGTTCAGATCCTCTCTGCCCACATTCCTTCTTGAGATATAAAGATAATTGCTTCAATGTTCCTCTCTGCTTTGACTACAGAGATTTTGCTTAAGACTTACAATTAACTTTTATCAATGCAGATAATAACTGTTTAAAACAATTCAGTGCAATCTCACAGTAGGGGTAAGAGGGTGGAGTTTAGACACCTAATTTGTTTATTTACATAAATATAAAAGATCATTTTGTCCCTTCTGAGAAATTCTAAGATGTTGAATCAATTGGTAGACAATGGCCCTAATACAAAACACACTAACCTGGCTGTTCACAATTACATTCCTTTTTTTCCTATTGTTTATTTTTAAAGTTCTATTTGGAATGTAATGATTCAGCAAAAATTTGTTTCAGTTGGTTAATTGTGAAACTTACTATTTATTTTTAAAAATATATTATTCATTTATTTCAAATACTTTTTTTCTTCTAAAATTTTGAACTCTAAAATATCTTCCTCCCATTCCATATCCCACCCACTGAGAAAAGAAGCACTATGATATCAAGTATGTATATGAAATCAAGCAAAACATATTTCTATAATAAATATATGGCCCCCAAAAAGCAAAAATAAATGAATAAAACAAGAAAAAGATAATTCAGTTTACACTTAAGAATTTCTCAGTTCTCTCTCTGGATGTAGATAACACTTTTCCATCATGAGTCTCTAAAAAATGTCTTGGATAATTGTATTCATCAAAGCCTAGTCTTTTAAAGTTGATCATCCTTACAGCATTGTGTTAATGATTCCCAGTTCTCACTTCATTTTGCACCAATTCATGTATCTGGCCATGTTTGTTTTTTCTGAAACCTCAGTCCTCATTTCCCAAAGCACAACTTTATTCCACTACAATTCTATGCCACTATTTGTTCAGCCATTCTCCAATGTGTAAATATATCCTCAAGTTTCAATTGTTTGTCACCACAAAAAAGAGATGATATATTTTTGAACAAATAGGTCCTTTTTAATTTCTCTGAATTTTTTGGTATAGAGATTTAGAAATTTCATTGATGGAACAAATAACAGAATTATATAACTTGTAATGCATAATTCCAAATTGATCTCTAAAATGGTTAAACCAATTCTTTACTCAACCAACAATTCATTAGCATAAGTGTATTCCCTCCAGCATTTTTCATTTCTTATTAGTATGAGGTGGTAAGGCAGAATTGTTTTAATTTGTATTTCTCTAA
Organism: Sarcophilus harrisii; assembly: GCF_902635505.1. Lineage (NCBI taxonomy): Eukaryota > Metazoa > Chordata > Mammalia > Dasyuromorphia > Dasyuridae > Sarcophilus > Sarcophilus harrisii. Next base: position 101,465,175 of record NC_045428.1, read on the forward strand.
TAGCTAATGATTTAGAGCATTTTTTTCTACATTAGCCATGTTGTGAAAGAAGAATCAGAACAATAGAAAAAAAAACACAAGAAAAAGGGGAAAAAAGCAAAATATTATGCTTTAATTTGCATTCAGACTCCATACATCTCTTTTTGGATATGCATAGAATTTTCCATCATGCATCTTTTTAATTGTTTTAGATCATTCTATTGTTAGGGAAAGCTAAATCTACCATTTTTTATCACAATGTTTCTCTTATTAAAAACAGTGATATACAAGATCTGCTAACTTCACTCAATATCAGTTCATGTAAATCTTTCCAGGTTTCTGAATTATGTCTGCTTATCAATTCTTATAGTACAAGAATATTCCATTACATTCATATATCACAACTTGTTTAGTCATTCTCCAGTTAATAGACATCTCTTCAATTTCAATTGTTTGACAACATAAAGAGGAGTTGTTATAAATATTACTTTCCCTTTTTAAATATGTTTCCGATACAAACCATAGTACTGGTGTTGCTGGATCAAAGGTCATGCACAAAACTTTAGATTTTGGGACTAGTTTCAAATTGCTCTCCTAAATGGTTCAATTTGTTTACAATTCCATGAACAATGCATTATTATTACAGTTTTCCCACATCACCAACATGTAGTAATTTCTTTTTCTGTTATTTTACACAATGTGATAAGTATGAGGTTGTTGTCTTAATTTGTATTTTTTTAAATCAAAAAAGATTTAGAGTACTTCATATGCCTGTAGACTTTTATTTCTTCCCTTGAAAACTACCAGTTCCTATATTTTGACCAATTATCCATTAGGGAATAACTAATATTATTATAAATTTGAATCAATTCTTTATATATTTTATAAATGCACTCTTTATTGGAAACACTGGCTGTAAAAATCATTTCCTATATCCCAGCTTTCTTTTTAATCTTGCTTTCTTAGGCTTTGTTTGTATTCTAATTCAGTGTAATACAAATTATTCAATTTATGTTTCATAATGTTCTCTGTGTCTTGTTTGGTCATAAATTCTTCTCCTTTGCATAGATTTGGCTTGTCTTAATTACCTTATGGCATCATTGTTTTTTTTTAAGCTTTTCATTTTCAAAATCTTGTGTTCCAAATTTTTTTCTCCCTTATATGTTAAACACATGTACTTGTTTTCTAAGTATTTCCACAATTAGCATGCTGCACAAGAAAAATCAGATCAAAAAGGGGAAAAAAATGCAAGCAAACTACAACAAAAAAGTGAAAATAGTATATTGTGATCTACCCTTAGTTCCCACAATCCTCTCTCTGGGTGCAAATGATTTTCTTCATCACAAGACCATTGGAACTGGCCTGAATCATCTCATTGTTAAAAAGATCCATGTCTATCAGAACTGATAATTTTATAATCTGGCTGAAAGGGGAGGGAAACTGTGTTCCCTTTAAAATTATCACTGTGAAATTGTGTCCTCTTTTTGATCTGAGAAATTAGGATCTCCCAAGCTTCAAGGAGTCTAGAGAGAGGGCCTATCTTCCCAGGATGGGAGAAGCAACACTATTCAAGGGCAAATCTACTCCCATTGATCTTTTTGGAAAATCACATCCTTATTTAGGAAATTCTAAATTCTCATTTAATTGAGAAATCCTGGTATGATCAGTTCAGGCTGTCTTGGCCCCCCACCAAGAGCTACCCATATAACAGGTTTCCTTTTACTCATTACTTTGCAGAAAGTTCAAAGCAGCTTGTTCTGCTTCTAGGAACCTGCCTGCTGAGAATGCATTCTCTTCTTAGTGTCAGCCTCCATTTCTCTAACAGGACTTTATAGAAGGTACAAAGCAGCTTGCTCTGCTTCTAGGACACAGCCGGCTGAGAAGGTACTCTCTTTTTCAGTGTCAGCCTCCCTTAACCTAATAGAACGTTGCGACTAAAGATGTCCGTCTCTTACCACAGCTGGCTTCCTATTCAACAATAAACTTTCATTTTTACCAATTAATAGTTCAAGTTCATGAATTCTTTCATGAAGAACCTGTGTGCCAACCAAAAGGGGATTTTAACAACTCTCTGACTGCCACTAATCTTATCTCCACTAACCTCATCATTGCTTTGTACAATGTTCTCTTGGGTCTACTCACTTCTCTTAGCAACAGTTCATGTAAATCTCTCCAGGACTCTCTGAAACCATCCTGCTGTTCACTTCTTATAGAACAATAATATTCCATAACATTCATATTCCATAACTTATTCAGCCATTCTCCAAATGATGGGCATACACTTACTTTTCAATTCCTTGCCACTACAAAAAAGACTGCAACAAACATTTTAAACCAAAAAAAATTTCAAATAAATTTTCTTTTCATATATAGTTTTTATTAAAGTTTTTATTTTCAAAACATATGTATGGATAATTTTTAATTATCTCAAGTAGATTTTAATTTTTTTTTCTAGAATTTTCTAAGTATGGCATCATCTCAATTACAAAATGTTAGTTTTGTTGTCTTGTTGCTTATTATAGATCCTTCAATTTTTTTTTCTCTCTCATTGTGAAAGATAATTTTTCTAGTATAATATTGAAGGATAATGGTGACATTGGGCATTCTTGTTTCATTACTTTTTACTGGTGAAGTTTTTATTTTATCCACTTTATATATAATACTTTCTGTGGCTTTAGATCAATACTATTCATAATTTTAAGAAAAAACTCCACTTATAACTAAGCTTTATAGTTGTTTTTTTTTAACACATGAATGAGTGCTATATTTTATTAAAATATTTTTCTGCATCTATTTTGATAATCATATGATTTCTTTTTGTTTTGTTATTGATATGGTCAATACAGGTTCAACCTGATATTGAACCAGTATTATTTTCCTATTATAAATTTCATGTGATAATAGTGCATTATCCTGTTAATAAATTACTTCAATATATTTGGTAACATTTAAATTAAAATTTTGGCATCAACATTCATTAGGAAAATTAATCTATAAATTTTTTCTTCTGTTTTTGCTCTCCCTAATAAAAGTAATAGCACCATATTTGAGTCATAAAAATAATTTGGTAGGACTTCTTCTTTGCCTATAGTTCCAATTAACTTATATAGTAATTGAATTAATTAGTCTTTAAGTTCTTAGTGGAATTCACTTGTAAATCTATCTGGCCTTGGAATTTATTTATTTTTCTTATACTTCATTGATGACTTATTTTTTTTCTAAAATATATCACTGAGAAAAAGGTACATTTCTTTCTATTCCTATTCAATTTTCTCTAGAGTTCTATCATATTTAATTTTTCTAAAATTGTATTTCCTTCTTTCTTGTTTATTTTGTGGTTAAATTTATTTAAATATTTTATTTTCTTTTTGGAGCAATTCATATATATATATATATATATATATATATATATAATATCCATCCATTTCATTTAAATTTTTATTTTATTGGTATATTGTTGGGAAAAATATTTCTTCAGTGTTAGTAAATTCATCCTTTTAATTTTTATACTAGTAATTTGGTTTTCATCTTTAAAAAAAAAAATAATCAATTTAACCAAAAATTTGGCTAGTTCATTGATTTTTTTTCATAAAACCATCTCAATTTTATTTATTTATTCAGTAGTTTTCATCACTTTCAATTTTATTATCTGATTTTCAGAATTTCCAGGTAAGTATTTAATTGAGAATTTTTAATTTGCTCTTTTCCTAGCTTTTTTTTTTTAAAGCATACTCAATTCATTGATTTCCTCTTTCTTTATTTTCATCAGGTAAGCATTTAGATATACAAAATTTTCCCCAAGTACTGTTTTGGCCATATCTGAAAAGTTTTGGCATGCTATCTCATTACTATCCTTTTCTTTGATTAAATTAATGATTGTTTCTATGATTTGTTTTTTACTCATTCTTTAGAATTACATTATTTAATTTCCAATTAAATGTTTATTTACCTTTCCATTCCCTTTTATCACACATGATTATTATTTTATCATGATCTGAAAGGAATATATTTAACATTTCTGTCTTTTGCATTTGATTGTAAGGTTTTTCTGTCCTAATATATGGTCAATTTTTGTGTAAGTACCTTATACCACTGAGAAAAAAAATATATATTCCTTCCTATTCCTATTCAGATTTTTATAAAGGTCTATCATATTTAACTTTTCTAGAATTGTATTTACCTCCTTTACTTATTTTATCTTTATTTTGTGTTTAGATTTACCTATTTCTGAAAGAGGGCTGTTAATTCCTCACTTGCATAGTTTTGCTCTATTTCATCTTGTATTTCAATTAACTTTTTTTTTTTGTAAGATGGAATACCATTTAATGCACATAGTACTGAGACTACTTCATTGTCTATGGTATCTTTTAATAAGATGTTGTTTTCTTTTTCTTAATTTTTAGTTAGCTATACTTTTTCTATTGCTTAGTTTGAGATCAGAATTGCTGTTTGTTGTTGTTATTTTACTTCAACTGAAGCATATCTTTTGCTCCAGCCTTTTAGTTTTACCCTGTGTGTATCTCTCTCCTTCAAATTTATTTCTTGAAAGCAACTTATTTTAGGGTTTTGTTTTTTAAATTCAATCTATTATCTGCTTCATTTTATGGGAGAATTCATCCAATTCACATTCACAGTTATGATCACAAACTGGATATTTCTCTCTATCCTATTTTCTCTTGTATATACCTTTCTCTTTCCTTTCATCTTATTCTTCCTCACCCCTGTTTTTCTTCTGAACATTGCCTCCTTCAATATACCCTCCTTTCTATTATCCTCACCCTCTAATTTCTTTCCTCTTTCCTCTCCAACTTTTCTACAGAGGAAGATAAATTTCTGCACCCATCTCAGTGTGTATGGTAATCCCTCTCTGAACTAAATCCAATAAGACTTATTCAGACACCATCCTTCTTTATTTCTATTGCAATAGTTTTCTTTTGCCTCTTCATTTACCTTCTCTAACTCCATCTTTCTTTTTCTCCCACTATAAATCATATATACATATATATATATATACAAACACATATGTAGATAGATGTAGCTATAGATATGTATATAGATATATATATATATATATATATATATATAAGTATAGTATGTGAATATGTTTGTGCATAACTTCTTTCTTTTTTCCTTTTCTGTTTACCTTTTTATGCTTCCCCTTAGTCTTCTATTTGAAGATCACATTTTCTATTAGCTATGGATTTCTCATTAGGAGAGGTTGAAAGTCCCAAATTTCTTTTAAAGTCCTTTTTTCTCTCTGAAAAATTTTTCTCAGTCTTACTGGAAATAAAAATATCTCATGCAGATCTTTTATTGTCTTGATTGCTTCAAAATTTGATTTGAAATAGTCTTCTAAAATATTTAAAATATATATTTATACAAGTGGAATGTTCAAAAACATGGGTAGTTTTTACCATCTAATCTGCCATATTGGTTCTACCCCCTCACCATTCAATCTAAATATTTTTTCAGTTCAAAAAAATTTTATACACACACACACACACACACACACACACACACACAGTAATGTTTATTACTCTACCAAAGACACTGATTTTTCCTCCACCTAAAATGGATTAGTGGATGTCAGCAAGTTCATAATTTATTCATTAGTATCATCAAGTGTGTTTGGATTTCTCCCATCCTTTGTATTGGCAGCACTTGAAAATACTATTTAAAAATATAATGTTGATGAAATAGAGGTGGATTCATGCTATTTTAGTCTTGTTTTCCTCATTGCCTGCCTGTCTTCAAGGTCACTTTGGTATCTAGGCTCATTAAGTGATTATTTCCTATGTAGTAACTGAATAGGACAATTAGGGAAACTGGGTCAGGACATTAAAAGAGAATTGTGGCACAACATTCCATACTCTCTCTTCTGATTATTCAAATCATCGAATTTCCTTTATCTAGAAGGTCTTAGCACCATAATTTTGACCAACCCTATTTGAAGTAAATAAACCAAATAAAAAACAAAATAAAGCTAGAAAATGCAAGGACTTGTGACAAGGACAAGTCTCTCCCTGATAACCCCAGAGATAATCAGCAATACACAAAGGCTCCCTTATGCAATCATGTCACGTCCTCTACAGTTGGGGAGCATATGGACAATCCACTGTGAATTAAGTCTGTGGTCATTTGTGCATTTAACTCAGCCTCTGCTTATAGAACAGCAGGGCTCAAGACAGTCCTAAATTCGTTGCCCATCTCAAGAGGGGCACCCCAAATCTATTAAGGGGAAAAGTGGAGCCTGGAGTAGCTCCATCTGTCCCCTCAATAGAACAGAAGCTGCTACTAGGATCCGGTTTTCTGAGCAGTGTATGCAGTTAGAAAAAGGCAGAAAACCCCGAACTTTTAGAGGTTCTATATCAAGCTGCAAGGTCCTTTAAGAATGCTGAAATACTAATTAAGGAACTGGGGTTACAGGAGTGGAGGAACAGATCAGAGAAACTGACAATCCCAGGAAAGGTGTCTGATTACTGTTTGTTTCTGAAAAATAATCTCAAAAACTGAGTCTGCCAGGGCAATTCAACAGCATAAGGGATTTCAAAATTAAAGCATAATCAGCAAATCATAGCCCAGTAAATTTAAGCAAGGAGTAAAAGGACTGTTTAAAGGACTTCCAATTAAATCTGAACTAGTAAGATAGGAGGTAGGGCAGAAGTAGCTAAGAAAATACACCAGTTTCCCCAGTTTCCTATGTCTTCCTCCCCCCCTTTTTTTTCTCATGGAAATGAATTATCAAATAACCATACCACATATAAATCCTAAGAGTGAATCATAATTCCTATACATATACATATACATGACAGACTAAAAATCCCTCAAACATAGCAGCAATAGTTACACAAGTTTAACAGTTTCCATCCAAAGTCTTAAACACAGTAATACAGTTAAACTTTTAACAATTCAACCGCTTTCCCACTCCCCCATATCAATCCAACTTACATCAAGAGCAAGGGCAATGGTTTTCTCAAAAAACTGCTTCTTGCTGAAGTTGGGCAGAGATGCTCAGTCCAGGGAGGGGGATGGGTGTAGTGCGGCATGCTTACAATCAAAGCTTGATCTAGGTCCCAGAAGCAAATCAATATATCTATAATTTGACCAAATCTAGAAACAAAACCAAATCTAACAAAGAAAAGTTATAACAGTCTGAGATAGAAAGACTGGTCCACAAGGACTGCTACAAGATGTGGCCTTTCATTAGTTATAAACCTTAAAAAAAATTGAATATCTAGACACAATATCTATTAACAGATAAATGACCAGACTAAATACTTATTTGCCTTATATTTAGGGTATAATGATTACTGATAACCAGATTGGAAACAGCAAGGTATGACATAATTGAATTGCATTAACAATTAACAATTGTCTTATTGGCCATTGCTCTGATTATAGAAATCAGTTACAGGGGGGGAAAATGCAGTGACATATTAACTACAAACTCTAGAAATTTTACCTCCACTAACAAATCCCATTAACCAGTTTCAGATAAATCCTTAACAGATATTTACCATAACCTTATATTTATACAAATCAATTTGCTCCTTTTAGCCAAGAACCAGGTGGCTACAACTTGATAAAAAAAAGTCTGAAACAGTTTAGAGGGAGGGGGGAGGAGAGGATTCCACATGGCTGCCCTTCCCCCCAATCCACATCAAAAAAGGCAGAGGGAAGGAGAGCTAAACTAACTGCTGCACTCCAGGCTAACTAGATGCTCCATAGCTGAAGTAGCAGAGAGCAGTGGGGGATGAGTTTAAATCTTCACCTTTGAAGACAAAAGATCCCTACCCCACCCAACCTTTAAAAGTAGCAGAAACTGAGGGTGGGGGTGAGGGTTCCATAAAACCCACATGTCCAGCAGAGCTGGATTTAAAGCATAACTTACAATGTTATTATATAGGTAACAAATGCTGAACCAAAATATAGCTTTAAATTCCCAATAATATAAAACTGCTTTTCCTATCATATTTCAAATAATGAAACAGCATAGTTTTTCTTTTGCTCCCTCTGGTCCCACATGGCCATTATTCCCACTGGACTTCCCCTAAGCTCCAACTTGGCCAGAGTTGTAGTCTTCAGAAAAGTCAGATCCATTTTGCTACACACTTTACCTAATTAGAGGCATATTATCCCTTTCAGGCAAGTTAACAAAACTTCACTTTAACAAGCTATTGTTCTTTTAAGATCTTATACTTGAAAATCTATCCAGCAGAGGCAACAGTAAAATTATTTCCCACAATTTTAAAACTTCCCAAAAGAATACTCAGAACAAATCTGGCATGCAAAGGCAATAGCAAAATTATTTCCCAAATTTAGAATCATTTTAAAATTCCTAATCAAATGTTTTCTCCAGCTGGAATTCAGAATTATACTAAGTACAGTTGCAACATTGAAATAACCAGTACCAAAATTTGATCATTGTTCTTAAACTTAACAGAGCTCTTAAATTAACAAAACAAACAAATTACACAGAACACAGAACACACATAGACTGCCCAGTCAAAACATTTAACTGGAAACTATTTAACTATCTGGAAAGAATATCCCTGAGGGAAGTTGTCAGCTCCCTCCCAAAATCCAAAGGGAGCTTTTTTTTCCCAGATGGTGTCTTTAAAAAAGACACCCACATTTATACTCTGGAATGCCCAGAGTTGTGCCAACTGGCACATAGAACCAGATGTGTCTTAGATACTCAGGTAGGGTCCCCTGCGTCTAGAAGATCCTACTCCCAGAATTTATGCCCGTCAGCATTTCATAATTCTGGAAATCCAGATGCTAGCATACAGACAGAGCAGAACAGGTCTTAAGACTTAACCAGATGGTACCCCAAAAGGTATCAAGACAAACTTACTCTCCTGTGGCTGAAATGGAGGTGTCTACCATCAGGCTGTTGTGGCTAGAAACTGCTCTCTTTTCCAGAGGCTCTGGAAAAAAAAGCCAGGGGGTTGGCTTCTCCAGGCCAAGAATTCCAATCCCCAGCCACCCTGAGGCCTAATAGGGAGACCCAAAAATCTCTTTTCTCTAATCCTGCTCGTTTTCTAACATCTCGCTGGGGAGCCTCCAAAATTTAATGCTGGAGAAACTGAGGCATGATAGAGATTAGAGAACAATTTAATAATTTATTTAAAAGGGAGAGATTTACTGGGACCAAATGGATCCATGGTTTGGTTCCAGGGCTGAATAAGACTATCTATTGTTTCCAGGAATCCAGCTTTTTTGATGTTAAAAAGTAACCAGATTTTTGGTTATTGTTTATGTATTAATGTATGTTATTTATATCTATATATATATATATATATATATATATATATATATATATATATTTTCCTGATTCAAATTTACAACTACAAGATATAAATAAATAAGTAAAGATCAGTGCCACACAAAGGAAAATAAAAACATATATATGTGTTGTATATATATATATATATATGAATAGGTTTGTTGTTATTAATAAGTTATTTTAGTCAAGGTTGACTCTCCATGATACTACTTGAGATTTTCTTAGGAAAGATTGGCAAAGCAATTATTTATCATTTCTTTCTACAGCATATTTTATAAATGAGAAAACTGAAATAGGCAGAGTTAAGTTACTTGCCCATGGTTATAATGTTACAAAGTGTCAGAGGATGACTCTATTCCTTTTGATTCTAAGGTTAGTCCTCTATCCATTGTACCACTTAGTTGCCAGGTTATCACTCACCTGAGTAGATTATTAATCGTTAAGTTCAGTTCAAATGTTTTCATAACAACAAAGAAAATGTTTCATCATAAGGAATAATTAGTTGGGACAGTATACATCACTGAAAAGATATATAAACCAAAGGAATGTTTTATTGATTTTTGAACTGAAAAAAATTATAGTTTGAAAGTTTTAGAAATTTATTTATTTATCGCTTGTCAAATACTCTTTCTTAGCTGCAAATTGTCAATAACTTTAAAATAACATAACAGGAAAAGTAGGAAGCACAATCTTATACGATCATAGATTTAGAATTGTAAAGGGCCATGGTGCCATCTAATTCAATGTCTTAATTTTTTTCATAAGGAAAGCAAAGCCCAGAGAGGTAAACTGATTGACTAATGGTCAGACAGATAGTAAGTGCCAGAGTAGGGATTTGAACTTACATTCTCCAATTCTCCAAATTTTACTAGGTGAATAATAAAGTATTCATTAATTTTTGTTTGTTTGTTTTTTCTTTAATGCCGAGAGATAAAATAACCACACAATTGCTTTATTTTGATGTGCCTACCTTATCAAAAAACTGTATGGTTTGCAGATGACATTTATATAATTTCTAACCAAGATTATACTTAAAATGTTTACCAGCTTGTTAAACCTGCCAGACATTGTATTAGGTTGCAGAATTTAAGAAACTAAGCAACTTTCTTTCCTTGATGAGGCATTGGACTAAGACATTAATAAAGGACTGACAAATGTTACTTCCCTCCCCCCTTATCTATATGACCATAAATGAAAAAAATGGAAATTTTTTAAAAAGTGATATAAATAATTGATTCTGGTTTCTATCCCTGAATGGTGTTATATTAACTAAGCAAAACATATTTGAGAAGACTCCCACTGATATAAAATTCTCTAGACATGAATGTTTCTCTAGCACATTTGGTGGTCTCATTTTTTTCTTCACCTGTCAAGGAATAATGTATTTAGTGTCCCTTCATAGTGACAAAAGACAAAATTTAAAATGATCCTATCTCTAAATACAAAAAAAAAAGAAAAAGAAAAAATAACTAGCTTTAAAACTTTTCTATCAAAAATGTGATATGTTTCAACATCATAGTAAACAATACAAATTTGTTTACATTTCTCAAATTTCATTAGAAATGTGATATCAAAACATTCCAGTATATTTGTAAACAATCTAAATGTTTGTAGAAGCTATGTTCACTTTTAAAAGCTCCTATAAACTTCATACAATATAGATTTAACCTTAATCTTTTATTATTGATTTTCAATATATCTCAATATGTCTGACATTCCTGATAATATTTGACTTAACCTGAGGAATGAATTCTTGACTGCTTTGAGTACACATGAGTGCCTCAGTACCATAAAAACCTCAGAGGAGAAAAGTCACACATCAGGAGTCATTTTCAAAATCTGCTGCTTCTCTCAGCTTGTGACATGCTTTTACTGCTGTGCAAAGAAAAGGTGGACATGCTAATTTTGGATTCCATAAAATCTCATGCTGGCATAACTGCTCACATAGCAACATTTAGTGATATAACTAGAAATGGCTCATATACCACAGTTCTCCTTCTGGACTAATCCTATTGCTTTACAAACAGTATCTTGTCCCTAGAATGCTACTGTCTCACTCAAGAGTTGTTACATTGAAAATCATAATGTTATTTTAAATGACTATATTCTTCATTTCCTAACAAAAAATGAAACTAGAATCTGACATATAAAAACCATAAAATAAAGCACACATGAAAATCTAAATACTGTCTTTTAAAAGTATAGCTTTATTGAGTTTGATGTATATCTGTAATTGCTATTCTATTTTATGCACTTCAATGATTTATCAGTTTTATTTTATTATATTTTACCTCAGAACTTAGATGAAACCTTGATCATATATGTATATATAAACTTACACATTATTTTTTCTTTGTTTTAATGTAACTATTGCATATCACACACCCCATGCATTGAAGGTCTTTTTTTTTTTTTTTTTTTTGCTGTTCTTTAATATTTTCTGGCCAGAAATACAACAGTCTACTCTTCATCTTGAATTGTCTACTTTTTTTTTGCACATATAATTAAATGAAAGGTATTTCTGCATATATTGGGGGAAATATGAGGATCCATTTTTCAGCCTATAAAAAATTACTTAGTATCAGCCTATTAAAAATATACAGCAACTCCTAGTATAAACTATTCCATCATTGCATTAGACCCTAGGCATTTAAATAATAAAAGGGGGGGGGAAAGTCTCTCATTTCAAGGTTCTTGAATGCTACCGGAATAAATAGTATATACAATAGTAATGGTAGTAAGTAGTATGAGGAGGAGGAAGAAGAGGAGGACAAAGAGTTGCTTGTTGTTATTGTTTTATTGTTGTTTTTGCTTTTGTTATTGAATCATTTGTCTATGTCCAGTACTTTGTGTCCTAGTGGATCACAGAATGTCAAGCCCTTCTATCCTCTATTAAATCTCTAATTTTTTTCCAATTTCATGTTCATTGTTTTCATGACACTACCCAATCATCTCAACTTCTGTTGTTTCCTTTTCCTTTTGTTTTAATTTTTCCCAACCACAGGGTCTTTCCCAAGGAGTCCTGTCTCCTCATTTTGTATCCAAGTTATTTAAACTTTGATTTCAGTATTTGACCTTCCATTTCATAGTCTAAATCAATTTCTTTCAGTATTGCTTGTTTTGATCTCTTTGTCATCCAAGGGACTCTCAAAAGTTTTCACTTGCATCACGTTTCAAAAGCATCAATACTGTGGCTTTCAGCTATTCTGATAGTCCAATTCTCACAGTCATTTAGTTCCCTTACATACAGGTTTAAGTATCTGCAAAATGATTTCAGACTACATAGAAATAGGAAACAGGCCCTGTGATTTCAATACCGAAGTAACTCAAACATGAGAAAGCTCTTCTCTTTTTCCTCCCTTCCCCAATACAGACAACAATTTCTCTGCCTTGTTTTCTTTTTTGTTGTTTTTGTTGTTGTTGTTTTGTTTTGTTTTTTGCTTGTTGTTTTGTTTTTTTTTTGCCTAAAGCACTTACAGATTTCATGAATTGCCCAAATCACAGAAATAGTACATGCCAAATTCAACATATGAACTAAAATTTTATTTGATTACAATCTAGTTCCCCCCCCCCCACAAAACCATACTGCCTTTGTTACTGGAAAGTCCTAAAATCTGAGAGGGTTATCAATGGCTTCTATTGTAGGAGGATCAAAAGAAAGGATTGCTCCTTAGTGTAGATGAAAATATAGCTTCCAGGCCATGAGTTCCTGGCCTTATATTTAATATGACAACTTCTTCTTTATATTAAATAAAAATTGTTTTTGTAATTTTCCCAGGATTTTTCAGTAGTATTTTTAATCATATAAGTAATTTTGATAGATCTGAGTTTTGTATTAAACTAAAATATTCCCTAATGTAGAAGATCTATAATTTATTCTTGTTGCTTATAATTAATGATAATGTTATAGCTAGATCTCTGTATTTGGAGCAAAGAGAAAAACCCCACAAAACTAGGTTTAACTCTTACTCTGACATTATGTATGACTGGCAGATTATTCAATCTGAATCTTGTAGAGGATCACAGACAGTGGGGGAACTCTTGGTGAGGTATAAAACCCTTCAGCCCAGAGGGAACCTGCTGAAAATATCTGGTTCAAATCTCATGTCCCCATGGGAGCACCTCAGCCTTCCTGAGAAATCAGGGGACTTGACAACCTGTGTTCTACTTGAAGTAAATATACTTGCAGTAAAGAGGCATTTACATAATAATAGTAAGATGTTTATTGTTAGCACATGCACAGTGTGCAGTAGTGATGTAATAGTACTATAATTAGCATGTAATCAGTGTACTGTGGTAATTTAATTGTACTAAGGTATTTAAGACTGAGAGAACTTGAAATAAATCAACTCCATATTTGGCCATCCACTTGGATCTTTGCCTCATCACTCCTCTTCTAAAACCAAGGACTTGGGCTGGCACTGAGATCCTCCAGAGAGCTAGTCCAGACAGTACTGAATCTCACTTTCCTCATTTATAAAATGGGGATTTTCTAAATTTCAAATAAGATAATGTGTAAAATAATACACACACACATATATATATATATATATATATATATATATATATATATATATATATTTGTATGTGCTACTATTAATAGAGACCTAACTTTTGTACAGGACAGATTATGAAATTTATTTGAGTTAAGGGTTGGCTGACTTAGTATTGGTTTTTATGTGTGGTGGACTAAACTTCTAGAAATAATTTTGAAAGATAATTTTGGAGGAAGAGAATAGTCTTATTTAGAATTTATGAGTATGAGCATTCCCATTTCTTGTAGGCAATAATAATGCTCTTGGTTTGCAGTCAAAGATATATGTCTGTGATTTACAAATGTTAGGCAAAAAACAATTTTCTGAGACCTTGTTTTTTTTTTTTCAGTAGGTCAATATATATTATATCATAAAAGGACAGAATCTGCCTATTTCAGCCTCTATTTTAAATATTAAGACCTTGAAAATTGATCTTAAGTGAATTATCTAGGGTCACACAGATGGTTTCAGAAGAAGAATATGAACCTAGATCTTATAAATTTAGGGACCACCTTTTCCTGCACTACATCAGCAAACCAATAAAAGTGCTGCCTTATCAACAATGTTATTTTCAAATGAAAATCTGTATGTACATGTAAATTCAGAACTAAAGAATTATAATGAATGATAATTGTGGATATGGAAAATTAGGGCATTTAACACATTTAAGTGCATTATATGGACTGATCTGGTCAATTATGTTCATCCTGTTGTTCATTATTATTATTATATCAAGATTTTGATAAGTTTGGATGTAGTGAAAAATTTCTAAAATCAATACAATGACAAAATTCAGGCATGTTATTATTTATAATCGGTCTCAAATGGCTACAATGAAGATAAGGAAATGTAGGTTTTTATAAATATTAGAATTGAAAATTAAAATGTATAGGATTATTAATTAATTTTCTAATTCTTCTTCCCTGAAGACATTAGCTTATACTGATTTTAGACATGAGTCATATAAAACATATTGGCCTTGATCATTGTTATAAGATTTACAAAATGAAGTCATATCCCTTGCTTTCATTAAGTCTATATTTTTTAAATATTCTGCTATGATCCCTAATCACATGTTTAACTGAAAGTTACCACCTTTCTATACATACACAAAGAAAATGATATTTCAATGCCATTTTGTGGTCACTAATTTGAGCTGTCAATAATTTGGTGGGAACCAAGTGAAAAAATGTTAATTTTTATTCAGATATTAAAAAATTCTCAAAGATTATACAAATAACAATCATTTTTACTTGTTTAAAATGGTTGTCATTCACATAAGCTTTGAAGATTTTTTTTAATATTTTCTTTTCACTTCAAATATTAAACAATTTGAAAAATCAAAAACTACCTATTTATTCTTTTCATTAAAATATTACTGGTGAATATAGTTCACTTATATATACACACTATTTTAAACATATACTTATTATTTTCCATATTGACTTTTATAATAGTTTTGAAATAGGAAAAATTAATTTTAAAATATTGTTTTTTAAAGATTAGGTGCAATAGTACTATTTTGATATTCAAATGCAATACTGGAAATCTATAGTTTTATTTTTAATTAATTTTCTTGCTTGTTTTTTCCATAAAGCAAATTTAAATTTTTCATAATGAATTTTTTAAAATCAGTTTTATGCATCATACTATTAAAAAAAAAAAACACTTCATACATTTCCTTTTAATGGAATGCAAGCTGCTGATAAAATGTTTCCATCTTTCTCACAATGTATTTTAAAAGGTCTTTTGACTGATTAGACTCACCAGTGTAGGACTAACCAATGAATTAAAGTATTGTCAAGAGCAAAATAGAAATACTCATTTGTCTTTATAGAACCAAAAACAACAGAAAATGGATTTTGATGACATGACTAATTAGTCTTAAGCTTGCATTGGAATTCCACACATACTTGGGATCAGCCAACTGATACTAAAGAATGACAGCCCTGACAAAGTCCATTCCTTATCCTTGCCCTGGATTTGATAGTGATTTGACAAGTTTCTGTCTCTCAAAATAATATTGACTTGGCATGAAAAAAAAAAAAAAGAAAGAAAGAAAAGCAAAACTTCAACACATTGCTTCTGGTGTTATTCTTTTTGCTTTTTTTTTTTTTTTTTTTTTTTTTTTTTTTTTTTTTTTTTAATGTGGCAGCACCTTTCAGAGTAGTATGAGAATGTTTCTAACTTTGACTAGTCATTTGAATACTTCTATAATTAAGCTTTTGTGTAACGTGTTCTTTTAAATAAAATATTTTACTTCTTTCTGCCTCTGTCAATTTAATTATAATTTTGATAAAGGAATCTTTGGTTTCTTCAGGATCTTTTTGTTTGATACTTGAATTAATGAAATTCTTTTCAAACTTGCCATTCTATCTTCTGTTTCTCTCTACCTTCTGACCCATTTTCTATATTGTTGAGAGAATAATGCTCATAAAACACAGCTTTGTAACATACTTCCCCTTGCTTAAGGATTTACAGTGTTCTTTATACCCTATCAAATAAAGATTTAACTTTTGATTCCTTTCATAGTCTGCTTTATTTTAATTACATACATTGTCCCTTTACCTCTCACCAACACAAATGTTTTATTCCTGTTAAGACAATTTGTGAACTTTGCTTCTTCCATGGAACATTGTCATCAATAATATTTTGCATGTCTTCTTTACCAAAGCAAATCTATTTTCTCAGTAGTTATATTTCCAAATAAATTTTCTAAATATATGCCACATATATAAATGTATTTTCCATTACCTAAATAAAGTCATAATGACCTTTTCCTTGCCTAAATCCTTATATTGTGTGCAGTATATTAGTTAATTTGTTATCATATGCTGACTTAGATAGAATTTTCATTGTCACATGATTAAGGAATATATGACAGATGACTAAATTCAATGAGGTCAAGTCCTATGATGTGTTACTCATCATTTTTCTCTTCTTCTTTCTCTTTTTTGTCCTCATCCTCATCAAAGTATGATTTCAGACAATTCATATAATTACTCTGAGCCTCAGCATGCTTATATTCAAACTAGTACTAACTATGTTAATGCAAATGATTTGCTTGGTGGCACAGTAGAGTCAGGAAGACATGAGTTCAAGACTGGCCTCAGACACTAGAACCTGGCAAGTCACTTAAATCTGCCTCATCTTTGTCATCTGTAAAATGAACAGGAGAAAGAAATGACAAATTACTCCAGTATTTTTTACCAATAAAATCCAAAATGGGGTCAGGAAGAGTCAGACGTGACCCAGTAGAAACACTGTTGCCCTATAGTCTTTTGGTATCATTACAAATTACTTTCTAGAATTGTTGGATCAATTCACAATTCCACTAACAATATATTAGTGTCAGTTTTCCACATCCCCTCCAAAGTTTATCAGTATCTTTCCTTATCGACTTAGCCAATCTGAGAGGTGTGAAGTGATACCTTAAAGTGATTTTAATTTACATTTCTCTAATCAATAACAATTTAGAGCATTTTTTTCATATGACAAGAAATTGTTTTAATTTCTTCACCTGAAAAATGTCTATCCATGTTCTTTGACCATTTATTAATTGAGGAATTACCAGTATTCTTATAAATTTTGATCAATTCTCTATGTATTTGGAAATGAAGTCTTTATTGGAAACATTGGCTATATTTCTGTCAGTTTTCTGCTTCTATTCTAATCAAGGGTGCAGTAAATTCATTTTTTTTAAGATTTGCTTTTTTCAGTATATATATGCATACATATATTTGTTTTCTTCAGTATAAACACATACATACACATACTGCATATATTTAATGTATATAGTATATATGTGTGTGTACATATATATTGTATGTGTATAGTATTATATATAATGTGTTTGTAATATATGTAATATGTATATAGTATATATAGTATGTGTATGTAATTTCTAATTTTACAAAATTTATGTATTTATTTTTCCTCAGATTTAGCATTTTTTTAATTATAGCTTTTTATTTACAAGATATGCACAGGTAATTTTTCAGCATTGACAGCTGCAAATCCTTTTCCAACTTTTTCCCTCTTTCTCCCCACCTCTTCCCCCAGATGGCAGGTTGACCAATACGTGTTAAATATGTTAAAGTATAAGTTAAATACCATATATGCATACATGTCCAAACAGTTATTTTGCTGTATAAAAAGAGTCGGACTTTGAAATAGTGTACAATTAGCCTGTGAAGGAAATAAAAAATGCAGGCAGACAAAAATAGAGGGATTGGGAATTCTATGTAGTGGTTCATAGTCATCTGGCAGAGTTCTTTCCCTGGGTGTAGCTGGTTCAATTTGTTACTGCTCTATTGGAACTGATTTGGTTCATCTCACTGTTCAAGAGGGCCACATCTATCAGAATTAATTATCATATAATATTGTTGTTGAAGTATATAATTATCTTCTGGTTCTGCTCATTTCACTCACCATCAGTTCATGTAAGTTTCTCCAGACCTTTCTGAAATCAGCCTGCTGGTCATTTCTTACAGAACAATAATATTCCATAATATTCATATACCACAATTTATTCAGCCATTCTCCAATTGATGGGTATCCACTCTAGTTTCTAGTTTCTGGCCACTACAAAGAGGGCTGACACAAACATTCTTGCACATAAAGGTCCCTTTCCCTTCTTTAAAATTTCCCTTCTTTAAAATTTAAAATTTGGGCTTCATATAAGCCCAGTAGTAACACTGCTGGGCTAAAGGGTATGAACAGTTTGATAGCTAAAATTTATTTTTAAAGGGGTTGTTTTCTTCAGTCAATTTATGTGCTCCCTTTTCTAAACTTTTGGCTCCTCTGCCCAAACTTTCATAATTCTAAAAAGCATAGCTCCCATTTATTTTCTCCATTTTTCTTCTGTGTCTTTTTTAAGATCCTTTTTGAGTTCTCTCAAGAGATCCTTTAAACTTGAGACCAGTCCATATCTCCCTTTGAGGCTTCACCTGTAGGAGTTTTGCCATTGCTGTCCTTTTCTGGATTTGTGCTTTGATCTTCCCTGTTGCCATATTTGCTTTCTTTGGTCAGGAGTTTTTTTTGCTTTTCTGCTAATTTTTAAAAGTTAACCTTTGCTCCTAAGGCATAGGAAAGACTGATCCAAGATTCCTCTGAAGAGGGACAGGAACCTCTCATAACTTTCCATTGTGCAGGTGCTGATGGTGTTGCCAGTTTTCCCACTGCCCTGGGTTGGTCTGGCCTAGTCCTATTTGTTACTCTGAGGTTTGGGGACTCACAATTTGCCTTCAATAATTGTGTCTCAAAGCTGTCCTGCTGCACTTGCTCTCTGAACCAGTACAAAGCAGTCAACAATGTTCTGTTTTTTTGCTAAAAGCTTCCATGTAGATTCCTTCTCAAGACCTCTTTCACTAAGGCTCCTTGTATCATGCTTTCACTAGGCCATATCCCCTTTGCTCAATTGAGATAAACTTTTTCTGAAATCCTTCCAAGATATCTTAAGCTGGAAAATTATTACACTCCAAATATTTCTGTCATGTGAAAATCCATTCAGAGTCTTGATCTAAATTGATTCTGAGGGAAGCTGGGTAGATCTCAGGTAATATCCTGGCTTTTCTCCATCACTTGGCTCCTCCCCCATATTTTTCCTAATGTAGAATGAATCATTTTTCTTCTTATCAATCTGGATATCTATTTTCCAAGTGGACAAAATAGACTTTTAGTAAATAAATCAAAGAGACCATGAAAGGAACTTACTTCAGACTTGATGAAAGTTAGTGACTCCCAGACTCTGTCAAAGAAATTTAGTGACTATCATCTCTATTGAAAAGAATTTGCATTCTGGAAGGACTAAAATGTTGTAAAAACTAGCCAAGATTCATGCCAAATGTCATTTGATAATACATCCAGCCTCAAAAGGACATTTATTTAATTTGTGTAAAGAATGATTATAAATGCATAAAGATTTAGTACTTATATTTATTAGAAAATCACAGCAATAACCTTGACTGCTCCTTAAACACTGCACATTCCTTTAATCCTGACTCATATATGAAAAACCATGCTTCTCTATTTATTTTACCCACATTTCAAACTTTCAATTTAGTTTTGCAGACAGAGAACACAGATGATTACATATTAGGTTGATTGCATCTAGCTAAGTAACATAGAGAGAAAATCCATCCTAAACTGTACAACAACAATATTGTACACTATTCTATCGTATCTCACTTTAGTTAATGTCTTATCCAATTTTAAACAAAAAAAAACCATTATTTTGAACTACTTGTAAAACATTTGTTAATATTAAATATCATATTAATTTCTCATAATTGTTCTATAGTCATTCTTTTAAGATTAAGAGATGAAAATAGATAATCATCATAAATAAATAATGAAAAGATCACAGGGAAAGGACTGGAAGATATGAAATTTAAATTTTAGATATTCACTTGTCACTAATTATCTATGTGTCCTTGGACAAATCACTGGCGCTTTCTCATCCTTACTTCCCTTACCTACTATGAAGGTGTTGGAATAACTACAGTTCTTTAGACTGCTGGAAGTTTATGATTCCAGAAAAATGGTGAATTTTGGTTTTACAGTTCCCAAACATTTTCCTGCTTTAAAAGTATTTGGCAATGTCTTCTAAGAATAGTATTTTTAAAAAGATCAATACCATTTAAATTATGCTTGCATAATACATGATAAAAATTTATTTAGCTAATTGAGAAAAGCATTTGATATAGTAAAGTTAAAACTCTTTAAAGGAAACTATAAAATTCAAAAAATCACTTTAAAAATAAGTTATACAAATATATTTTTGTTCATTATGGAAATAAGTAGAAATATTCCTAATTTCTAAGAACTTTCTGATTGATAATGAGTTCCAAAAAGTTCCTAAGTGTTAAATTGCTTACAGGTATCACTAATTTTATAGGGGGAAAAAAGTGAGCAAATGTAGTTCATTGGCATAAGAGAATGCATTTTAGTTGCATGACCTCATCTTTTTTTTTTTTTAACTAAGGAAAACTGTCATATATTTTCTCGAAATTAATTTACTATTCAGTAAAGCAGAATTAATGACATTTGTTAAACAATATCTCTGTGGACCGTATTTATCTTTTGAAAAAAAATACAATGAAGCATGTAAGTGTTGCTAATGTAATGCATGGCATGTCATTGTCTTTTTTGTTATCAATTCTATGTCAAGCTAAGTTACCAGACAATAATAAAGATAAATAAGCATCTGCCATAGCTTCTTGGATACCATTCCAAATGACAGAGTGATACTAGGATTTGTCATGCTGTCTTACGCTTAACAACAACAACAAAAAAAAAAAAAAAATTCAAGGGCAGTTACACTTTTCTACAAGCTCTTCATCATCTCAAATAGCTCAAAGCCATGAAGATGGTTTTTAATTGTTTATGTGATGTATCACTTGATTGTCTCCTTCACGTGGCACCAAAGAAGACCAGAGTAAATTAATAATAAGCTCAGGCATAGCTGCAAAGAACCTGCTAGGCATAAGATTGATTTCTATCTGAGGTGATGAAGTCTGGACTCCAGATAAATAAATAAGGGATATAAACTTTCTTTCATATCTAAAATCAGAATCTGAGGTTACATTTGTTAAATTTCTGTTGACACAACGGTCCTTGATATGTGAGTATTGGAAAAGGAATGCAATTTAGTGTGTTAACATTGATAAGATAAGAGGAGATGAAAATTGAATGACTTTTCAAACTGTTCTTTACCTTTGTCACACATTTATATGTAGCAGCAGCTCTTGAATTTCTACACAAAAGCAATAATGAGGAGTAATGCCGACAGAAATAGCTTGCCTCTAGCTAGACTAATGGCAAGGTCAGATTATATCAATTAAACCAGAAAGTCTCCAAGATAAAGTTTACCCACACACTATCAATTTTTTTTCTTCTGGCAAATAATTGTCTAGTCTTACAAGTAAAACAATTGCACTGTAACTTCACAAGAATAACAAAATAATTTTAGGCAGAAAAGTACAAATAAACAAAGGCAATATATCTAACTTTATGTGAGGGATATATTACATATTTTAAAGGCTGTGATATTTCAAAGCACACAATAATCACCAATGACATATGTATTACTCTTAAAGATATTTTGGGACAGGCTAAGCAATTTGGGTCATCATAACATGGGGAAATTAGTTCACTTTACACCACAGATACCCATTACAGGGACAAAAGGCTGAATTATGAGCATAGGAAAGTTAGGAAACACAGTGAATAGAATGTTGAGTGGGAAATCAGGAAGACTTAAAATTTGTTGTCAAACACAGACTGGTGATGCAAAGCAAGTCATTTAGCCCTTTTTATTTCAGTTTCTCATCTGTAAAATGATCTGGAGAAGGAAATGGCAAACTATTCCAGTATCTTTGTAAGAAAACCTAAAGTACGGTCATGAAAAATCACACATGACTGAAATGATAGTGCAGCAACAACAAAAAATCCTCCTCAAATATGTGTGTGTGTGTTGTGACGAGAGAAAGAGAGGAGAGAAAGAGAGAGAGAGAGAGAGAGAGAGAGAGAGAGAGAGAGAGAGAGTAGAGAATGAAAAACTATTCTTGTGTAGGGCTAATTATAAACTATTGTTAACTACATCAAACTATTGACTATTTGAAACAGAAACTTTACTAAATAGTGTACAATGGAATAGTGGAAAGAAAGATTTTTTTTAAATATTAAAGAAAACTGTTGAAAATGTAATGAACTCATATTCTATAGTTTCCCTCATCACCAAAAATTTAATCAAGCTATAGCTATATATGTCAAACTTCTTTTTTTTTTAATTAAGTAATACCTCCCATCCAAAGGACATTAATACTCTGAGAATAGTAGGTCCAAAGTAGTAGTACTGACAGAAACAAGATGCATGAGTACCAAAAAATTAATTTTCATCTAACTCTCATATATATATAATTGACAATCTCAAAGACAGTAAAACTGAAAGTATGATTTTGATCATGTAACCACCCTCTTATCCTTGTTTATGGGTTTAAAATTTGGCATGAACACCACTATAATTTGAATTATACATATTTAGACTGCATGATCATGTAAGACTGCATGGTTTTTGATAGTGTAAAGAAACTGGCCCTTTACTCAGGAGACTTCTGTTAAAATCCTGGTTCTGAAACATATTAATTAGATCTTAGAAAATTCACATAAATTCTTTAAGCCTATTATCTCAATTTAAAATAACATGATTTGTTTTATTTTGTGGACTAGATGTGAGAAAAGCTCTATGATGCTTTCTTTAAGAATCTCAATAAAAGTGAATTGCTATGCTTTAGACAGAGACAGGTTGAAAATATACTTTTGACTGTTCTCAAATATACATGAATTGGTGCTATAGTTATGGGGGGGATATGTGGTGTCAACAAGATTTTACAAATAATACATCAATTAAGAAAATATTTTTATAAGACATATGGTTTTATAATTATTGAAAGCCCCTAATGAAGAAAAAGAATAAAGAAAATTATAGGAATTTTTTAAAAGTTATTTTATCTGGGGTAGTTTTCCAAATCATTCTGTTTCAAAACATGGAAAGTATTTTCATTTTTTCCTTATTCTCTGTACTTATTGTCATATAGTCTTGTCATTTTCTCCAAAATCATTTTTAAGATTTCATGCTTCTTCTGATTATTACCCTAGTTCTGCTTTCTGTCACTTCATTACATGATTATAACAATTATTTCTACCTACTATTTATGCTCTCTGTATACATTTTCAAATTAATTCTACTTACTATCATCCCAACCTACTCCTCCCTCTCAAGAGTCCATACTCTGCTGCTTGTAGGAAGAATTAATTTTTGATTAAGGTGTTATTTCTGTTATAATCTGACTGGCTTTACTTACTCAATCTTATTTGTCAATCCTTGTAATATCTAAATGCTCTGCTTGCCTATCTATTGTTACTTGCACACATTTTTTTTTTCCTTAAAAGTTTCCTATTGGTAAAATGTTATTCTTTTCCAACTCTTCAGGAATCTCAGTCCTTAAATACTCATCCCAAGTTGCACCTTCATGAAGATTTTCCCCAAACTCCAGATTATAATTCTTGTCTTGCATACTGTGACATAAAATTATATTCAATTTATCAATATTTTGTAAAAAGCTGTTAGATATCAAGCATCCTGCAAGATACTGTTGATAGAAAAACAAGACCAATTCTTCCCACTCTCAAATAGCTTTGGGTTTATTGAAAATGGCAGCTATGGGCATGTATACAAATCAGTAAAATCAGAAATATAATGAAATTTCATGGTATTTGGGGATAGCGAGGAAGGTAAGGAATCTAATAATTTATGTTCAGGAAAATCTTTCTGTATTAGTTGGCACTTATACTATCATAAATTTAGAATTTAAAATTATCTTAGAGGCTTTAAAGTCCAAACTATTTCATATTAAGAAAATGATATTGAGAAAGTTTGACTGATTTGCCTATTGTCACACAACCAATACATATTTAACAAAGGAATCAAACTCATCTTCCCAACTCTAAGACTAGTATTTAGTGATGATATAGGGATTAAAAGCTGTAAAGGGAAGGAAAAGGAAGCAGAAGTAGAAGAAACAATATTCATGACATTAGGGAAAATCTGTATGTAACATCAATATGGACTGAAAATGAGATAACATATACAAGGAGCAACAAATGGTTCAGTTTGCCTGAAAATTAATGTAAGTGAAGGAGAAGGATATGTAGTTCTTAAAAAGCTGGTATTAGTACAGTGCTTTAAATATGTCAAAGCATTAAAAATTATGTCTGTTTTTTAGTTACTCTGGGAGGTAGTTGCTTCTATTATCCCTATTTTACAGCTGAGGAAACCAAGGCAGGAAGAAATTAAGAGTAAAGGTTATATGGTTAGTAAATGTTGGGGGCTGGATGTAGACTCACATTTTCCTGACTTAGGGTCCAGTGATTTATCATTATGCTAAATAGCTGGCATCAAAGATATGAAATCTGTTTGGAAGGAGTTTGCAGTTATAATGGATTTTTAAATGACAAATAAAGACATTTGTATTTTACCCTTAAAGCAAGATAGAACCATTGAAGCTCATTCATCAGGGCAATGATATGGTAATTTAATAGTGTGCTCTGATCAGCTATTGGACATGAGAGGGCCAATGCATTGAAACTAATTAAAGGCCATTTTAATAAACCAGACAAGCAGAAATAGTTATCTAAACCAGGTTAGAATTTCTGAGAGTTATGAGAAGGGAATAAATATAATGCTATGGAGGAAGAATGTATACATGGGGTGAAAGATTTATGAGTCAAGGGCAACCACAAGAGCATGACTATGAATGACTGGAAAGTAGGTAGACTCCTTTACAAAAAAAAATAAAATTAGGAAAAGAGATAGGTTGAGGGAAAAGAAAAATAGTGAATTTCACTTTGGACAAATTGAATTTGAGATATATATGAAATGTATACCAAATATACTAAAGGAAATTAGATGGTATAATAAATAAAGTACTGGATCTGGAGTCAAAACACTCATCATGAGTTCAAATCTGGCGTCATACACATATCAGCTGTGTGATCCTGGGCAAGTCAATTAATCCTACATTGCTCAGTTTCCTCATCAGCAAAACGGGATGGAGAAGGATATGACAAACTTTTTTAGTCTTTCTGTGAAGACAAACCTCAAATGGAATTAGTCAGCCATTAATGAAAAATGCTGAAATGGTAATCCAGGTTGATGAGGTCCAGAATACAACTGTTGATGTAGGTCTCAAACTCAGGATGATAATGAGGCTTAGATAATTAAGATATATCACAGAATCACTTATCTATCAAAAGATGATGATACCTTAAATGGAGTTGGAAGAAATCAAGGCACAGCTAAGGGAAGCTACTATGAATATCTCTTATCTAATCTCATCCTAATCCTCACTATAGCAAGACAATAGATTTACTCCTTCCTAAGTGAATCTTGAACTTGCTGTTTCATATCTGGATTTCTTTCCTTGAACCAATGTTTTCTGAAATCCTTTCTTCCACTCCAACCTTTCAACCAAGGACTTTGACTCATTCAATAATGAGAAAGTCAGTGCCATTTTGTGAGAGCCATTTTCTCTCTTCTTCCTTTGTCTATATCTCAGATGTCTGTTCTAGTCTCCTTTGCTTCAATTTTGATGACGGTGTAATTTTTTTCTAAAGATGATAAGACTAGCTCTTTATATGGACTTTGATCACATCCTCTCCAATCTCCCCTTGAATAATAATTCCACAGTCACTCTGCCTCTAATTTCCAATCTCTTATTATCTACTAGTTTCTTCCCTTCTGCCTATATATATACTAATTCAATTCCCAATACAAACAATTCTCATCTTAATAACCAATCCACTCTACTCTTGTCCAACATTTCTTCTTCCATGCATTAAAAAAGCTAAAAAAAAAATTGTCAACTTATATTTCTCAATTTCTTCTCATCTCACTACTCTGCAATCTGTTAGCAGTCCTCTTCATTCAATTAAGACTATTCTCTTCAAAATTATGAAGGAACTCATCCACAAATCTCATTCTTTTTGACTCTTCTGTGCAAATGAACTTTGTTGTATATGTCCTGCATACTCTCTCCCTGTCCCTATTTTTGATACACTTCCTATTAGTTTGGTCATTCCCTTTTTTCTAACTTATCATCATCATTGTGTAGAAGACTTCTAAATCTTTATGTCCATCTGTGCTTATTCTCTTAAGCTCAGTCACAAATTACTAGTTGTTTATTTGACATCTGGAATTACATGTGTTATAATCATCTCAAATTCAAGATTTTTGAATTAAAATGTGTTTAATTTCTCCCAAAATCTACCTAGATTTTAAACTTCCATAATATCTTCAACTATGCCACCATCCTTCCAAACACCTGTATTAAGGACTTTAGACCCATTTTTGATTTCTTTATCCATCATATCTAATCAATTGTGAATTTCCTCTAATTTCAATTTTCATTATATCTTAACTGAACTCTCACAATAATTACTATTTGACCTGTCTGCTTCAAATGTTCCCTTTCCGTTTGATTCTCACCAGACAACATCCAAGGTGATTTTGTAAAAAATCATAGGTATAATCCTCTATCACTGACAGTCAGGTGGCACAATGGATAGAGTATTGGATATAGATTCAGAAAGACTTATTGCCCTGAGTTTATAGTTAGCCTTAGTCATTTATGAGCTATGTGATCTTGAACAGGTTACTAAATCCCGTTTGCCTCAGTTTTCTCACCTATAATACGATTTGCAGAAGCAAATGGCAAACCACTCTAGTATTTTTGCCAAGAAGACCCCAAATGGGATTATAAAAGATAAAAGATATTTGAAAAAGTCCTGAAAAAAGACTATTATCAATAAACTCCATTTCCTTCCTATTATTTTTCTGTCAAATACAAATTCCTATATTTAGTATATAAAATTTCATAAATTAAATTCAAACTGCCTTTTTGGTCTTGTTATATATGCATTCCAGTTCTGTACTTTATGATCAAGTGTAGAAAATCTCTTGCTTTCTCTTTACACAAGACCTTCTCTGTCCGAGATCCATACCTTTCCTTGGCTGTTCCCCCCTGTTGGTTTATTGTCCTTATCTCCAGTTCTTAAAATTTCTAGTTTTCTTCAATACTCAGATCACATACCACCTTCTAAATGAGGCCTTTTTTTGATTACCGTTAGTTGTTAGTGTCTTCCCCTAGAATAAAATTAATTTGTTTTATGTATTTTATCAATCTTTATATGTACACACTTCATTTTGTCTAAATTAAAAGTTATATCGTTGGAAAATGAGCAGCTTCTTTGTGTTTCTAGCAGAGTGACAGATGTATAATAGATACTCAGTAAATACTTGAGAACTGATTTATAATTGAATGATGTGAGCCAAGGAGATCAAAAAGAAGGTATCAAGAGAAAAAAAGATCCTAAATCTTTATCATAAAATATTACTTCTATTTCTTAACTCTCAATATATTTAAAGGTATTTAAAGTATATTTAAAGATAAAGTTAAATTTACAAAAGTATTTTCCTAAAGCTAATTGAGGGCCAGAATCATATTAGAAACTTCTCTTTCATAAAAACTTTGCATATTATTAGTTCAAATGTTCAATAAGAATTTTTAAAAAATGAATCACAAATAACAATATTTTCTTGGGGAAAATATATTCTTCTTGAGTTTACTAAACTCTTGTTGAGTAGAACTAGGGGTCTCTACCAGATAATTTCCTGACTCATCTCTACTTTTTTTTTTTTTTTTTGTCCATATTTGATCATAATTGTCAGAAATTCAGTAAGACTATTATTCTATGCCTTTCTCAAATTTATTAGTTGCACTTACTATAATTCCCATTGCAAATACTACTGTAGATGCCACCAACTTGCCTAATTCATACAATGATTTTTAATAATATAAAATTGATAAGAATGAAAACGCTTAGAATTCCATAACAGAATTTGCTCAGAAATTATGCATTTATGTGTGCATCTATTTATATATACCTATACATATATACACATATACACATACAAATGCACACCCATATATATGTATGCACACATATATGCTAAACACACATATGCTTTGGTAATAGTTGTTTTCTTGCCAGTTATAGAGAGAATGATTTAGCATAGGAAATAAATATGACAGGAAAAATACCCAGGACAATAGGCAAAGTCATGATGAAAACCAAATTTCACATGAAAAATTGTTCAAACTGATAGAGAACTGTTTGTGGGTCAATACATTGCTGACGTTATAAATGTCATCATTACAGGCAAAAGTCATAGTGTGCAGTTGGCCAGAAAGATAAGAAATTATTCAAACACCAGATAGGATATAATATAGGCAGGATGACAGGCTGTAAAATTGAATCTTTCTATGTGTCTCTTCTGCCTCTGTCTCTTGGTCTCTGTTATTCTCTGAGTGTGTTTGTCTCTCTATGTCTATTTTTTTGTGTCCCCCTTTCTTTCTTTGTCTCTCTGTCCTCTCTCTCTCTCTCTCTCTCTCTCTCTCTCTCTCTCTCTTCCCTTTCATTTCCCTCCATCTCTCTCTGTCTCCCTCTGTCTTTTCTTTCTCTTCTTCCTTCTTTGTTCACTCCCTCCAGACCCCCTTCTTCTATTTCTTTCTCCTTTATACCTGCCTTTTACTTCCCTGCCCATTTCTCTTCCTCTTTCTTTCCACCTTTTCTCTCCCTGTAGTTCTCATCCTCTAAACTCTTCAGACCTCCTTTAAAATCAAAGTAAAGATACTTGAAACAGGTTCAGAATCCTAATGTCAGAGACTTTGGTGGGAAGGAATTTGTACTCTAATACTTTGTTGGAAGTCATTTTTTTTTTTTTTTTGTTATCATTGTGTCAGCTTTCATTGTCTTCTTCCTTCTCAAAGTTAAGAAACCACAATGAGAGTTGATCTGATTTTGTCTGAGGCTCTTTCTCCTGAGTCTTGACTGTATTGAAACACCCCAATTTAGTGAAGAAAAATATGTTCTGCAAATATAATGTGATGATATAAAAATGATATAGTGTTAACATAACTAAAATGTTTTCATCTTTGCTGTTGTGATTAAAATGAAATATAAAATGAAAAAATATTATATTGACGTCTTTAAAATAATTAGTAGCAATTAACACTAGGATACTTGGAAATTTTTTGTTATAGTCATCTTATACAAGGTATCTTCTATTCAGAATGTTGAAAGTTAAAGAATCAGGTTTGGAAGGAATAATATAGCAATTATAAAATATCTGAAATACATAATATCTCTTTACAACTACAAAGAACACACACGAAATCAATGAGCTAACTTTAAATTGCATATAAGTGGTATTGTTTGCAACACTTATTACCCAAATGACCCAAAATGTATAAGCTTTTAGTTACATTAATGTTTTTTCCCTTCCTACTCTTTATTTTGGGTATGGAAGGAACAGAAGATGGTATTAGATGAGGTTTAAAGCATGTTATATATCTAGATTCCATATAATTTTCCTCATGGTTTATCCAAAAGTTGTAGATAGTGACACTATAAAACTCTGTTATTATAGAATG
This sequence comes from Sarcophilus harrisii, assembly GCF_902635505.1. Taxonomy (NCBI): domain Eukaryota; kingdom Metazoa; phylum Chordata; class Mammalia; order Dasyuromorphia; family Dasyuridae; genus Sarcophilus; species Sarcophilus harrisii. Next base: position 101,495,033 of record NC_045428.1, read on the forward strand.
GACTCATAGTCCTCTAACACATACCATTGGAAATGTAACCTTGCAAAAACTAATGTGTCATATGTGTAATTTCAATATTTACTGGGCAGTAAGACTGGAATGATTTAGTGTAGCTATCCAAAAGAACAAAGGACCAATGGTTGTAGAAACCTAATGACTTTCCTTGAAATTATACTTCTACACTGGAAAAGTAGTATAGTAAAGAATTAGAAAGATTTTTTAAAAGTATGACCTTGGCAGAAAATATTTGGCAATTTTCAATTAAATTTATGATTCAAAGTAGTCTGGCTTGGCTTAAAAATAAATTTATTTAATAAACAAAGTAAGAAATTATCAAGACTTTATACAAGGTAAAGTGAGAACATAAAAGAAGAAAAGGAATGGAGGAATTCATTGAAATTAAAATGACCACTTAAATGACAATTATCAATATGATAATTGGAACATTTGGTAATTTATTTTTTTTAATAAACATAGATATTTTGCAAGTGGATTCAAATTATATCCATTATGGTTAGAAACAAAACTTAGCTAAAATCTAGCTCAGAAAATATAATGCAAATAGTCCCCAAGTCTCCCTAACTCATTCACTTAGATATAACTCATTCACTTGACACTCAGTCATTGTTGAGCCCTGAATGGTTAAGAGTGAATGTAAATAGTAATTGTTTTTGTTTTGTCCAGAAACAATGTATCTTCCCCTCCCAGGTTGACCCTCTTCCTCCTCCTTCTCCTCTTCTTCCTTCTTCTCCTCTTCCTCTTTTTTCTCCTTTTTTTTCCTTTTCCTCTTCCTCCTCCTCCTCCTCCTCCTCCTCCTCCTCCTTCTTCTTCTTCTTTTGATGTAGATAAATAAGGTATTTTCTGCTTTATTTTTTACTTATCCTAGATCACTAATTGGGTGTTGTCTTAATTAAAATGAGGCCTGTTGATGATATTTAAAAGGCCAAAGTTTCCCATTGCCATCACCAATTGTCCATGTCTATATCTTGCCATTGGATCCAGATATCTCTAGAGGAGAAAATGAGGCTGGTGACTTTGCATAAGTTACTTAAGCCCAATTCACTTTCCTGTCATGGTATCACCTCTTTAAAATCATGACCATTTCATGAATGAAACACAATCACCTCTGTGAATAAGGGTAGGAGCTGACTCATTCTGGACCCAAATGGAATTGGCCAATTGGGCAATGTAGCTCCTCCTCTCTTGTGATTCCTGTCCCTTTTCTTTTCTCTTCATTTCTTTTCCTTTCTTTCTTCTTTCCCTTCATTTTGCTCTGCCCACATAAGGTATCACACTATTATTTGAAGATGCTTTGCCCAATGGAATGTATGTTTTTAATCTCTGAAACCTCTCAAGATACTTCAGAATTTTCTGGCTAAGGCTGTATCTTAAATCCAAATGATTTCAATTCTCATTGACTGACCAAAAATAGACCCTAGTGAAATGCTCCCTTGGGCATTGTCTGAACACTGATTGGCTCAGAGTGAATATAAATAGTGATTTTTCTGTTTTGGCCAGAAACCCTCAGGGCTTTTCCCTCCCAGATTGATTATTTTTAACTAGGTAAAATAGGTATCTGTCTCATTTTTTACCTAGCCTCAATCAAAAATTGGGATTTTCCTTAGTCAAAATGAGACTTGTTAAAGACCTTAGCTTAAAAAGGCTAACTAAGGCATACAGAGCCATTTCCAATCAATTTGATCTATATCTTGTCACTAGATCCAGATTTCTCCAGAGGAGAATTTTAGTGACTTTGCACTGCCCTCTCTTACTTAAAATCCAATTTACTTGAATGTCATGGTATCGCCTCACTGGTGTCATTGTACCATTCCAGAAGGAAAGACAAACAACAATTTCTGTGATTTGGCATGGGAACTGCCCCATTGGAGACCAAACTGAAAATGATCAGTTGGGCAACACAGTTCTTTCTTCCCTTCCCTCCTTTTTCCGTCCCTCTCCTACCCAATTCTCTAATTCCCATCCCTGTGAAGACTGCGTATTTTTAAATCAGCAGAAGTCAGGAATTCAGATTAGGGGAAAATCGTCAGTCTTTATTCTCAGTGAAGAAGGATCGGAGGTGGAAAAGAATGGGCAATAGCAATGTGTGTAGCTGAGTCAAGAAGCTAGCTAGACCAGCAGCCACAAGACCAGCAGCTAGGAGTATCAAACCCACACCCAATCTCTCCCAGCTTCTCTTCCTGTTTCTCTCTCTGCCTCCACCCACCAAAATCATAATTTCCTATACAACACATCAGGACTTGCAGGGAGAGCGGGCAGGGACCATTCTTTATCCAATCATGTATATTAATAGAGTATAGCCCAATTACTATTTAGCCTCACATACTTGGGACCTCAGTGCATCAACTCAAACCTCAGCCCATTACACATCCCAGTATACTATAAATAATACTAATGCTTACCATCTATGTTTAATCTGGCCAATTGGGAGATTTTTTTTTTTTTTTTTTTTAGAGTTTGAACACACACACACACACACACACACACCCCTAAAGAAAATCGTACATGTGATTTTTGTCTTTCTGAAACTTTAATGGAAAAGTACTGTGGTATGGTGGTGAACCCAACTCAGAGTAAGTGAAGTCAATTCATCAGAGTTAAAAGTGTGCTGAATTTGATATCAAAGAATCCATTTTCAAATTCCAGGTCCACTACTTAGTAAGCAAATGTTTACCTTAGGGAAAATAAACTCTCTCAGCTTTAGTAATCTCATATGCAAAATGAGGAGACAGGACTAAAAGATTTCTTAGATATCTTCTAGCTCTGAGTCTATATACTAATAAAGTTATGTTCCAGCTCAAATTTTTACTAGTCATTTGACCACACATAATTCAGTCTCTCCTTCTTAGTTTCGTATATAATGAGAACAATATGTGTGTTTTCTATCTCACTGAAGTCTTTTTTTAATAAAGTTCTTATAAATCATAAAATTCTCTATATATAAGACCTATTTTTTATGGTTTGATTTAAAATATAATTTTTTTCTTCATTTCATTGATTGTTCATTCCTCTCTTCCTTTCTGATGTCCCAGTAACTGAATCATTGATCTATTATTTGGTTTCTTGCCTCAAGTCTTCTGTAAACAGAATTTCACATCATATTTCAGATCAAAAAGAATGTTATGCAAATAAGAATAAAGGTGGATAAGAGGGATGTGGATGCAAAGAGAAAGGAAACAATATTAGGAAATAATTATCTTTTTAAAAGAATCCAATACCAACAGACTTTACCTTATATTGACCAAATGTATCCCTGAAAATTCAAAAAATTCACAAAATATGAATAATGTTGGAATACATGGGAGAGCTGTTGGAATACACGGGACCCACCTGACAATGACTGCTGGAATTACAACTCAGAATGGATCTCCTCATGTGAGAGGATGATAAAAAATGACTGCGAGGTAATTCCTGTTCTCTGACCTCTCTGACTGAGAGGCCGTTGCATTGTCTAATCTTTCTCCTCTTCCCTCTGCCTCCAGTTTATCTCATTCCTGGTCTGCAACAACTGTGCCAGCAAAGGCTGCCCTGCATCTCCTTCAGATGTTATGATTCACAACTGTGGAGGCTCTCAGAGAATTGACCTGCCTCTTAACAAATAAATTGATAATATTTGACACATTAGGGAGAAATATGAGTGGTAGAAGGTGGAAGATAGGTATATCTAATCCCTATTTTTGTTTATTTTTTAAGTGCACATAATTTCATGAATAATGATGGACAAGAAAAATCAGAACAAAAGGGAAAAACTGTGAGAGAGAAAAAATAAAAACAGAAAAAAAGAAGTGAACATAAAATGTGTTAATTTACATTCAACCTCAATAATTCTTTTTCTGGATTCAGATGGCGTTTTGCATCCAAAGTTTATTGGGATTGCCTTGGATTACTGAGCCGCTGAGAAGAACCAAGTCTTTCATAATTGATCGTTGCACAATCTTGCTATTATTGTGCACAATGCATTTCTGGTTCTGTTTGCTTTACTCAGCATCTGTTAGTGTAAATCTTTCCAGGTCTTCTTAAAATCAGCCTGTTCATCATTTTTTAGAGAACAATATTCCATTACCTTCATATACCACAACTTATTCAGCCATTCCTCAATTGTTGGGCATCTATTTATTTTTCAAATCTTTGCCATCCCCAAAGGAGCAGCTACAAACATTTTTGTACATGTAGGTCCTTTTTCCTTCCTTTATGGTTTCCTTGGAATGCACATCCAGAAATGGCATTGCTGGGTTAAAGGATATATATAGCTTGACAGCCTTTTGGGCATATTTCCATATTGCTCTAAAGAATGATTATATCATCTCACAATTCCACAAACAATACATTAGTATTCAAGTTTTCCCACATCCTCTACACCATTTAGCATTATCTTTTTCTGTCATCTTAATATATCTGAGACATATGAGGTGGTACCTCAGAGTCATTTTAATTTGCATTTCTCTAATCAATAGTGATTTAGAACATTTTTATGACTACATAATCTTTAATTTCATCATGAGAAAACTGTCAGTTCATATTCTTTGACAATTTATCAATTAGGGAATGACTTGAATCCTTATATATTTTACACAGTTCTTTTTATATTTTAGAAATGAGATATTTATGAGATGCACAGTTTATTAAAAAAAAAAAAACTACGAGCTTTGTACTTCCTTTTTAATCTTTTTTCTGCTTTTTGTGGAAAAACTTTTTACTTTTAATGTAATCAAAGTTTTCTGTTTTGCCTTCTATAATGTTCTCTAGTTCTTTGGTTATAAATTACTCTCTTCTTCAAAACTCTGATAGGCAAAGTATAACACGCTCTCCTACTTTGCCTATGGCATCACTCTTTATGTATTCCCGAATCACGTACCCATTTTAACCTTATTTTGCTAAAGGGTATGAATGTAGGCCTTTGCTGAGTTCCTGATATATTATTTTTCAATTTCCCAGCAATTTTTTTTGAAATACTGAGTTCTTATGCCAGAAGCTGGAATTTGGGAATTTATCATATATTAGATTACTAGAGGTATTGTTTATTGTGTCATGTGCAGCATTCTATTGATCCACCATTCTTTTTCTTAGCCAGTACCAAATGATTTTGATGACTGTTATTTTATTATTTTTATTTTTTTTTATTTTGAAAAAAGCTTTTATCCCTTGCACTCACTTCTGTTCTGACTTTTTCCCTCCCTCCCTCCACCCCTTCCCCTAGATGGCAATCAGTCCTATATATGTTAAATATGTCACAGTATATCCTAGATACAATATATGTGTGCAAAATCAAACAGTTCTCTTGTTGCACAGGAAGAATAGGATTGAGAAGGTAAAAATAACCCTGGAAGAAAAACAAAAATGCAAACAGTTTACATTTATTTCCCAGTGTTCTTTCTTTGGGTGTAGCTGCTTCTGTCCATCATTGATCAATTGAAACTGAGTTAGATCTTCTCTTTGGATGACTGTTATTTTATAATAGAGTTTTATGTTACCCACCATACTTTGATTTTTTTTTCATTAACTCCCATGATATTCTTGACATTTTCTTCAAGATGACATTTTAATTATTTTTTTTTTATTTTTTAAACATATGCATTGTGTTCCTTGTGTTCCAATTCTCCCCTTCCTCCACCCTCTACTCTTAGATAACAAATAGTTCAATATATGTTAAACATGGTAAAATATACGTTAAATCCAACATATGCATATATTGCATATATTTATATGATTATCCTGCTGCACAAGAAAAATCATATCAAAAAGAAAAAAAGAGAAAGAAGATGAAATGCAAGCAAAAAACAACGAAAAGAGTGAAAATGCTATGTTGTGACCCACATTCAGTTCCCACAGTCCTCTCTCTGGGTATAGATGGCCCTCTTAATCACAAGATAATTGGAACTGGTATGAATCATCTCATTGCTGAAGAGAGCCATGTCCATCAGACTTGATCATTGTATAATCATGCTGTTGCTGTGTACAATGATCTCCTGATTCTGCTCATTTCACTTAGCATCAGTTCATATAAATATCTCCAGGCCTTTCTGATCATCTTCCTGATTGTTTCTTACAGAACAATCATATCCCATAACATGCGCATACCATAACTTATTATTATGGGCATCCATTCAGTTTCCAGTTTTTTGCCACTACAAAAAGAGCTGCCACAAATATTTTTGCATATGTGGATCCTTCCCTTCCTTTAAGATTTCATTGGTATATAATTCTAGTAGAAACATTGCTGGAGCAAAGGGTATGTACAATTTAATAACCTTTTAGGCATAGTTCCAAATTGCTCTCCAGAATGGCTGGATCCATTCACATTTCCACCAACAGTGTATTAATGTCCCAGTTTTCCCACATCCCCTCCATCATTTGTCATTGACCTTTTCCTGTCATCTTAGTCACTCTGAGAAGTGAGTAGTGGTTTCTCAGATTTGTCTTAATTTGCATTTCTCTGATCAATAGTGACTTAGAGCACCTATTGATATGACTAGAAATGGTTTCAATATCTTCATCTGAAAATTATCTGTTCATATCCTTTGGCCATTTATCAATTGAAGAATGGCTTGAATTCTTATAAATTTGAGTTCATTCTCTCTATATTTTAGAATTGAGGCCTTTATAAAATGATTTTTTAAAATTATTTTGTCTAGCTCTCTAAAAAAAATTTTTGACAGATTGATTGGTACAATACTTTACAAGTAAACCAAATTCAGAAGACTTGTCATTTTTATTATATTAACTTGACTTACCAGTGAGCAATTGCTAGTTTTTTAATTGTATAGATCTGACTTTTTATTTGCATCACATATATTTTTTTTAATTGTGTTCATATACTTTTTGGATTTGTCTTGGCAGATAGGTGTCCAAATATTTTATTTTGTCTACAGTAATTTTAGATGGAATTTCTCTTTCTATCTCTTGCTGATGGGCTTTGTCAGCAATATGTAGAAATGTTGATGATTTGTGTAGGTTTAATTATATGCTGCAACTTTGCAAACATATTAATTGGTTTTAGTAGGGTGTGGATTATTTTCTAGAATTCTCTAAGTATATCATCATATCATCTGCAAAGTGTAATAGTTTTATCGACTCATTGCCTATCCTAATTCCTTTATTTCTTTTTCTTTTCTTATTTCTGGAGTCAACATTTCTAGCACTATATTGAATAATAGCAGGAATAATGGGCATCCTTGTTTCACCCTGATTTTATTAGGAATGTATCCATCTTCTTTCCATTACAAATAATGCTTCCTGTGGATTTTAATATAGATTCTGCTTATAATTTTAAGGAAAACTCTCTTTATCCCTATGCTCTCTAATTTTTTTAAAAATAAGAATGGATGGTATATTTTTTCAAAAGCTTGTTTTATATATATTTATATTATCATATGATTTCTTTCATTTTGATACTGATGGGGTCAATTGTGAAAATAATTTTTCTGATATTGAACCAGTCCTGTATCCCCACTATAAATTCCACTTGGTCATAAAGTAGTATTCTGCTGATAAACTGCTATAATCTCAATGCTATTATTTTATTTAAATTTTTCACATCAATATTCATCACAGAGTTTGGTGTATAATTTTTGTTTCCTGTTTTGGCTCTTCCTGGTTTTGGTATCAGTAATTTCTTGTGTCATAGAAGTTACTATATACACACTTATAAATCTACTCATTTGTGTTACAAAAGAAATTCTGTAGAATTCCTTCTTTAACCATTTTTCCAAATAGTTTACATAGTACTGAAATTGTTATTTAAATGTTTGATGGAATTTTTGTGAATTCACCTGGCCCTGAAGATTTTTTCTTAGGGAGTTCATTATTTAGCTATTTCTTTTTCTAAAATGAGACTATTTAAGTAATTTATTTCACTTCTATTTACTTGAACAGTTTATAATTTTTTAAATATTCATTCATTTTAGTTATATTGTCACATTTGGCAACATACATTTTGGTAAAAACAAACAAACAAACAAAAAAAACTCCTAATTTCTTTATTTCCTTTTTCATTGGTGTTAAATACATGCTTTTCATTTTTAATGCTGGTAATTTTTTTTTTTCTTTCCTGTTCGTAATCAAATTAAAAAAATGTTTATCTATTTTGTTTTTTTTTTTCATAAAACCAAATCTTAGTTTTGTTAATTAGTAAATTAATTTTCTTATTTTCAATTTTATGAATCTCTACTTTGAGATTCAGAATTTAATTGGGGGGTTTTAATTTGTTCTTTTTATAGCTTTTTTTAATTGCATGCCCAATTCACTGATGTCTTCTTTCTCTATTTTAGTCATGTAGCTTTATAGAGATATAAAATTTCCCCTAAGAATTGCTTTGGCTGCCCCCCATAGATGTTTTTGTCTCATTATTGTCATTCTCTTGGAAGAAATTATGGATTGCTTCTGTGATTTATTGTTTGACCGACTGGTTATTTACAATTAGATTATTTAATTTCCAATTGGCTTTTATTCTATCTTTCCCTGTTCCTTTATTGAAAATAGTTTTTATTGCATTATGAGAAGGACACTTTTACCATTTCTTCCTTTCTGCATTTCATTGTAAAGTTTTTATGTTCTACTACAAGGTCAATTTTTGCGTAGGTGCCATGTACTACCAAGAAAAAGTGTATTCTTTTCTGTCTATATTCAATTTTCTCCAAAGGTTTATCATACCTAGAGTTTCTAGGATCATATTAACCTTTCTAGATTCTATTTTATGGTTAAATTGATTTGATTCTGAGAAGGGAAGGTTTAAGTCCCATACTAATATAGTTTTGTTGCCTATTTCTTCCTTTAATTGATTTAATATATTTTCTCAGAATTTGGATGCTCTATCACTTGTATATACATTTAATATCATTATTACTTCATTGTTTATGTTACCTTCCAACAAGATACAAGATATGCTCTCCTTCCTTATCTCATGTAATTAGATCTATTTTTACTTGTGCTTTATCTGAGAGTAGAATTTCTACCCCTATTTTTTTCTTCAGCTAAAGCATGATAAATTCTGCTTCAACCTTTTTACCTTTACTCTCTATGCATTGATCTATTTCAAATGTGTTTCTTGTTAACAAGATATTGTTAGACTCTGTTTTTTAATCAACTTTGCTATTCTTTTCCATTTTATGGGAGAGTTCATCCCATTCACATTCACAGTTGCACTTTATTTCTCTCCATTCTATTTTGTCTCCAAATATTTTTTGGATATATTTTTTTCTCTTTCCACCCTCTTCTTCCTTAATAGTGTTTTGTCTTTAACCCCACTTTCTTCCTGCCCTACCTTCCACTACCCCTTCCTCTTCTGTTGCCCCTTTCTTTTAGTGTTTCTGCTCTCCCTTCTATCCAACTCCTTCCTTTACTTTCCTCTTTCTCCTCCTAGTTTGATAAATTTTATACCTATTTCAATGATTAACTTATTCCCTTTTAAAACCAAAACAGATGAGACCAAGCTCAGAAATGATCATCCCCCTCCCTTCTTTCCATCAATTGTAATAGATTTTTTTGTACTCTCTGCACATCATCAGATTTATCCCATTATATCTCTCCTTTCCTCTACTTGTAGTATTATCACACAAAATTACATTCACAGCCACAATCTCCATCTATGTGATGCCCCCCTCTAACTGCCTCAATAACTGATACAGTTCTCAAGAGTTACAGATATAATTTTCCTATCTAGGGATACATACAATCTAATTTTTAAATATATATATATATATATATGTTTACCATTTTATGCTTTTCTTGAGTTCTGTGTTTAGATATTAAATTTTCTGTTTAGTTCTGTTTTTATTTTAATAGGAATGATTGAAAATTTCCTACTTCATTGAAGATCTATCACCCCCTCTGAAAGATAATGCTCAGTCTCTCTGGGAAATTAATTCATGGTTGTAATCTCAGGTCCTTTGCCTTCTGGAATATAGTGCTCCAAACTCTCTGATCCTTTATTTAGAAGCTGCCAAATCCTGGATAATCCTGACTGCTGCTTCTTTGTACAGTTTGACTGGTTCTTGATGTTTTATAGTGTCATTAGCTTCCTTTCTCTCCATTCTAGTGTTTAAAGTGTGATTAAGTTAGCTTTTCAATCTCCTTTCCCAATGTTTTGGGAAGGAAAAAAAACTCTTGAAGGTGTTGTTTTCTTAAAGTAGATTTTTTTTTAATTTGGCCACTTGTATTTTTAAACGAATTGCCTTTCTTTTCTCTTACATACCTCTTGCTTTTTTTTCTCATTTATTCTTCTACGTCTTATATTTCTTTTAAAGTGTTTTATTAGCCCTTTCTAGAAATCTTTTGGGGCTTGACAGTGATTCATATCACTCTTTGAGATTTCCTCAATGAATATTTTGTCCTTGTCTGAGTCAGTGTTATGGTCTTCTGTGTCACTATAGTAACTTTCTATGGACAAGTTTATTTTCTGTTTCTTGCTCACTTTTTTTTTTCCTTTTCTTACTTTTATGGTTGAGCTCTGCTCCTGATGTAAAGGGGATGCCATCGTCTCTAGCTTCCTATGTAAATCTGAGCCTTGACTTTGAGTACAATGGCTGCTTATGTTTGCTGGGTATAACTTTGTCTGCTCTTTCCATAAAAAGTCTGGTAACCCCTATTTTTAATAGAGAAAAAAATAGCATATTACAAATCCATGAGTAATTAGTGAGATAATAATTCAAAACAAATGCCTCAAAGATATTATAAAAGAGAAATTCCACCAAAAAAAAGCAATATATAAACATTTAGAAAGAGGAACAGTGGCTACTAAAAGTCAAATCAAGGTTCCCTAGCAGCCAGTTGTGCTAAAATGACCTCATTACTATTTTCCATGAAGTTTTCAAGAACCAGAGAATGGATACATTGTATAACGTAGTGCCTCACTATTCTCTGTTATAATCAACACCTAAAGATAATATTTTGTCATGCATTTGGGACCCAATTTTTTAGAGACTGATAAACTGGAGAATTAAAATCTATAGAAACTAGGTTGGTTAGAATTCTCTAAAACATGTTCCAGTGAAAAATGTTGTAAAAAATACCTAATAATATTTAGCCTAGAGAAAAGAAAGCTATTTTCAAATATTTGAAAGACTTGCAGAATGATATTTGATTTGAAATTTCATTATTGACTCTGCCACATATTACCTCTGTGCCCTCAGGTGAACTCCCTGAATGCCCTCAGTTTCCTCATTTGTAAAATAAAGCTATTGATCCTTTTGATCTTCTAAGTTTCCTTCCATATCAAATTCTTCTGATTCTATGTGGAAATATGGATTAATTTATCCTGCAAAGCTACAAAAAATAACTAAAATTAATATATTAAGATTATCTCTTTCTGGTAATTATAGTATTACAAAGCTAGAATGGGGTATTCTGAAAAGGCAGCATACTCTATTAGGAACTATTCAATTAGAATGTTTTTGTTTTCAAATATATGTCATGCATGCATATTCAAGAGGGATTTTGTTCCTAATGTTCCAGTGTTCTTTTAAATTTAATATTACATAAAGATATGATTAAATTTCATTGTGCCTAGTCTTAATAACAAAGTACCATCTTGACCTTTCTCTGTCTGAATTCTAGTTTTTTTCAAAGGTTTCTGTATTATATCTCTTTGAAAATAAACTTTATAATGTAGTGCCCAGTACTAGCCAAAATACTCTGATTCTAGATATTTTGGTAAGTTTTAGTTGCTGTACTACTACTACTACTACTACCAATAATAATACATAAGATTTTTATGATACTTTAAACTTTTCAAAGTAGTTTACATACTTTATCTACTTTTATCACAACAACTCTGAAATATAGGTACTATTACCATTTCTATACACACAAGGAAACTGAGACTGATAGAGATTTCAAAAATTGCTAATAACTAGTTAGATAACTAAAGTTAAATTTGAATTTCAAGCCTTCCTGACTCTAGGTTAGCAGCCTATCTTCTCTACTAGGCACAAACTTATACTTCATGTTCTTGAATTGTCAATAAAAGGTATAAAAGGTATTTTTATTATAGATCCACAAGTTTATTTTTAAAGCTAAACCATTATTTTCATTGACTTTTAATGCTGCTTAGATGCTACTGTTAAGTAGTGAAGTCCTTCGATTGTTTTAGTTATTAGATTTTTAAGGCATTGCTAGAGGCAAAGAATATAGAATGTTCTGCTTCCTACAATAGAAATCAAAGAGAATTCAAGGACTTGTTTCGACTTTTCTATGTGGCATGCACATTGCATTGGTAATAAGTCAGCAAGGAATTAAGTTTTCAAAGCCCAGTTTATCTTTTTGAAACTCTGAGTTTTACAGAGAAGTGCCTTATAGTATATTATTTTCCCCAATATTTTCATAACTAGTTTTTGCTATTACATGGCATTGGGTTGAGATTACATGGTGCCAGAAAGAAGCAAAAGAGAAAAAGTTGAAAATGCATGTCCTATAAAAAATTACATGCTGCAATAGCATATAATTGGGGTAAAACAGTCACAATTTTAAATAAATGTACTTGTAACTTTTTCAAGCAAAATGAAATGCAAGGTAGCTTATGTAACAATTTCCTACTTGTATCCCATCATTACTTTTATTGCATGCAATATATTTCTGAGCTTTCTATAGAATGTTAAAATATATCAATTATAATTTGGTAATATTAAATGAATTCACAGTTGAATAAATTTCCAGCTTTCAATCAATATTCTTATTGTCCTCAAACCATTGTAAGCAGTCCTTGATTCCACAAGAGTCAAGCTAAGTTATGAGGGAATCAAAATTGGACTGGTTATCTAATTTAAATAGAAATTACAACTTCTACTGAGGGATTCACAAAACATAAGATATCCTACCCCTCAATTAACGCCTCCCCCCAAAAAAATCTCTATTAGGTCAGCCAAGGGAGCATTTATAAATTATCTATAGGCTTGATTTTGATCTTTCTCTAACAGGAGTGAAATGATACTAAAATTTTGATTTCAATTAGAAAAGAAAAAGTGAGGCTTCTCTTCTTTGTACTATCTTCCTTTGAATAAATATTCCTACATAATGAAAAAAATACTTATGTATATCCAATAATTGTATAAGGGTATGTGGAAATGAACTGTTTTAGGAGAAGAAAGAAAGGATAATATATTGGGCCCTATAAGGTCATAGTAACTGAACAGTTTCGATTTCAAATCTTGATCCTGGATTCTATGTGGTAGATTAGAAATAAAATTTTTCCTCTGAGATTTAGAAAACTTTTTTTTTTGTTAAACATTATTATGCTCTTGGATTTTCTACATTTACCAATTTTATCTCCGTGTTTACCATTTCAAATGACTTTTCTTGCTTTGTAATTTCTAGCTAAGTTATTGGAACTTATAAAATAATTCCATGATATCCAAATTTTATGTAAGATATGTTAGTGACTTGAAAACCAAATAAGTAGGTTAGGCAGGTTAATTAGGTTTTTACTTTTCCAATTACTTTCATGCTTATTTTTAATGAATATTACTAAAGTATATTGATATTCTATTATCACCTGCTGTATAATTTTTTTTAAATATATGTGTAATTTATATTAGGATTGTGGTGCACTTTTTATAGGGCACTGCTTCAACTAAAATTGTCTAACTGTCTTTTGTAACACCAGTTCTGTATTTCCTTCTTTGCTCTTTTCATGTGTTTCTCTGATCTAATTAAACTTCTAAGAATATTGCTTCCCTTGTTTAAACACAATTGAATAAACACATTGCTGCCCCAGTGATTTATTGGTCTGAGTTGCCCTAGTTTACTTGCCTCACTGACCCTATAGTAATCCAAGATAGTAAGTACATGCTTAATAATAGATGTCATCACTTAGTATTTTTCATAAGCACATTTGGCATACATTTTCCTTAGCAGCCCTTTATACTTCATTCGAGCTATTCTGTTTTCTATTTCATATTTTTTTGCATAACTTTGTGGTATTTTTATATCTCTAAATTTCCCATAATTCATTGAAACATTTACAAAAATGATGCAGTCTCTGTCTCTCTCTCTCTCTCTCTCTCTCTCTCTTTCTCTCTCTCTCGCTATATATATATATACACACACATATCAAATAACCTCTTTAGACCTCAGTTTCTTCATTTGTGAAAACAGGAATTTGGCCTAGATAACCTCTAAAGTTCTAGTTCAAGAGCTATGATTTTTGAATATGTGTGTGTATGCATGAATGCAAGCATGTATAACTACATCAGAACAATGTATATATGTTCATGTGTGTATTCATAAATGACATAAGAATATAAACTGTTATTTAAACATAAAATCAAATGTATTTTTGTGCATACTTTGTTCATATATACATCCAGTAGTGTCATTTCATATATAGACTTATAAGTACATGTCCCTATTAAAAGATGTCACCATGCTTATAGTAGATCCATGAAAGGTCCTACAGTTCAACAGGTAAAGAATTAATATTGTAGAATCTCTCTTGTGGTCAGTAAACATAGTTGATTCTATATACAAGTACATAGATTGAAATATAAAAGTGTGTCAAATATCTTAGTGAATTTTTTAGCTTTAATAACTTAAGAATTTTAAATATTTAATAATCACTTGTCAGAATGATACTTGAAAGGTTAATGATTTAAAAGTTTAAAATAAATATATATTTCTTATTAAAATAAAACATAGCCATACATTGCTTTAGTTAATTTTCAAAATTTAGAATTGATTTAGAATAAAATTCTATCATCTGGTACTCTTCGACTGAAATAAATACATTTGTAATCCTTTCCTTAAGATCACCCAACGAATGAAATTTTGATATGACCCTACATGAAAAAAAGAGAATTGATTGCATGATTGACATGGCCAAACAAAATAATCACCTCTACTGACACACTGGTCAAGAAAATTTAAACAAGGTGTGATACACACAATGTATTACAACAGGGTTTTCTTTCTTTGTTAAAATTAAAATGAAAAGTTTATTATTCAAAATTGACAAAATTAAATGAATGAAGAAAAAAGCAAATAACTAAGCTTTCATATATATGTATATATATATATATATATATATATATATACATACATACATATACACACACACATAAATATAGCATGTTTATAGCATATTTCTGCAGTAAATAAAGATAAAATCCTGCACTAAGACTTTTGGGTCACCACATTATACATTCTATCAAGTATGCCTTTATAGACAAACTGAGGCAGACTATGGTGTTCAAATGTGTTCAAATTCTCACTAAAAAATAAACATTTTTGACCAGTTGCTTTACCTCACAATGACCTAGACAGTTAAGATGAGAATAATACTTCTTTTGCTGATATTAATTGATCCAAGGATATTCCCTACACTGGTGGAATCACAAGTCCAGATTTTTTTTTTTTAATTTAATAGCCTTTTATTTACAGGATATATACATGGGTAACTTTACAGCATTAACAATTGCCAAACCTCTTGTTCCAATTTTTCACCTCTTACCCCCCCACCCCCTCCCCTAGATGGCAGGATGACCAGTAGATGTTAAATATATTAAAATATAAATTAGATACACAATAAGTATACATGACCAAAACGTTATTTTGCTGTACAAAAAGAATCAGACTCTGAAATATTGTACAATTAGCTTGTGAAGGAAATCAAAAATGCAGGTGTGCATAAATATAGGGATTGGGAATTCAATGTAATGGTTTTTAGTCATCTCCCAGAGTTCTTTTTCTGGGCATAGCTAGTTCAGTTCATTACTGCTCCATTAGAAATGATTTGGTTGATCTCGTTGCTGAGGATGGCCTGGTCAATCAGAACTGGTCATCATATAGTATTGTTGTTGAAGTATATAATGATCTCCTGGTCCTGCTCATTTCACTCAGCATCAGTTCGTGTCTCTCCAGGCCTTTCTGAAATTATCCTGTTGGTCATTTCTTACAGAACAGTAATATTCCATAATATTCATATACCATAATTTATTCAGCCATTCTCCAACTGATGGACATCCATTCAGTTTCCAGTTTTTAGCCACTACAAAAAGGGCTGCCACAAACATTCGTGCACATACAGGTCCCTTTCCCTTCTTTATAATTTATATTTGGGATATAATCCCACAGATTTATTTTTTTTTGAGGCAATTGGGATTAAGTAACTTGCCTAGGGTCACACAGCTAGGAAATGTTAGGTGTCTGAGGCCAGATTTGAATTCAAAGTTCTCCTGACTTCATGGCTGATGCTCTATCCACTACACCACCTAGCTGCCCATGAAATATAAATATTGCATAACATGTTATTAAAGTATTAAGATAAATATAAGGAAAGAAAATCACTGCCTTTCACACTATACCTCCCTTGTACTTTTATCTGTAGATTGTTATATTTAATTGGCATAAAGCTGATTTAATGTGGCAATTCTTAAGAATTCATCTATTTGTGGAAGAACTTTTTTATGATCAAACTCATTACAAAGCAAAACATCATATAATATTACAGTAGAGTTATACTGATATATGAATTTCTAGCACATGGTGCAATCCTGATTCTTTGTACTTCATCAAGTCATTTTTCAGTCTTTCTTTATCAATTGTCTGTTGGATTGTGTGTCCTATAGTTGAAAACTTGTAGTTTGTTTTTGCAGTCTTCAAATTGATTATTGAATCAATAATTCTTCCCCATAATGTGTGCTTACTATATTGTTTTACTAATTTAACGATTTGTGTTTAAGGCTTATTGTTTCATGAGAAGAAATCTTCTCATATGGTTCCTTTCTGCATTAACCTCTCCCTTTAAGTAAGCTTGATTAGACCTCTGTGGTCATATAATTAAATCCCCTCATTTTAAAGGATAATGAAAGAAAGATAAAGAGAAGTTATGTGACTTCTTCAAGGTTCCAAGAGCAAAAAGCTTCAGAGGTGGAGTTTGAATTCAATTGTTTGGACTGCAGAAGGTTCTTTCCACTGTACCAGGATTACTTTATTTTGCTTTTTTCCCCACATCTAATACATTTTAGACATGTTTCTTTGATATTTATCTATACCACCCATTTTAATACATTGTTTTACTAGTTGTACTCAAATGTAGACTTTCTTTTCCCATCTAGATAATAAATGCATGCTTCTTTCATAATCTACACTCAGGGGTCCTCAAACAGTGGCCTGCGGGCCAGATGCAGCAGCGGAGGACATTTATCCCCCTCACCCAGGGCTATGAAGTTTCTTTATTTAAAGGCCCACAAAACAAAGTTTTTGTTTTTACTATAGTCCGGCCCTCCAACAGTTTGAGGGACAGTGAACTGGCCCCCTATTTAAAAAGTTTGAGGACCCCTGATTTACAGCATCTATTATACTAGACCTACACCTCAGAACTCAACATTATTCTAAAAGATTCTTTTGCCTTCAAGTACCATGTTTACTATGCAATGCAGTTCATATCTTTTAGTCATAACTTCTGCAACAAAATTTTGTTTTCAAACTTATTTTTTCTTTATACACCATAACATCTCTGTGTAACATTTTCTTCAGGGCTTTGTAAGCTGAGGCTAGCAATCATTTTGCTTGAATAACAAGTTATAGCAAAGCATAACTGAACAGAATTAAATGAGAGGATCAAATTAAATCCATAGTATATTCTACCTGATATAATAAAAATTTACCTAGGAAATTTTTTTAGGGCTATTTGTTCATTAGGTTCATATTGTTGACAATACAAATAAACAACTAGCTAATACTACTTTTGCATAGACAAAATAAACATCTGCTTTATAAACCATGGAGCAGTATGTTAGAAGGTTGAGAATTTTATCCCAAGGCTTTTTCTATGTCTTGGCTGAAGAATACAGAACAATTTATAGCACTATATTATTGTACCTTTTTACTCTCCCTTCTTTTCCTAGGGAGGTGATTTCTACAACTTACTCAATCAAATCACAAATTTGTTAAATATAGATTAGTTACATCAACTTATTTCTGTAATGATAAAGTGAATGAATGTCCATCCCCACCAACCTTAATTTTTCCAGAGATGTTTTCTAATTAACCAAAAATAGACTCTTTTCTATTTCAACAAACAACAAAATTTCAAGTATTATGAGCATTTGAAATAGAGTTTTTGACAATTTAAGGGCCACTGATTTGGTTTCTTACAAAATTAATTTTTTTGTAGGGACTTTCTATTTCCTTTTTGATTTCCCTGTCAATTACGTGTTTCACATTTGTATAAACTTCAGGCTTTTTATTTTGAAATCTTGCTAATCAAATGTCTTTTACTTCATACCCTTGACTTTCTCTCCTAACCCCTAAATTGCCTCATTCTCTCATCATATTCTCAGTTTCTTTTACTTCTCTAACACCTAATGCCAGGGAATCTACTGTAAGACTCTTGTCCTCATTACTCTGTCCTAATTACAAGCCAGTAATTTATCAGATGTGCTGTGAAAGACCCAAAGCAAATATAAAAGGCAATTTATGTCTCATATTTCCTACCCTTTAAGATCAAATTTCTCATTTCAAAAGCAATACACCTATAAAGATTTTCAGGTGATATTTAAATATTGGGCCATCAAGGAGGCACCAGATAGATTTACATGTGAATTCAAGTAAACATTTAAGGAACCATTAACTCCAATGCTATATAAACTATTTGAAAAAATAGGGAATGAAGGAGTCCTATCAAATTCCTTTTGTGACACAGACATGGTACTAATACCTAAACCAGGTAGGATTATAGACCAATCTCCCTAATGAATATTGATGCAAAAATCTTTAATAAAATATTAGCAATAAGATCACAGAAAATCATCTAGGATGAAAAAAATCTAGGATAATACACTATGACCATGTAGAATTTATACCAGGAATGCAGAACAGGTTCAATATTAGGGAAACTATTAGCATAATTGACTATATCAATGATCAAATTAACAAAAACTATATGATCATCTCAGATGCAGAAAAAAAAAACATTTGATATAATCCAAAACCCATTATTATTAAAAACACTAGAGAGTATAGGAATAAATGGACTTTTCCTTAAATTGGTCAGTAGCATCTATTTAAAACCCCCCATAAGCATAATATGTATAAACTGGATCCATTCCCAATAAGATCAGGAGTGAAATAAAGTTGGCCACTATCATCATTACTATTCATTATTGTATTAGAAATTCTAGCTTTGGCAATAAGAGATGAAAAAGAAATCAAAGGAATTAGGCATAAAGAACAAGATTATAAATAAATTAAAAAAGCATAGAATAGTTTACTTCTCAGACCTGTGGAGGAGGAAGGAATTTGTGATCAAAGAAGCACTAGAGATCATTATTGATCAAAAATAGAAAATTTTGATTATATCAAGTTAAAAATCTTTTGTAGAAACAAAACTAATGCAGACAAGATTAGAAGGGAAGCAATAAATTGGGAAAACATTTTTACATTTGAAGGTTCTGATAAAGAAAAAGGATTAAGGGAAAGGAAGAAATGGAATGTTGTTAATTATCTGTCATAAAAAGGCAAGACAAACCTTTTACAGTGGAGAGGAAAGGGAGGATAGGGTAAATGAGCAAACCTTAATCTCATGAGAATTGACTCAAATTGGCCTGAGAGAGTTAACAGTTTGGAAAAGGAAGGAAAAAATTGTTTTAAAAAAAACTTTTTAAAAGTAGAATTAACCAAATGGAAAAAGAGATGAAGAAGAAGAAGAAGAAGAAGAAGAAGAAGAAGAAGAAGAAGAAGAAGAAGAAGAAGAAGAAGAAGAAGAAGAAGAAGAAGAGACACTCATTAAAAACTAGAACAGAATAAATGAAAGCTAATGACATTGTGAGACAGCAGGAATCAATTACACAAATGTAAAAGAATGAAAAAAGTGGAAGAAAATGTGAAATATTTCATTGGCAAAACAGCCAACCTGGAAATAGATCCACAAGAGACAATTTAAAAATTATTGCCCTACCTGAAGGCTATGGGCAAGAAAAAAGCCTGGATAGCATTCTACAAGACGTCATTAAGGAAAATATCCCTAATATTCTAAAATGAGGAGAGGAAATATTCATTGAAAGAATCCATCAATCACCACTGCAAAGAGATCCTACAAAGAAAACTCAAAGGAACATTGTTGTAAAACTCCAAAACTATAATCTCAAAGTAAAAATATTGCAAGCTGCCAAGCAAAAACATTAAATATCAAGGAGCAACAATCAGGATTACCCAGGATCTCTCAGTTTATCTCTGATAATTATCAGAGGGCCTGGAATAACAAATTCCAGAAGACAAAGGACCAAGGGTTACAACCAAGAATTAACTACCCAGGAGACTCTGCATTATTTTTCAAAGTAGGGGATGGATATTCAATGAAGTAAAAGACTTTCAATCATTTCTATTGAAAAAAAACAAAACAAAACAGAACTAAACAGGAAATTTAATCTACACAACACAGGTCTCAAGAGAAGCATAGAAAAGTAAATAGGGGAGGGGTGTGGGTGTGGGTGTGTGTGTGTGTGTGTATTTAAAGGGTAAACTGTTTACCATCCTAGATAGGAAAATGGTGTAATTCTTGCAAACTGTATCTGACACTGGAGCAAAGTTAGACATCATGTGGACTGAGGGTGTGGTTCTGAATGGATTCTGATGTGATGACATCAAAGAGAATTGACTCAAATTGAAAATAATATACATATTCAAGAAAGGCATAGAAAGTTATCTTACCTTACAGGAAAATAGGAAGGGAATGGGATATGAGAAGGGGGTGGGGGTGGGGGTGATGGTGATAAAAGAATAAGTATATTGGGGGTTGGAGTGATCAGTAGCAAAACACTTTTGAGGAGGGACAGGATGAATGGAGAGAGAGAAAATAAATGGGGGGGGATACAATTAGCAATAGTAAAGTAAAAAAAAAAAAAACAATTTTGAAGGAAGTTTCTCTGATGGAATAGTATTGTTCTCTGGAAAATAAGGAGCAGGATGCTCTCAAGAAAAAAAAAAAAAAAAAGCCTGGCAAGTCCTCCAAAAACAAAGCAAAATATACTGTATAGAAAGTAATAGCAATATTCTGGGATGACCCCCTGTAAAAGACTGTTGTTCTCAGTAGTATGATCATTTACACCTATTCTGAATGACTTATGAAAAATCTAATCCATAATCAGAGAAGGAACTGATACAGTCTGAATATAGATGAAAGCATTCTCAATTACTTTCTCTATTTCTCTCTTTATTTAAACAATTTTTCTTGAGGGTTTTTATTTACATTAGGGTAGGAGATCTATATTTTCTTGCACAACTTGACTGTTATGAAAACATTCTGCATAACTTTACATGTGGCTTCTTAATTGTGGGTTGGGATAAGAACCTAGAACTCAAAAATCTTAAAAAAAAAAAAACAAAAACAAAAACAAAAACAAATATTGGGGCAGCTAGGTGGTACAGTGGATAGAACACCAGCCCTAAAGTCAGAAAGACCTGAGTTCAAATCTCGCGTCAGAAACTTAACACTTACTCACTGTGTCACCCTGGGCAAGTCACTTAACCCCAATTACCTCAGAAAAAATATGTTAAAAAAGTTTGAAATGTACCTGGGGGGGAGGGGGAAGGGACGGACAATTAAATATTAAATAAATAAATAAATTTAAAGTTTAAATTGCAAAAAAAAAAAATATATATATATAGAATACATGCAATTCCCTAGTTGATAAATGGGCAAAGGCTATGAACAATTTTCAGATAATTAAATTAAAGCCATCTCTAGTTATATGAAAAAATACTCTAAATCATAATTCTTTAGAAAAATTAAAATTAAAACAATTTTGAGGTACCACCTCACACTTGTCAGCTTAGCTGATAGGAAAATATAATGATAAATGTTGGAGGAGATATGGGAAAACTGAGACACTAATATATTGTTGGAAGAGTTGTGAAAAGATAAAAACATTCTGCGTAGCAATTTGGAAGTATACCCAAAAAGCTTTAAAACTGTCCCCACCCTTTGATCCAGCTGTGTCATTACTAGTTTCTGTTTCCCAAAGAAATCTTAAAGAAGAGAAAAGGACCCACATGTGCAAAAATGTTTGTAACAGCTCTTTTTGTGATTGCAAAGAATTGGAAAATGAGTAGATAGCCGTAGATTGGGGGATACCTGAACAAACTGTCACATAAGAAAACAATAGAATATTATTGTTTTTTGTTTGTTTATTTGGTTGGTTGGTTGGTTGTTTTTTTTTTAATGAGGAGCAAGATGATTTTAGAAAGTCCTGGAAATAATTATACAAACTGATGCCTAGGGAAACAAGCAGAACCAGAAATATATTGCATACAATACAGCAAGAATGTATGAAGATCAACTATGAAAAACTTGGTTTTTTTCACTGGTTCAGTGATACAAAGCAATCCCAATAGACTTTGGACAGAAAATGCCATGTGCATTCAGAAAAAGAACTAAGGACATTTGAATGTAAATCAAAACATGCTATATTCATTTTTTCTGTTTTTTTTTAATCTCTCCCTTAATTTTTCCTTTTTGTTTTGATTTTTCTCTCCTGACATGATTCATAAGGCAATATGTTTTAAAATAATAACTTTATTAGGAATAAAAAAAGAAGAAACATATTAAAAGAAAAAATCCAAAAAAAGTGTTTAAAATAGTTTTCTAAAGCAGTAGAGGAAAGGACTATTGATGACATAAAATTTTTACTCATTGTAGATAACATAATCTCTAATACCAGGGAAATGATATTCATTTGTTGTTTATACTCCAAGGTGATTACTATTTCCATATGTACAAGAAAAAGTCAGCAGGGTCCAAAAGGAAAAGATACATACCAAATAGGTCTGAGAATTTTCAAGGAATCTATTATGACACTTTAATTAATTCCACTGAGGATACTAGAAAAACAATATGAACAAAAATTTATATTAACACAGGCAAATGTTTAAGAGGAAGCACACTTTTATAAACCATTCTCTGTTTTTAATTGCTTTTTAAAATGTATTGAAATGAATATAGTAAATTTTATGATTCCAACATTGAAAATTTCACACTAGTTTGTTCCCCCATATACATCCAATTAACTAATTCTCACCTATGTTATAATAGGACAGGTCCTCACTATTTATACCCTTGAGATATCATTTGACATAAATATATATTTATTTCTTAGAATTTATTTCTTAGAATAAGGACTTCCCTCCCAGGAAAAACAGACTTTGAACTCCTTACTCAATGCAGAAATACTCTTGATGTTGTAGCACATGTGTCAGAACTTATATTCCAGTGGTTGAGCTATTTATTCAAGGAGTGTTAGAAATTATTCTTTAAGCTAACACTAGGCTTAGAATCATGTGTTCTGCCTGGGTCAGTGAAATTACTTATATTTTCTTTATTTTTACATAAGCTATTTCTCTTCCCTGAAATTTCCCCTTCTTTTTTTGTCGAACCTCTAATTTCTTTATATCCTTTTATATCCTGTTAGACATTCAGCAGTTTCATAAAATAATTGTAAAAACAACCCTTTCATTCCTACAAAACTCTAGAAAGTTCTACCTGAAGCTTTTTCAGTTGGCTAGAAAACTGTTCTTATACAATGTGTCTACAACTACAATTTCAGTGACTTAATTCTATTCAAGGACTTATTACAGAGACTTTCTGTTTCATATTGATTCACTTCTTATGAATACACAGTTACTTCACTGCTCTAGAAAAACATTTTGTATCCTCTGTCATTGCCATTGCCCACAGCCCCTAGCCCACATGCCGCTCTTCAATAAAAAAACACAGCAGTGGCTGACAGTGATGGCACATATTGAATGAAAAGCTGGAACATTTCGGAGGAGATGTTATTTGTTAAAACATTATTGAAAAGCTCTTCCATCTGCCATAAATGGATGCATTTTGTTGATGTCTTTCACTGCAGTTATATCTAATGAGATACTAGACTATTTGTCAAACATCAATTAATTGAAACTTCACATTATCAAAATCCTATTTTGTCCTTCATTTGCATTTTTTGTATAAAGTGTCAGACACAACAAGGAAAACAATATAAATTGTCAACATGTCTTTGCATATCCTAGATTCAACAGGGAAAGGATTCTTATTAGAAACACATTCTACTTACCTATAAAATAAATAAACTCAAATAACTTTTCCACATTACATTCTTTTATATCTCTGAAAAATTTAAGTTTTGATAAATCTTCTTTCCCCATATAAAAACGAAAAACGGATTTTGTTAGATGGATCTCTAAGGAAATTGTAAATGACTATGAATAATTTTGCTTCTTCAATGAAATGGGAGTTTAATCCCATTATGGAAAATGTCAACATCAATCCATTAATAATTCAATGTGAATTAATTAATTCACTTAGAAGAAATTTATTACAAAAGAAGAAAGCTTTGCACTAATCATGTTTTGTTAGATTCTGTTCTTCTGTGTTGATCCTACCATTTTATTTAACAATAACAGAGGATTTTTTGCATTTTTTTGTTTTTGTTTGTTTGTTTTGTCTTTCCCATACTGCTTATTCTTAAACAGGTTGCCAGATAGGCATGGACAAAAAACATGCATTTACAAGTTTACTGGACATTCAGGGAAGAGATAATGTTCTCAAGAAGAATCACTCTCAGAGAAGGATTAGATTATTAACTAAATCTCTTTAGAAATAGTGTGACTATTAAAAGGCTATCTCTTATTATGGGAAATGAAATCTGTATATATTATCACTCCCCTTTGAAAGAGCTACTACTGCTACTGGAAAGTAATAGTCAATTTCTCTTGCTTCATGGACCATTGCTGTGGCACTGTGCAGTCAATCTTTCTTCTGGAACCAACATTTTCCTTTATGTATTTATATTCCCAGTAGAATACAATCTCCTTGAGAGCAAGAACTTTCTCACATTTGCTTTATATTTCCAACATCTAACATCAGACATGATGCCTAAACATTGCAAGTGCTTAACAAATATTCCTACCTTCCTTCTGTCCTCTTTCATTGATTCATCAATAACTATTATGGATATCAAGAGAAAATGAAAATTCTCTATGATATAACTCCAAGGTAAATCTCCATAAGGTAGGGGTATAATGTAGGTATGTGCAGACACATATTGAAGAAATATTCATATTAGTGGAACGTGATTAACTAAACTGGAAAAGAACAGCTTTGCTCATGGTGAGAAACTTCCATAACTGAAATATGTAGATTTGGGTCTGTAAACACAGTAATGAACAAATGGTACTTAATAAATATGATATATCAAAAATATAGTGCATTAAAATAGATTGTTGGTTACAGAACAGAGAAATATATGATTCAAGTGAATCTTTTTTAAAAATATTCTTGGAATGTGATACTTTGAAAGAGTGAAGAGGTTAGATACAGGGATTGAGGGCAGCAGCATGATTGTATGTATCTTGATGTGAAAGACCATCCAAAGTTATCTAAGCAGAATTTTGAGTTATCAGAGTTCCAAAAAAAAAAATTTTTGTAACCTAACTAATGATAGTTTCGTATAAAGAAGACTTAAAAAGTAAATTATAATTTTCATACGTATTAGGTCTGTTTTGAAGTCACCAAATACCAATTTTCTCATATGTAAAATGGAGAAAATTTTGCTTTCGACTCTGACTCAATAAATATAGATAAATCACTTTTAAAAGATTATTTTAATATTAAATTAATGTCAGGAAATCTGGGAACAAATATGATTTCGGCCGTTTAGAAAATATATAACTTTGGTAAATTTATTAATCTCTCTGGTCCTCAGTTTCTTCCTTTTTTACTATGAGGATAAAGTAGCACAATGGATTAAGAACAAATTTCTATGTCAGATAGAAGTGATTTTGAATCTCAAGTGTTTCTCAAAGCAGATTGATAATCCTATGAGTCTTTTAACTTCACTAGGCCTCAGACAATTTAAATTACATACTGTAGAGTCAAACCTGATCTAAATTAGTAAAGAAAAGTTTTTTTTTTTTGTTGTTGTTGTTTTTGTTTTTGTTTTTTTCCCCATCAGAAATTGCTGATAGTTGGGGGCAGCCAGGTGGCACAGTGGATAGAGCACTGGCCCTGAAGTCAGGAAGACCTGAGTTCAAATCTAGTCTCAAACACTCAACACTTCCTAACTGTGTGACCCTGGGCAAGTTACTTAACCCCAATTGCCTCAACAACAACAACAATAACAACAACAAAAAGAAGAAAAAGAAAGAAAGAATGAAAGAAAGAAAACTCATAGCAGTTAAATTGCTTTGCACATCTGGTTTGTGCAGAGAGGGGAGAAAATAATATTGAGAACTTTGTAGTACATACTGCACTGATTCCGGAGATATTTATATGTGAATTTCAATTAATTGCTACACATTGGTGCTTCCTCTTTCAGGACCTTTTGATGATTCCTCTTTAAGAAGCTTCTAAGAATTTTAACTTTTCCAATTTTGTTCAAGGATATAGATTATACATTCTGACACTTCTATCAAATCAGGCATATTGGGGTCTAACTCATTGATCTTATATTACTTTAAATCTTTGCATCTCTCAAAAATGACTCTACTCTCTGGATCACACTGCTTAGCTTTCCAAATTATTTTTTGGTATAACTAGTGTCAATACTAAGCAAAGAATTGTAATTGACAAATGTTGTTATTAGCCCTAAAGAAATACAGAACAATTATAATGTTTTTTAATGTTATTGCTGGATCAATTTCAATTGTCCCCTGGGTACAGACAAATTAAGATCTCAAAAAGATGCTTCTTTCCTACAACAGATGTTTCAGTGACTGCCAGCTGTGTGTCAGTAGTTCAGCAGTAAATGACATGCAGTATAAATAATAAAAAAAAAACCTTCTAATTTTATTATAGTAGTTGTCCTATTAAAATTGATAATAAAAATTGTTTTACTATTTTCCTTTTGTTCCTGTGATAGTGGAAAGTAATCAACTAAACTGGAAAAGAACAGCTTTGATCATGATGAGAAACTGAACTACTGTGGATTTGGAGCCATAAAGACAGTGCAGTACAAATGATATCTCATGAAATAAGTAAGGCACATAACAAAAATAGATTGTTGGCTTCAGATTCACTTATATGACTGAAGTGAATCTAAAAGAAAAATATTCTTAGAGTAAGATACTTTGAAAGAGTAAATAGACTAGATATGGAGACTGAGAGTAGCCAGTTCTTGTGTTAATCTAGATGCAAGATGATTCTATATTCATCATAGACACAGGTTATAACTCTGGGGTCTGTATGGATAGAGTATTCTTAAGATAGGCTTTAAGCAAAATTCTGTAATGATCAATTATGATTGTTTTAGATCTTGTCAACAATACAATAATCCAAGACATTTTCAACAGACTCATGATTAAAAAATGTTATCTATATCCAGAGAAAGAACCAAGAGTCAAAGCATATTGTTTTCACTTTTTTTCTTTTGATCTATTTCTTCTTTTACAATATGACTAAAGTAGAAGTATATTAATGATTACACATATATAACCTATATCAGACTGATTATCTTAGAAAGAAGAAACAGAAGGGAAAAAAATTAGAATTCAAAATCTTACAAAATTAACATTTAAAACTATCTTTTCATGAAATTGTAAAAATTAATTAATATTAGATAGAAAGAGTGTGTGTGTGTGTGTGTGTGTGTGTGTGTGAGAGAGAGAGAGAGAGAGAGAGAGAGAGAGAGAGAGAGAGAGACCTTGATAGTCATTGACACTCATGTTGAAAAAGAGGATATTAAAGATAGCTTTGGTTTTACTAGTCTATAAATGTAAAGAGATGTCTCATAAGATTGAATAGGATGGAAGAACTTTTAAAAAGTGCTATACAAGTAATTTGTCAATTAATACACTAGTTTTTATTAAACACGTTACATGGCAGGAATCTATTCTGTTATGGGAATGCAAAGATAATGTGATATATTCCTAGCCTTCAAGAAGAATATCTGGATACAACAAAATATGTACATATAGAATACACAATATATGAAATGTCTACAAATAAAAACAATATTATTTTGGGGTTAAGACATTAGCAATTGGACCTGAAGTTGAAGAGATATACGAGTTGAGATTTAAAGAAAACTCAAGATTCCCAGAGATAG
This sequence comes from Sarcophilus harrisii, assembly GCF_902635505.1. Classification (NCBI taxonomy): domain Eukaryota; kingdom Metazoa; phylum Chordata; class Mammalia; order Dasyuromorphia; family Dasyuridae; genus Sarcophilus; species Sarcophilus harrisii. Next base: position 101,523,079 of record NC_045428.1, read on the forward strand.
AGATGGTCTGGGAGAAGCCAATGTGTAAATAAAGAAGAGTGTGAAAATAAGTATGATAACATTCTCAAGGAAGAATCATAGATGTAGAAGTGGGAAAAATATTAGAGGCCATTGATACCACTCTTTTCATTTTGTAGAGAAGGTATCTTGAGACCAAGGTTAAGGGAATATTCCAGGCTCAGACAATTATTAAATATGCGAGATAGGAACTAAATTGAATGTTTTGGACTTTAAATTCCATTATCCCACTCTGCCTCACATAGATAAGTCACAGTCAGATTGTAAATTACTTTAAATTCCAAAAAAAGGCATCCAGAAGTGAAAAGAAGTCTGTTGTTTTCTGAGTAGGAGTTACCTAGTAAGAACTGTTCTTTATGAAATTCATTTTGTTAACTGAAGGACAGCTTAAAAAGTGAAGAAACTAAAGCAGAAAAACCAATGAGGAAATTATTGTAAATTGTTCAGGTTAAAGGTAATTGGAGCCCAAATTAGGTAGGATTATTATGTGAATATAAAGATTGGGCTTGATGAAAGATATAATATTTAAATAGTCAATTTGGAAAATGACCACATATATGGATTAAGTGTGAGAAATACTAGATAGAATTAGGGGAGTTAGGAAAAAAGGATTCTAAAGTTAGAAATGTCCAATAGGCAATTGGTATAGACTAATGCTCAGGAAAGAAAGGAGAACTGAAGTTATGTAGCCCTAGGATAGAGATTGTCCAGAGATAATTAAACCTATAGGAACTGAGGAGTTCACCATTTGATAGAACACTTCAAGCTTCACATCCCTTCCAAGCAGTTCTTCACAAACAACCAGAATATTTTTAGTAGTTAGTATTTATGTAATATTTTATATTACAGAGTATTTTACATATGTTATCTCATTTGATCTTCCCAACAACTCTGTGAGGTAGTTTTCATTATTATCATCAGCAGAAGTACCTACCTGAAGTTTTTCTGATTTGCTGAGTGCTACATAGTTTAGTATATGTCATGTATATAATTATATATTTTCATATTCTCTCTCCCATGGGAATGGAAGAAGCCAGAAGATACTTACTTTGTGGTCTTTGTGTTCCCCAAATAAAGCAATTATTTTCACATGATAAGGATTTAATTAATGTTTTTATATGTATTTATGGTCTGAAAAAGAAGAGGGCTAATTTTAGAGACCTGGAGTTCACCTGTTATGGGATATTATGTAGATGATTATCTAGCAATGATATTGAGAAAAGCAATCAAATAGTAGGGATGAGAACTAAGAGAAAACAGTATCACAAAAATCCAGAGAACAGAAGGTATACAAGTTAAGATATTTATTAAAAACATTAAGTGCTATAGAGAGTTATATTTACATATTGCACATGATCTATTTGGCAAATATTAAAAGACTGAGTAAATATCAGCTATGATTTCAGAGACTATTGACATTTCTTGTATCCTCAGGACTTACTATAGTGTCTACCACATAATAGACCCTTAATAAATAATTTGATTTTCTGTCCGTTTTTAGGATGGTTAAAATAGTCAAGGATTATATGACATGTTCTATATTGATAATTAGTATTGTTAAAATGATCAACTCAACATTATTTAATGTTAAGTAGGCTTAGTCAGAATCATTCAGAAAATATTTATAGCTCCTGAAATCATTTGTGAAGTCGTTAATTGGAATTATTCAATGCTATTTTGAAAAGCTTGCTGTTCAGTAATTAGGTCAAAAAATAGTAGTTAAATCTGTATCCATCTACATTGGGATTTGGCTTTATACCTTTAATAATTTAATATATTGAAATTTGTGCTCAATTTGTATCCCTTATACACACCCTTAAAAAATAAATTGGGCTCAAGATTCAACATTTGGTTGGTGTATCGGACAAATAAATGGTTAATAAAATGTTTTCTATTCTTTCAAATTGTATTTCAAAGGGGTTTTCAAGAGAATAAATTATCTTTGTGCCTATTATTGAAAGACCCTGGTTAATATAGCTGAGTTACAATGCTGTGCTCATAAAGGCTTTTAAATGATATCCAGTGATTTTATAAGTCACTATTTGTTTATCTACAACATTGCTTGGTTTAATAGAAGCATGAATTTGGCTTTTTTATATTTTGCATTTTAAGGCATTTCCTTAATTGTAATCCCCTTCTCCCCTCACCAACTTCAGTTTTATATTATTAAGTAGAAAAGAAAGGGGAAGGGATGCTTGGGGAAAGGAAAAAAAAACAGAATAGCTGACTCCTAATTTTTAATTCTATTAAAACATTTGTTTTTTTCTAATCACATATAAAAACAATCTAAAATTGAATTTTAAAAATCTAACAATTTTTTTTAAAAATAAATTTTGACCAATTCATATGTTTTGTTCTTTAAGGCTTTGGATGTGGGAGATTTGATTTTATTATCTTCTTTATCACTACTGTAGCTTTCTAGGCTGCTTTGGCAAATTTGGCATGCCAAATATTCTAAAATAAACTTTTCCCTTCCACTTATGTGTTTTTTATTTTTTTAAATAATTTTTAAAATTAGTTTTCAACATTAACTTTTAGATAATGATATATGTTGGAAGGGATATGGGAAAACTGTCACACTAATGCATTATTGGCAGAGTTGTGAACTGATACAGCCATTCTCAAAAACAACTTGGAACTATACCCAAAGGGCTATAAAACTGTTAATACCCTTTAATCTAGCCATGTGACTACTGGTCTGAATGCCAAAGCAATATTAAAATAATGGAAAGCGTTTATAAGTGCAAAAATGTTTGTAGAAGCCCTTTTTTTGTGGTGACAAGGAATTTGAAATTGAGTGGATACCCATAAATTAAAGAATGGCTGAATGTGATGATCAGTTGTGATAGAGAGCTCATCTCACAATGCAGTAATTCAGACAATTAAAGTGGCTTGGGATGGAAAATGCAATCCACAACTAGAGAAAGCTCTGTGAAGACAAAACATAAATCGAATCATATTGTTTTCATTTTTTTGTTTTGTTTCTTTTTACTTTCTAGTGTTTTTCCCCCTTTTGGTCTGATTTTTCTTTCACAACATGACAAATATGAAAGGAAACATATTTTAAATGATTGTAGTCTATTTCAGAATGTTCATTGTCTTGGGAATGGGTGAGCTAAGGGAATGAGAGAAAGGTTTGGAACTAATCTTCAAAAATAAATGCTTAACAGCTACACCAAAAGAAAGAACACTGGGAAATGAATGTAAACTGTTTGCATTTCTGTTTTTTTTTTCCCCAGGTTATTTTTACCTTATGAATCCAATTCTCCCTGTGCAACAAGAGAACTGTTTGGTTCTGCACACATATATTGTATCTAGGATATACTGCAACATATTCAACATATATAGGACTGCTAGCCATCTAGGGGAGGGGGTGGAGGGAGAGAGGGGAAAAATTGGAACAGAAGTGAGTGTAAGGGATAATGTTAAAAAAATTATCCTGCCATAGGTTCTGTCAATAAAAAGTTATTATAATAAAAAAAATAAAATAAAAAAATAAAAAAATTCTTAAAACTATATATAATTTGAAAATTTTATAATTTTGATGCTCAATATGGAGTGAAGCTTGTGACTCAGATCCTCTAAAACTCAAGATAAATTTCTCCTCACTTTAAGTGGTGTCCCAGAAGCACCTGGGAAAATGTACACAGGATAGCTTTGTGGGATCACTTGGGCTCCAGTGCTCATAGTCCTCTGGGCCTAGTAAATTCCATCTAGGTAGAGGGTTTGTTTGGGGAACTTAATGGTGAGCCCCTGTGCTTGTTGTTTCATTTTCCATGGGATGTTATATGATGAGACAAATAGGTATAGTGAGGACTTTTTTTTTAGGCTTACAGGACCTGAAAAGAAGATTTCCCTTTCTTCCCTCCCTCCTTCTCTGACTGTATGAAGGAAATGATGAAGGAAAGAGAGGAAAAGAGAGAGAGAGAGAGAGAGAGAGAGAGAGAGAGAGAGAGAGAGAGAGAATATATTTAATTTGATCAACATTATTTGAGATGGTAAAACTATATCGCTTTGAATGTTTAAGAAAGTTACTTAAAAGAAAGTTACCTTGAAAAATTTAAAATGCAGTCAGATAGAAAGGAAGGAAGGAAGGAAGGAAGGAAGGAAGGAAGGAAGGAAGGAAGGAAGGAAGGAAGGAAGAAGGAAGGAAGGAAGGAAAGTAGGAAGAGAGGAAGAGAGGGAGGAAAGAAAATAAGAAAGGAAAACCTCTTATGTCTGTAGTTATAAAAAACTATGGGAAAGATTATAATTTTTACTTTGAGCTTTCCGCAGAAGATTATATGATAAGAAAGGAAAACTAAATACTTTTGTTTCATGGTTCTCACATTAGCCAAGTTGGGGTTACAAATATAAAGTTAGATCATTGAAATATTTTAGCAGATTATGGAGATATTGAGATTAACCATTAAGAAGTTTAGTAATTAGTCATTTTAAGATTGCAGGAAAGAATTTCTAAGGCTTTGGGGTAATTTCAGGAACTCACCCCACACTGAATCATTTTTAAAAGAGGATGCTGGAGAATTGTAGAGAAACTTGAATTTTACCTGACCATGTAAAAAAGAGTTGGGAGGCAACAGCTGCAGTGTAACCGTAGTCCAGTACTTTTCCAAGCCCAGTACCTGCAGTTGTGAGGTTGTTGGGGTTGGGTCAGGTCACAAAGCCATCAGAAATTACCACCAAAATAAGATCTGATACCAGTCACACAAGGCCGTAGGCAATGTCACATCCCCTAAACACTAGTCAGTCAATGTCTCCTGAGGGAATCTGGCCCATAGCAGTCAAATACCAAGTATTTCCTATATGTCTAAAGCCCTATTATGGATAGTTTTAATTTAATGAAGTTTTATTCATTTCTTCATTCATTTATTATTATAATAAACATTAATTTTTGTTACATCAATATATAAAAATTATATTATCTATAACATTTTAAATAATTTAATGAAATTAATTTAATGAAGTGTTAAGTGTTAAAAGAAACATCAGAAAGCTATATAATCTTTAAGTTTTGGTTAGTGAAATTTTACTATTTTAGGTAAAATTTCCTGGGATTATGAATTTACTATTGTCTGAGCTTTGATTACCAGGATAGTTACCTGAATTGAAACAAAGCCAATAGTATAAAATGGCATGTATGACAGTCTGAGGACTTCTAACATGAATGTTTATGAGAAAGCTTACAGGATGATTTGTGTCATGGCCTAGGTAAGATCCTCCTGACTTTCTTTTCCCATTATGCTATCTTTTTGTTAAAAGAGAAAATTCTCCATCTGGTTAATTTTAAGGCTAATCTTTAACAATTTATGGTGACATGATTGGCTATCAGATGTTGCTATTGTCTGGAATCAAATAGGGATGAAGGAGATTTTCCCCTGTTATAACATAACATATGTTATGACATGTTTCTCTGTTTCTTTCTATAGCAAAATTCTGTAATCAAGAATTTTTGTAAGTACAATACTAAATTTATTAAATAAAAGATTGAAACAGGGACATCTATAAGTTTTTATAATAAGATGCAAGTATTAATATCTTATATTTCTAACTTAATTTCAAGTCAACCTATAATATAGGAATGATATCCTCCAAAGAGGAAAATAATTATGAAAGATAATAAGAGCAAGATGTGATATAAAATATTCTAATTAGATGAAATGGTAAATTGTGAAAACAGTGACAGCATAAGACTCTTTTCTCTAAGACTTAAACACAGATATATTGATTGGCTTGCACATTTTATCAGTCACAGAAATTCAGGTTTTACATTTGCATTGGAATAAGTTCTAAGGTTTTATTAAGGATTGATTTATGTTTACATACAAATTATATTGATTATGATACAGAAAGTGAAATTATTTCCTATTTTTAAGTATTTGTCTGATAATTTCAAAAGGCAGATGGGTAGGGTATAAATGAATTTTCTAAGAAAAAGTATTAGAATCAGATGGATTTAAAAGTGAATTCTATCAAATATTATATTAGCTGGAGGAATAGATAGACTTTTCATTAAGTTCTACTAAGTTATCTTCAGCTGGAAAAATGTTTCATTATTTATTTTTATTTGTAGATACTATGCTTCTAGAATCTGTTTAGAGGCTTGATATAACATTGTTTGTGAGGGAAATGAAAGAGCTAAGGTAACTTCCATGCTAGCTTCTCCTGAATAGTAGATGTTATTAATAAATGTTTATTGACAGATTGGCCAAGCAAAACTTTGAGACTCTGAGTGGCAGATCAGTTATTGATCTATAAATAAATACAATCACTTTACACCAATGAAAGAACAGTGAAAACAATGAAAGAAATGAAGGAAAGCAAAAAGAAAGGAAAGAAAAGGGAAGGAAAGAAGAAAGGAAAAAAAGAAAGGAAAGAAGAGGAGGGGAAAAAAACAAAATGGAAAAAGGAGAAAAGGGAGGGAAAGGAAAAAAAGAAGAAAAACCTACCTTACCTAATGTATGGTATTAAAGAAAATGATTTTTTAAATTGTGAAGCTCTTTATTACAATGAGCCATCACTATAATGGCTTTTGACAGATGTTTAGGAAAATAAACCTGGTCAAGGGGGAAGAAATGAATCTTTCTGTAGCTCAACATATAGGACCATGCAAGTGAATAGCCAGTGGGGTTTATATCAAGGACAAAAGTGCTGCTCAGAAGTAGAGTGTTAGTCAGCAAGCCAGAATTTATTATGCATACCAGCATAGCACAGTTCTAGACTCTAGGGAATCCCTGACCTATATCCAAGTTAAGGACAAGATACAAAGTTAAATGGATCTAATTTTAGGGAATCCACCTTTAAAATAGCACTGGAGAAACATCCAGATTCGAGTGACCCTTTATTCTTTTTATGTCAACCTCTATCAGTTTGTAGTTTCTCCCTCTGGGCCTTTATGTTATAGTAACTCTAATGTTAGAGTTAGGTACCAAATCATTTCAATTTCCTTCAATCTTTTTATATAAAAGTAGTGTTCTGTGGATTACTGCGTAGGTGTACATGAGAAATTAGTAAACCATTTAAAAATTAAGAGTTTAATTGAAGAAACAAAAGAATAATTAATGATATAGTTCTTTAAAAATTATTGTTATTTGAGTATAATTTCCTCCAAAATCTCTTCACTTTCAGAGAGCAATCACATATAAAAATATATTTTTAAACAAGAAAAAGAAACACAACAAATGATCAATAAACCAAAAAGTGGAGATGTACGATGTATCACCATCATAATCTTCTAATCTGTACAAAGAGACAATATAGTAATGTATTCTCATAGGTTTTTTTTGGAGGTTTGCTTGTTTTCTGTATTTTACAACATTCATTTCTGGTTGTATATGTGGACTTATAATTGTTATTATATTGTTTTCTTGGCTTTGCTAACTTAACTCTGCATTGGTTTATGTGAATCTTTCTATATATCTCCATATTCATTACATATATTATTTCTTTCAGCACAGTATTATTCTATTATATTCAAGTATCACAAATGGTTTAACCATTATTTAATCAATGAACATCTTCTTTGTTTCCAGTTCTTTACTATCACAAGAAGAACTAATAAATAGATATATATAGATCTAGACTTTTTTTTTTTTTTTTTTTGGCTAAGGTAATTGGATTAAATGACTTGCCCAGGGTCACACAGCTAGGAAGTGTTAAGTGTCTGAGGTCAGGTTTGAACTCAGGTCCTCCTTATTTCAGGGCTGATGCTCTAATTACTGTGCCACAGAGCTGCCCTGATCTAGACTTTTTCTTATCAATGATCTCCTGGGAAATGTGAGAACTACTTTTGCTGGAAAATTAGTCATTTTCCTCTTTAGTAGGGGGAATTATTTTTGTAGTAATTATTTTGACTATTATTTAGATAAGTTTTGTAAGTGACAAATTATTTTGTAGTAATTATTTTGACTATTAAGTAGACAAATTTCTTATGCTAAATTTATTGAAAAAATTTTGCTTTTGATAAGGCACTCCTGAAACTATATATAACTTACTTTTGAATATCCCATACATTGAAAAAGTCAGTTATATAATTCTGAAATCTCTTCATTTTACCCCTCTCTGGAAGATAGACTACCAAGAATTGAGAACTGTCTTACCAGTACTCTTTCCCATAAAAGTATTTAGAGACAAACCATTTGGTTTCCTTTCTCTCTCATATTGCTGAATTTAGGCAAATTTGCCTCAAGCCGTCTTTTGTCTTCTAACTACATTTACTTTGTTGACAGGAACTGTGATTGATTAGCTATAGCAAAGAAATAAAAGCAAAAATAGCAAAACGTGAGATTCTGAACTCAAACTCTTAATGTAAACTCCTAGTGCAAAAAACTAAAATCAGGCAAATGAATATTAAAATTGAGGAGAAGATAAAGATTTCCATTTTAATGTGCTGAATTTGAGATGATAATATGATAGGCAAATTTAAGTTTCAAAAAACTTTTGAGAATTCAACATTAAAGATAGTCATCCTTAATCATCTGCAAAGAATCAATTACCTAGGAAAGATTTTTTGGAGAGTAAAGCAAAGAACCTAACACACACACACACACACACACACACACACACACACACACACAAATCCTGATTATAAATACATTTAGGGGTTAAGAAAAAAAACAAAAGAGCAGGTTGGTGGAATATGAAGTAGGCCAATAGGGTACAATGCCAAATAGGAGAGGTTTTTTGTTTTTTTTTCCTCATTGTTTCATGTTAACTTTCTTATCTCTAATACATTGTGACTTCCTTGTTAAAGATCAGGCCTTGTACCTTTCTTAATTCACAATAGCAGACAATTTAGATAGTTGAAGACTATTCCTGCCTTTTGATGTTCTACAAAATCTAAACATTTCAAGAAGAATGAAGTATTTCTCCTAATACTCATAACCAAAAGAACCAAATGGACTTAGTATCAGTTTTATTTTTTTTAATTATTTATCACAGTGTAAAAATCCACCAAAATTCTGGAAGGATGCATGTTATCATTATACCGATTTTAGGAGATAAGGAGACTAGTCTATTTACTGAATCATGCACCTCCCTTTATACTACAGTTAGCTTGAATTGTAAATATTCAGGTTTATATTCATATTACAGATAATAACAAACCTTTTGTTTTCCTTTTCTTGCTGTAAAGAGATACATTTTGAGATTTCAATGTCCTGCAATATTTGAGACCACAAGATCTTCATTTCCACTTACCTCTTAAACCCTAAGCCCAAAAGCCATGGTTGTTACTTGTTTGGAGGAAATGAAGTAACTTGGGGAAAAAAATATTAGCAGTCATAGAATCAAAGAAAATTTAGTAATTGAAAGGAATAGAGCAGTATTTGAGAAATCATTTTTGGAAATTAATGAGTATGATAGGAAATAACAAAAAGGAATTAGATTTTTTTTAAAAAAAAAGACAATTCTTTTGCAATTAGCAGTACATATGTTGGTGCCTTGGTTCAATGTCCACAAGCTATGAAGAAATATTAGGAAATTTATAAAATAGGGTCATTTATATTTATTTTGCAAACTGAAATAATTTATTTACTTGAACTCAAGTCTCTTTAGTTTATTAAAATCATCATTGCTATCAGGAAAACACAAAATGCTGAAAAGAATGTCACACATTTTATATATTTTAGCAGGGAAATGCTAGTTTTATGTAATTTAAGTATATCATTACATCTTACTAAATATAACAATTATATTTCACAACAAAATATAAATTAAAAATTTCACTGTTAATTGAGGATAACCTTTACACTTTAGGCATTTATATAACTCATACATCTGACAAAATATTGGTGTCTTTTAATACTAAACTAATATATTATTTTCTTGAAGAGGTTATAGATTTATTATGTGATGATTGAAATTCTACAAAATATTTTGGAGACTTCAACAGTGTACATGTTTTTAATTCATTTTATTATTAGATAGAATTCTTGGAGTTTGTATTGTATCAGTTTTCAATGCTATCAGATTCCTTAATTTTTCATCAGATCTCTTTAAATGGTCCTCCATTGATCTGATATACTTTGTGTCTGGAACTGAGTTTATAGTGTTCACAAAAAATTGCTACATGGAACTTTCATGTGCAATTGGTAGAATATTTTCAATTTTGTGATGTACTGGTACATAAGGTAAATTATTCAGCAATTTTACTTCATGCACATTAATGACTCAGTTTTCTTTTCAAGACAAAAATTTTCATTAATTTATTTGAGCTCCTGGAACTTCCTAGTTTTGTCATTTCATACAATGAACAGAGCTATCCAAATGTAATTAAAAAATAAAAATTGATGAGGGTGTGGTGTAATATTTATAATCATATTTTTTACTACAACTAAAACATCATTTCAAAATTATTTATTTTCTAAATACACACTGAATATGCACATAGATGCTATTTTTCCTAAAAGTGAAAACACCAATAAAGAACATCTCATTCTAGTATTGTTGGAGAAGGAAATACATCTGGTTGGAACTTTGTAAAATATTCATAAATAATTTTGTTCACTTATAGGATTGTCAGCTAAATTCAATTGTAAGACTATTATCACAAGCATTTTGTAAACCACTGAGTCCAAATCCATGTTAATGTATTTCATCCCTTAAAGAAAACTAAAGAAATATTTTTCTAATATTTATTTTTCAGAAAGAAGTTACATTAAATAAAATTAACAATGATTTTCTGCTCTTGGAATATGAATGACTTCTTCAGTTTCAAAAGCATCAGTGCTAGTCAAAGCTTTGAATACTGCAACAGATGTACAGCCCTTGGAGCAGATTAGATACAAGCATAGTGACAGTCAAAGGGGAAAAGATATGATGAAAAGCAGGATAGCATAAGCGTACCACAAGATAAACAACCATGCAATTGAAAAGATATGGCAAAGACACTTTCGAAAGCTATTAAATACAATTTTGTATAGTAGGTTTTTCATGACTGTCAGAACTGCCAAATCCTAAATGACTTTTCAAAATGTAAGGAATATAATCATTTGTCATACAGTTTGTTGCTTTTTTGATCATGGATTACTCATGTTGGCCTATTTTGTCAGGCAGTATATTGTATGCTGTTTGATTATAGGACAACTTGTAATTAAGTATAATGCAAATTAATTTTCAACATTTTAAACTTTTAAAATCAGGATAATATTTTGAAATTGTCCCTCCTATCTCATCCACTCCCCCACCTTTCAGTTCATACCCCTTACTCCTCCAGAGTATGGACACATTGAAATACCTCCATATATCTTCCAAAGTCTGTAGAAATTCTAGGTTACTGACAGAATGAAATATGATTCTGTGCAGGTTGCATGGGGTGCTATATATCATTGTGACCTAGTTGTTTGTGATTTCAGAATTCAATTTTCATCAAAATATATTTGATTTGCAGTTATCTATCCAAAGTTGTTATTAATACTTGCAAGGTCTTTTCAAACCCAAAGGAAAACAATAACGTTACCAAAGTGTACCAAGGTCTTTACTTTAAAAATAAGCAATTTAGGCACTTTATTGGATAGAAAAATAAAGTACAATGTCGTACATATATTTATTCTTCTGTATAACATCTTGAACTCTTGCCCAATTATTGTTCTCAAGTGAAACACTTTTTAGGGAAACATAAGGTTATTTAAACTTATTTTGGATGCTCTGGTAGGTTCCTAATTTCATCATTGTGATCCAATTCTATTTAAGGTGACATAATAAAATTATTTTGGTTCAAAAGTACCACATTCACATAGGGATTTCACTGTCATATTTATAATTTCATTCCTTACATAAAATAACCAAGACATAAAACAACTGATTCAAAATGGCATTTTTAAGTAAATTTTGAACCATATGGAGGAATAGGTAAGTGAAAGTAAATAGCTTTGATTGGGCTAGCATGAGTTTCCAATTTGTGTAAGAAAATTACATGTTTTATTTCTTTTTTCTTAAGGAAAAAAATTTTTAAAGTATTATTTATAAAATAAGGGTGTTTGGGTTGGCTTAGTTTTTACCTACAGAACACTAAGGAAGCAGTTTGACTGAGATAGTTTTTACCGGTTGCTTTGTCATTGCTTAAAAAAAAAAAAAGGAATACAATATATGACAATGCCATTAATGTCAAAAAGCTACTTTACCTCCCCTAAACAGAGGGAGGGAATCATATGCTGCCATATATCTTTGAATAGGCTTTGGCAAACTAGTATGTTAGGTCAAGTAATGCCTTAATAACAGATATGAAATTGACACTGCAGGAATGCTAATTGCAAGAGGAGTAGTATGTGAGTGTGTGTGTGTGTGTGTGTGTGTGTGTGTGTGTGAAATGATAAGAACTGAAACCAAAAATAGCAGTGTGTTATATTATTGTTCACCTTATTAGCCATACCATGCACTGAGATTTCACAGGTAGCTTTCAATGTGAGATTATTCACATTTATTAATTAAATTTTATTCATTAAAATACATCAAATGGAAAAGACAAATGATAAAGATCAAATTAGGTATATCTTTAACTTATTTCAGAAAAATGAAAAAAAAGCATGCCAAATTTGTATTTAAAGACCATTATATTTGCACACATACATATATGCGTTCATACATATTATACATATATACATATATGTGTATATGTATAAAATCCACACATAACCAAGAAGTAGTAAAAATTCTTATCATGGTAAAGAATATTTATGAAAAAATAAAATTAATATTTTTGATTCCTTCCAATAAATAAATTGTACAATATTTGAACAAGTAAGTTATCATAACCTTTATTTTACAGACATGTTTTAGAAATAGAAATATTTTTTAGTTTACTATCTTCTTATATCTTATGACTACTATATCTTTATATCCAGCCTTCCTCTTTTCTTGAATTTCAAATCTCACATCACTCTGCCTGCTGGATATATCCAAATGCATCTCTCAAATTAGGTATGTCAAAAAGGAAAGTAGTATGTTCTTCATGCAAATAAGTTTACAACCTCATAAACAATCTTGACAACTGTTTATGTTTCTGTCTTTGATTCCCTATCTTTTTGTCTGTTTTTCTCTCTACCTCTGTTTTTCAGTCTGTAATTTTTTGCCTTCAATCTGTGTTTCTTGTGTTTTTTGTCCCTATGTCTTTCTTTTTTTCTGTTTTTGCAATGATTTCTCTTTCATGTTTGCCTTTTTATTCCTTGCTCTAGCTTTCTGTTTCAAAGTCAATTTTTTTTCTATTCAGCTTTGTTCCTTTCATTAGGAATACTTGAATGTTCTTTATTTCATTAAATTTCAATTTTCCCTTGAATGATTATACTCAGTTTTGCAGGATAAGATATATTTGTTTGTAATTTTAAGTCCTTTGCTTTGTGAAATATCACATTCAAGAATTCTGTTTTTATATGGGGAAAGCTGCTAAATCTTTTGTGAGCCAGACTATGGCTCCATGATATTTGAATTCTTTTGTTCTGAAAGACTGCATTGTTTTCTCTTTGACCTGAAAGTTGTAGAATTTGGATATAATATTCTAGGAAGTTTTCATTTTTAAATTGCTTTCAGGAGGTAATTGGAGAATTTTTTCAATTTCTATTTTATGCCCCTGGATCTAAAATATCAAAGAAATTTTTCTTTTTAATTTCTTGAAGTACTTTTATTTTATGTGATCATTGCCTTTAAATATTCCAATTATTTTAAAATTATCTCCCCTCAGTCTTTTTTCTACATAAGATTTTTTTTTTCAAATTTTCTTTTTTTCCCCTTGCTCTTGACTATTTTTGCGAATTCTCATGGACTCATTAGCATTGGCTTGTGCAACTCTGATTTTTAAAGAATTATTTTCTCCACTGAGTTTTAAAATACCGTTTTCATTTTGCTTAGTCTACTTTCTAAGGATTTTTTCTTCAGTGAATTGTTGGGCTTTTTTTTTTTACTTTTAGAACAATTCTTTTTTTAAGATGGTTTCCTGAGTTTTGTTTATGACTCACCAATCTATGAATTCTCTATTCATAATTTTCTTCTTTTTACAAATACACATACACACACACACAGACACACACACATACACACACACACGACACCCCTCTTTCAATTAGTACTCACACAGTGCCAATTTCAAATCTGTAATTTCTTGACCTAACATTAGTTTGCCAACACCTATTCAAGACTGCATGGCAGCACATGATTTTTTCCACTCTCTTTAGGTGATATTAAGTAGTTTTTTGACATTAATTGTATTGTAATTGTATTCCTTGTTTAAACAGTGACAAAGCAATCAGATGAAAAATAACTAGTTCAGCTGAACTTCCTTTATTTCTTTTCCCAATTTTCCTCTACTACTCTTTCTCTTACTTAAATTATTATTGGGATTCTGTCAAAATACATTTTTTAAAGACTTGGTTGTAACTTTTTTCACATTGTTTTCTTCTGAGTTTTTGTCTTGGTTTTCCCTGTCACCATAGTAGTTGTTTTTTATTTGGTTAGTTTTTTTTTTTTTTAATGGTCATAATTTTTATTTCTATTGGTTGCTCCTTTTCCAGCTTATCTTGAATTTTAACTTTAAGGTTGTGTTCTGCTCCCCTTGGGGTGGTGAGGCATTACTCTATGTGTCAGGTTTTTTCATCTTGCTTTTTTCAGAGACAATTTTCAGATTCTGCACTTTTTTTTTTTTTTTGTAACTTCTGGGCTTCATGATGGTGATGTGGTCCAGTAATAAGTGCCATTAGTGCTTATCTTTTTTGTACTCTGGGTTTACTGTAAAAGTGCCCCTAATCTTTGGCAACAAGTGCTAGTGATCCTCTCTGCCTTGGAACTGTAATCTGAACTCTGCTCTTTTGTGATGGATTACAAACACTACTCCCTTCCATGGAACTGCAACCCAAAATCTCATGTTAGCAATAGTTTCCAGTCAGCCACAGTTATACACAATGCCAACAAAGGGTTAGCTATTATCTCTTTCTGATCAATTGTCTAAACTCCTTACTATTTTAGGCCAAGAGCTCCTGAAAGTGATTATGCCATTTCATGGCCTCCCATCCCAGCATTAAAAACTCTTTTTCTGTCCTCCTAAGTTATCTTAGTCTAGAATAATGTCTTCTTTATATTTTGTTGGCTCTTCTATTCTGGAATATGATTTCAAATGTTGTTTAGAAGTCTTTGGATGAGGAATATTGGGGATATTTTACTGAGTTTATGCTTCTAATATACTTACTATGCAGCTCTCTGTCATGATTTCTTCCTTCTTCTATCCCTGTATCATAAAGTTGCCAAAATAATTTTCCAAAAGCCAATCTCACCCTGTCACTTATCAGGGGCCTATCTTACTTCTCTCTCTCTCTCTCTCTCTCTCTCTCTCTCTCTCTCTCCTCTCTTTCCCCTGAGGCAATTAAGGTTAAGTGACTTGCCCAGGGTGTTAAATGACTGAGGTCAAATTTGAACTCAGGTCTTCCTGACTTCAGGGCTGGTGCTTTATCCACTGTGCCACCTAGCTGCCCTTTTTTCTTCCTTCTTCTCTCCCTCCCTCCCTCCCTCCCTCCCTCTCTCTCTTCCTTCCTTCCTTCCTTCCTTCCTTCCTTCCTTCCTTCCTTCCTTCCTTCCTTCCTTCCTTCCTTCTTTCCTTCCTTCCTTCCTTCCTTCCCTTCCTTCCTTCCTTCCTTCCTTCCTTCCTTCCTTCCTTCCTTCCTTCCTTCCTTCCTTTCTGTAGTGGTGGTAATAGTAGTAGTAGTAGTAGTAGTAGTAGTAGTAGTAGTAGTAGCAGCAATAGGTAGTAATACTGATAATAGTTGTTGTAGCAGCAGCAATAGCAATAGTAGTAGCAGTGGTGGGTGGTGATGGTAGTAATTTTATAAGAAATTTTAATGTTTGTAAACCTTTCTAGAGCTTCTACAGAAATTGATAGAGATTGTGACTTTTTTTTTATTTACCCAGCTAATATGTACCCAAAACAGCATTTGAACTCAAGCCTTTCTGCTCTGAGATACTTTATTGCCTAGCTGCTCTCTTAAATTATTTTTTTCATGACAGCATTTTAAAATGAAGTTTGATTATTGATAGAAGAATAGATTTTTGTAAGAATTAAACATTTCATATTTTAGAGTAATATTATTATTAGAAGGTAATTATTAGATTATATAGATTATTAGAAGGTAATGATAAGTTTTAAAATGCAGCAAGGTATCAGTTTGCAAATAATAATACAAACATACTATAAGTTTTGAAAAAATAATTTAAAAGATTAATACAAAAGAAATTATCCCAACTCACTTTCCTCATTTGTAAAAAGGTTTATTGAACTCAAATTATATCACCTGCTATAATATCTTTGTGGGGCTGAACCTCTCTAAACTCAGAGTGTTTAATCCTCAAAAAATTGCTTCTCTGTCATTGGGTTCATTGTTAGAGACTTTCCAGCATGAAGTAGGACCTATCAGTGGTTACATTGCACTGGCATAGCCTATAAATTCCCAGGGTCATCTTCACACCAAGAGGAGGAAGGAATGGGGCTTACTATGGGAAGATTTATAATTATATCCTGTAGAGGGCAGAACTTTGGAGAAGTATACTTGAAACAAGGTGTTAATTCTCATGTCAAAATTCTCATGTCAAAAATTAATGTATTAGGTAACTGCACTCAAAACCCAATCAAATAAAAATCACATTATCTAATGGAGAAAACAAGATGCAGACAAGTCTGTACATACAGTGTATATACAGTGACAAACCTTTCCTCTTGTGATCCAAAGCAATTCATTTAACTTTTCTTTGTCTCAGTTTCTTCATTTGTAAAATGGGGATAATAATAACACTTTCCTCCCAGCATTGTATAAGAATCAAATGAAATAATAATTTTAAAGAAACATACTGTCTGCCATATACTTAAGACTACATAAATTTTAACTATATTATTAACCATTATTACTAATTCCATATTGAAGGGCCTAGCAGTATAGAAAGGGCTGGAAAAGTCTCCCTGAGGAAGATGATATTCTAGTTGAATTTTCAGGAATCCATGTGCTTAAAAGAAATATATAATCTACAGAAGAGAGGAGAGACTGGATAGTCAGTGAAAATGCAGAATTGGGAGATGCAATATCTTGTGTGAAGAACAGTATCTAAGAGCTGCAGAGTAGAAAGTATAAAAGGGAGAATATGTATGAAATCTAAAAAGGAATTACATGGGGTGTAGGATGTGTTCAGGGAAGACTAGTACCTCTGGTATCAAGGTTGTCAAGCCCTTTACAAGGGTGTTTTCCACCTTTGGTGTTTACCTAATTCACTTAACCCTTACCTGTGGCTCCAAGTTGCTCTAATATGCACAGTGGTCACACCCCAAAAAGCTGTTTGGGCAGACTAGGTTTAGGGTATCCAAAGGGTCTCTGACCCTACAGTGAGCTGGGAATTTCCACACCAGGCATGTAAAGGCTTCCCCTAGTGGAATGAGTGAATGAGAACAATTTGTTCCAATGACAGATATTGTAGAGAGTTTAGAGCTCCACCAGACTTTGAAGATACCAATGTCATCCACTTCATCTGAAGACATCACTAGTCTTCTTATTTCTATTCTGCTACTGGCAGTTGTGGCCTTACCAGAGAGAATAAAGCTGATGACTTCATGCAACTCTGTCTCACTTAAATCCAATTTACACACCAATCCAAAAATTGTCATATAGAAGCAAATTGTGTTGTTTTTAATTTAATCCTGCATGAAATAAGGAGCCACTGGTATTTACTGAGTAAGAGTAATATGGCTAAACATGTGCTTTTGGAAATTTGATTTGTCAGTAGAGTGAAAAAATGAATTAGCTCTAAGAGAGAACTGAGACAGACATACCAACCAGAAAAAAATTGTTTGTTTGTTTGTTTGTTTTTTTCCTGAATGAGAGGTGATAAGAAGCTGCAAAAGGGCAGTATCTGTGGAGTGGAGAGAAGGGGTATACAAGAGATAGTGTGAAAGTAAAAATGCCAAAATTTGAGTACTTATTTGATATGTAGGTTGAATGAGAGTATTCACAGATAATATTAACATTGTAAGCCTGAATAACAAAAAAAGTAGGATAGTATTCTCAACACTAACAGACGAGTTGCAAAGATAAAAGAGTGAAGTTTGGGGAATTATGTATTTTGTTTTGGACATAAAGAGGTTGAGATGATATAGAATATCAAATCTGAGACATCCAGAAAGCATTTGGGGATTCAGTCCGGGAGTTCCATAGAGAAGTTGAGGATATATACATTCTTCTAAGAAGTATTAGAAAGAGATAGGAACTGAATCTATAGAAGTCAATAAGATTACCAAGCAAAATATGGCCTATACCTTAGAGGAAAAACATAAGAGGTCTTGGGATAGAGTCTTCAGAGCATCCTTATAGTGAATATGGCTTGAATGAGAATTCAGACAAAATTATATCAAGTGAAGACAAGGGATAAACTGGTAGCTATCCCAATCACTATAATGATATTTCATGAAAAAAAAAATCCTCACAGGAAAACTTCTAAAATATTGAATAGGTTATCTAGACATGCTCTGAGGAAATGTGAACAAAGATCATAGCGGATAGATGGATATTGATTTGAGTGTTTGGAATCTTTATTATTTTTTTTAGTATAGTTGAGCTTATGAATGACTTTATGTCTATAGGGATACATGTGCATATTTACAAAGCTATCTCCATAAAAATAAATCAAATCCTCATTGTTTTTTTTTTCTGTAAGAATAACATACAGGATGATTATTTTATCCTACTTTGAATATAGCTACTTCATATTTTAGATATTTCATGTTAAATATCACCTCCATAGGTATAACCTTATTTTGATTTCCCCCTTTTGCTTTTTCTTGCCTGCTGACAATATTAATGGACTAAAATCTATTTGAGGTTTATATTGCAAAAATATGGTCCCCTCAGTAGTAACATACTCCCAGATCCTCAGAAGATATTCTTTAATCATTTTGTCATATTCCTGGTTTAATTTAAAGGCTGTCCTAATAATTAATTCAGGGTAGTGATTTGCTTTCTCCTACACAGGCTTAGTAGTTTTTTAATGTCAGATATTTAACTTTGGGAGGTTTTTCTCCAGTAATAAACTTAGGCCCAAGAGGCTTAGCTAATTCTTTTTTAACCTTGTTTTATTCATTTTAATAAATATTTACATATAAATTACTTGTACTAACTTCATGTTTGCCCATTCTTTTTAGCAAAAATACAACAGAGGACATATCAAGAGTCCAATTACAGTTGACTCTTTTGTGGTAAATAAATACAATGCAGAAGATCTAAATGATTTGGGCAAAAAGAAATGTTAATTTCAATAATTGAAGAAGGTGATTTTTGCCACTGTACCTTTTATGTTTACTTCAGAAGAGAAAAAAAAAATGTTATAGATCTCCAACTATTTTCATTATACCAAGGCTCTGATCCTCTAGAACTAAAAGTAAAATTGAATTTAACTCTGTGCATGTGGAATTAAACAAGTACACTTCAGTGAAAGTAATTGTTATAATTTACCTCTTGTTGTCTTAGTAGAACTAGGTGAAACTATATTTCACATTTGAGAGCTGTAATACATATAGATGAATTGAATATACTAAGTATAGAACATGATACAGATTGACTTTGCTGCTTAATTTAGTTAGCAATTTACATGAAGGTGCTTCATATGTATGTGAAATCTATATATGAAAATTTATCAAGCCAGACTTCAGATAAGGCATCAATATTTATGATATTTGTTTCATTGTATTCAATAACATTAATATTTGATTGTTTCTTGATCTCTCTTCTCATCTGGAAGAAGAAGGAATTTTTCTCCTCATATAAAATTTTCCTGAAGAATCCTTGAGTACTTAACATAATTCAGTGTTCACCTAGTTTCAACTCTACTCCAGACATATGCTAATAAACCAAATAAGCCCTAATAATAAAGCACAGATTTGTGTGAGGTAGATAACATCAATATTGTCATACCTGTATACAGGTATACCTGTATATCTGGTACCTAAATATTATTTAGTAATTCTTCTATGAAAAATGTTATTTCTGTTAATACTATACTGAATATTTAGCTACCTCCTATAATAATAAAAATCTTATATGAATAAAATATATTATGCTACTTTTATTCTGAAAGTACCTTGATGTTCATTAAAACATTTAATTCTCACAATAGTTCCTTAAGATAGATTGGCCATTTTTTATAAATAAATGATAAATAAGAAAGTTTAATTTATTCATCATAGTAAAATTGATAGACAACTAGTCTGAAGATCTGATTTGACTAGGAGTATCTCTAATAAGCTATGTCATATTGAGTTCAGAAAACCTTTCTATCTCAACTTGTTTTTCCAATATACCATATGTCCTCTTTCTTTGTCATTCACTTTCTATAGCAGAGAACATTAAATAAAAAAAACTACTAATGAGAGCATTATGATAACATGTAGTCTAAATATAATGACATAAAACTAGATAATTCTACATTCAAAATTATGTGGAAGTCAAAACATCTCTATTAGGGTCTGTGGCAACCAGATTAAATAATTTGCCTATTTCTATTATATTTTTTGCTATATACACAAATAATGAAGATGATAAAACCAATATAAGTAGGTTCTTCTGCATTTATTTTTCAGGGCTAATGTTCAAGGAGACCCAAATATCTTTCTTCCATTTTAAACAAATGATTTTATTGATCATTTTCTAATTCTGTTCTTCATGTTAAATCTTTTGTAATTATTTTTATCAAGCAAGATAAAATATATGTGTGTTTATAATATATATACATGTCTACATATATATATATATATATATATATATATACACACACACACACACACACACATACACAAAAAAAAAAAAATACTTGAGTATTTACAAACACCTTAGAACATTAGGGAGAAATATGAGAAACGAACTAGGAAACAATGTAGTCTCATTTTGGCATTAGAGAATGTACATTTTAATCTTGCCTCTAATGCTAATGACCTCTGTGACTGTAGGCAAGTCAAGTCACTTAACTCCCATGAACCTTAGTTTCTTCAGTTGTAGAATGAGAAGTATAGCTTCTGAAGTCTTCTAAATTCTATATCAAAGAAAATAATGCTCTTATTAAGAATTGCTTACAATTATTGACAAAAAAACCTCCATTATATATGAGCATTATGCAATATTAATATAGTTTTCAGACATCAACAGTTTAGTCTATAACCATATTAGACTACATGAAAAGAAAAACATATTCTTTTAATATGTATCAGGATAATAATTCTGATGAAAACTGTTGTGCAACCCATCTTACTCTTTCCTCCATCAAACATTTTTTTTTACTCTCTTATCATTTCTTACCTGGCATACTAAAATTTTATTTCTCAAAATGTCCAATTTTCAGATGTAGAGCTCAATAAACAGGGTGAAATTCCTTGTGTTGAAAGAATCATAAGTGGTACCACAAATATTAAAGAACTCTAAGGATAAGTGCCTTTATTCACTAACAAAGGAACATATCTATGACAATAAAGGTGGTCTTTATATAACCAGGTATGTTTTGGTTTACTCCCAAACCATCTTGTTCTCAGATACCAGATCTTCAGTACATCTATTATCTATCCATTATCAATTTGTTCTCATATTAATGTAGCATTTCTTAATTTGATAATTTGTAAGACTATATTATACACAGGAAGCAAGGCATTTTTTTCAATATGTGAAGAGATAGGCAAAGTAAAAAAAAAAGGGAAAAGGTAATATATTAAGAGGAAATGGTATAGGAAGAATGAAGAGTGATGAAAAGGAACAAAGAAAAAGGAAAGGAAAAAGAAAGGAGTCTTCAGTACATGTAATAAATGGCTATCCTATCTTGATAAAACTGTCATTTAGCTGTCACATCTGCTCTTTGGGGAAGTTGACTTTTCTTTTTTAGTACTTAATAGAAATGTTTTAAATTGCTCTCAAAAGCAGTTTTATTAAAATGTTAAATGTTAAATTTTCAAGTTTGGTTTAGATAAAATCTTTAAAATCTGTGGGTGAACTGAATGACTTTTTTTTTCATTCAATTTCATGATCAATTTTGCTGAATATAATATTTTTTATCATAGGACTAGTGATTTTGCTTGTTGATAAATAATATTCCAAAACCCAAGATCTTTAATTGTTGCTACTGAGAGCTCCTGTAGTATTCCAATTATAACTCCAGCATGTTTGAATTTGTTTTGTCATCATTATTGTCCTGGATTTTGTTGTTGTTGTTGTTGTTGTTTGTTTCTTGTAAAAGTTTCTCTTTGATCTGGGGGTTTCAAAAGTTAGTAATTATCTTTCTATGTATTTTCCTTGTAAGATTTCTTTAAGGTGGTGATTGGTTATTTTTTTTTCTATTTCTAAATTCCCTTCTTGTTTTGTCATTTGAGGACAATTTTCTTTATTTGTGAAATGCCAATGACAGATCAACTGTATTGGCTCTCACAGAGAGTATGGAAGCAAGAAAGAAAGAGACATTAATGTTTATGATGAAGATAAGTTTATTGTATCTAAGCTCTCCACATTTAAACTTTAAAACCACATAATTACTAAGGAAACATAAAGCAGATCAATCAGTGCAGGAAGGGACAATATGTTTTGGGTACTAGTAGAAACTAATACTATCATCCCTGATTCTTTTTCAGTCTTTGCTGGTTTGCTGGCTGGCACTTAGGGAGATTCAGTGAAGTTCAAAGCCAGGTCAAGATGACCTTGAATCTTGCAGTTAAGCATAGGTTGTTAGTCAGGTGCTGCTGCCTGGAGAGGCACAATTCTTCCTCCTTTTAGCTGCAGATGTATCCAGTGATTGACAATGACTATCTGTGCGGGGATTCCCTCAGCTATTCAACAAAACCAAGGAAAAGGACAACAGAGTGTGAGTGGCAACAGTAGAGTGGCAAAAATAGGACCATGGAAAGTAAGTGTCCAATGCCATGAAGGCAGGGCTTGCTGAAACAATTTCCTAATTTTATCATCAATACCCTTAGGATGCACTGAAGATGGAGAATTATTAAAGACCTTCAGGTCTGAAAACAATTGAAACACATCATTAAAATCCCTGTGAAAGGTAGCTGTCTTGAATTGCCAAACAACATTCACTGCATAATGACTGTCAGAGATGATATTTAAAGGACCAGGAACATAAGCCAGTGCCTGAAAAACTGTAAAAAAGTTCATTAGCCTGGGTAGCCATAAAAGGTGAGGTGAACACAAAGGACTGAGAGAAGTCAGAAAGAAACAAGGAAGCTCTTGTTCTTCATGGCATCTGTGTATGCAGGAATATCCTGGTTATGTGAGAAAGACTGGTTATGTGAGAGACAATCAATGGCCTAGAGGTAGACATGGTTGGTAGTGTGGTGTGAGATAGGGGTATTAAAGGAATAGGGCATGTGAGAAGCACTTGTCACTCAGGATCCTATGAAAGGAGTTTACAATTGACCATGTGTATACATAATGTCAAAAGCTTCCAGCAAGGAAGCTAAACACAAATTTGTCCTTTTAACTGCTGTCTGTAGGAGATGTCCTGCCAAAGATGCATAAGGTAAACTCACATAATGACCCTGAATAGAAGAAAAAAATCTAAAAAAGAATCACTTTGGTGGAGTAATTTAGGAGGATTCTCAGGAGTAGGGGAAAAAAGAACAGGTGACTGGAAGGACTGGATCATTATCAATGAGATACTGAGTGAAGAGCATCTACAACTTCTGTCAAAGTAGCTTTTGCTGCCAGAGAGAATGGGGGAATATTATAGCTAGATTACCTGAGAGCATATCATACAACAACTTTAACTGAGAATTTGTTAAGGCCACTCTTCGACATAATTATGAGATGTCACCCAAGAGCTTTTGATTGTCATTAAGAGTAGTCAATTGATCTGTTCTTATTTGTATCTTTTGTAGTATAATGTACTCAGGGAACACTTTGATGTTGATATAATCAACTATAGTAGTTTTCTGTATTTTATCAGGGGCAATGCACAGCTGTACAGCTCTTAAGGCTCCAACTATGTGTTGAAGATGTCCTCAACAACTGAGAATGTTAGAGAAACTTCAAGGAGGTCATCCATGTAAGACCAACATTGAACTAAAATATTTGTCCCTGATAGGCTCAATAATCTCAGCAACATACATCTGATATAAGGTTGGACTATTTTTCATCCCCTGGGGTAAAAACTGTACAAGAGATTGCAAGATTCGGAGTGGGAATGGAGAAAGCATATTTCTGTCTATCCCTTGGATGCAGGTATAGAATAAAAACAATTCTGGATATCTATGACTCATATTGGCCAGTGTAAAGGAATCAAACAGCGATGCGAGACCTGGCTGAATACCAGGCTGAATGTTGTCTTCATTTCATCAGTAATTTTCCTAAAATCTGTCAACATTCTCCATTTTCCTGATTTCTTTTTTCATCACAAACACTGGAGAATTCTAAGGATTGTTAGAGGGCTCAATATGTTCTTGTTCCTATTGAATTTTTACTATCTTTTAAAGCATTCAACTTTTCCTTTGTAAGGAGCCACTGCTCTGTCCCAATCAGGTGGTCAGTTTTCCATTGATTCAGAACAGGTGCAGATTGGGTGGGTCCCTAAGAAAACCTTCAGTTATGAGGCAGATTCCTAATTGACTAAGTAAATCTTGACCCTAAAGATTAACAGGTAAATGATCAATGATATAGGATCTGACTTTTCCTTGGTGTCCATTATACACTCATGTTAAGGGGTGAGTAATGGGGGGGGGGGGGGGGGGGAAAAGGCTACAGCTGCACCAATCCCTACCAAGGCAGTATCAGCTGATTGAGAGAGCACCATTCCCCTGGCCAGAACAAGGATGATGAAACTGTTTTGTCAGTGCCTGTGACTAAAAGACCTTCAAATTTTTTTTAATGGATGTTAATTGTTAACATATGATTGAGTTAAGTCTTTAGACCAATAAACATGGGAATGTTCTGTGTCTAATTCTTCAGTATCAAATTTCTTTAAAATAAAGGATTCTTTGGAATGAAAAATAAGGCTGTAAGACAATACCTCCCCATCCTGAAAATGCATGGTTTGTTTGGTAGGGTTAAAGACAACTACTTTTTTCAATATTTCCTTAGGGCCCAACAGGAGAGGATATATAATGTTTTCCTTAAAGGCAGCACCCTCTGTGGCAACAGTAATGCCCAAAGGAGATGGGGTGGGGAGAGCTGAATTCTTCACTCTAGTAATCTGGAAAGAAGAAAAAGATCAGACACCAACAGAGTTGGCTACGAAAAGTGGAACTTATGCCATAGTAAACATTGCTTTATAATGGGTATCTTCAAAAATTAAGGCTTTTGTGGCTGTTCCTTCAGCCACTGTCTTTTGTATTGCTGGCTGAGTGTCAGAGCTGAAATAGAAGAGACATCCCCATATTTTGCTGATGGGGCCAAGGGGCCACTGCATGGCTAGTTTCCTGACTTACATTCTGAAGCCCAGTGAAATCCCTTCTTACATTTGGAACAAGATGTTGAAAGTCAAGACCTTTTCTGTCCTTTCCCTTCTCCCAGTGGGCAGGCAGCATGAAAATGCCCTAATAACCAAAATTATCTATTTTGTGATCAATAATGATCTCTAGCTCTTCTTTGGTCACAAATTCCTGCCTCCTCCACAGGTCTGAGAGGTAAAATATCCTATGTTCTTCTCATTTGTTTATAATATCATTGTTTCTGTCTAGATCATGAACCTATTTCAATCTTATCTTAGTATACAGTGTTAGTTGTGGGTCAGTGCCTATTTTCTGCTATACTAGTTTCCAATTTCCCAAACAGTTTTTGTCAAATAGTGAGTTCTTTTCCCAAAAGCTGGGGTCTTTGGGTTTGTCAAATACTAGATTACTATAGTCATTGACTATTTTGTCCTGTGAATCCAACCTATTCCACTGATTAACTAATCTATTTCTTAGCCAGTACCAAATGGTTTTGATGACTGCTGCTTTATAGTATATTTTGTTTTTCCAGATGATCACTAGTTTCTTGGGAGTTTAATTGGTATAGCACTAAATAAATAGATTAGTTTAGGTAGCATTGTCATCTTTATTATATTCGCTCAACCTATCCAAAGAGCTCTTGATATTTTTACAATTGTTTTTTGCAGTTTTGCTTATATATTTCCTGACTTTCCCTTGGCAGATAATTCCCAAATATTTTATACTATCAACAGTTATTTTAAATGGAATTTCTCTTTGTATCTCTTGCGATTGGATTTTGTTAGTGATGGATAAAAATGCTGATAATTTACGTGGACTTATTTTTGTATTCTGCAATTTTGCTAAAGTTGTGGATTATTTCTAATATTTTTTAGTTGATTCTCTAGGGTTCTCTAAGTATCCCATCATATCATCTGCAAAGAATGATAATTTGGTTTCCAAGGAGGCCCTTCTCTTTGACCAGGGCTTTTAAAACCTTTTCATATGCATCTTTGCAGGTCTGCTTAGCTTCAACATGTCCCATTTTATAAACTAGAAGTAAAAAATAAATGAGAGAGAAAAGGAAGATTTAACTCACTGCTATAACAATCCAAAGTGTTTTGTGATGCATTGAAGGCTATTTTGGAGCCAAATACCTATAGTACATCTCAATTACTCAGTGCTATGGGACCAAATGGATTACTGATCAACAATGATCCTTGAGAGAGAGGTTGAACACTTTCATAATGGTCCCAGTGGACTGTTATCATTGAAATTTGAAGCTTTTGCCTATGTGCCTGAGGTTGAAGTCAATCCCTCTAGCTAGATTTCCAAATGGAAATTTTAAAGGAGTTTTCCAAAGAGATTTTAAATGATATTAGGTTCCTCTTGTATGACAAAGTCCTGTTGTGATTTTATTCCAGCTGAGATTTTCAAGGCAGAGGGTCCATTGTTCAGTATAAAAGTTGACTGAAAATTTCTGGGTTATATGGCAAGTGGTAATTATTTCCCCAGCATTTCAAGGAAGCCTTCTTAATTCATCTATATTAAGGAAAAGGAAATGAGTTGTCCTTTAACAATCACAGGGGGGCTTTCTCTTAGTTATTGCTGGTAAGATGCTTACTAGAATTCTCTTTCATAAGCTTCTTCTTCACCTGGAAGATGGTAATCTACTTAAGCTTCCTACACAAGCTACCTAAGCTTGTGGCTTCAGAAAAGGTCAAAGAATGGTTGATATTGTGTTTGTTGTTAAACATCATAATCATAACAGAGGGCTATGGACAACATTTATCCACCTTATCAAGGTGGACCTTTGAACCTTTCCATCATGAAGGCTTGGGAAAGATCAAGTTAAAATTTGGTTGCCTAGATAATTTCATCAGTATTTTATATCACTTTCATGATGACATACTTGTAAGAGTACTGGATAATGGCTGTTGTTTTTCTGCTTTCCAGTTTAGCAATCAAATAAAACAGAGCTGTGTGCTTGTTCTTATGCTTTTTAGAATGATCCTTTCAGCCATATTGTCCAAAACGTTCAACAAGGAAAAAAAAAAGTGATAAAGATCAGCAATTGCACTGATGGCAAATTATTCAACTTTAAAAGGCCACAAAGCTAAGACTAAAGTGGAGGGAGAGTTGGTACATGATTTTATATATGTATATCTACCTATCCATTTATTTATCTATTTATCTATCTAAATATATGTAGATGATTGTGCATTCAATGCAGCCTCTGAGGCTGAAATGTTTCAAAGTGTGCATCAGTTATCTTCTTGTGCGAGTTTTAGCTTCACAACTAACATAAACAAGTTTTCCTACTAATCAGCACTGTATTATACATACTTGGAACTATCAGTTATAGCAAATACAGCAATTTAGTTGTGGATAAGTTAACTTATCTTGGCAGTATACTTTCCAGGTAAGAACACATAGATTGTAAAGTTGCCAGAGCCAGTTCAGTGTTTGGGAGGCTATAAAGAAAATTGTAGGAAAGAAGAAATATTAAATTAACTACCCAATTGGAAGTCTACAGAGCTGTTGGGCTGATCTCATTGTTGTATGGCTGTGAAACCTGGACAGTATACCAATTCCTTGTGAGAAAGTTGAATTGCTTTGATTTGAATTTTCTTAGGAAAATTCTGAAGATTACCTGTCAATATGAGGTACCAGACACTTTTCTTGAGCTGAATTTCCACTCATTCTAACTATGCCAAGGAAAACACCTCTTTCATGGTGGGTCATGTTGTTTGAATGCAATTTGCCTAAAAGACTTTTACAGAGAACACACATAAGGCAAACACTCACATGAATATAAGAAGAAACAATATAAGAACATTCTGAATGTTTTTTTTTTTTTTCTGAAGAACTCTGAAACCAATTATAAAACATTTGTGATACTGGCACAAAATCATCCAACATGTTCTGTCATATCAATAAAAGATGTTGTGCTCTATAAGCAAAGCAGGATTTCGGTATCTTAAATGTGATGTCGAAATTGAGAGATAACTCCATTCCATATGTCCATATGGATTATTTGTACCTACAGCCTTGAAATCTTGTATTTATCTGTTTAACTACAGTCAGATACATTATATACCTTGACCCTAATGTAGTGATGTTATTTTGGTCCTCTTTGAAAAATAGAAACACAACAACCAAGCAAACCTGCATGCAATGCATCACTTAGTTCAAGTGACCCCAGACTTTGTTTTTCAGGGTTTGACTGGGAAATTCTCTGCTTGATCCCTCCATGCAAATGATTCACTCTAAATCCTTAATATCGGTTAAATGCAGAAAGCGCTGGTTTTGACTAACCATGTGAAGGAAAGAAAGTCCACCAGAAATGGACGGATGGATAAGAATTGAAAAAACAATTCAACTGCAGAGTTAACTAGGGGGAATGATTTCCATGCAAAAGTGAAAGGGAATTAGAAATATAACTGGGACTAGTTCTTTCCTTATAGTCCTTAAAATTTATTCTGAACCAAAAACTCATGGGGCTTCAAGTAGTAGTCATTTACCAAATGATAGAAAGAAAAAGGACCAAAGATTAAATAAGGAATTCATAGACAATTTGTGAAAAATGAAAGAAAACAAAGTTTTTAAAAGTTTAGGAGAGAAAAATTAAACATAACCTAACTTTAATTCAGTTACTTATAAAGATAATTAACATGAATAAATTACTTTGAAGGACTTTAAAGTTTTTCCATATATAATATTCCATGAAGATAAGTGAATTAATTAGGAATTCTACAATTCCCCAGATAATTTGAAATGATGTCAAAAAAGTTCCAGAATGATTCAAAGACAATATATGATAAAATTAGGTTAGAAAATAGATTTCTTACATAAGAAGTAATGAAGAAATATAACAGGGTCAACAATTTAGAAGATAGTGGAGAATCTGTCTAAAATTATAGAGACTTAATAAAATAATAATAAATTTGAAACTCAAACCCACAGAAGTAATAGAAAATGTATCAAAAGAAAGACTAATTCCAATACAATTGAAATTAACTATCCTTAAAGATATAATTTACAAAAACAATTTAAACAAAATCAGATTTCAGGGAAACATAATAGAAGAAAAGAGCTGAATAGCTGAATAGTATATTTGTACAAAGTACAAATAATAAATAAAAATAATATTGTTTAAGTTTTTGGAATTTTTTTTTAATATGGAGAAAAAGTATAATGATTAAGTCAGAGTTTGCCTTTGAAGAAAAAAAAAATCATGCTTGAAACTTAAAGACAATTGAAATTAACTATCCTTTTTTTTTTAATAACTTTTTATTGACAGAACCCATGCCAGGGTAATTTTTTACAACATTATGCCTTACACTCATTTCTGTTCCAATTTTTCCCCTCCCTCTCTCCACCCCTTCCCCAAGATGGCAAGCAGTCCTATACATGTTAAATAGGTTACAGTAGATCTTGGATATAATATATGTGTACAGAACTGAACAGTTCTCTTGTTGCTCAGGGAGAATTGGATTTAGAAGGTATAAATAACCCGGGAAGAAGAACAAAAATACAAGCAGGTTACATTCATTTCCTATTGTTCTTTCTTTGGGTGTAGCTGCTTCTGTCCAACTGAAACTAAGTTAGATCTTCTCTTCGTCGAAGAAATCCACTTCCATCAGAATACATCCTCATACAGTATCGTTGTTGAGGTATATCTCCTGGTTATGCTCATTTCACTCAGAATCAGTTCATGTAAGTCTCGCCAATGCTCTCTGTATTCATCCTGCTGGTCGTTTCTTATAGAACAATAATATTCCATAACATCCATATACCACAATTTACTCAACTATTCTCCAATTGTTGGGCATCCATTAAGTTTCCAGTTTCTGGCCACTACAAACAGGGCTTCCACAAACATTTTGGCACATACAGGTCCCTTTCCCTTCTTTAGTATCTCTTTGGGGTATAAGCCCAGTAGAAACACTACTGGATCAAAGGGTATATGCACAGTTTGATAACTTTTTGAGCACAGTTCCAAGAAATTAACTATCCTTAAAGATATAATTTACAAAAACAATTTAAATAAAATCAGATTTCAGGGAAAACATAATAGAAGAAAAAACCTGAATAGCTTAATAGTATATTTGTACAAAGTACAAATAATAAATACAAATAATATTGTTTAAGTTTTTGGAATTTTTTTTAATATGGAGAAAAAGTACAATGATTAAGTCAGATTTTGCCCTTGAAGAAAAACAAAATCATGCTTGAAACTTAAAGAAAGAGTGGTTAAATTGCTGAATTGTAGATTAAAACAAATAATGTTTCAATCAAATGTAACTAATAGATAGATAAATGATAGATAAATGTAACTAATGTTAAATGTACCTTCATTTATGAATACATATCAATTCAAATTTCTAAGATTATCCTTCATAAATGAGAAATAAGAGAAAAAATACAAAATAATATTCCAATAATAAAGGAGTTCCTTGTACTTCCAAAATTACATGTCCTAGAAAACTAAATATAACAATAAGTGGGTGAGCTTTCAGATAAAATAGGATTATTTGAAAATCCCTACATAAACAAACAAATGCAATGCAAATAATTAGGAGAGTCTTTTTATTTTCTAGAAGGAACCCTTACATATGTGCTTGTTCCTTTGTATAGGGCAATGTTATGGCCCTCTGTTGAAGAATATACTGGCAGATGACACAGCAACTTGTAATTTCTTTGTCGAAGAAAGATGGCCATGTCTGGTCACTCTGATCCACACCTTGGCATTGGTCCCACGTAACTCCAGAGGAGAAAATGAGGCTGATGACTTTGCACACACCTCCTACATTTAAATCCAATTCACATAGCATGTAATGGCTTCACCTCCCTGATGCCATGGTCCTCTTTGAGACTGAAGGAGAAATGACACAACAACAACAAACAATCTCATTGGAAAATATTACTGAAGAAGATTGATGACAAAATCAAGATAAACTTCATTGTTTCCATTCCTCTCCCTGAGATCAATAAAAGGGGGGCAAAACATTTCCTCCCACCCTTTTTTCACTTCTGAGGTTCTTCCAAATTCTTTTTACTCTCCAGTTATATACAAGAGCAAATTAGAGAACCTATAATCTGAAAATTTGGCTGACTTCTAACTTTTGTTCTCAGTGGTACATAATTTTAGCCATTATTCTTGCTTGGAGGGTTGCAGGAGAAATTTCTACTCATGTCTACCATGATAGAACTCTAATATTAGCAAGTGCTAAAAAGGTTCCAGAAGCAAAATACTCAAAATAAACAAAGGTGGAATTATTTTTTATTCTCTTACAGATCACCATAAGAAGTGATTCCTCTTAAAAGTCAAATCTTTAATGCTCTTCAGCATAACTCCCTAATCAAGAAAACCAACAATAGGAGGAGTTGCTGCATTATCTCATTCTTCTTAGCAAGGTGCCTAGAATGAAAGAAAAAAAGAAACATGCATTTATTAAGTTCACATTATGTAGTACTTACTGGGTTAAACATTTTACAAATATTAACTCCACATTCTATCAGCAACTCTTCTTTCTTTGAACTACAGTGAATTCCTCCTACCTCAACCCCAGGAAAACATCTCATCAGGCTTTTAACTCACCTTTGAATATACATCATCTTCTTCATCTTGCTCTTCTTTTTAATTGGAGGGCTGAAAAGTGAAATACTAAATTCCTTCCAAAGGTTTTCTTTATCAAGAGCTAGAATCTTAACTTCCCACCTAACTTCCTACTTTCTATCCACACCATTGATTGATTTCAACTCTATGGAACATTATGCCTCCATGCCAGATACTTCATCTTCCTCTCAACATCACCATCCACTTTCTTATCTTCTTTTCTGTTTTCTTTCCCTATTCTATTGCAAACTACTTGATGAGAGGGAGTATCTTTCTTTTTATTTTTATCTCTAGTGCTTTAACAGTGTCTGAATCATAATAGACACTTAATATATGTTCAATGAATTGAATTGATTTACCCTATTTGGCCCATAGGACTTTCCTGGAAAACAGATGCTATTAAAACCCTAATTTTGCAGTTGAGGAAACTGAAACAGAGAGTAAGTTACTTGCCTAGGTCATAAAGTAGTATCTGAGGCTAAATCTGAATTTAGTGCTTTA
Source organism: Sarcophilus harrisii (assembly GCF_902635505.1). Taxonomy (NCBI): domain Eukaryota; kingdom Metazoa; phylum Chordata; class Mammalia; order Dasyuromorphia; family Dasyuridae; genus Sarcophilus; species Sarcophilus harrisii. The sequence goes on from NC_045428.1 coordinate 101,555,613, forward strand.
TGATTCCAGATTCACCACTCTATCCATTGTATCACCTTTCTGCTTCCATGTTTGAAATTCAAGGAAAAGCAATCTCCAGAAGAATGTCAGAAACAAGGTACTCAAAATAAAGCTTACTTAATTAATAAGTTATATCAGTTGGGGTACATGAAGAATTCTGAATTGTTCATTTACTTGGTCCAAGATAGGGAAATGGGAATTATCAAAAGATCTGAGAAGTGTGAAGAAAGAGCTGTGGTAAAAATAGATTGATAAATGAACACAAAGGAAAACATCCTTTAAAAAGAGTTAGTCCTTATTTTCTACATGTCTGACTCATGTAAATCACCCTCTATTTTTCATATAGAAATGCTTCTGATGGTGATAGATGACTCAGTGAATATGACTGATAAGACTACTACAAGACTATTTCAAACATACAAGGGAACACTTTCTTGATTATCCACCACAGAGTTACTTATAGTAATGGCTTGCTTCTATGAAAACATCCCTTGTGTGAATGGCTAATGCACTACTTCTATGCCAGTATCTAAGAAACAATAAAAGATAAAAATGGAAATTCACTCAAAGTATGTCTTATTCTGGTACAATTGATCATTAGTTCCCAAAAGAAAAAGCATAGAAAACCACTGGAACTCAGTTTGCTATTCTAGGCTCTCTCAAACACTTGGGATTTATGCTTTTAAAGTAAAGATGTGGATATTCTTTGAAAATGGAACAGTGGCTTTTAGAGTTGCTTTGATGATTATTGTAAAAGGAAGATGAGGGCTACCCTTTTACAAATGTCTTTTTTTCCCAGAGTTTGCTGTTAGAAAGAAGTAATGCCTGAATTGTCTAAATAAAATTTTCAACTGTAAGAGGTGAAGTCCATGGAGGCCAATTTGTTTCAAGGTAAAGAATCACATTCAGCACTTTTGAGCTTTCTTTTATCAACTGCATTAATTTTGCCTGAGAAGAATTGCCACAAAGTCAGAGTTTAATGACTACATTAAATGCAAATAGGGATTCTTCTCCTCCTTACTGCTGAGAACAAACCATGCTGTTTTAGTCATCAATATAAGAAACATATATGTAATAGAGTGAGCACATGCTTGTTTTTCTCCCAGTTTTCACTGATTCTCCTGAAGAAAACTTCTCATCTTGAAGTAATCTTCAAATAGTCAGAAACCCCAAGTTCCTTGATGGCATTTGGGGTCCATAATGAACAAAAAAAAAAAGCAAAGTTTTTTTTTTCAGAATCACATTTTATAGAATTATAGAATGATAATTTTGGATTCTAATACTTGTGTCCTACTTACTTAGAGTGTAGTACAATTATTGTTTTAATATTATATTTAATTGTGGCAATTGAAATAAAAACCAATGACAATAAACGATGTAGAGGGGTATTAAAAAGATGGACATCAGAAGTGCTTTCTGAGGGTTTTTTCCTGGAAAAATACAATTAAGATCAGATAACTGGGAGAAAAGGAAAGACAAAATAAGTTCTGGAGTCAATGAGTAATATGTATAAGTAGGTAAAGTTCATAAAATGCCCTCTTAAAAAGGAATTCAATAAAGACCTTTGGGACATAACAAGGCAAGAAAGAATATAAATTCTTTATCCACCTCAAAACATTCTGCCCTTTCTTATGGCATTGTATAAGATTTATCTAAAGATGTTTGGAAACAGAGGCTCTTCTTCTAAATTCTGCCATCTTTATCTCTCAAAAGCTACTTTTCAGTTGCTCCATGTTTTTGAGTTTTTAAGTATAAAATATCTTTCATGAAACCATTTCTCTCTAGTTATACAACAAGACTAGTTAAGACCCTCCATTCAATTTTATTTTTATTCTTCTTACAGCAACCAGTTGAACTCTTGACTCTTTTTCTCCAACTCATGATACATGCAGCTGCCAACATGTTTGACATGTTGAAATACTTTTCAAGAAACTTAGTAATTCCTAATTGACTCTAGTTTGAAATATGAAATCTTCAGCTTAGCATTTAAAGAATTAACGTTCCAAGTCATTATTAATCAGAGAAATGCAAATTAAGACAACTCTGAGATACCACTATACACCTCTCAGATTGGCTAGAATGACAGGGAAAGATAATGCGGAATGTTGGAGGGGATGTGGAAAAACAGGGACACTAATACATTGTTGGTGGAATTGTGAATACATCCAACCATTCTGGAGAGCAATCTAGAACTATGTTCAAAAAGTTATCAAACTGTGCATACCCTTTGATCCAGCAGTATTACTACTGGGCTTATATCCCAAAGAGATACTAAAGAAGGGAAAGGGACCTGTATGTGCCAAAATGTTTGTGGCAGCCCTGTTTGTAGTGGCTAGAAACTGGAAAGTGAATGGATGTCCATCAATTGGAGAATTGTTGGGTAAATCATGGTATATGAATGCTATGGAATATTATTGTTCTGTACGAAATGGCCAGCAGGATGAATACAGAGAGGCTTGGAGAGACTTACATGAACTGATGCTAAGTGAAATGAGCAGAACCAAGAGATCATTTTATATATATATATATATATATATATATATATATATATATATATATATCAACAACAATACTGTTTGAGGATGTATTCTGATGGAAGTGGATTTCTTCAACAAAGAGTTCTAACTCAGTTTCAATTGATCAATGATGGACAGAAGCAGCTACACCCAAAGAAGGAACACTGGGAAATGAATGTAAACTGTTTACATTTTTGTTTTCTTCCTGGGTTATTTTTACCTTCTGAATCCAATTCTTCCTGTGCAACAAGAGAACTGTTCAGTTCTGCACACATATATTGTATGTAGGAAATACTGTGACATATTTAACATGTATAGGACTGCTTGCCATCTGGGGGAGGGGGTGAAGGGAGGGAGGGGAAAAATCAGAACAGAAGTGAGTTCAAGGGATAATGTTGTAAAAAATTACCCAGGCAGGGGTTCTGTCAATAAAAAGTTATAATTATGAAAAAAAAAGAAATTAACAATATGGTATGTTAAGCCCACTGGGATGTAAATTAAAGATACGGTTCCTTCCTTATACCTTAAACACCATCATCTTCCAATTTGATCTAGATGCTTATGTATGTATAAAATTTAAATCTAAGGCAAGTACATTACAGGGAACCATGGCAATGATATGGCTAAGTGAATTGTAGTCAATACATACCTCAATTCTGCATCTTTCTTGGACTTAGATTCAGTCTGAGGCCATTGAATAATTGAGCTTCTCTTTTGGTTCAAACCCTATTCCTGTTTTCAAATTGGAAAGCTCTGAGTTCAAAGTGAATAAAACATATTCATTTTGTTGCCAAAGCAACATACTTAGAAGCACTCACACATTAAAATATATAATTAATTTATAGAGAATGAAAATAAATAGAAAATTATTGCTCCTGTGTGTATGTGTGTATGGTGTATGTGTGTGTGTGTGTGTGTGTGTGTGTGTGTGTGTGTGTTTATTGGTTGAGTGAATCATTAACCATGATCACAAAGTTCTCCTAATGCTAGCAATGAAAACATCTTCCTTCACCAAAGATTTTAACAAAACATCCATTTGCAACCAGGATTTCTTGTTTTCCTATCTCTTATATATCCACTTTTTATTTTATATCTTTGTATGGAAATTTCTTGTCCTTCTCCATTTAAATTCCTATCTACCACTGACTTCCTTGCCCATTCCCATGCTCATTATTGCTCCATTGCATATAAGGGTTGAAGAAGAAAAAAATAGTAATCCAGAGGAGGATTAAAAAAATAGAATTCTATTAGGAAAAATCTGCATTTTTACATTAATTTTTTTTCTTACATGAAAATTAAATTTTAACATTCTTTAATTTTTTTAATTCCAAATTCTCTCCCTAACTCCCTTTGTTTCATTTTTATATTAGCCATGCTGCAAAAGAAGACATAGTCCCCACTTCAAATAAAAAAAAAGTAAAATGAAATAAAAAGAAAATGCTTTAAACTGACTTCAGACTTCATTCTTTTCTTTGGAGGGGATAGAATTTTTTAAACATAAGTATTTTGGAATTTTCTTAAATTGTTTTGCTATGAACAGCTAAGGAATTCATAGTTGATCATTTTACAACATTGCAATTACCATGTACAATGTTCTTCTAATTTTCCTTTGCATTAGTTCATGCAAGTTTGCCCATGTTTTTATGAAAGCATTCTGCTCATCATTTCTCATAATAAAATAGTATTCCATTACAATCAACCACAATTTGTGCAGTCATTCTTCAATTGATGGGCATCCCCATATTTTCCAATTCTTTTTCACTAGGAAAAAAAAAAATTGCTGGAAACATTTTTGTATATATGATCACTTCCATTTTTTCTTTTATTCTTTTTGTGGCAGAGACCTAGTACTGATGTCTCTGGATCAAACAGATTGCCCAGTTTTATAGTAATGGTATTCTGATTATTGCTCCCAGCATACTTTAGCCAAAACTGCTCCCAGCTTGATGTCCCACAGAAATAATTAATTGTAGTTCTCACTAAAACAATGGGCAGTCCAACAAAATTCTGTAACCATATCACCAGCTTATCCCATGATGGTTACCACAGAAGTCAGCCAATAAAAAAATAAGCAGGAACAGGATGAAGAAGAGGATATTAAACTGCAAACCTCAACAAATCTTTTCCCCACATGGCATTTGTGCAGTTCACCTTTATTGTTCTTCCATGAACCTATACTAGTTATAATAACATCACCATACATGAATAGTTCCCTAAGTAGGATTTTCCAAATGCATTTTGGGTAACTATATACATAATTAAATCAAGGTTTTTGGACCTCCCTATATTAGCAAATTCCTCCGGTAACTTCAAAATGTACATATCTTGTGATGTAATTAGCATCATTTACTCCATAAAACTTGTCTTGCTTTGCTGTTCTGCTGACTCCTTCAGGGAGCTTGGCCCTCTCATTGAGGGCATAAATCTCATTAAAATGCCTTTTGCTTGGGTTGGAGACTGAACCTGAATTCTTTCAGAGATGACAGTAGGACAAGTACCTCAACAATAGCCCTTTGAGCATACTTCCAAATTGCTCTCCACGATGTTTGGATCAGTTCATAGTCTAACAGTGCTTTCAAGTCACTATTTTCCCATATTCCTTCCAACATTGCCATTTTAATTTTCTGTTATATTATCCAATATAATATATATGCTATAGTACTTCAGAATTATTTTAATTTGCCTTTACCTAATAAATAGTGATTTAGAGTGATATGAATAGTGATATGAATATGTGATAGCTTTGATTTCTTCTGAAAACACAATATTTGTGTTCTCTGACAATTAATTAATGCCACATACTCATAAATTTTACTCTGTTCCCTATATATTTTGGAAGTAAGGCTATTATTTTGTGTAAATTGCTTTTCCCCCCAGTTTCCTGCTTTTTTTATAATCCTAGCTGTACATTATTAAATTTCAGATTCTCTTCCCAGATTGATATCTTTCTAATGATAAATTGGCCTATTCTTTTTTTTTTATCTTAATTCTTCTACAGCCCTTAGTCATTGAAGGGGTATGACCTCGAATAGACAACTGGAAATATATTAATTTTAAAAGGTCAAGGTAATCTATTGGATCCTGAGCTATCACAAGTTTTAAGGACCTTCATCTTGCCACTGGACTCCAATTTCTCTGGAAGAGAAAGTAAGGCTGGATAATTTTACACAGCTCTGCCTCAAGCAAATCCAATTAATGTTCAAGCCAAGACATTACCCTTATGATGTCACTGATCCTTTTTGAGATGAAAGTATACCAGACAGCACTGATTTTTTGATGGTCAAATTCCTCTTTTTTGGTTGTTGTTGTTAGTATTGTATGCTTATTTTTTCAGAATATTTCTTGACTTTTAACTTCATATTAAAGTTTAGGTATGCTTCTGGGTTTGAAGGGACACTGTCCCATGCCTTATATATTGTTCTTTCAGAACTATCTTTGAGGGTATATATGTTTTTGGTGTTTCCAAGGTGGTACAAACCAAGTGAAGATATTGTTACTACTCTAGTGGCCTGTGCTTTGTTCTTTATCCATGAAGAGACTTTGTTCCCCTGTAGCCACCATAGTTAACAGTCCTCCTTAACATGAGACTATAACCATGTTCTTCACTTTACTCCAGTCCCAATTCCTGGGATTCTCTCCAATCTTGGAATTTAGTCCAAGATAACTTATGGGTCAATAGTCTTCTCATTTTGAAAATATCTCTGTTTTTGCATTCTCCTCTGATTGGTGAGTTTTTGCTCAGGAACTATTTCATAAAAAACCTTGGGCAATCATGCTCATTCTTGTCCCTGAAATAATCCTGATTCTCAGGACTTTTTAACCTTTTCCTCACAAAGAACCCCCTTTCCCATTCTCTAGCTCCCTCTTAAATATTCAATTAGAATATGAATTTGTAGTAGGAATTGACTTTTTGTTGCCTTTATTTATATTCCCAATGAATAACACAGTGTCTGGTAAGTGCTTAATAAATCATATTTCTATGTAGTGGTCAGACATTGTAAGGGTCCAGGAAATAATATATAATAAATCTTCCTGGGGAATGTGTGTGTGTGTGTCTGTGTGTGTATATACACATACATATATATATATATATATATATATATATATATATATATATATACACATACATATATATGTGTGTGTTTATATATAATGTGTGTATATGTATAGATATATTTTATGTATATATGTCTATTCCCAGAAATGTATGTTCTCTATCTTGTAGTCATCAAAAGCATATGTAAGTATTTTGTTTGGTAGAAATGTGTAATTATGAGATAAGCCTTTTAATTTCTTGAAGGCAAATTACTCCCATTTCTTTCTCATCTTTAAATCTTTGCCAAAATCATTTTTGTCCAATCTGTCCCAGATATACTTTCTCATGGACAACCTCCAAAATGTGCCTTTCTAACAGAATGTTACAATATAGGTAAAAGACATTATTTTTTTTTGGTCTTTTTTTGTTTGTTTGTTTGTTTTTACAATTCACAGAGTAGATGATGTGAAATTTTGCTTTTACTTTGTTCTGTATGATTATTTAGAATTGATTGTAATTTATTGTATATGACTGAAATCTGGAATATAAATTTTTAAAATGCATGTGACACTTAATTTGGAGAATTGTAAGTGATTCAGGAAGCTTCTCAATACAAGTTAAATGAAGTTAAGTTTGTCATTGGCAACCTTGCCTGCAAAAGAGATACTAATAGTATAAGTATTGAAAGTAATCATTTTTTTAACTTAGAGAAATGTTGAGAACCTTAGTCATGATAAATCATCTCATCTTCCCTTCCTGCCTTTCTCCTCCACAAACTCCTAATCAAAGCCTCTTGCTTTAATACATACTTACAGTATGTTTTGCATTTTTTGGTGTTAGTATAATATATTGCATAAAACATTTTAAAAAATGGTTTAATAAAAAAGTTGATGTAATACAGCCTCGTATTGACTTACTGACAATAAAATAAAGCCATTGAGAATTTAATACCTAGTCTCATGATAAATGTTTGTATAGAAATGGAAAGCCTGAGCAGCAAAACATTCAATTGAAATTTAATTCAATGAATAAGTTTGGCTACATTGCCTGAAGACACAAATTTGGAACAAATATTTGTTCAATTATCTCAAATTGCAAAATGTCACATGACCCAAGAAGCCTTAGTAACAAACACCCTCACAAGCATTTACTTGTCTACCATATAAATGTTATGAATTGCTGACTTTTTTTCATAAGGTTCTGAAATTCTTGTTATTTGATATGGAGGGAAAGGAAGTATTGGTAATAGTAAAATAACTCATTTGAAAAATTCTAGTTATCTTTTCTAAACACTTTAAGGGACCACTTGATTATTATAAGGCAAACGAATGGGAAACAGTAATTCATGAATCAATTGTTTTATTCTTTGCTGAGGAAGAAAAGAAGTAAGGACAATTCCTTTTGAAAAGGGTGCCTTTTGAAATAAAGAGAGTAGGGACAGCTAAGTGGCACGGTGGATAGAGCACCACCCCTGAAATCAAGAGTACCTGAGTTCAAATCTAGACTCATACACTTTAACACTTCCCAGCTCTGATGCTGGGCAAGTCACTTAACCCCACTTGCCTCAGGAAAAATAAAGAAATAAGTAAATCGAGTAGATGTAACATCAAATATTTTAAGTTCATAGGTCCTTCTAAAGGAAATAGATTTTAAAAATATAGCTAAAAAGGCAACATCAAAGGAATACAAAAGCAACTGAGAAACACATTTTTAAACTCTTTAGACAAAAACTATTATTTAGAGACAAACTATTATTATTTGTGATTATAATAACAGAGTTATCTGTGATTACAAATTGCTCTTATAAAAAAAGTATTATTGCAGTATTTCTCTGAACTTCATCCATAAGGATTCCAAAGGAAAACCCAGGGACAGTAGATAACTTTGTCTCATAGAGAAACCAAATGATTTTGTGGAAATAATGATATTTATGTTCATAATACATAAATACATACAATGATAGAAGCTCAGAATGAGATGGGAACTTATAGATCGTTTTGGCCAGGTCAAATGCAAATGAATTTTCTCAGGTATTGTAGAGGTAGTTCTTCTTTAACATTTTCTTGAAGATCTCCAGATGTATGAATCTATTTATCCAGAAAGGGACTTTTACCATGGCTCTAATTATGAGGAAGTTCTTTGCTTTAGGTTGAGTTGAAATCTGTCTTTCTGAAGTTCTGCTACCTTTTTTCCCCCCCTAATGTTTCCTCTAGGGTCAATCAGAAGAAATCAAATCGTTCTTGCATGTGACTTCCAAATATTAAAAGACCCTTTTCACGCATATTTTAAGACTTCTTTGCCTCCCTTAGTCAAATATCCATTAAGTATTAAAGGGAGAATTTGTATAGCTTTGAACAATATCAAGTGTTTACTAACCAAGCTCACCCTATTTCCCAAGGACCAGAGAACCATATCTTTGACTTCCTTCCCCCACCAACTCTTCCTGCTTTTTTCAGTATTTATCTCCCAGACCCAGAAGCTCTTTGCCTCTGTTCTGGCTTATCCCTGCTCTACCCCACTGGAAGCTGAGAATGTTTGCTTAGCTCAGTAAATGGCACACCTTTGTAATTCCGTCCCTTTGTGAACCTCTGTCTCTGTCTGACTGTTTTTGTGTGTTTGTTTGTTTGTTTTTCTTGCATATCCATCTTTGTGTACTTTAAGTCAATTGGGTAAAATTATATTTGCATAGTTTGTTTTGTAGTTGTCCTGTCATTTTGTCTGTTTCTTTCTAAGATGCAGACATGCATCATATTTGTGTTGTGTGGTCGATTCTGTTACCTTGAAATATTTAAATTCATCCAGTCAGAAAAATTTATAAGGACTATAAATAGAGTTAAAAACACTAGGAAAGCTTAATGAACTTTCAGAACTGAAGCAGTTGCCCCAGAAAGAAGGACTAGCATCACTTTAGGATTTCCTCAGGAGATTAGGCTATTAAAAAAAGAAGAAGAAGAAAGAAAAAAGAAAGAAAGCAAGAAAAGAAAACCTCTAGGACATTTCCCCCCCTCTGTAATTGCAATATTGGTCAAGTTGAAATTACAGAATTAAAGTCAGATAATCAACGTTTTTAGAACTACTCTAAAAATTAAATTTAGCAGATTCAGGAGGTTTGGTGATTAATCATTAAAAAGTTTGTCAATTAGTCATTTTAAGAGCTCAAGAGAGAACTACTGAGACACTGGATTAATTCCAGGAACTCACTCCTTCCAGAAATCTCTTAGTAAGTTTTGAGGTACCACACTAGAATTTGTTTTAAGATAAAGTAAGTATTATTTTTATTATAAAATGAACTTTTTGCCTCTTAAAATTATCAGATGAATACTTAGTAATGGGAAAATGATTTCACTTTCTTTATCATAATATGATTTATGTGTAACTGGTATATTGCTTTGGCCTTTTGTTTCAAGATGTTTATATTTGTTTTCTTGGTTACCTTAAATGATGGGTAAATCTCCCTTTTCTAAACCAGTCCATTGTGAGCCTTCTAAGTAATTTGGTCAATACCTGACTTGATACTATAATGTCTAATGTGAGAATTGTGTGTATAATTTTATTTTATTATTTGAACTTAACCTACATGACTAGGAAACTAGTGTCCTTATGTGCAGATCCAAAAGCTAATGATATGTACATATCAAGCAATCCATATATATTGTGTAAAACTGGCCCCATACCAATCAATCAATCATTGTTTTCAAAGGCCTCCACCAAGTTCTTCTGATTAATTCCCAGCTGTGGATGTGTAGTTATATTTTCAACCACTAAGACCCTGATTCAAGTATAGGGGCGAAAGTGACCCTTATCCAAATTAAAATCAGAGACTCAAGGTAAAAAGCAAAAAAAATAATTTATTAGGATCTCAAGAGAAAAGGCAACTCTCAGCAGACAAGGTGCTAGTAGAGACGTGTAAAACATAAACTACAATAAAACACAAGATTATATACATCCTAAAGCGGAAGTCCCCGCCCTCCCTTCTGACCTTTTCTCCTATTGATGGCAAGTTCTAACTTACCCAGAGATGAAATATTGACCCCAGAACACACTTTACCTATTAGGTACTTAAATGCTAATGAAAAGGGAGGGAGAGACAGGAGGGGAATATTTGCTTATCTAAAATAATCACACATCTGCAGCTTTTAACTATAGCTCAACTTGTTATTGCAAAGTCTCAAATCACAATTAGGGCATAGATTAAGACCACAGTCTTAAGAGAGTTCTTTACTCAGTTTATTCAATTCAAATGAAACATACAAATGTATGGTTGTGTTTGCATATGAATATAAATATGCATAGTAAATACCTATATGTATTATGTTTTCTTTATGCAACACATTAGGATTAGTACACATGTATAATTGTGTGCATAAATACTTTCATATTATATACATGTACTGTGTTTCTGCTTATTGCATATATATGTATACATTTATCACTATGGACTTAACTATATTCTAATTAATATTTCATCCTTACAAAGACTTTCATTTGGTTTACAGGGGAAAAACTAATATTTTCCCCTGAGAAATATTAATCTTTTGAGCTAGATGAAAATATGAAAATACAAAATTTTAAATTAGTCCATTAGTCTTAGATTATCTCATATATGTTTTTTCTCAGGGGTTTCATATTTCTACAACTAAATATATATGCTTCATTGCTTTCCTCAGTATTTTCACTAATTATAAATTCTGCTGAGTATAAACTGTTGTTAAGATATGCTCACTTAGCAAATGCAACCAAGCTGAAATCTAAAAAAAATAGTATAGAGCATTGTTCTGCTGTTCACTGATATTTCATCTAAGAATAATCACATCAACAATCTGCTGCTAAACTTCCACTTCTCAACAATCGTTTAGGTTGGTAAGTTTTCTAAACTTCAGTTTTTCTTTATCTGAAATTTTATAGCAGAAATTATTATCCTGAGAACCCTAGCATTAAAATATTACTCCCAAACCTTACTGGCAAATACTCTTTATGGAAGACTACAAAAGGAGAAATAGATGCCTTTCTGATACAAAACAAAATGAGTATATGTATATATGTATATGTACACACATATGTATACACACACAAACATGCATCCATTGATTGGTTGTTGTCCTCTGTTCTCAAAGAAGACCAAAATGACATCACTTTAGGAATCAAGTTATACAGATACAGAACATTTACTTGAAGCTGATCAGATCAAAAGGAGCTTGGAATGCTCTGCTCATGGTCAGACATAAATAGTCTATGAAGTTATCAACACACTTACATACATATGTTTGTATACTTGTACTAGATCACATTATTTTGGTGGTTTAGGTAAAGAATGTGAATTTTTCTCTCAACTTTGAAACTAACTCAGTTAAAAGCCTTTTCTTCTTTTTTTTGCATCGTATTTTATAAGGAAAGTGAGTAAATTGGGCTAGATCATTAAAAAAATTATTTTACTGCTCTAAGATTCTAAAATAAACAAGTGCTTAAAGCACATACAAAAGCATAAAATTGAATTTTGAATCTCAGTAACAAACTGACAATATAGAAGGGAATTGCCAAGAAGATCAGAATACTTCATAGGACTACAAATTAGGAGATCAAAGGAGTCTTATAGATTATTATGTAAATTAAGGAATATAGAAGTTGAATGATTTAAACCATGGTGCACTGACAATCAGTTACTAGGATTTAAACCCAGATCCTTCTGAACCCAAATCTACTACCTATTACACAATATAACAACTCTCATAAGGTTATAATATAACATGAAGTACCAAATAAACGTTTCAAGGCAAAGATCAAGTAGCATAATATAGTAGACTAGACAGAATCAGGAAAATAGATTCAAATTCTACCTTTAATACTTACTAGATATTTGACTAAGGGAGGTCATTTAACCTCCTCAGTCACAATTATCTGAGAGTAAGGATAATAAAAATTATGGCATCTATTTCACATGGCTCACTTACACACACACACACACACACTCACACACACACACACTGTATACACTTTCTTTAATGTACTGTTCGATGTCTCATAGTAATGAGGAAGTGAGCATCCTACCTATGAGCCAAATCTAAGCTTTAGTCTGAGATTTCATAGTGACATTTTTGGAATGGGGTTACATGACCTAAAATGAACTGAATTTGCAGGATTAGGCCTAAGATTTAATCAGTGTGGTTGCCAAGTGGTTATAGTGATTGACCTGAAGTTAGAAAGACCTCATTTAAATCTGGCCTAAACACCTATTATCAATGTGGCCATTCAAAATTCCCTTAACTTCATTCTGCCTCATGTTGGTCATTCATGAAATTGAGATAACAATAGCAGCACTCCAAAAGTTTCTTGTGAGCATAAAATTGTATATTTTATAAAGTGCTTTGCAAGCTTAAAGTACTGTATAAATACTCACTCTGGTAATTATATTAGTTTTAACACTTTGAAATAAATCAATAAGTTATTGCTATTATTGCTCCATTCATTTCTGTTGTTGCTCTTTACCACTCTGAGTTAAACATTGCCATTTCTTTCAATTGTTCTTGATAGAAAATTCTTTTAATTTTTTCCACTATCATAGTAACCCATCTGGACACAAACACCCGATTTTTCAGAGATTTTAATATGGTTCATTCCATTTTGTATACAACATTCCAGATATAATCAACAAACTATTGCCTCTCCCTTTAGAAAACTATATATTTTTAATACCACCCCACTAAGATAACAACCAATTTTTAAGCATCAACAATGATAAAAAGCTTGACAACTAAAATCCCCAAGCATTTTATGTAAGTTGATTTTTCATGTCTACCCCAAGTACTATTTTAAAACCTAAATAAAGAACTTCACATTAATCCATCTTACATTTAATCAGGTTCATATTTAACACACTTACACCCTGCTTCAATCCTTTGTAATACTAATTCTATCATCAAATGTCTTAATTGTCCAGCCACTTTTGAGTTATTTGAAAATGTGAAAAATATTGCCTGCATGCTTTTATCTAGGGTATAATAAAAATCTGAAAGAATAGAAGGCCAAGGACAACATACTTTGGCATCTTATAGCAAATCCTTGGGGATGACATCAAGCCATAGATCAATAGTTTTTGGCTTTGATCATTTAACAATTCCTAACTTAGCTAACTATATGATCTTTCAGCACATGTTTCTGAATCTTGTTAAGGATGATATTATGAGAAATTACTAAATACCTTATTTAATTCTCTGATTATCATTAACTTTAAATTCATGTAGATATCAAAAGAAAATGACATTGAGGCTTTGGCATGAATATTGTTCACAGAAAGCATACGCTAGATTCTGGTGGGCACTGCTTGAATGTATAAGTATTCCCAAAACACTTATTTAATTTATTTGAGGATATTTGCAAGTTCACTATTTTATCTATTTTTTTTTCTCTTTTTATTTCTAAAGGATATTCTGATTGCAAATGTCTATTCTTCTGAAATATTCCCCATTTCTCCAGTCTAAAGGGATTAACAATATTCATTAAATTATTTTCTCTAGTATTTTCTCATTCACCTAGAATTTATCATCTTGAGTGTGATACTGTAATAATTTGGGCTCTCAAATAATAAATTTTCACTTATTTTGGATTTTAATTCCACTTTTTCAATATTTTTCTGTCATAAGAAAATGACCTTATTTTTTCTTTCAGTAGGTAGAGCCATTGAATTTTGTTACTCTTTTTGATAAATTGATACATTCATTTAGGCACAAAAGAAATTTACCAACAAATACCCATACTATTTCCTGAAATCATTAGTTTATCAACTGTTAATTAAAAAGGAGGAATGTATCTTCTAAAAATGATACATACTAAAATTAATCACTTGACTTTTGTTTTATTCCTTTTCAGTACTATCTTATATACACAGCTTATATAGAATCTTTCTTCTGATTTCTTCACTGTATAATCTTTTATACAAACCATGTCATATTGCTCTCAATACTTCATATCTGTAATTCCTTATAAGACAGAAATAAAGTTTTTTACATTCATATAATATGATTTTGTTCAATCCTTCTCTACCCAACCCAAGGTTTGTGCTTCAGCCTCCAGCCACAACAAGGGTGGAAGATGGAATGAATTTGTCTCAGCCTCCAAGAGCTTCTAGTGCACTTGTCCTTTCTGGCCCTGAGAAATTATTGCTTATATGTTCCACACTGAGAACAAACCAATCATTATATCATTAGAAAACCATTATTTGTTATAGGATTAAATCAATGCTAAACTAGATTTAACCATTGTTCCTCAAATCCACTTAGTACCTTGTTTCAGGTTCTGGCCCATAACATCTCCTTGTAGGATTAAATCAATCATGCTGAGCCATGCTAAATTAGACAACTATTGTCTCTATCCACTGACTTGGTACCTTGTAAAAATCTTTTGTTTCAAGTTCTTAGTTCTGTCCCATAGCAGTGGACAGCTGCTAATTCAGTTCCTTTAAAAAACAAAAACAAAAACAAAACAGGGATTGTGAACATGTCAAGAGATATCATGGATCATGGATCACCTTCTTCTAGTTCTCCGGTACCTGGGTTAAAAGGGGAGTTCTCTCAGCAAACACTTGATATTGATACAAGTAATATATTTTTTCAGAGGGTGAGATCATTTATATAGCAAAGGATTGTTGTTATACCAAGCTCAGGGCACAGCTTGCTTGCGGGGCCTTAGCTCAGGGAAATAAGGTGTCTCCAAAATATTTTACATTTCCCCTTTTTGGCCAAAGAGAAGAGATCTAAATCTCTTCCCCAATGGCCAATAAAGGAAAGACAGATATAAGCCAAGAGGCAATGAAATATGGACTATGGGGTTAATTCTTTAAGAGGATATCCTGGGAACGTATGTCCCAGATATAAATGTTAGCCTTTACATTTCCCTCCTGTCTTCCCTCCACATACCTTCTCATTAGCATTTAAGTATCTAATAGTGTATTCTGGGGTTAATATTTAGTCTCTGGATAAATTAGAACTCCCTAGCCAAGGGGAGAAAAGGTCATAAGGGGAATGGGGGCTTCTGTTTTAGGGTCTATATAATGCTGTGTTTGCAGTTTTTGCTGTGCACTCCTCTACTGACATGTTGTTTGTTGGAAGTTGTCCTTTCTCACAAAATCATAAATTTTTTTTGTTGTTTTTTACCTTAAGAATTTCTGATTTTAATTTGGGTAAAGGTCACTGTCCCACACAGTTTTGGGGGCTCATCTGGAATATTTCCTGTTTGTGAGGGGTCTCTCCCATAAAGGCAACCTCCAGAAAGTTCTCCAGTAGTCCTGGGACTCGGCACTGGAATTCATGCTCTGATTGGGTAAATTTCTGAAGAGAGAAAATCAGAGAAAGCAAAAATGGAAGTGGGTTTGTGAAGACAGAATTAATTTGGCTCAGAAAATAAGCCAGCTGAGAAAAGTTTGAAATCAGGTAAGTTTCATATATCCAGGTAGGACAAGAAAGTAGTGAGGGGTGGGAGAGAGACTTTAAATAGTTAGAATCTGTAAAAGGACTTTCCCTTTGACAAGAACTGGTGAGTTGCCTGGATGACTGGGATGATGGGAAGACTTTAGGTGGTCAGGATCCAGAAAAAGCTCCTATTTCCTTTTGATATTGGGAAAATAAGCAATTCAAGTACTTAAGAGTGTCCAATTTTCCTTTGGTAAGATCAAGTGAATCCTTGATCAAAGGGTACAAGGGACCATGGGAAAGATATAATGTAAGGTACTTAGTTCTAAAAACCTGTCTAGTGTCCTGGGTAGATAGCCCTTAAGAAGAATTGAAATAAAATACCAAAATTACAGGGATTAAATACTGGTTTTTTTTGTTTTTTTTTTTTGTTTTTTTTTGTTTTTTTTTTTTTTTTTGAGCAGTTGTCCCACTGGGAGGAACCTTTGATCCCCCCAGAGGTCTGTGTGTAAATCCAAAGGAGCCTTCAATACCCAGTCTGCCAGTTCCTATATCTGTGGCTCCACAGAACTACTCTCCTCACCTCCACCCCAAGAAGGAGTCAAGAATAGGAGCTTGATTGATTTAGAAAAGCAGTTTATGTTTGTGTGTGTGTGTGTAAGAGCCTTTGTTTTGTCTTCTGTGTTTCTCTCAGTCAGCCAAATAACAAAAAGTAAAGATCTGGCTATTTGAGATTTTAGAGTGCTTGTTTTGTACATAATTGGACTTATGCAAATAACATTTAACTAGAG
Source organism: Sarcophilus harrisii (assembly GCF_902635505.1). NCBI lineage: Eukaryota > Metazoa > Chordata > Mammalia > Dasyuromorphia > Dasyuridae > Sarcophilus > Sarcophilus harrisii. The sequence continues at coordinate 101,572,357 of NC_045428.1, forward strand.
AGAGGAAAGACTAGTTTTGAATTGGGGAAATTTTTTAACTGCCATACCAAAAATAAATAAATAAATATCAATATAGAGAAATCTATCCCTGCATACATGTGTGTATACATATCTATGTATATATACATACACATGTCTGTATGTACATATCTATATGAAAGGAGATGAACAAGAAAAACATTTCTATGGTAAAAATAGCATCATAAGGCAAATAACTTGAAAGACTTAAGAACCCTAAACTAAGGTAAGGGTGAACCTTTTTTTTTTTTGCAATATACAAAATATATTTATTTTCATCTCTCAAGGGAAGTAAACATTCCAAACCAAATTCAAAATTTACAAATTTTTAAATATTTTATTTCTTTATATTGATTCCAGTATTATGTGATATACTTATATGGAACAATGAATATTTTTTATGAATCCCTATAGTAAATATTGAAAATCTGATATTAAATATAATTCATTAATATAAATTTGAGCTAATAAAAACTTTTACAAATTAAATCTTGCTGAAAAAGCTTTACAAATCTTAGTATCTTCTTAACATACTTAGTGGAAAAAGAGGTATAAACTTTGAAGTTTTGCATTATATTCTTTGTATCAATATTTTCTTTTTTAATTATTTTATTTTTACTATATATACATTTATCAACTTTTTGAATACTACAATTCTTCATGAATCATGTTGGTAGAGAAAAATAAGAGCAAAAAAGAAAAAAAAATGAGAGAATAAGAAAACAGGAAAAAAAGTGAACATAAAATGTGTTGATTTACTTTAAATCTCCATCATTCTCTTTTTAGAGGCAGATGGAATTTTCTACCATAAAGTTTATTGATATGGCTCTGGATCACTGGACTACTGAGAAGAACCAAGTCTTTCATTGCTGATCATCACACAAGCTTACTATTACTGTGTATAATGTATTCCTTTCTTTGCTTGTTTCACTAAGCATCAGTTTGTTTAAATCTTTCCAAGCCTTTCTCAAATCAGTTTGATTATTATTTTTATAAATAATATTCCATTACTTTCATATACCATAACTTATTTAACCATTGCTTAAATGATTGGCATCTACCCTTTTTCCAATTCTTTGCCACCTCAAAAGGAGCTGCTACAAACATTTTTGGACATGTGGGTCCTTTCCCCTCCTTTATGATTTACTTGCAATGGGACTGCTGATGAAAGAGTAGGCACAGTTTTATATGCCTTTGGGCATTGTTCCAAATTACTCTCCAGGATATTGGATCATTTCACAATTCCACCAACAATACTTTAGTGTCATAATTTTCCCCCATCTCCTCCAGCATTTGTCATTATCTTTTCCTGATATCTTAGTCAATCAGAGAGGTGTTAGGTATTGTTTTAATATGCATTTTTCTTATTGATAATGATTTGGAGCATTTTTTCATATGATTATGGGTGGCTCTAATTTCATCATCTGACAATTGTCTGTTCATATCCTTTGACCAAAATGGCTTGTATTCTTCCAAATTTGAAACAATTTTTTGTATATTTGAGATATGGGACCTTTATCAGAAACACTGATTATATTTTTTCCAGCTTTATATTTCTTTTAATCTTGTTTGTGCAAAACGTTTTTAATTTAATGTAATCAAAGTTGTCCATTTTTGCATTTCATAGTGTTCTCTAGTTCTTACTTGTTCACAAATTCTTTCCTTATCCAAAGATTTGAGAGGTAAACTGTACCTTGCTCCCCTAATTTGCTTATGGTATTGGTCTTTACATCCAAATCAAGTACCCATTTTGACCTTATCATGGTATGGGGTGTGAGATGTAGGTCTATACTGAGTTCCTGATATATTATTGTCCAGTTTTTCCAACAATTTTTGTAAAATTGTGAGTTCTTATCCCAGAAGTTGGAGTTGGGGGTTTATTGAATATTAGATTATTATAGTCATTGATCATTGTGTCATGTTCCACTAATTCATTATTCTATTTCTAAGCCAGAACCAAAGTATTTTGATGATTGCTACTTTATAACTGAGTTTTAGGTCTGGTATTTGTAATTCACCATCCTTTGTATTTTTTTTTTCTTTTCAGTAATTCATTTGTTATTTTTGCCCTTTTGTTCTTCCAGGTGAATTTTCTTATTATTTTTTTCTATCTTTATAAAATAATTTTTTGGCTGTTTAATTGGTATGGCACTGAACAAGTAGACTAATTAGGTAAAATTGTCATTTTTTATTATATTAACTCATTTTCTGAAAACACCAAGCACCTAGAGGAGAGTGTGCAAACGGGAGAAGAAACTGGGCCTGCTGCTATTAGAGTTGCCATGTCAACACTTTAGGTACTTTTGTGGTTTTGGAGTTAAAATCACACTTAGAATACTCTTAGAAAGAGCACTGTTCAAGTAGTTTTTGTGGCAATTAGACTCTACTACCTTTTAGGGTAGATGGTTTCCTCTAAAAATTATTTTGGCCCTGACTTCTAGTAATGTTAATCAATTAACTTTCAGTCAGTTTCACTAGAATTTTATTTATTTTTTTATTTTAAAATCTTTTTTTATTTTCAAAACACATTCATAGAGAGTTTTCAACATTCACCACTGTAAAATCTTGTGTCCAATTTTTTTTTCATCCCTTTATACTCTCCCTTATTCAGCAAGTAATCCAATAAATGTCAATCATGTGTAATTCTTCTACACACATTCTCCATAATTATCATACTGCAGAAGAAAAATCAAATCAAAAAGGGAAAATATGTTAAAGAAAACAAAATGCAGGCAAATAACAATAAAGAAGTGAAAATACTATGTTGCAATCCACATCCAGTCCCTACAGTCCTCTCTCTGGGAGTAGATGGCTCTCTCCATCACAAGTCCTTTGGAACTGGCCTGAATCACCTTGCTGCTGAAAAGCCACATCCATCAGAACTGATCATTGTATAATCTTCTTGTTGCTATGTACCATGTTCTCTTGGTCCTATTCATTTCACTTAGCATCAGTCATATAAATCTCTCCAGACCTTTCTAAATTCATCCTGTTGATTGTTGCTTATAGAACAATAATCTTCCTAGCATTCATATGCCATAATGTATTCAGCCACTCTCCAAATGATGGGCATCCACACCATTTCCAGTTCCTTGACACTACAAAAAGCTGCTACAAAAATTTTTGTACATGTGTGTCCTTTTCTTTTTTTTATGATCTCTTTGGGATACAGATTTAGTAGAGACATTATTGGATAGAAGTTTGATAGCCCTTTGAGCACAGTTCCAAATTGCTCTCCAGAATGGTTGGATTCGTTCATAGTTCCACCAACAATGTATTTCAGTGTCTCAGTTTTCCCCCATCCCCTTCAATATTCATCATTAACTTTTTCCTGTCATCTTAGCCAATCAAAGAGGTGTGTAGTAGTACCTCAGAGTTTTGACTACACTCTTATGTGTAGAAGTCCTCCTTTCAAATGGGTATAGGTATAGCCAATGGTGTAATTCAATATAAGAGAAAAAATATAGATATTTAATTAATTTTCTTTAAACAATGATGGGAATTTATTTAATAACATATTTGAAGACTTACAATTCATTTAATCAATGTGATGAAAAAGTGGATACTTTCTTTAACCCTTACATCACTCAAACTTCTCTAAATTTGAAAGATACACACAAATTCTAATGTGATAAAAATCCTGATGAACTCACAGTAATGATGGTTCTAATCCATAATCCTAAAGTGCTAGTTGTGAATCTGCTAATTTATCATTCACCAGTCTCCCTCAGGTTTGAACACATAAAACCAGGCTTGTAATAGAACTTAATACTTTCTCCCCTATCTTTTCTTGTTCTGTGCAGAACTACAGGTCAGAAGTTGCTCTGGCTCAAATCAAATTGTTATACACTCTATGGTGCGACACTATATTTCTAGAGAATTGAGAAAGAAAGGAAACTAGGATACAAAATAAATATGTGTCTGGATTAACCAAGACAAGCTATCAGTTCTGTCCATCCACAAGTCATTTGGAACACAGATTGAAGTTGGTGGGATTTAGATTATCTACTGTGGCAGGATGATAAAACATTTTTGAGATGGAAACTTCTATCAAAAGAAAAGACTCAAAAATGCTCAATAAAGAAATATTTGTATCCTCACATATATATATGAGGAGTGGGAAGGGGGATAAAATTAAAAAAGATGTGAGGAGGAAGAAAACTCAGACTTTGGGAATAGACATATAAACCAAGAGGGAAGATTTTTTTAATAAAGCTTTTTATTTTCAAAACATATGCATGTATAATTTGACAACATTAACCCTTTCACAGCCTTGTGTTTAAGATTTTCTTCTTCTCTCAACCCCCTCCCCTAGATGGCAAGCAATAAATATATGGTAAACATGTTAAAATATATGTTAAATCCAATATGTATAAACATATTTATATAATTCTCTTGCTGCAAAAAATAATCAGATTAAAAAAAAAAGAAAGTAAATGAGTAAGAAAACAAAATACAAAGAAACAAACAACAAAAAGAGTGAGAATGTTATATTGTGATTCACATTCAGTCCCCACAGTCCTCTCTCTGGTAGATGACTCTCTTCATCACAAAATCATTGGAACTGGCATCAGTCATCTCATTGTTGGAAAGAGTCACATTCATCAGAATTGATTATTATATAATATTGATGTCGCCATGTATAATGACGCCCTGGTTCTTCTCATTTCATGTAGCATTGGTTCATATAAGTCTCTGCAGGCCTTTCTAAAATCATCCTCCTGACCATTTCTTATAGAACAATAGTATTCCATAGCATTAATATTCCATAACTTATTTAGTCATTCTCCAACTGATGGTATCCACTCAGTTTCCAGTTTCTTGCCCCTACAGAAAAGAGCTGCCACAAACATTTTTGCACATGTGAGTCCCTTTCCTGAGGGAAGATATTAATAATACAAGTATTCATGTGTCATCTCTATAATCTAAAAAAAAAAAAAAAAAAAAAAAAAAAAAAAAAAGATGTCTACATATAAGTATTGTAAAACAAAGAAAGTGAATCACTACCTAATGAGATAGAAGACTTGGAAAAACTTCCTATTCTTAGAGAACATAGAACCACAGCAAGGAATTCCTGAATGGTTTAAGATAAAAAAAAAAATTAAGAAATATGAAAACAGAATTTATGTTCTAAATACAGGAACAATTAGCAGAAATAGAAAAACAAAATTAAAAAATTAACTTGTATGTTTGAGTATAAAATTCACCAAAAATACAATCGATAATAATGTATTTTGAATTCAAAAAGAATAGAAACTAAAAAAAAATAATAAAAATTTAAAAAACCCAACATGATCTCCAAGTAGGAAAAACTTACTAATTTCAAATAGAAGAAAACTTAAGAATAAGTAGTTCATTGTGATTATAGAACAAGTTAAAAAATCCAAAAACTTAATGCAAGAAGTAGTACAAGAAAACTGTGCCGATCTTCCAAACACAGAAAACAAGTGGCATTTAAAACAATACATAGATCACTTAGGCAAAAACAACAACAACAAACAACAAAATGCACAAGCAAACCACTTATGTGCACCCTCTGAGACACACAGAAATTAAGTTAAACAATTTCAATGACAAACAGAATTCTGCAGATGACTTTGTGAAAATAAAAATCCAAATAGAAGATATCTAAATAACACCAGACAATTTTACAACCACCAAAAATTTAGTGAAGGGAATGTAAAAATACATTCCTAAGAAAAACCGGAAAGCAATATTCAATCTAAGGTGACATGCTCTGCAAACTGGAGTCTAACTGTTAATGAAAAAAAAAAAAAAAAAGTTGACTTTCAATAAAAGGAGACATTTGAAGCCAAGAAAATAAGACCTCACTATATTATTTTTTTTTCTGAAACATCTTAGATAGCCAAAATATAAAAAAAGTAATAAATAGAACAGACAAAGACAAAACACAACAGAAAGATCATTAGAAGATGCCTTTTCAAAAGTGCACAAGGGGAAATAAGAGAGATTATAGTGAAGAAGCAAGCCTGATACATTATCCCATGTAAAAGTGAATCTGTATTTTTGTGTAATTAAATTACAGAATTTGAAGGTAAATAAAAGGTGAGAAAGCTAAAAGTGGGTCAAGAATAATGTGTACACTACCCAAGTCATAGGTTAATAATGAAGGGAGGGATGGAGAGAGACTTCTGTAGTCTCTTAAAAAGAAGAGTACTTGAATTAATAAGAAAAAAAGTAGTAGCTTGTAGTGCAAGGAAAAAAGGAGGTGTATTTTATTTTATTTTTACATGTATATTAACTTTTTAAATATACATTTTTATGCATCATGTTGGGAGAGAAAAAAATCAAAATAAAAGGGAAGTAACATGACAGAAGAAAAAATAAAGAAAGAAAGAAACATAATGAACATAGCCTATATTAATTTACATTCAATCTCCATGATTATCTTTGTGGATTCAGATGGCATTTTCTGTCCAAAGTTTATTGTGAGTGCCTTGGACCACTAAACTGCTAAGAACTAAGTCTTTCAAAGCTTATCATCACACAAGCTTGTTGTTCCTGTGTACAATGTATTCCTGCTTCTGTTTGTTTCACTCACATTAATTTGTGTAAATCTTTCCAGGTCTTTCTAATCATTTTTGTAATAGAAAAATAATATTCCATTACTTTTATAATGGAATGACTTACTCGGCCATTCCCCAATTGAATAGTATCTATACTCATCTTCCAATTCTTTGTCAGCACAAAAAGATCTGCTATAAACATTTTTGCACATGTGGGTCCTTTTCTCCTCCTTTAAGATTTCCTTGGGTTACAAATCCAGTAGTGTCCCTGCTGGGTACAAATTGTATGCAGTTTTATAGCCCTTTGGACATAGTTAAAGGAGTTGTATTTTAAAAGTAGGAGGGAGTACCACTGACATTTACTCCCAATAGAGAGGAAAGATAGTTTAAAAAATGGAGATAAGAATCTTACAAGAGATATATTCCATAAAAATTTTGTTTTTAGGGGATCCATTCACTTTGATTCATGAGAGAAGGAATAGAAATGTAGTGATATCAAAATCCTGAGAGGATTTTTTTTTTCTTTTCTTTTTTTTAATAGCTTTTTATTTACATGTTATATGTATGGATAATTTTTCAGCATTGACAATTGCCAAACCTTTTGTTCCAATTTTTCCCCTCCCTCCCCTCATTCCCTCCCCTAGATGGCAGAATGACCAATAAATGTTAAATATATTAAAGTATAAATTAAATACAAAATAAGTACACATGACCAAACCGTTATTTTGTTGTACAAAAAGAATCAGACTCTGAAATATTGTACAATTAACCTGTGAAGGAAATCAAAAATGCAGGCAGGCAAAAATATAGGGATTGGGAATTCAATGTGATGGTTCTTAATCATCTCCCAGAGTTCTTTCGCTGGGCATAGCTGGTTCAGTTCATTATTGTTCCATTGGAACTGATTTGGTTCATCTCATTGCTGAGGATGGTCAGGTCCATCAGAATTGATCATCATATTGTATTGTTGTTGAAGTATATAATGATCCTTGAGAGGATTTTTCAAAGAAAATTGGGAAAAGCAAATGTGAATAAATAATAAACTATGTAATCAGAAATATAAGAAATTTTATTGCATGAGAAAGTATTTCTTTTTATTCATCAGCAGAAAATGGTATTTCTAAGTGTGAACACTAAAGAATGATAGTTTCAGGAAAATTACATAATTATCCAGGGAAGAAAAGGGAAGTCATAATATATACCTTAGAAAATTCAGTTCCATTGAGTTAAATGAATCAGATAGTATAAAAGGACTAAATAAGTATAAGAGTCATGAATTAAAGGTCAAAAGTTCAGAATAGACAGAAAAGGAAAAGAAATGGTGAAGAAAAATGCTAAATAGTTTTTATTAGAAAAAAGTAATAAAACAGAAAATAAAACTAAAGTCTAAAAATATCATTGTTATCATTATGCTCAAATGTTTGTGCTTGAAATTAGAAAATATTCTTTTTAAAATATATCATAAATATTGGGAAAGAGTGGGTTTAATCAATAATGGTATAGTGGAAAAAATAGTGGATTTGGAATAAGAGGACATGTCTTTAATATTAGAATAATGATCAAATAGTTGTGACTTTTCAGTTCCCATTCTTTGATCTTTAATTTTTATGTATGCATGCATGTATGTATATATATATATATATATATATATATATGTGTTTGCATGCATATATGTTTGTGTGTTTTATGCACGTAGTAGATGAATGTATATGTGTGCATATATATATGAATACATTTATAAGATAGATATATACTCTCATAGATATGTATAGATATTTATAATCATATATATATGCATACATTCATTAATATGCATGTAAGACTGTATTATGCTTATATGTCCTCTTCGCGAAGATGGTTAATATCTTCTTTCATAAGTCCAAGTTTTTCTAAATATTTCTAACTCCACCAACTCATCTTTCCTATACCATAGCAATATTCCAACCTTATAGTCTCTAGTCTAAATATTCTAAACCAATATTGATTAATATGGCTAACATATAGTGTGATTTCCCTGGTTTTTCTTTTAATTAAATTTATTTTACCATTATCTTTGTCTGAGATCATTTTTTACATAATATATTTCTGACATTTGTTTTATGTTTTTGTGTGGCTCTTATTTCCTATCCCACCTAGCTCCTCTACTTTATTCTTACATTCTACCTTGCCCTCTTTTTATTTAATCTACTTCTCCTCCAAGGCTTTCTCTTTTATCCTCCTCCTCCACTCTATCCATCTTTATCCCATTCCCTTTGATCTACAAACTTACCCCATTTCAATTAATGTATATACCCTGCTATATCCCCCTTTCTTTTCCCCTCACCTTGTTCTTTATAAATTTACAAAACTTCTATTCCCTTCTAAATGTATATAGTTTTCTCTTTAACCCAGATGTAATGTGATTAGGGTTTCTTCTAAAAATCCTCTCCTACCACCCTAAGCCCAGAACATTTTTCTTTCTGAATTTAGAAGACTTCTCTCTCTCTCTCTCTCTCTCTCTCTCTCTCTCTCTCTCTCTCTCTCTCTTAAAATGTTCAATAATGGATTGTTGATTAACTGAGAATTTAGAGAGATGTCTGAAGGCTTTCTCTATTTCCTCTCTCTCTCTCTCGTTATATATATATATATATATATATATATATATATATATAGTGTGTGTGTGTGCACACATTTGTGTGCATGTGTGTTTATGTATTGTTCCCTCTTTAACATATTCCTCATGAGAGTAGGGTTCTAGAACTACCAGCTCTTTACCCCTATCATAAATTATCTTTGTCATGTCTTCCTCTCGTATCTCATTTGTATGAGATATTTACTATGTACTCTTTCCTAAAAGGTTTTGCTTTTAAGAATGACATCATTTCAACTCTACCCCAAGCTTTCTTTCAAATTATCCAATTACTAACGACAATCTTAGACATATAGTTTAGATTTCCACATATAAAATATCAAAAGTTTGACCTTATTTAATCCCTTGAAATTAATTTTTCATGTTTACCTTAGTGTTTTCTTGGATCTTGTATGGCAAATTTTTAGTAAGTTCTTATTCCCCCCATTTTCTCACCTCTTTATATCATCCTTACCTATCTTTGTAAAGACTAGAAGTACATTTTCCAATTCTTCTAAAAGGTCAATTTATCCATTAAAATTAAATAATTACAGAAAAATACTTTGAGCATGCTCTTTCCAGGCTATATAATATATTTTGTCTAGAGACAATGAAGTGGAAAGATGACATTATTTAGGAGTTTCAACACTTTCTTGTGTTTTTATTTAAAAATCCAGTTATCCTTATAATAGTTTACAATTTTGTAGATGCTAAATATTTGCTATTTTATAAAATAAGTTAAGTGAATTATCTACATAGAAATAGACAAATACTGTTTGCATTCTTTTTCTTCTTTTTTTCTAACTTTTGCAACTTTTATGCTAGTAGTAGTTTTAAAAGTATACTGATCCTCTAGATTTAATAATTGTACTTTGAAGGTTCCCTTGGTGGTATCTCAAATTAAGAAAGAAATGAACAGTTATTTAGAGCTGAATGATACACCAGATTTTACTGTTTATAGGCACCCAATGGGAGTTTACCAGGGCAATCAGTGGGGGGAAGCTAATTAGTATTGCATCAGGGAAATAGCTAAATTACAGACTAAGGAAAAGATGTAAAAATAATTGAAACAATTAGAGAAATTGAACAAATAGGAAATATTATAAGAAATCATTTAATATATTGATGGTTAGAAAGTAATAAAATAAAGAGAAAAAATGCAATAGTAAAATAAGAATTAGATTTTCAAAACGATGGAAAATATAATTGTTACATTGCAAATGAATCAAAGGTTAGCCAAAAAAAGGATTTGCAAATGGTAAAATGTTATGGAGAAATTTACCAAATTTGAATAAATGCATTATTAGAGACATGTTCTTTAGGTTACATGTAATATATAGAGGGTGCACAACTTTATTTGATTGTACTGTTGACAACTGTTCACAGTACAAAGCCATGTTCAATGCCATTAATGTATTGCTTTTATATATGAAAACAGAATGCATAAAATCCCAGAAGTGATAGATTTTTATTTATTTGTCCACATACCATTACAAAGTATATCGTGTTGTCCAGTATGTTTTTATGTTCAAAGTGGCTTTGTATGGTAGCATCTGTGGTACTCTTAAGAAAATCTTTCAAACAGGAACATTTGGCTTCATTAGTATTACATTCCATTAAATGGAAATAAGTTATATTATATTATACTTCCCTGCCTTTATTTAAAATTTTTGTGTCTTTGGCCTGAAGAAATAAATTACTTGTTCTAGTTGTGAGTTTCCATTTTCCTTATCACACAAAGTAGGCGGTCTCTGAAGTTGCAAAAAATAAAATGTTCATAAGATTATAGAGTGAAGACAAAAAAATAAGTTTAGTTCAGGATCTTATTTTAGACATGAAGAAAATAGGACCCTGCCAAAAGACATGATATTGTAATGATAACTCAAAAAATGTGGAGAATATAGGTGATTTCTCTGAATCTACTTCTGAGAGTCAGAAAGACATGGACCTCATCTTTTGCACAGACACCCTAGCTGGATGACCCTGGGGAAGTCTTTTAATGGCTTAGTTTTCTATATAATTTTCTAAGACTGTAAATTTCAGAAATCACTTGGACTGGTAGAAGTAGTTTCCTCTCCTTAAAAATTCCTTATACCAATGAAACAATAGGTCCAATCATTCTTATTGTCATTCTTATAGATTACAGAAAAGAAAAATATTTGTTTGCCTTCTTTTTGTTATTTTTAAATAAAATTATGAACATTTCCTCTTTGATTGTCAAGTGTGTGTGTATATGTATATATGTGTGCATGAGTGTGCATGTAAATACATGTGTAATTTTATATAAAATATAAATGATATATTCATATATCTACATATACTTATGTATACATATACATATACTCACAAATATGTGCATACATACCCACACTTATATACATCTACACATTTACCCATACATAAATACATACAGATTTACACAAAGACATACATCTAGAACACTATTAATGTGACTGAAATATACTGTAAATTTCCCTTTTGATTTAATCTAAGTTGAACTAGCTCTATTTTTTTCTCCCCTCATAAATTTTACTCCTGCTCCTTGTTACTGTGTTTATGTATGTCTCTTATTTCCTTTACCTACTAACTCTTCTTCTTTAGTTCCACTCTTTAACAGCCTTGCTTTTACTTAATCTGCCCCTATCCATGGGTCTCTTCCTTATGCCCCCCAACTCTTTCCCTCCCTTTTTATCCCATTCCCATTAATCTGCACACCTTATCCTACTCCCTCCTTCTATAACCACACCTTATCCACTGACACCCCTTTCCCTCCCTCTTTATCCCTTTCCTATTAATCTACATGCTACCTTATCCTGTTCTTCTCCCCTAATTTGTTTATAAATTTTGGAGGGTGCTATACCTTTTATGACATATATATATACACACAGTGTGTGTGTGTGTGTGTGTGTGTATGATGTAGTGTTCTCTATTTAACCCATTCCTGGTGTGGGTAGGTTTTTAAGATTACTCCTCTCCTCCATCTAATGCCCCTGTGTCTGTTCTTCCTCTGCACCTCAATCATCTAGGATAATTCCTATTTTTTTTTTCCTTTTCCATGATAGTTTTGCCTTTTACTCATATCATACTCAGCTGTGCCTTAATTTTTCTTTTCAAAAACCCAGTTACTCCTGTCAGTCTTGGACTTATGGTTTATATTTCCACATATAAAACATGAACACTTTGTCATTATTGAGCCCCACAAAATTAGCCTTTGTTATTGGCTCTTATGACTTATATTTCTTATTGAGTTCAAGTTTAGGTGAAATAGAAACCTTAAAAGTATGCAAATTCATTAAATGTCCATTAACTTCTCAGGGATATTATTTTTATTACATAAATATTGGATAATTGCCTTTTAGCATGATTTATGAGACAGAAATATTTCCAAAAATGCTGGGCTGAACCTAGCTTTAAAAATGTTTGGGAAATTAACTGATATGAAATGACTTCAAAAAGAGTCGTCAGTTTTATGGCTCATCCCCATTAATAACGTGTGGGAGAATTGTTTGTTCTGAATGAAATGTCATTAATACAAAAATGTTTTAGCAGCCTTTTTTGTAGTAGCAAGAAACTGGAAACTGAGTGGATGCCCATCAGTTGGAGAATGACTGAATAAGTTATAAGAATGTTATGGAATATTATTGTTCTGTAAGAAATAATCAGCAGGATGATTTCAGAGAAGCTTAGAGAGACTTACATGAATGGATGCTGAGTAAAATGAGCAGAACCAGGAGATTCTTGTGCACAGCAACAAGATTATGCAGTGATCAGTTCTAATGGATGAGGCTCTGTCAACAATAAGAGGATTCAGGCCAGTTCCAATAATCTAATGAAGAGAGCCTTCTACACTCAGAGGCAGGAAGAATGTGGGAACTGAGTGTGGATCATAACATACCCTTTTCACTCTTTTTCATGTTGTTTTCTTGAATTTTATATTCTTTCTCATTTTTTTTCCTTTTTGATTTGATTTTTGTTGTACAGCAAGATAATTATATAAATATGTATATTGTATTTAACATATATTTTACCATGTTCAATATATATTGAATTATTTGCCAACTAGGGGAGGGGATAGGAGAAGGGAATGAAATGGAATACAAGGTTTTGCGAGGGTTAATGTTGAAAAATAAATAAAAAAGTTTTTATAAAATTAAAAAAAAACTTTTGGAATAAGCAATTATCACTTTACTGAGCTATAATCTGGGTTGATAATGTGTACTTATCTTTGGATTTGTTTAACATATCTAAGAGTAATGTACACTGAGATAGAGCCTTCAAAAAGGCCAAGATCCAAGAATGACAACTGCATGAACTCAGTCTGTAATACATTGACAAGAAAATATTGTACAAGTGGTTTTGTCTTAAGGTTTTGTTTGTACAAGTTAAAGGGTTTCTGATATCAATTCAGGGTCGCCACTACAGATCAGAGAAGCATTACCTTAAAGAATATAGACTTAATGATCAATAGAGATCAGAAGGGAGGAAATCATGTAAGTTGTATATTAAAGCAATTTAAGAATTAAAAAAAAAAAGCAAAAGGAAAAAAAGAAATAAAAGGAAACATCAGTGAGAAGAAACAATCTCTGCCCCAAAGGACTGCCAATATGTCCATTCTGCTGAGAGAGACCCCATGGTTCAACTCAAAATGATGCCACATATAATCTCTCTTTTAATGAGATGTAACTACAGTCTTTAAATACTATTAACTAGTTATATCTCTCTTTGCTTCCTCTTATTGTGATTTTTCTCAAAACTCACCTGTTATATGCATAGTAACCATGTTTCTCACAATGATTTTACTCATTTATTTCTCACATATCAATGCTGTCATTTATAACATTTGCAATAATGAGTGTTTATTTATCCCTCCTTATTCATATCTCCCCCTTTAAATTATTTGTTGTGAAAATTTCAACCTACATTCACAAGCAGGGAAAGCAGTTAGAAATTATTATATTACATTACTAAGAAAGTGCAGTTTATTAATGATAAGATTTATTACTTTTCTGCCTCTTCTTTACTGAGTACTAGTAGAGCACCTACTCCATAGGTCACTGTGCACACCAGGGATTCTGTCTATACATAGATAGACCAGTTAGATTGATATTTAAAGTTCTCCACAATCTAGGTCAAAACTATCTCTCTGACCACATTTCACATTATTGTCCTTTACAAAATCAAAGGTCTAGTCACATTAGACTAGACTAGACATTGCCTATTAGTGGTTCTGAAAATATCTTCCTCTCTATCTTTTCTCCATGGACTAGTAGAGGCAATTTCTTCTGGCTAAGAAGAACTCTCTCCTAACTGCTTCTTATTAGCAACCATATTTTCCAACATGGATCAATTTAGTCATCCCAAAACATTTTTCAAAACATATT